>NC_064627.1:35449737-36074737 GCF_023864275.1 Schistocerca cancellata
TGAGACGGTCAATGTTATGGCGTCAACCAATCCAACCGTCAGAGCTAAAAAGTCTCTTTTGAGTCAAACTGTCTTTTATACAATTTGTAATTGAGCTAAAGGTCAATGTTCTGAAAGATTCAGTGCATAGAAATAGAATCGAAGACTCTCACACACTACCAGCTCTGTTCGCAGGAAAATTATGTTTAGAATATGTTGATTGACTCGCATTGTCATAGGAATGGAAGGGCTAAGGCTCCACAAAAACGAGTCAATACATGAAATTGTAACACGATAGTGGAAACAGATAAAATTAAATATAAGAAACATATTCAGGCGACAAGTCGTAAGTTTAAATAAAGAAAATCAACAATGTAACACAGGAATTTGCTTAATTTTTTAGCTCTTCCACGAGCTCCTCTACAGAATAAAAGGAGTGAACCATGAGGAATCTCTTCACTTTAGACTTAAAAGTGTTTGGTCTATTGCTAAGATTTTTGAGTTCTTGTGGTAGCTTATTGAAAATGGATGCCGCAGAATACTGCACTCCTTTCTGCACAAGAGTCAAGGAAGTGCATTCCACATGCAGATTTGCCTTCTGCCTAGTATTAACTGAGTGAAAGTGGCTAACTCTTGGGAATAAGCTAATATTGCTAACAACAAACGACATTAAAGAAAATATATACTGTGAGGGCAATGTTAGAATTCCCAGACTATTGAAGAGGGGTCGACAAGAGTTTCTCGAACTTACACCACACATAGCTCGAACAGCCCGTTTTTGAGCCAAAAATATCCTTTTTGAAACACAAGAATTACCCCAAAAAATAATACCATATGACATAAGCGTATGAAAATATGCGAAGTAGACTACTTTTCGTGTTGAACTGTCACTTATTTCAGATACTGTTATAATGGTAAATAAAGCAGCATTTAGTTTCTGAACAAGATCCTGAACATGGGCTTTCCACAACACCTTACTATCTATCCGAACGCCTAGGAACTTGAACTGATCCGTCTCGCTTATAATATGCCCATTCTGTCTGATCAAAATATCGGTTCTTGTTGAATTGTGAGTTATAAACTGTAAAAACTGAATCTTACTGTGATTTAGCATCAAATTATTTTCCACAAGCCACAAACTTATTTAATGAACTACATTATATGACACTGTTTCAATATTACACACAAGATCCTTCACTACCAAGCTGGTGTCATCAGCAAACAGAAATATTTTTGAATCACCTATAATACTAGAAGGCATATCATTTACATAAATAAGAAACAGCAGTGGCCCCAACACCGACCCTTGGGGAATGCCCCACTTAACAGTGCCCCATTGGGACTGTACGTCACTACCACTCTCAATAATTCGGAGAATTACCTTCTGCTTTCTGTTCTTAAAGTAAGAGGCGAACCAGTTGTAAGCTACTCCCCTTACTCCATAATGGTCCAACTTCTGCAATAATATTTTGTGGTCAACACGATCAAAAAACTTCGTTAAATCAAAGAAAACACCTAACGTTCGCAGCCTTTTATTTAATCCGTCCCAAACCTCACAGAGAATATATCATTTTCAGTTGTTAAGCCATTTCTAAAACCAAACTGTACATTTGACAGCAAATTATGTGAATTTAAATGCTCGAGTAACCTTGTACATACAACCCTCTCGATAACTTTAGCAAACACCGATGGCATAGAAATAGGTTGTAATCTCCCCACGGAAAATTACCCTCTACCACGCACCAATTAATCATTGTCAATCGAATCATCCACATTTATTCACTTTTGAAAAGTATCTGATCGGAGTTTCTAGTAATATATGCGGCGACAGCTCGTCGACGCCAAAGTATTTTCTAGTATGTTTATTCTTTGGAATAACAGAGATACATGTACGTATTCTCCATGGTTGTTAGACTGGTAACTAGGACAGCTTCGGAAGTATCTGTTGAAAGATTGACGGGTTTCTAAAAGAGACATATTTGCTTTTCTTCTCGCTAAAGCGAGCTATTAACATTTGTGCCACTAGCGGGTTATTTGAAGAGAAAGAAACTGTAACGAAAAATAATTAAGACTTGGAACCAACAGAGATCTGGACATGTAGTGGAGATGGATTGAATATACAATTTCCTTCATAAATAAGGTTTGTGACCCCTTTTATTCTGGAGTGAATGAACGAATGAGTTCTTTGTCTGAATCATTGATGATCGCGTTGGCCCTGTAATTAGTGGGGAAGTTTCAGCTGTGTCGAAGAGAGCCTGCAATCACCGAGTCTTTGTTAAATCGTCCAAAAAGGCTTCGTACACATCTGGAATTCGAAATCTTTCGTAAAAGGAACGAATTGTTCAAACGATTGATTTTCCCAACTGAATGCAGCGCTTAACAATAATAATAAATGTAAAGATCTTTTACAGCAAGCCAGCCGCTGAATACTAAGACGAAGGGCTTCACCAGAGATTCTATTTGGCTGATTTCACGTAATGAAATATTATATCAAAAACTGTACATAGATAAAGAAGAGAGAGAGAGAGAGAGAGAGAGAGCGAATGAAAATTAGAGAAAATACTAATAATCCTCCATTAGTCTAATTTTTCGCCTGTATTATCACGGATCAGCCTAAAGACAAAACGGGAGGCCCTTACTTTACTGTATAGATTTATGTGTGAAAGTGAAGGGATCTTAAAGGCAACAGATACACGTCTATACAGACGAGACATTACACAAAGTTAGCGGCAAGCTGCAATCCGTGATAGGACACGTTTTTGGACGTTGCTAAAATAATTTTGTTCTCTGTTTCATGTGAACTACGACGAGCTAACTTAACTGACGCTTGGAAAAGAGAGGAAATACTCGCAGTCAAATTAAGTGGAGACAAGGCCAGATCTATAATTTTATTATTAAAGCTTGCTAGTATAGACGAAGTATACGCTTTTCTGTTTAGTATATTGGATATTTGAACATTGATTAATTGTGTTCATGCTAGATGTTGTTTGAGTGACCTGCCCCAGTTGCATTTATTTGTGTAAGTACAGTAAGAAAGTAGCCACAAAAGTACTCTTGTGTGAACGGAGATACATATAGTGACAGTAAAAGGGATATATATATATATATATATATATATATATATATTGACAGTAGAACATTTATATGGTTTTAACTAGGGCAATGTTTAGGATGAGTCAAGCAGAGCATAGCAGCACGCAACAGCCTTCAGCTGTTAGCACTGATAATGATGATGCAGTAAGAAGTGTTGTAGAACCGATCGCTACAGATAGCGTAATAGAACGCCCTGTAGACACGGCTGGAGATGTAACAGCAAGTACGCAACATGGATTAGATCCATTGGTAATTATCATGAGACAGATGCAGATGATAACCGAGAGCATGAATACTCTGAAAACCGACATGAATGCGAAATTAGCCTCAGTTACTGAAGGGCAGGAAAATCTGAAAACCGACATTAACGCGAAATTAGCCTCAGTTACTGAAGGGCAGGAAAATTTGAAAACCGACATTAACGCGAAGTTAGCCTCAGGGCAAAATGATTTGAACGCGAAATTAGCCTCAGTTACGGAAGGGCAGGAAAATCTGAAAACTGAGATTAAGCAGCAGTTACAAGACAGTTTTTCCGAATTAGAGCAGCGGATAGAGGCGAAGACCAAGGAACTCAAAGATCAGGCCGAAGAGACGGAACGAAAATTAACTGCACAAATAGAATTGGTGAAAGCTCAATGTGAGGAATCTACTCACCGCGTACGTGTAGAAATGAAGGAGTATGTGGCTATTAAGATAGGTACTGTACGGGAACAGGTGGAAATGGTTCCGCAATTAGTACAAAAGCAAGACGCCATGTCATGTGCAATTGCGCAACTTCCTGAATTGGCACGTACGCAGACTAACCTAAAGGAAAGTGTTGAACATCTGACAGAGCGTCAAGACGTTATAGACCACCAAATTAACGTATTAACGGGTAAATTATCCGAAATCACATTAGAAAACAAAAGGCTAATGTGTGAAAACGTTGAGCAAAATGTTAAGGCAGCATTCCAGAGTTTATCTGGCAAACAGGAAGAGAATTTGCTTGCGAAAGGACTTGAGGAGGTGCGACAGCAGTTAGGGGCTGATTTGGAGCATTGGAAACAAACGATAGAAGAGTCGATGCGCGCTTCACAACAAAGCTCAGAACAAATGAATACAGGCCAGCAGCAGAAGTTGGCAGCGACTATAGAGCCAGTTACTGCACATTCGCACACGATACCGACTTGGGTAAGTAACTCAAAAATTAAATTGCCACGAGCTAGTTGTTCGCGTGAATTCTTATCTAACGGAGATTACGAAAGTCTTTGCCATGCTGAAGAAAAAATGATAAAGCATCGGCAATTCCAGATTTTTAACCCTGACAAAAGGGGGGTCCATCCAATTGTTTTTATTCGAAGTTTCAGAGGAGTGCTACCCAGAAATTGGTCGGAGTGGCAGAAGGTCAGTTTTGTTACAGGATATATATAAGGTTCGGGGGCGATCTGGGCCTCGGACATGACTTCTGTTTGCTCGACATATGACGATTTTGAGGAGGCGTTTTTAGCAAAGTTCTGGTCAGAAGGGGTACAGGAACGCCTAAGGCAGGAGGTGCTCTACCCAGAGCCTTTCTCCTTTTCAAAAGGAAGCCTTAGGAAGTATTTCGAAAAATATATAAATAAAACAACATACTGGGACATACCTATGCCCTTGCCAGACATAATAAACATACTTAAGGCAAGACTACCAACTAGCATCCGGAATCAATTGATTTACGGCAACGATAAAGACTTGGAGTCGTTCCTCACGACGTTAGACCATATAGATATTATCGAAGAGAACAACCAGAAAGCCCGTAATAACAGATTCCAATATAGGGAGATAGAACCTCCGCCAAACGGTAGGCAAGGGAATGAACAGAGATCGTTAAATAATGGAGAAACCCCTCAAAATCTTAATACACTCCTGGAAATGGAAAAAAGAACACATTGACACCGGTATGTCAGACCCACCATACTTGCTCCGGACACTGCGAGAGGGCTGTACAAGCAATGATCACACTCACGGCACAGCGGACACACCAGGAACCGCGGTGTTGGCCGTCGAATGGCGCTAGCTGCGCAACATTTGTGCACCGCCGCCGTCAGTGTCAGCCAGTTTGCCGTGGCATACGGAGCTCCATCGCAGTCTTTAACACTGGTAGCATGCCGCGACAGCGTGGACGTGAACCGTATGTGCAGTTGACGGACTTTGAGCGAGGGCGTATAGTGGGCATGCGGGAGGCCGGGTGGACGTACCGCCGAATTGCTCAACACGTGGGGCGTGAGGTCTCCACAGTACATCGATGTTGTCGCCAGTGGTCGGCGGAAGGTGCACGTGCCCGTCGACCTGGGACCGGACCGCAGCGACGCACGGATGCACGCCAAGACCGTAGGATCCTACGCAGTGCCGTAGGGGACCGCACCGCCACTTCCCAGCAAATTAGGGACACTGTTGCTCCTGGGGTATCGGCGAGGACCATTCGCAACCGTCTCCATGAAGCTGGGCTACGGTCCCGCACACCGTTAGGCCGTCTTCCGCTCACGCCCCAACATCGTGCAGCCCGCCTCCAGTGGTGTCGCGACAGGCGTGAATGGAGGGACGAATGGAGACGTGTCGTCTTCAGCGATGAGAGTCGCTTCTGCCTTGATGCCAATGATGGTCGTATGCGTGTTTGGCGCCGTGCAGGTGAGCGCCACAATCAGGACTGCATACGACCGAGGCACACAGGGCCAACACCCGGCATCATGGTGTGGGGAGCAATCTCCTACACTGGCCGTACACCACTGGTGATCGTCGAGGGGACACTGAATAGTGCACGGTACATCCAAACCGTCATCGAACCCATCGTTCTACCATTCCTAGACCGGCAAGGGAACTTGCTGTTCCAACAGGACAATGCACGTCCGCATGTATCCCGTGCCACCCAACGTACTCTAGAAGGTGTAAGTCAACTACCCTGGCCAGCAAGATCTCCGGATCTGTCCCCCATTGAGCATGTTTGGGACTGGATGAAGCGTCGTCTCACGCGGTCTGCACGTCCAGCACGAACGCTGGTCCAACTGAGGCGCCAGGTGGAAATGGCATGGCAAGCCGTTCCACAGGACTACATCCAGCATCTCTACGGTCGTCTCCATGGGAGAACAGCAGCCTGCATTGCTGCGAAAGGTGAATATACACTGTACTAGTGCCGACATTGTGCATGCTCTGTTGCCTGTGTCTATGTGCCTGTGGTTCTGTCAGTGTGATCATGTGATGTATCTGACCCCAGGAATGTGTCAATAAAGTTTCCCCTTCCTGGGACAATGAATTCACGGTGTTCTTATTTCAATTTCCAGGAGTGTAGTAATCCCGGCAATAGTCTTGCGAGGGGCTATCCAAGGAACAACAGGTACGGGATAAGATACAATCCAGTGTGGGGGAACGAAAGGAATTTCAGACCCCAAGCCTGGAATAATAACAATAATAGAAAGTGGAATCAACCGGGGGGAATGAATTCAAATAACCAACATCAGTGGGGACAGACATCTACAATCAGTGATGATCGCGTTGGCCCTGTAATTAGTGGGGAAGTTTCAGCTGTGTCGAAGAGAGCCTGCAATCACCGAGTCTTTGTTAAATCGTCCAAAAAGGCTTCGTACACATCTGGAATTCGAAATCTTTCGTAAAAGGAACGAATTGTTCAAACGATTGATTTTCCCAACTGAATGCAGCGCTTAACAATAATAATAAATGTAAAGATCTCTTACAGCAAGCCAGCCGCTGAATACTAAGACGAAGGGCTCCACCAGAGATTCTATTTGGCTGATTTCACGTAATGAAATATTATACCAAAAACTGTACATAGATAAAGGAGAGAGAGAGAGAGAGAGAGAGCGAATGAAAATTAGAGAAAATACTAATAATCCTCCATTAGTTTAATTTTTCGCCTGTCTTATCACGGATCAGCCTAAAGACAAAACGGGAGGCCCTTACCTTACTGTATAGATTTATGTGTGAAAGTGAAGGGATCTTAAAGGCAACAGATACACGTCTATACAGACAAGACATTACACAAAGTTAGCGGCAAGCTGCAGGCATTCATCATTCAGCATTTATTCTTCTTACATTAATACATTATAAGGTCTATAATTGTCAACATTATACCAGTCTCCCTGGCTTCACTACCGAGTACTTTAATCGCTCAGGAAACCGACCACTCCTAAAGGAAAAGTTACAGATATGGCTAAGTACTGGGCTAACATACATAGAACAATACTTCAGTATTTATCTAGATACCCCTTCACATCCATGAGAGTTCTTGGTCTTTAGTGATTTAATTATTAACTCAATCTCCCTCCTGTCAGTATAATGGAGGAGCATTTCAGGTAGCAGTCTCGGAACACTTTTTTCTACGAGCGCTATATGATTCCCTGTTGGGACTAGGTTTCTATTTAGTTCACCTGCTATATTCAGAAAGTGATTATTAAATACTGTACATATATGCGACTTATCAGTAACACGGACATTCCCACTACGCACTGATTCTATATCCTCGACCTGTCTCTGCAGACCAGCCACTTCCTTTACGACTGACCATATGGTTTTAATTTTATCCTGAGACTTAGCTATTCTATCTGCATACCACATACTTTTTTCCTTCCTAATAACTTTTTTAAGCACCTTACAATACTGTTTGTAATGGGCTGCTGCATTTAGATTGTGACTTTTTCTAACGTTTTGATATAATTGCCACTTTGTTCTGCAAGACATTCTTATCCATTTAGTCAGCCACCCAGGCTGCCTGTTTGTTCTAGTACCCTGTTTTGTACATTCTAACGGAAAGCAACTTTCAAAGAGCATCAGCGCTATAAACATCTTGCCATTCTTGTTCCTTGATAAGGTTTACAAACGTCTCTACAGCAACTGGATCTGCTTTCCTAAAAAGTTGATAACTGAATTTAACATGTTTCAGTTATTATATTCATACATATAATTTTTGATCTTCCTAGGCACTTAGCACCTCAACGAAAAAAGAGGAAATCACCAACTCGGAGAAATGTACAAGAAGCGTCGTCTAATTCGGAAAATGTTATATAAGTTGCATTTTATTTGTACTTTCATCAAAACAATTGCAACGAAAGTTGTTGTGCACAAGTCTGACTGACTTACACGTATAATTTGATTCCATCTGAAACTGCATTTAGCTCAAGATTGGTTTAGTTCAGGTCTTAACAACTGGCCGGTTTTGAGCGCGAGTACTCGCGTCTGCTCAGGCACGTGCTCGCGAGCAGGTGCCAGGTCGCGGAGTAGTGAGGGAGGGGAGGGAGGGGAAATGCGCGCGCACGTATGAATAGGACCGCAGCGTGCCTATTGAATTCGCGCCGACTGTGTAACGTTAGAAGTACTACGATCAGCTCTAACAGTCACTTCGCTGGTTAAGAATCATGTCAAGTCGCCGTTGTGTAACCCCAACCATGCTTTCGCAGTTCAACCCCCATTGGGAGGAATTGTATCTGTTGACAGAAAAAGATGGTGTTGCAAAATGTTTAGTATGTCACAAAACGCTGAATTCTTTTAGGAAATTTAATTTGCAGCGACATTATATGTCGTACCACGCGAAAGACTATGGAAGTGTAAAATGTGATGGACCAGATCGTGCACAGGAAGTTCTTAAACTTAAAAGGAAGCTATCCGAAGAAGATCTGGATGACGAAGAAAAATCAACTGAGGCAGCTCTCAGAGTGAGCTACAAAATTGCTTTGTTTTTAGCAAAATCCCTGCACCCCTTCACTGATGGCGATTTAATAAAAGATGTTTGGTAGTTGCAGCGGAACGTTTGTGTCCGTCTCAAGTTGAACAGTTTCGGATTGTGCCATTATCTGACATGACCATTATGCGTCGCATACAGGACATGGCAGACGACGTCCAGAGCCAGCTTGCAAATATCTATAAAGATTTTATGGCGTATTCTCTAGTTCTGGACGAAAGTGTTGATATCACTGGAACAGCACAGCTTTCCATATTTATTAGAGGTGTTAATAGAGATCTTGAGGTGAGGAAGGAGCTCCTCGATGTAGTAGCCATGAAGAACACTAAAACCGGAGGCGATATTTTAAGTAGTGTTGAAGAAAGTGTTGAAAATATAGGATTATCGTGGAATTCTTTAGTTTCAGTGTCTACAGACGGTGCACCAGCGATGACAGGGAAAAAATTAAGTTTCGTTGCGCTGTTGAAGGAGAAAATGCAAAAACTGACCGTGCCGAATGAAATAAGGGGCGTTCACTGTGTGATCCACCAGGAAGACTTATGTGCAAAGAGTATCACTCTAAAAAATGTGATGAGTGTTGTTGTTCGTACAACCAATTATATAAGGAAGCATGGGCTACAACACAGACATTTTAAAAGCATTCTTGAGTATGTAGAAAGCCAGTATGGTAGCGTGCCTTATTACAGCGAGGTCCGCTAGCTTAGTCGTGGCGAATTATTAAATCGAATTTTTGCCTATTAGATGAGACAAATATGTTCATGGAAATAAATAACATGTGTGTTCCTGAATTGAAAGAGCCTTCATGGAAATGTGATCTCGCGTTCTTAGCAGATTTAACTAGCCATCTGAATGCTTTGAACATTTCACTACAAGGTAAAGATCTGCTAATTACTCATTTCATAGATCGAATACGAGTTTTTAAAATGAAATTGACACTTTGGGTGAGTCAGCTGGAAACAGGAAATCTAGTTCATTTTCCTAAATTATCATCCATGCAAGATGTTCACAAAGACTGTGAACGTTATTCACATAGTTTAGTTGCCCTTAAGGAAGAATTTGATCAACGCTTTCAAGATCTGACAGCACTAGACAGTGATTCTGATCTGTTCTCCTCTCCATATTCAGCGAATATTGAAGAGATACGTCCTGAGCTGCAACTAGAAATTATTGACCTGCAGTGTGACAGAGAATACAGAGACAAATTTCAGAACAAGAAAAACATTTTGGAATTTTACAGACACTTCCCTCAGGATAGATTTTCTCATTTGCACAAACTGGCAGTTACAATAATATCAATGTTCGGTTCCATGTATGTTTGTGAATAACTGTTCTCTGCATTGAAATGTAACAAGACACACCTGACAAACACATTGTCTGATCGAAATTTAAACTGCACGCTGCGCCTACGATGCACAAGAACAATTACTCGGAACATAGACGCAATTGTAAAGGGCAAAAAGTACAAGATAACAGAGAATCCCACACTTCAGTGACACCTTTTATTGTGTAACAGTTCACAAATTAATACGAATGTGGAGGCATACACTAAGCTAATAAAATTATGTGGCACGTGTACATTCTCCTTTATTTGTTTCATTTGTCACAGTAATAATTCGTGAGTGATATCCCTGCAGGTAGCAGCAGATTTACATTGACTGGCGGCTGCTGTTGTGTGCCCCACGTGACTCTCCCCACTCTCCGCTCTGGTCCAGTAGTGGGGATAGCGTGCTCGCGCTGCTCCATGCTCGCGCCTTGCTGTTCACAGCTTGCTCCGTGAGCACGTATGTTGTGAAGCCCTGGTTTAGTTTGTATAAAAAGCTGTATAGTATCGTTGTGGAAAATGTGTTGTTAATAGACAATTGGAAGGTTACTCAGATGAAAATGTTTCATTTCTTCATTTATCTTGGTTTCCATATCATTACATTATCTACAGTGTGTGTACTTGTAATATAGGACAAGTCAGTTTAATCTAATACATATGTAGACCACTAACTCTAAACGGGACATCCGTGAAGCAGATGGTTAAAGGATCGAAGCACCTTACGAACACTTGTTGCTAACATAAAATCATTTTTGTCACGAAATTGAAGTCTCTATTTTTCACTCAAGATGCGACAAGGGTATGGAGTGTCACGTAAATCATCATATGTGTATAGTGAAGTGTCTAAACAGAGTGGTCACGTTTCATCACAGATGAGATGGAAGTGCTCTGGTGACAGACAGGTTTGCTGTTAATGATCGCTAGTAGATCGTGCTCTACGTCACACAAATGATGCATCCTGACAGAACAACGGAAGAAAAGTATCATCAGTTGACCTGCAGCAGCATCGCTCTCCCTCTCTGGAATGCATCATCAATCTGCCATTAAATCATACCTCTTTACAGCTCCATCTCAATCACCCACCCACTCTGTTATCCTTCAATGCAGATGCATGGAAGTTTAGAGGCAGGTGGTTCTCTATTTTCCTGGAAAGCGTCAAATACAGTGGTCAACTCCGGTATATCACAGTTAATTCAGTAGACATACATTAGAATGCTGCCTCGACAGAAAGAGGAGTGACTGCTCCCCAGTTCCTGGTGCTTCCATGTCAACGTTTCTGATTCCTCTTGCTGTCACATACTCATTCCCACATACAAGAATTGTGCTGCACCAGCCAAAAGACACAGAAGTACTTCGTCAATTTCCCCACATTTCAGTGTATTTCCCTCAATTTATTTGTATTTTCCGTCATTTTCGTAATTATATCGATTTTATGTCACTCCTACCCATGCTATCATGACATCACTTCTCAAATTTCTTGTAAATGTAAAACATTTGTCACCACCCAGTGCAAATGCACTGTTTTTCTGATCGGATGGCATGGTATATTACTAGAGTCATTTGCATCCAGTCGCCTCCACCCACATATTCTACATTTGCAGTGGTGGGAGGACGTAAATAACTACTTCATTTGGTAGCCAACAAATGGCCGAACATTAGGTTATGAAACATGTTTGCCTCACGTAATTACTTCTTACAAGACCTATGTCTTTCCAAACAGCAGTAAATGATGATCAAGACAAGTTCAGCAGCGCAAACTGAATTTTTTTCAATAAACAACATACCCTTGAATTTCCTGTTATGAGATCCTTCCTCTCTGCCAAAGATCCACCTATTTCCATATATCCCACACACTGCCTTCAATCCCGTAAATTGTTAAAATAAACAACATTCCAATGTACCTGTATCAGCAAGGAGGAGGGGGGGGGCAGGGAACAATAGGTTAAGGACCTGTCAATGAAAGGAGAACAATAACTTGGCACCTGAGTACACACCTGCCCCTGATGTAGGCAAACCACACTAATAAAACGCGCTGGTGCCGCCTTTGTCCCACTACTTAGTGTTTATAACGATATCAAAGTGGACGACACTCGGGACAGAACCCTGGGGTACCCTGTTTTTCTGGATAAATGTGAAATTACATATTATAATATAGAACATAAAATTGGTGATAATGATAGTAGGCTGCATAGATGTTTCTCTCGATTAATATTTAGGTCTTAAAGCTATTTGTATATTCCTTAACGACAGATCATACATCCTAGACTATGTGATGCATAAAATTTGTATCCATTAAATAATCCTTTAGCTCCTTCCGGAATACCTTTAACCATACTGCCCTGTATACTCTTAGGAAGTTGAGTTTTACAACCGAGTACCAAGGAGCTTTCTCAGTAGTTCACAGTTTGTGTGGCATGCTTCTAAGTTGGCCTTTATTTGTTGTCCTGTGAATGAACACATGGTTTTTTTCCTGGTAATACACTGGCAACGATTTACGAAATTGTTCTGTACATGTAAATGGATGGTAACGTTAAAATTTTTAGATTATGGTAAGCAGTTCTGCATGACTCAGTTTTTTGTATTGAAGATGGTCTTAGTTTCCTTTTTCTGCAATGAATAAATTCTTTTACTATTATTGCAGCTGGAGTTTTCCCACGCAGAAATTCTCTACTGTAAGTGTGGTTCAAAAGGAGCAAGATATACTGTACACAGAAATAGTCGGTTAGCATAATGTACAAACTGTTTCATAATAACATAATTAGCTGATTGTGTAATACGTTGTATAGCTGTAGTTGCTAGCAGTAAAATGTTAAATTTGTGTTCAAAATCATTGCAGGAAATTTTGTCATCATATTGCTTCTTTTTGGTCCTGTCACAGATCTACATCAACTAAAATGGCTAACAACTTTCATAAAATCGTATATAGGGGATTACACAAAGGAACCAGTAACTTTATCTCCAAATAAACCGACAAATTTTTTGGAATTTGCGACATGTAGACTTGAAGTGACGAAGAAAAAATTACGTTTAGAGAGACAGAAACGCCGTCATTTAACAAACAAAATCGATACTGCTCCAGTCACTACTGTCGGAATTAAAACAGCTGACATGGCGGAGGTAAACTAATACTTGCAAGTGCTTTGTCTTATTACCTGTATAACGCTACAAAGATATGTTTACTGTTTTGTATGTTGTACATTTAATCTTTCAAACACTAGTGTTGGAGATTAAGGGCAGTAGTATACACCTGCCATACTCTTACTAAAATTACTCTAAATGCCCATTTTACTACTAATAAGTTATCCACTTGTCTAATTTTAGGCAAATTTGTTATTCAGTTGTTATCACAAGTTGTTCCTTTTCTGTTTGCAGAATATTTTCCCACCAGTTGTTGTCCATCTATTGAGTAGCTTTAATGGAGAACAAGGAAAGGACTACGCTTAAGAGCTATGTAAACTTGCACTCACTTTCAACTTTTCTCAAGCCTAGCCTATGACAACGTTAGAGAAATTTTTGAAAATACGTTACCATATCCTAACGAAAATGGCGCCAAGGAGTAAATGGTAAATTATAGTTCAGTGTAGAAGAAAAAACTTCCCTTATCTTTAAATCATGCCATATTAAAACTAAGGACAAATAAAGTTGTGGTGTCTCTCATGATGGACTAAATACCCATCAGGGAGCACACAGAATTTGATGGTCAGTGGTTTGTTGGAAATGCAGATTGTGATGCTGAAGTTAGGTGTGATGACTTATCCGAGGTAAAAGATGGCTTGGTCTTCGTGGTTGTTGCACTGAAAGACTACTACAAAATTCCAGTGGGGTACTTTCTTTCATGTGGTTTGAGTGGTAGTGAAAGTAACAATTTCGTTCTGGCTGATCTTGATTTCCTGAAACACATCGATATTAACGTACTCTTCCTAAGATTTGATGTACCGCTGTTAACTTGGCGATGGCTCATTATTTGGGGGATGAACTTAGTGCAGACGATGTGAAACCAAGGTTCATAAATCTACCAACAGATATAAAAGAACATATTCCGTTGGATGCTTGCCACATCACACAACTGGTGAGAGACAGTCTTGCCGCAAAGGGGACAATTTTCATAAAATTGACTCAGTATAATGCAGTTATTTTGTGGAAATATGGAACTTATAGAGGCAAGAGGGGTTGCAATTGGGGACAGAACTAAAAAGAAGCCGTATTAATTGGCACAAAGAACCCATGAAGGTTAAACTTGCTGAAAAGACATTTAGTGGAAGTGTAGCCAATGCTAATGAATATTGTGACAAAAATTTGGGAATGTCCCAGTTTCAGGGTTGTGAGGCAACAGCACACAATTTATTCCACATATTAAGCAGTAGGAACCTATATTGCAGGGGATACAAAAGACCTCTAGCCCCAACTACGTACAGTGATGTACGCACATAAGTAAAGGATGCGAAATATTGGCTGTTTACATTTAAAAAATTTGTTGGGGGAACATTACTGGTGCATCATCTTGTGGTGCAGTTCTTCTTGTTGTCTCCGTGCTTGCTAAGAAAATGGGATGAGAAGTTCCGCCTTATGCAAGACACCTTTTTTCTTTTGTTTCACCCATACATGTTTCAGCACTTTTGTGCAATCGTCAGTGGGTTCTATTTTTATTTTTAACTGTAAATTTGTTGTTAACATATTAACATTTGCGTCGTTTACAATCGAAAAACTGCATTGCCACCCGAACACAGGCAAAGAAGTAAGCCTATTTACTTCGTCAACAACACAGGAATACGTACCACAACTTCAAAACTGTAAGTTACAGAAATAAAACGTGATACAGTCTTATTTCCGTTCGTAAATGCATAACAAACAGAAAATAAATTACGTTTTGCTGTGTGCAGATGATAAGTGTGTAGCATAACAGCTACCAAAACAAGAGGACCATAACATAATGTAAGGTATGTTACTTTTCGCCAATTAAGTTATAAATGCAACTATTACATAATTTTGTAAACGACGCAAATGTTAATATGTTAACAACAAATTTACAGTTAAAAATAAAAATAGAACCCACTGACGATTGCACAAAAGTGCTGAAACATGTATGGGTGAAACAAAAGAAAAAAGGTGTCTTGCATAAGGCGGAACTTCTCATCCCATTTTCTTAGCAAGCACGGAGACAACAAGAAGAACTGCACCACAAGATGATTATTTCTACACCAAGCCAAGTATTTCCATCGCAGCTCTTCAACAAATATCAGAACACAACCATCAGACTTCATAAAACCATACTCAACATTAAGTTCAATAAACTATGTTTGGCTTATAAAATTGTACCTAACTATGTAACAATAACTGTAAACAACATGTCACCAGCAGCACAGCAGACAAAACGTAAGGCAGAAACCATGTGGATAAAGCAAGAAATCCGGTCTTTGTATTCTAAAAAACAGTCTCTGAATATTGAATTATACAGTTTGCATTTAGAATTAGCCAATCACATAACATGCCCACCAGTTTTTGATGAACTAATATGCAGGGTTAGAACATACACTGAGACCATAATAGACAGAAAACAGACAATCCAACAAAAGAAACTCACAAAAATGTTAAATCACACAAACACCCATCAATCCCACTACCAATACAACAAACACACCTTTCACAAAAGAGTGATTAATCTAACAGACATAAAATTATCTGAACAAGAAAGCAGCCTACTTGAAAAGGGTCCCAAACATAACATTAACACAATGGTGTCACATAGGACAGTAGAAAATATCATAACAGATACTGAAAACATCATAAAGCAACAAGAAAAACTAAACACACCTGAATTTAATGCAAACCTAACAAGAGAACTAGTTGCTGAGGAAATAAGAAATATAATCAAAGAGAACAAAACCACCATAAAAGAAAACACTAGGACTCCTGAAGAAAAAACCTACAGAAAACTACAGAATAAATTAACACAAGAAAATGCCATCATCACAAAATCTGACGAAGGTAATTCAATAGTAGTCATAAACAAACAGGAAAACATTCATAAAACATTAGAATTCATCCAAAGCAACAACATCACAGAATTAACAAGTGACCCAACAAACCAATCCCAAAGTAAGTTACAGAAAACCCTAAGAAACATAGAAACAATTTTCACAGAAACACAGATTTAAAAAATGATACAGAAAAATCCCAAGGCCCCAACCCTAAAATCATTGCCTAAAGTTCACAAACCTGGAATACCCATACATCCATTAATTAACTTCACCAAAGCACCAACATTCCACCTCTCAAAACACACACACACTCTGCTACAGACAATATACAAATACACTGACAACAGAAGTCTAAAGAACTCAAGTGACTTAATAGAAAAAATAAAAAATGAAAACATACCAAACACAGCAACATTGGTTTCATTTGATATAATTTCAATGTACACATACATCCCAACAGAAGAAACCATCAACATAATAGAAAGAAACCTCCAACTGCAAGGAAACATACCCACAACAAACATACAAGAAATATTAGCCATACTCAGGCTCATCACAGAACAGAACTACTTCACATTCAACAACAGATTTTACTCTCAACAAGATGGACTACCCATGGGATCCCCAATCAGTGGCCTCCTAGCTGACATTTTCCTCAACATGATAGAAAAACAAATCTTTGACAAAATAGTAATACCAAAACAGTACAAAATAATATATTGGTACAGATACATAGATGACATAATTTGCTTAATAGATGAACTACTGTCCCACATAAAAGAACTTCATGATAAGATAAACTCCATCCACCCACAAATACAATTCACCATAGAAACACAAACAGATGAAAAACTTAATTTCTTGGATCTCACTATACACAAGAGAAACAACAAACATGAATTCACAATCTACAGAAAACCCACACTCACCAGCACCATTATTCATAACCAATCCAATCACCCCATAACCCACAAAGAAGCCAGCTTCAGATATTTACTTCACAGGCTGAACAAAATACCCATGAATAAGCATGACTACACACAAGAACTGAACACAATAAAACAAAGTGCACAGGAGAATGGATATGACACAATGAGAGTAGACAAAATAAACCACATAGTACAAAAACAAATAGCACATAACCATGAAACACACACACATTCAAACACAACTCATCACACAACAAATCAGCAGACAGTAAGCAACAAATGGCACATAATGACTTACAACAACAAAATCACACACAGGGTGGGTAATATACTAAAGAAACAAGGACTCAACAGAGCATACAGAACCAACAACACTACAGAGCAGACTCGGAAGAAATACCACCAACACTGACAAATACAGCCAGTCTGGCATCTACCAACGTACTTCAACTGCTGTCAATCTGTATATGTGGGCCAAACATGCAGGACCTTCAGAACCATATATAATGAACACCTCAGTAATGCTGAAAAGCAATAGGACACATTCAACATTTGCAGACCACCTGGCAGCACACAACCACCACCCAACAAACATTGAAACTGACCTTCACATCCTAAAAACTAGATCAGTGTTACATGTATAAAAATATTACTAATGTTGTTACTCAAGAGCATAGAATACAATTGCTCTCACAGACATTGATGATAATTACAGGATGAACATGTAGAAATTGGTCAAGACTATTTATCAAACAAATTAACTACTATATAGTGGATAGTGAAATATTTTAATTCTGATTCTACTTGCGAATAAGTACGATTTCCTAGCGGTAGAGGTTATGAAAAGCGATCAGCTTGGAATGTGTTCTTCTATTTACTTGATAAAAAAGTTTGAAGCGTGCTCTCCAGTTTTAAGAGCGTCTGATGAAACTTGTTCATTATATTTGGATATTTGCCAAATTCTATAGATTCGGTTTGTTTCATCTCAGTTATCTGCTAGTGATTTTTTCTATCGCCTTTGAACCCACTGATTGACTTTTGTTATGTGATCTGCTGTGATAGTGTACATGATAAGATTAACAAGCGCAGGAGTGCCCCAGCCAACCAGGTAATCAACTTCAAAGTAATTGGCCATATAAAAGCAGAACAATAATGAAGGCTTCTTCTTCATCTGCCCATGACTATGGTATGGATATGAAATAGCGTGAAATAATGTGTTGTTGCAAGTGGCTGCATTTACACATGCTGAGGAATATATATGACACATGGAAATTATTGCTGCTTTCACATACACACAGGAACAGGTTTGTGTCTTTATACACAACACACACACACACACACACAGATATATATATATATATATATATATATATATATATATATGTGTGTGTGTGTGTGTGTGTGTGTGTGTGTGTGTGTGTGTGTGTACATGTATGTATATATATATGTATGTGTATGTGTGTGTGTGTGTGTGTGAATCACCAATAGTTGGTAGGTGTCAGACACTTTATTAAGAACAAAGCTCTCCTGGGTATATCTAACCATTATGCACTACAAAATGCTGGCAGTGTGCAGGCCATGTTGGTTAGTGCAAATTTGTCTGGCTCAGGACAGAGTGACTCTCAATGAATACGATTCTTTGAAATAGCTTGTGTTCTGTTTATGAAATGGCTTTATCTTGCGGTTGGCTTTAGCAAGTTGGTATTTCATTCACCGAATAAGCTGTACATGACATGACTTCTAATATCCGTCGAAAAACTGATTTTTGTAGGGGTGTGCTAAGGACAACATGTGATACACGTTACTGTAGGTGACGTCACAATGGGGAATTTCGTGTATATGATGCACAATAATAGTCCAAGTAATAAATATTATACGTTTTATTTCAAATCCATACCAATGTTAAATGAAGCACAGTTTTTGTGAGTCAACATGCGTTGCTAAACAAGCTTTTTTCGAAGCCTTGAGTGGAAGTAACAAGTTAAATACTCTCGTGGTCAATTCCATTTATATTTCATTCAGAACTAGTTCCCATAATGAATATTCAGAAATGCGATACTTTTTGTTTTATTAAGCTACTTTATTGGGAGGGCAGCTGCATCAATCTGATTACACGTTTTGTGGTATTACAAGCTCGCCACAGTTAGACAATCATGTTATCTATTAACGCACAACTACTACTCATATCTTACTAATCAGAGGAAAGCTAGATCCTAGGAACATTCAATCTGTTTCAATAAAAGGAAAAGTTAACCAGCAGTAAATATTTTAAATCTCTCCCTTTGTCAGAAAAATTCTAGGACAAGGTTTTTTGTTTCTGAGATTGCAATATTAAAAAGGACAAATGTTGTTTTTATGTTACCCGTCAAGTGTCCATTCCTGAAATGACCTCGGCCGTGTTACCGTACAAACTAACGATATGACAGTGGTGTGCTTAGCAACACACTGTTTGGGTTTTTGGCACATTATTTACGCTAACGCAATGGATACTGATCATGAGCAAAGAGTGAGTGTTAAGTTCTGCATCAAGCTCTGGAAAACCTCTAGTGAAACTGGGCAATAAATGCAGGCAAGGCACTTTCAAGAACACAAAGGGTTTCGCGAAGACAGAGATTCGAATCAAGACGAACACGACCTGGTCGCCCCTCTACAGCACATAGCGATGCAAACGAGGAGCGTGTAAGGCTTTTATTCCAAGCGACTTGCAGTTGTGCGTGTGACATCACTCAATTTCAATCTTGATGTGTCTTGAGATTTTATGCGAAGATTTAGGCAAACGGAACATTACTGCAAACTCGTCCCTCAAACACTAACAGACGAACAGAAAGAGGGAAGACGAAGGGATTCTGCTGAAGTACTGGATAGAGTCATTCCACATTTCTGTCAAAAATTTTTGTTAGTGATTAAGTTTGGTGCTACCGGTAGCAAACGACAATCTTCGAGAACAAAGACAATGTTGAACACATTCTTTGATACTAAAGGATTAGTTCGCCTGTAGTATGTTCCTCCAGGTGAAACAGTGAACAAAACTGCTTACATCGAAGTCTTGAAAGGTTTGCGACAAGCAATTGGACATCGTCGCCCTAATTTGCGGCATTCACATGACTGCTTCTTACTGCATGACAACGCAAGACACCTCACTGCTTCATCTGTTATCGAGTATCTGTTCAGTCATTCTATTATTGAGATCCCACATCCACAATATTCGCCTGATCTCTCGCCTTCCGATTTTTTCCTTGTTTCCGCGAATGAAGAGGTGACTGAATGGAAAGTTGCATCAAGATATCGCAGACATCTTTGAGAAATGAACTTAGAAGCATCACAACTGAAAATTTCCCTGTTTGCTTCCAAGACCTCCAGCAACGTTAGTAACCGTTAGTAGGTAGCCAAGGGGACTACTTAGTTCGGAGCTAGGATCATGACTTGCCAAGCGCAGTTTTCTATTCTTTAAAAACCCTGTCCTGAAGCTTTTCTGACAAACTGACTATTTTTAACATCAAATATAAAGTACACTGCACGTTTTTAGTGTCGGGGTCTGAGAATCGTCACTGACAGTAGCCCGACCTCAGTATAATAATTGAGAATTATTCATTTTCGCAGGAGGCAAACTTTATGCAGGACTTAACCAACACCAACTGTTCCAATTTAAAGTACAAGAGAAATATTGACTATACAGAAACCATACAGTCTCTAATAACATGAAAACAACATTTAATTGGAAGACAGATCTTTCTTTTAGTCAATATAAAAATATATCAGCTCAACAATTGTTCTTTTGGATAACATTCCCTAACCTTCAAAGTCTTTTAAATGTCTCTAACTATAATTAACGTCTGCACAAAATATGTGTTGAGAAACACTCTTCAAATAATGTTTGCTTTGGTCCTCATTACAGGTAATTTTTTAATAGACAGTCAATTCTCAGACCAAATTTTGTAAACATGGTAGGCCGCTAAACAGTCACTTTTCACAACCCCATCCACATTACTATTGACGATCATAGTCTTCCCTCAATCAAAATAAAGCTGATAACTATTCAGTGTACTCAGCCTCAGCAAATTCACTGTACGCTAGCGTTCTGTAATGACTGCTAGTTCTTCTCAAACTTCTGATGGCTTGATTTTTCTTTTCTCGTGCATTTATTCACTTTCAAATTTTACAGTCTTGAATCACCTTTTTTGATATTTTTTCTTTGTATCTTTTTGCTTGAAATCTTCTAGTCTTGTATATCCTCTTCTTCGTTTATAACCTTAACATCGATGTCTATTCTTAAAACTCTGTTCGTCTCTGCATGGTCAAACAGCATTCTTCTACTCGTTACGATAATTCTATGCACCACATAAAATCTTGTGACTTTCGTCACAAAGAAACTCCCTCACTTTTCTCGAAATTATCACTCTTTCTCACTGGTTGAATTTCTTGTCCTGTCTGTTCGTCATTAGGTTACGGAGCCCCATCAGCGAATGACCCCTATCATTTTTCGATTCCTCCTTATCAAAATTTTGCACAGATAAAAGTTTTCCTGCTAGACGAAAGTGATCTCTATATTTGTAAACTGCATACAGCCCAAAGTGCTTGTAACATTAGAATATCTAAAATACTTCATTTTCATTTACACTTAAATACAAAATAACAAAAATCTAGTGGTATAACTTATATCACATTATCGTTACATATTTAATGAATCACTGAAAATGCACTTCGTTATTTGGTGGAGAAAATGTCCATTACAGTATCACCATGGAATAAGGAAAGAAGTAATCAGCGGGCATTTGTAGTTAACAGAGGAGATATAAAGCAAACAGAAAAAACATACATACCCAACTGACTGGCAAGTATTTCTTTACGCACTGCCTTGCTTCTTGAATGTTTGATGATTTCTGTAAGGGATGCCTGACACGATAACTGTTTGCTAACTCACTATACTCACATTCACTGCCAGAGTTTCAAATGTCTGATTCAGTTTGTTCCTGTAAACATCATACGCATCACCAAATATTGGAAACTATTGATTCTTTTATGCATTGCGTTTCACTAAAATTTCGCACATACAACAACCATGATTTGCTTGCAATGTTTGTCATTCTCTTTGCGTGGTTGTCTGAACATAGGGTGTTTTATTATGATTCATAACAGAAGGCTTTATTTCGGTTCCAATATATTGGCTAATTGCAGGCACTTTTTCTTTAGTTGGTTGCTGAAGCACATTTCACTGTAAGTCAAATAGTCACTCTCAATTGGAGCTATTGATTTTTTTTCTGAAGTAGGGCATTAATATTTACTGTGAGATAGAGACTGATTTCTTGTGATATTTGTTCTTTTATTTATTTACTGCGGTTATTTATACATTGCGAAGTGTCAGAAGCGCTTGTTATTCATTGAGTTACTCGAGAATGGCATTCAAATTGAATCGACGAATAATTTAAGAAAGCATTTAACTACCGTACTTTTTCTTGTGCTTTCAAACACTTGCGGACAGACGAAACGGACGACTCCTTACAATTTTATCTTATGTAGCGTATTTATTTCTGTCTTCTATTCCACCAGAAAAATTATTCTTACAGCACATAGCTATGTAGTCTGTGTTCTTGATAGCTTAGTAGTTTGTCTGCTGGATTAGTTTCGCATCAGGAATATGTTGGTACCGAAATAGTTTCACTGTATGCATTCCGTGTATTTAGAGTAGCAAAAGTGAGACGTGTCTATCAACAAACCAATAGTTCAAAGAACGTTCATCGCAGTCTTCCTCCAAATTTTATTTTCTATTTTTATTTCAGTGATAGAGATACTTATGTGAACTTTGCGCCCTGCTATGGTCCATTCATACGTTCCACCGCAGTTCGGACGAAACATATCGGCTCAATAGGCGTTGGCCTTTTCATCTCTCTATTAGGTTGCCAGTTCGGATGTCATATATGCCAAGCTACATTACCTCTCCTCCGAAGGTTTTGATCGCATTCAGTGGATGCTGTATCTGGAGGGTGAAGATAGCAGAACAGGTTTACGCAAATGACCTCTGTCAAAGTTATGAATAATTTGAGATCAGTGCAGCTGGCCTACACAATGAATAACAAAGATCAAGCAGAGCCAGGATTAACAGAGCTAAAATCATTTGGTGCCGGCCTATGACCCAGTTCTGCACTAGGGGATATCCATGGCTGCATACACAGGATGAAATAGCAATTTTGGTATGATCTTGGCAAGATGCAGTACAATTAATCAAACTGACGTTAAAGAGCCAACACTTTCCATGTCTATAGGGAATAAAAATTGTACTCTTACATTAAGGCGTCTGTATTATACACACTGAACCATACAGCTATCCATACCTGAAAATAATGAGAGACAAACCTCTTCCGCGAGAGCTTGCCATTTATTAACAGTTTAACTTTTTCTAACTGCCTTTCCCGAAGTAGCTACCCCGTGTATCATCGGAAGATGGAAGTGAGAAATTCGTACAGAGCATGTATACACTATTCCTAAACAAACTACGAGTAGAAAGGTACGGTCCTCTTGAAAGGCGTAAGGAGAATCACAGAAAATATATTACAAATCTCCCAAACACCAGACTGAAGGCGCCGATTTATAACGGTACGAACGCGCAATCTTCAGTTATGTACGCATCTGCTACAGGGAAGTAAGCTTCGTAGGAGAAAGTATATTATGAGAGTTCTTCGAAAAGTTCCATCAATGTTTTATCCAACGGAGTCCTAAACATCTTATGGCCGCTATAAACCCCCATATAAGTTGTTCACAAGTGTGGACGAATTTCCAGGCCATGATTTTACCCATAGTCATTGGAGAAATGGTGTTACACATCATTACACACATTCATCGAACCCACTCCAAAAATTATAAAATTAAATTGAGCTTTTCAGCATCTTATGAAGTGTGTCATTGTGAAGTGAACGTGGTATAATAAACTAAGCTAAAATATGCGCCATTGTCGGAGGTACATGTTTACACTATTTCTGGCACTGTACTGAGGTTTTCAAGTGTCTTAGACTGTCTTGAACGCACATCGTAGTGGTTGGTGGTAATACAGCTGCATATGGTGATCAATTACAAATAATGTATCCTGTGGCAGCAAGGATATATATATATATATATATATATATATATATATATATATATATATATATATAAAATAACTTTCCATGATCGATTTTTGGGGTACTAGTCCCATCTTCACAATCGCCTGAAGTACAAATCGAATCGATGTTGTATATTCTTTCTCTGAATATTATTTCTCTGAATGGCATCTGGCTGTCTACGAAATGAGAAGTGTACTATACCCACGTCTATAAGACTACATAAAATGGCCCAGCCGTGAGGTGACAATGTATTTGGTGCTGTGGACGAGAGGCTTACGTGTTTAGCATTCGGTTGACAGCAGGCTGTGTTGTTTTATTTTAAATAGCTATCTTTGATTAGTTTCCAGAATGCAAAGCGTATATTATTGATGGCTATTAAATACCGGAAAATGAACTTCTTAGAAAGTATGTTCGTCAACTATCATTTTACAGTAACACACTTAAAGAACTAGACAACAGTTGACGAAAAACAAAAGATTTATTTTTTGTATATAAATGAGAAAAAGATTGGTAATGAAAATTCAAAACTGAACAAAAATAAACTCGAACACAAGAACAAGGAACAAAACTGAACAAATAACTCGAACACAACAAAAAACTTGAAACAAACAATAACTACTGGAACAAATAAATCTTTTCTTCAGTTGCTGGAAGCAGCAACTGTAGCATGGCTGCTGAGATCCTCGGCTGCCCCTTCCTCCACTTCTTTACGAGGTTTCTCATTATCAGCAGCGTCCACCTATGCAAACAGCATAGCTATAGTTGTGACAAAATCAGTCTTCACCTAGCACTTACATAATAAAATAATAGTAGCAAAGTGTATCCAGACACTGTGACGAACAAACAGTTAATACGGAATACCATTCTTGTTATTACGCGTGTAGTGCAAAGAAGAGAAGAAATAAAAAGAAGCTTTAACGATATCCATAACAGCTGATAGCTAATAAATAATACACTTTTACATGTCGTCTCCAGTCTGTTACAATTTATAAACTTGTAATTGGGGTATTTAGCAAACGATGTTGAGGCATAGTGAATACAGCCATAGGCCGCCTTCAGAGGCATTTGTCAGAGAGCAGCGGACAAAATATAACATGGAGCGTCTAAGTGCTGATAAGAAACACTTAGTCCTGTTCACCACAAGTAGACCAGACCTGAGGGGCAGACTGCAAATCAATAACACACAGATACAGAGGACCAACCACGTCAAATACCCAGGTGTATTATTAGACAATAAATTTATATTCAACTTACACATACAAGTTAAGAAAGAAAAGACGATCAGACTAATTGATGCCCTACATGACTTACCAGACAGCGAAAACGTGGTCGTCAATACAAAAATAAGACCTTATAAGGCACTCACGATTAAGGCCTTGAGATACAGAAGTTCGTTTTGGGGCACAGTACACCAGACAAATATAAAATCTTTTCAAGTCATATGAAAGAGATGCTTGAGACTCATTTTCAAAGAACTCCGATGGTCTAGAGCCAGAGACTTACATAATGAGCTTAATGAAGTCATTCATGATAGGCTAGTTGGTTGAATAAAACAGCATTGAACTGCTTGAGAAAATTGAAAAACTTAGACCAGCCTCACAACATTTATAATATACGAGCACATTCAATCGCCAAAGATGGCCTCATGTACGAGTTCCACGAGCAATGATAGAAGATTTCGAGTTGTAGCAGCAGAGTATAATCAAATCCAGGACACGAGCACAACGTCCTGTTAACGTCAGAGAAGCGCCAAAATGATACTAAGAAGTCCAGCCTTCAGAGAATACCGTACGGCTGCTAATCGTTAAAAAATATAAAAGAGAAGTAAATTGTTTACAAACAAGAGTCTTCGTCTATCGCACAATGTTCAATGGGATACCGCTGAAGATCTCTCTATTAGCAACGGAACTTTAACTAGATACACACTGATACGATTTCTGGCAGGTTATTAATTAAGTTGTCCTTTCAATGTAATTCCTTGCTTGTAAGTCAGTCTGATGTGGGTGTTGTTAATGTTATCGAATTATCTGTTCTGAATTTGTTGATGTTAATCTAAAACGGATAGTTCAAGTGCTTGCGAGCAGTCTTATAACTGGGAATTACCCAACTCGGTGGTTTACTTTTATTCAATGAAGAACTGTGTGTCAGTTATAAGCATCGTTTAATTTCAGCTGTTACGAGTCCTCCAAAATTACCCATTTCCTCTCCTTCCCCTAGTGCACATTTGCTTATTCAGTGCATTTTGCGGTTTCTGGACACCCAACATAACTTAAAGTAAATACGGAAATATGTGACATTGTGCTGGACGTCAGGGTATGAGGGAATCTGTTGCAATGAAATGATGGAGTCACGAACGAAAAGACAACACACTGCCTGCCGGTGCATGGTGTAAAGTGCCACTGTATGCAACTGCCTCACTGGTGAAGCCTGCTACCTAGCTGAGGCGTGCCTCATTCCAGCCAGCGGGACGAAGTAAGGTGCTCGTTGGCGCCCTGATTAGGCACTTCCCTCTGATACACGTATTCCTGCTAAAGGGAGCTAATTTGGTCAGTGATGTGGGGTTTGTTGTGTGGGTACTTCCTACAGCTGAAAGCAAAAGGAAATTTCTCAGGAGATGATATATTTATGATCAAGAAAATAGGAATGCGGCCGAACAACTTAGTAGCCAGATGAACGTGAGTAGCCAGATAAACATCAGTCCTACACCCACATGATGTTACTATGATAGGCTGCTAGCTTGTAGATCATTAGAAGGTGGAAATAAATAAAGTTTAAATAGAAAAACATATTCATTGCATGAAAGGAGAAAACAAGTAATTGTGATGCAAGGCAGGAATTCGAGAGCAGGACAATATAAAATGTAACAGAGCACCATGAGCTACGGGCAAGTAATTATAAAGAAAGGCGCCTGGAAAAATATGCACAGAAATCAGTTTAATTTGGTTTTTTTTTTTAAAGTGAAAGGAAGCTATGTATCTTTTGGAAACCTGGAGATACCAGAAGACTTCAGAAGACTATCGAGTGTTTCAAAGGGAGCTTTAGGCAACCGCTGATTCAGAAAGGGAGATGTATTGCAAAAGATGACGAACGGTTGGTTTCGAGAGTTGTGATAATGAGAGCTGCATAGGATCAAATACAGGAAAAGACAACTCATCAGTAAAGAATTTTATTCACGAAAGAAGAAAATACCTAAATACAGAAAATTAAGCCAGCAGATGTGAATACACAAGTTTAAAAATAACGGAGAAGAAACTCTAAACTTGACTGTGGGAATAATAGACACAGGAAAATTTAAGAAAACTTTGGAGAAAACTCAATCACATAAATCAATACCTAGGGCTTAGATTGCAAGACAGTATGAAGCAAGAAAGGAAAAACTGCAATTGGGATACAGTGCACGGACAGGTTCGACAAAGAGCACCAGCTTGAAGTAATTATTACCGAAAGGAAAGAGGAATTAGACGAGGGTAAGAAGGAGGAACACATTATACTATGAAACGAATTTCACAGACCACTGAAA
The DNA here is from genome assembly GCF_023864275.1 of Schistocerca cancellata. Lineage (NCBI taxonomy): Eukaryota > Metazoa > Arthropoda > Insecta > Orthoptera > Acrididae > Schistocerca > Schistocerca cancellata. The sequence goes on from NC_064627.1 coordinate 35,477,359, forward strand.
CACATATGTTGAAGAAGGACACCTCGAGTAGACAAAAATTCTTTACTGTTATTGGGATCATTGTGAGAAGCAAGAAAAAAGAGTTCACCAGACATGTAACACGTGCAAGGTTGGATACAGACTCTCAGTCTACAAACACATGTACTGCTCCCACTTCGAAAGTGGAAAATTCCAAAGGAGTGTGAATGTTAATGGATCGATTGGAAAAGAACTAACACGAAATTATGATTAGACTGGCAAAAGATGAATATAGGTTCAAGAGGGATGTAGAGATGCACGAACCATTACTGACTCAACTCTACAACTTGGGAGATACACTGAAGCAAAGCAAACGGACGTTCACACCTGCTGCATTTCTGAAGGTAACAAGGATGAAATGCGAGACAGGAATGAGACAGGTTTTTAGGCTATTCCACATGTTATCCAGTGTGGACATTCAGCAAGCAATACGGACAGGAAACTGAAACTTGGAATGGAAATTTTAGTTCTGGTAGAAAAAAAATAAAACTTTGGTTTAGTCGATGACAATGCAATTATATCAGAGACGGTACTTTACTTGAATTATCAGCTGAACGAAATTGGTAACCTATTGAAAATATGTTGTTAGCTGAATGTTAAAAAAGTGAAAGTAAGGTAGTAAAATGCAGTAGAATAAAATCTAAATTGTGAGCTACGGAGGGAAATGGATTAGGAAATGACATTGAAAGTATCAAAAGATTTTTGCTACTTGGGTGGAAAAATATCAGATGGATGCTCAAGTGCAGAAGATGTAAAACTGAGAACGCCAATAGCAAAATTTTTTAACATAGAAGGCAAATATCAATGTCACATGGTCTTTTCTGAAGGTATTTGTCTGCAGTCTAGCCTTGTACATGAATGAAACGTGAACTGCAAGCAGTTCAGGGCAGAAAAGAGCAGATGGTTTTGAAGGGAAGTGTTCCAGGAGAGCGCTGAAGACGAAGTCGACCTAGGGCGTGGCTTACATGGGGCAACTCAACCGAGCTGGGGAGAAAAATATTTTTATGACAGAAAGTGAATAAAAGATGGAATCTGTTGATAGGATGCATCATGAAGCCTGAGGTTGTTATCAGGTTGGCGAAATAGGACTGAGTGAGTGTGTGTGGTAGTGGAACGTGGGATGTTTGTAAAATTCTGCTGATAGACGAAGACTTTCCATAGTTATGAAGAAACCAAGAGGCTCTCACTCGATGGACTACTGTGGCGAGCTGCATAAAGCCATTCTTCAGACAGGAGACAACAAGAGCAACTGTAGTGCCCCGGGTTGATATTCTAATAGTTGCCTGTTCCGTACCTACTAAGGGTTATAGCTGTACTGATGCTATTCCCAGCAAAATAGTGTATGAGGCTAAACAGACGTAACCTTACACGAAAAATATTCTGCCATGGTATATTCTGGTGTTCTTTTACCTTCACATGCAGTAGGTTTATTAATCTTCTGACACTCAACACACTTCATCATACCCCTCTCCTTTAAACGCGTCGTTGTAATTTCTTATTGTCATATCACATGATAAAACGTTCACGGTTATTTTGTGTGTTAGGTTATCGGCATTCTTTGGTGTAACATTCAGTGAATTATCACTCTGTCGCAGCAGAAAGGCTCAGTACCATTGTTCGTCATAAAAGTTTCAATCAATCTTACATCTGTGCCCGTCCTGTCCTTAGATGTAATTTTGGATGAAACGAAAGTCCTTGTTACCAAACTTTCTGGATTAATGCCATAATTCCGTCAGTTTCTAAAATCTGCGTTACATGGGACGTCATATTCTCGTGGTTATCAGTCACTGGAGTGGTGTAATTGTTTTTGACTGTTTTTCCGATGACATTCTACTTCATAACATGGTCATCTGTGATATTCAGGCGACATCTCATTCTGCCTCCCGGTTTCATATCCTATTACACTAGCATACCGTACTATGGCGTCCAGTTCAGCTAATAGGTTTCCTTACGTCGCTTAGACATGTGAATACATCCCAATCTTTTCATTTGATAGTGATACGTCTTCGCTTTAATATTTCTGTTTGGTGCGTAATCGAACAGACGAACCTATGCTACTGCCGTCAATGCTTACATTACTGTCCAGCAGGTAGGTAATATCCTCTGTTCTTTCCAGCAAATGGCTAAGGATGCAATCTCGTTGAAGCAAGAGGTACTTGAGATCACTTGAAACTAGTGGAACAGTTCTTCTCTGAAGGAGTCGACTGCGGCGAAGTCTTACATCTCCGGAAGAAACAAGCCAGATAGAGATGATATTCGAAAGAAAACTACAACGTGGAGAAGTTGTGAGTTGGCTAAGACACAGTACTGGAAATCAGTACGTGCCCTTTTAAATGTTCACCGACTATCCAGATTTAGATTGTTCACATTTCCATAAATTACGTAAAACACTGATCGTCATAGATGCGTTGAAAGTGAGTCAATCGATTTGAGTATTCGTCATTTTCCAATCAGAAATCACGCTACGTAAATAACGTCTTTGTCGCGGAATAAAAGTTAAGTGTTTATCTTACACCACTACCTCGAACCTGCCATGTAGACGGAAGGATGTGACTCCAGCCAGCAGTGACATACTGTCACTTGTGACTCGCAAGAACTATGGTCTATAACTGGCACGACTCAAGTCGTTGCAGGGTGCCATGTAACAATACCGAACGCGAGACAATTTGTAGTGGAAACTTATAATCTCTAGTGATACCATCGCGTTAGACCTTGGATTCAGTTTAGTGTCTAGTAATTGAAGAACGTGAGTACACTCTAAATAACCAAGTGATTTACATATATAGACAAACAAATTACTACAGTTTCAGTAAAACTGAATTATTTATGTAAGAGAAAGGGCTTCACAAATTGAGGGAGTCAACAATGCGCTGTTCCTCCTCTGGGCTTTATACCAGCAGTTTATCGACTTGGCACAGATTATTGCAGTTACTGGATGTCCTCCTGGCATCGTGGCATATTCTGCCAATCTGAGTGTTAGAGCGTGAAAATCTCGAGCTGGACGGAGGTTCAAAATGGTTCAAATGGCTCTGAGCACTATGGGACTTAACTTCTTTGGTGATCAGTCCCCTAGAACTTAGAACTACTTGAACCTAACTAACCTAAGGACATCACACACATCCATGCCGGAGGCAGGATTCGAACCTGCGACCGTAGCGGTCGCGCGGTTCCAGACTGTAGCGCCTAGAACAGCTCGGCCACACCGGCCGACGCTGGACGGAGGACCCTACGCATAACACTCCGAACTTTCTGAATTGGGGAGGGAGCCGACGAACTTGACGGCCATGGTAGGATCTGACAAGCAAGAAGGGAGGCAGTATAAACTCTCGTCTTGCTGAAATATAAGCCATGGATAGCGTACCATGAATAACAACAAAGCGCTGCGTAGAGTATCGTCGACATTCTGCTGTGCTGTAAAGGAGCAGCGATTGAAATCCAAGTGGTTCCAGTTGTGAAAAGGAGTGGCGCCCCAGATTGTCACTCCTGGCTGTCAGACTGTATGGAGGGTGGCAGCCAGGGGCTTCCTGAGACACGTCTTCTTTGGTCATAGGTGCTCAGTTCGAAGAGAGCTTCTTCGCTGAAAACAATTCTACTCGTGCCAAAGAGATACTTAGCTGAAAACGCATATATACGCCCCAGACATCGGTGAGATACCAATTTGAATGTCGCCCGACGTATGGACCGACAACCAGGAATAATGCTTAGTGCGCCTTTTCCTTTCATAGCAGGACTCGGTTGGTTGTCATCCGTGGCAATCTTACAGCACTGCGGTGCGTCGAAGGTATTCTGCACCCCGTTTTATTGCCCTTTATGACAAACCATCCTCGGATTAAATTTCAGCAAGATAATGCTTTTCCGCACAGGGCGAGAGTTTCTGCTGATTGTCTTCGTTCTTGCTAAACCTTAACCTCACCAGCAAATTCGCCGGATCTCTTTCCAATTGAAAACGTCTGGAGCATTGTGGAAGGGAACCTGCAACCAACTGAGGATTTTGACCATCTAACGCGGCAGTTGGACATAATGTGGCACGATATCTCACGAGGACTTCAGACAATCATGTCAATCAATGCCAAGGCCACCAACTGCTTCGAGAAGGTCCACAGGTGTACCAACGCGGTTCTGACTTGCTCAGTTTGTTAAGATCATCCAATTTTTTTTTGAACGCATAATCATTTGTTTGTCTCTACCTGTATACCTGAAGAACACGTCTACCGATATCCTTCCCATTCTGATAATTCGTTTGTGGTGCGTCGTTCTTTTGTCTTAGAGTGTAATATAGGATTGTAATATATTGAATCTCTCGTTTAGTCCTTCATGTAAACGAGACAGTCGACTACATTTTACAGTCGTGAAAGGTAACCGGATTGTGAGAGGTTCGCGAAAATTATCGTCCGGCAGGGTGGCTGTTTCTGCAATACAGACAGTCTGAGATATATTTGTCTTTTCGTCGCTCCAAACTGAGTGGCCATTTATTCCTGCTAGCTCTTCAATGTACTAATAACACTAACTTACCTCAGCGGGATCCTCCTTCGGCAGATCAACGAATTCCACCTCTGCTTTCTTGCCAATAGTCTCGGCGTTCACAGTCAGTTTACAGGCGTCGTAATCGAGCGGTGGAATATCTTCTAGCACATTGGTCACGTCGAAACGCCCAATGATGCGGACCTGTGGATGGTTTGACTTCATCATCACTGACTCAGCTGTAAAGGCAAGCGTCTAACCTACAGAGAACCTTAGACACTGACTTAACTTTCTAAAATGGGTTATACGAGATCTCTATGTGTAAGTTGTAATAAAGCTGAAGAGCAGTGCTACAGATGTCTGTTAAAAAGTAAGATAGAGGTAGAGAACTAACAGGTACAGGAATGTAATGGAGGGGAAACATTTTTATGGGGCAGACTGATCAGAAAGGCTAACGTGAATATTCGTAAGGCAATGAGAAATAGTTAATCGGGCGCTTGAAAGTAAGAAATGTTAAGAAGCAGGTTATTGCCCATTCAGTGCTTCGTGCACACCATGATACAAAATGATCACGCAGAAGAATGAAACTTGCTAAGAGAATGATGATCTAAAAACTTCAGACATTGTCTATGGTCTATATGGCATGTAATGTTTGTGATGGGTTTTGTTTACTGCTTACAATAGGACACATAAAGACGTACAGCAACTACGTAGCAAAATATACACTCAACTCTAAACAAGGGAACTTGCTAAAGAAAATGTCGATATATATGTATTTTTTTTACTACTCTGAATGATGTAGTAAAGTTAAGTAATACATTCAATTATCGTGATATCGTTTGGAATTAAATGCAGTATGTTTGTCAGTTGTCCAGATAATTAATTTCTTTTACAATAAAAGTGTTTAGTCAAGTATAAAACGTTCATACTTCTTTCACGTTCATGTGTCATATACCAGAACTTGTATGATTGCTCGGAAGTTGTTAAAGCTTTATGTTTTAATTCACTCCAATAACGTTACATCCGCTACTCCCCAACAGATGTTGTTTTTCTACTTAACTGATGTCTGTTATACGTATGATTTTAACCTTCAATAAATAGAATTACTTCCAAATGCATTACTAGTATTCTTCTTGTTGAGTAATATATTTCTCATCAACGATTTCTGTTACGTTACGTATCACACATTTGTATTCATGCAGTGGTAACACTTTTATATCTAGAATTGTTACTATGTTATCACGTGGAACTATTTTGCTCGCATTTATGCGCGTCCCTCTCTTCGGTCAAGTCATCCCAGCTAATAAGTGTGAGGGGCGTTTTTAGCCGTACAGGATCTGTCCCAGATCGAGGCATTCAATAAAGTATTCGACTTCCTTAAGATTTCAGATAACCAGTGCAACACCATCAACCACACAGTAGTAAATTTCAAAAAGATATTATCCGACGTATCCCTAACAGCACAGCTGTGGCGAGGCAACATAACATGTAGAAAGTGCGTGCAGTGCCACCCGTAATGACGGGAGAATGCTGATTGAGACGTAACGTACCATCGTTGACGAGGTCATTAGAAAACTTTGTCTACATATGGGAAAGGATGATGGGTGAAAGAGCATGTGTTCCTTTCGATTGGATGCATCTCGACTATGTTTTATAACAGGACCAGCGAAACCCGTAACACAGTTCGCACAAATTTCCCTTTCCTACTAAATTATTCATTTACTCTGATTAAGTACCTGAAGTAAAAAGTGGTCAGAGGTAATCCTCAGCCGGCCGCGGTGGTCTAGCGGTTCTAGGCGCGCAGTCCGGAACCGCGCGACTGCTACGGTCGCAGGTTCGAATCCTGCCTCGGGCATGGATGTGTGTGATGTCCTTAGGTTAGTTAGGTTTAATTAGTTCTAAGTTCTAGGGGACTGATGACCACAGATGTTAAGTCCCATAGTGCTCAGAGCTATTTGAACCATTTGAAGGTAATCCTCTTTTGTGACTAAGAAGCGCAGTCTTTTGGTAAATACTACTATGTAAGTTGTATTTCGCACATTCGTTGTCTTCGGATTACATGGTTATGACGTTTGAAGTGGGACACACTTGCAGATAGACGACGAGCTAAAGGGAAGGGGCTGTTCACTAAATTCCAAATATCCTATCTTCGCCGAGGATGTAGAGCATATTAATTACCACCAGCTTACAAATCCCGCAATGATCACCATTCAAAGATAAGGGAAATTAAAGTTCGTACTGAGACGTTGAGACAGTTGTTTTTCTCACGCGCGATCTACGAGTGGAACACAGGGGGGTGGTTAAATATGGCTTTGGCGCGAATAGTGCCCTCCGCCACACACCGCTTGGTGGCTAGCGGAGTATATATGTAGATGTAAATGTAGACGTTGAGTTTGCCCCTAAGATGTAGCTCAGCCGGCGACAGAAGGTGATCCAAAACATTGTTACAGCCTTATTTTAAATAATTTAGCCTCGAAAGCAGCCTACTATTGATAGTTCCAATCAAAATTCTTGCCTCATTTCTTTTCATGAATTGCTGTCCAATAAAGACGTCGTAATATTATAGTAATTATGTATAACTTCGGTATTAACAATGATCGATAGCGGTGTGGACCTACAGATGGGATGGCATCTGTTTCAGTTCTCGTGGTACGTCTGTCAGAACCTGAACCGAAAATGCCTCGGCCACCCTTCATTCACCCTTTCCTTACGGCTTGTGCCATTGATTCCATGTGGTCTCTGCCAACTGCTCGTATGCTCTTACAATTTTTATACTCTTACAGTTTACTTATCCAGATAGTTTTCATCAAGTACTTAATTACAAGATCACGTGAGCGTCAGCATTAGAACAACCGTTGGCAGTATCACAATAAGGCAAAACAGACGCCACGAAAGTTTAGCTGGAGCAATTAGGTGTGAACTATGTTAGAAGGTAGATAAAAGAGTCCCGGTAGAGCGCCTTTGTGGATGTCATAGAATATTCCATAAGTTCATTCGGAATCTTTATGTCGTCACATTTATCCTGTTGAACTTTTATAAGGATTGAACCATCGTACCCGTTACCACGCATACTGATTTGGTGTAATAGTCATGCCGTTTCTATCGTCTGTCTTAGGTGGCACGTTCACCATCTAGTCGGCTACAATCATTGAGATGTTGTGATTCCTTCTGTCTTCTTTATCTGTCCCCTACTGCCACACAACACGTTAATTTATGGCGTTCATAGTCATTTATTTCCAGCTCTTGGTTTCATATCCCCTGACATCTGGATGTCGGATTCGAGACATCAGTTCAACTAATAGGTCTGCCTAATGTCACACAATTACAGAACTGCATCGCAGCTTTTCCGTTTACTACTGATACGTCTTCACAATGATACCTCTATTCAGTCTGTGTTGATGGGACAAGTTGTGCAACGGCGGTCTACATTTACGGAACAGTGTGGCATGTAGCCGACCTCGTGTGTTCCTCCCACAAAATGGCTGAGGACGCACTCCACTGGGAACCACAGGCCAACTTAAGCTTAGTGGCAAGCATCAGAACAGTCCAGCTTTGATGCGGTCGTATGCTTCAGTAAAGTTTTGTATCTTTCTTTAAGACACAAGGTATACAAAGGTTTATTTCCGCATGAAATTGCAACGTGGTGAGTTGGTTAAGACAAAGTCTTGAAATCAGTATGCGCTATGATAATTTCACTTTTTCCCGGACTTAGCTACTCCACGTTTCCATAAATCGCTAAACACTATCCTCGTCGTAGTTGCGTTAATAATGAGGCAACCGGTTTCAGTCTCCCGCGGCCCACAACTCGAAATCGCACTGCGTGTATAACGCCTTCGTCGCAAACGGAAAGTCAGCTTCTAATCCTACACGTTTGCCTCGAGCTTACGACACCGATGGACATATGAGTCTGGCCAGCAGCAGACCTCGACCAGCTGCGACTCTCCAAGGCTGTAGTCTATAATCGGTGCATCCCAACTCCTTTTAGACCGACATGTCACGCTAGTGGCATTCCGAAGTCATGGCAATTTTACATCTGAAGCTTAGTGTATCTCAGCAAAATTAAGTTGTATCTGAAGTTTACTTTAATGTCTTCTAACCAATGGAAGTTAGTATTTCTGGATTGTAATAAAATGTAAACGTGACTCTCAAGTGCATTTTGCTGTCATGAAGGCATGTCTGGAGCGTGAAACATTCCAAATAAATAAACAAATTTCGCAGGGAGGGTGATTCTGCAATGGATGCAGTCAGACGTGCAATTGGCTTTTCTCCGCTGTAACCCTGTCAGGCCATTTCTTCCTACTAACTATTCATGGTAGTAATGCTACTGACTTACCTCAGTACGGCCCTCCTGCGGAGCATCGAACAACTCTGTCTCTGGTTTCTGCGGTAAAATTTCAGGTTGAGCACTCCGATCGCAACTGTCGCCCTGAAAACGTGGAATCTCTTCAGCCATCTCTTCCTCACCGAAGTCCCAAGTAAAATTGACCTGTGGGAGGTTCGAGTTTATCATTAGTGACTGAGCTAGAATAGCATGTATCTAAAGGATAGAAATCTTTAGACGTCTGTCTCAGCATTCATAAATGGATTACATATTAAGTAACTAAGGCTTAACTGTATGCTGTAATGAACTTGAAATACAGTGTTTTTAATGTATGTTAAAATTGGGAAGATATGGGCACGTTAGGAAAAAAGAATCAGACCATTGCGTATACAGTGGAATAGGGCGTGTCATGACGTAAAATGATTAGACCATGGAAAAGAGTGAAACCAAGAAAGACTGTGATGATCTAAAAACAGGAAGCATCCTTTTATAGCCGTATGATATGTAACGTCTTCGATGGTTTTTGGTGGTTACTACGTGCGATCTTACAGTAACTGTGCCGGTAGATTTAAAAAAGGAAGATTACTAACGAAAATATAAATATATTTTGATATTGCTGCACTGTATCTTTCGCCAGATTGAAATACTACGCCTGATTAACAATACTTCATGTAGAGTTATTTACTATATGTTTATCAGTGTCTCGATACATTGTTTTTTACATATATTAAATTCATACTCCTTTCACACTGTTCTGCTATATTATAAGATGATGCATAATTCCTCTGAACATATTAATATCGTATTCTTTGATTAATTTACACCAATTATACTAGAGCCACGTCTCCCTATGTGTATTGTTCTTCATCTTCCTTCTTCTTCAGTTTCATAGCCTAGCATTCCTTTCAACATTTATATTCTTGTATGCAACCTTAGTTTTACCTTAGGGCCTTGTAACAAGTTGAGGATAATATTATTGGTCTGTAGTAGAGTGAATGTCTCCCTCTGCTCTTCTTGTAAATCTGAGTGTCAGTTGCGGTCTCTCATGCTCTGAAAGCACGTATGGAGCTTGAGCGATCCCAATAATACACTGAAGCACCAAAGAAAGTGCTACCGGCATGAGTTTTGAAATACAGAGATATGTAAACAGGCAGAATACACCGCTAGAGTGCGCAACGTCTGTATAAGACAATAACTGTCTGGCGCAGTTGTTAGATTGGTTACTGCTGCTACAACGGCAGGTTATCAAGATTTAACTTAGTTCGAATGTGGTGTTATAGCAGGCAACCGAGTGATGGGACACGGCATCTCCGAAGTAGCGATGAAGTGGGGATTTTCTCGTACGATCATTTCATGAGTGTACCGTGAATATCAGGAGTCCGGTAAAATACCAAATCCCAGCCATGGATGTGGTCGGGAAAACATCCTGCAAGAACGAGAACAACGACGACTGAAGAGAATCGTCCAACGCGACAGAAGAGCAACCTCTCGGCAAATTAATGAAGATTTCAGTGCTGAGCCATCAACAAGTGTCAGAGTGCTAACGGTTCAACGAAACATCATCGATATGGGCTTTCGGAGCCGAAGGCCCCTTGTATATCCATGGTGAGTGCACTACAGAAAGCTTTAAGCCTGTCCTGGGCGCGTCAACACCGACAATGGACTGTTGACGAGTGGAAACATATTTCCTGGAAGGACGAGTCTCTATATTTAAACTGTATCGGGCGGATGGACGTGCACGGGTATGGTGACAACCTCTGGAATCCATGGACCCTGCATGTCAGCAGGGGACTGGTGGGGGCTCAGTAATGGTGTGAGGCGTGTGCAGCTGGAGACAGACATGAACATTATTGAGACTTACAATGTCTTGATCAGAAGAGATCTCCATCCCCTCGAACTCTTACGGATTTATATACAGGCCTGCAGGATTCATGCTGTCAGTTCCCTCCAACACTACTTCAGTCGTTACTCGAGTCCGTGCCACGTCGTGTTGCGGTACTCTGGGCGCTTTGCAGGGGCCCTACATGATATCAGGCAGGTGTACCAATTCCTTTGGCTTTTCAGTGTATTACCCGGCAGAGTGGCGGATTCCGCAGTGCGTACCATCTGAAATACTATTTGTGCACTCTTCCCTCTCACGCTGTCTGGCCGTTCCCTCCTGCTTATTTATCATGGTAGTAATAATATTGACTTACATCAATGGGATTCTCCTGTTTCTTCTCTCGTCTCTTCCGGCGGTTGCGAGGTTCTACAGGAAGCTTGAAATCGTGGGAAACAGACGGAGGAATTTCTTCGTCCACATTTATCACCTTGAAGCGCCCAAATATACGAACCTGGTGGAGTTTTATTTTTACCATCACTAATTTTGACAAGACGTCATGTATGCAGCAGATATAAAGGTTTAGATATCTTAATTGTAATAATTAAACAGACTATATATTCAATAAGTAGCCCGTAATTGTAGTTTTAAAAGAATTTTGGTACGGTGCTATTGATGTGTGCTGAAAGTTAAGATATCGAATAAGGTAGAGAACTAAGAAATAAAAGGGGAAAAGACAAAGGAAGATGGTTATGGAGCACACTTAGTAAATTATGTATAGTTTGTTGCTACTAGTGCTAAGGCATCAACAAACAGTTAACTTATGACACAACATCAAATAAATTTGAAGTGCCAGTACACAATTAAATACGTAGGCAATTGCAAGTGAGAGTGCTTACTAACGAAAATGTAAATTAATGTTTATAATGTTGACTGGAATACTCTCTTTCAAATTCTAAAGGTGGCAGGGGTAAAATACAGGGAGCGAAAGGCTATTTACAATTTGTACAGAAACCAGATGGCAGTTATAAGAGTCGAGGGACATGAAAGGGAAGCAGTGGTTGGGAAGGGAGTAAGACAGGGTTGTAGCCCCTCCCCGATGTTATTCAATCTGTATCTCGAGCAAGCAGTGAAGGAAACAAAAGAAACGTACGGAGTAGGTATTAAAATCCATGGAGAAGAAATAAAAACTTTGAGGTTCGCCGATGACATTGTAATTCTGTCAGAGACAGCAAAGGACTTGGAAGAGCAGTTGAACGGAATGGATGGTGTCTTGAAGGGAGGATATAAGATGAACATCAACAAAAGCAAAACGAGGATAATGGAATGTAGTCGAATTAAGTCGGGTGATGTTGAGGGTATGAGATTAGGAAATGAGACACTTAAAGTAGTAAAGGAGTTTTCTTATTTGGGGAGCAAAATAACTGATGATGGTGGAAGTAGAGAGGATATAAAATGTAGACTGGCAATAGCAAGGAAAGCGTTTCTGAAGAAGAAAAATTTGTTAACATCTAGTATAGATTTAAGTGTCAGGAAGTCATTTCTGAAAGTATTTGTATGGAGTGTAGCCATGTATGGAAGTGAAACATGGACGGTAAATAGTTTGGACAAGAAGAGAATAGAAGATTTCTAAACGTGGTGCTACAGAAGAATGCTGAAGATTAGATGGGTAGATCACATAACTAATGAGGAAGAGAAGTTTGTGGCAGGGATCGGTTGGTAGGACATGTTCTGAGGCATCAAGGGATCACCAATTTAGTATTGGAGGGCAGCGTGGAGGGTAAAAATCGTAGGGGGAGACCAAGAGATGAATACACTAAGCAGATGCAGAAGGATGTAGGTTGCAGTAGGTACTGGGAGATGAAGAAGCTTGCACAGAATAGAGTAGCATGGAGAGCTGCATCAAACCAGTCTCAGGACTGAAGACCACAACAACAACAACAATTATCTTTGTTATCACACTAGTTTTTCTTAGCTTATTCTTACCATCGTCATTTGAATTCATGTTTTGTGTTCCTTGACACTGCCTAATCAACATCGAATTTCGATTCTGGAACATTACAGGGGGTCTCTACGACAGCGCTGTTATCTTTTGTTTAAGAATCCCCACGCTCTAATACCTTCTCTAACACGTCTGTGTTCTCTGTTCCAGTTATTTATTTTCTTATCAACTAATCTTCAAGTTTCTAAACTTTCTCCTGCGTGAGCTCTTGGTAAGCGTCACAGGCACTGGAACTGTAACATACGTTATATCGTTCTGGCATTGTGTACATTTTTCTACAGTGGATACGTACTACTTCCTGAAATTACTGCACACAAATTAAAGTCATCTTTCGTCTTCTTTTTAAACTGATGGTATACGCTTTTACCTATGTACGGAAGTGCTTAGTTTTATGCACAGGTATCCAAACTAACACTCCCTATGGCCGTATCTTGCCTACTGGAGACTGAGGCAGCACGTCGAATGCTCTTGCCAGATTTTGGTGCACTGAGTCACTGTTAACCTTCGTTAACAGGCAACATAACACGTAGGAAGTGCGTGCAGTGGCAGCCGCAATGACGGGAGTATGCTGATTGAGACGTAACGTACCATCGTTGACGAGGTCATTAGAAAACTTTGTCTAGATATGGGAAAGGATGGTGGGTGAAAGAGCATGTGTTCTTTTCGATTGGATGCATCTCGACTATGTTTTATAACAGGACCAGCGAAACCCGTAACACAGTTTGCACAAATTTCCATTTCCTACTAAATTATTCATTTACTCTGATTAAGTACCTGAAGTAAAAAGTGGTCAGAGGTAATCCTCTTTTGTGACTAAGAAGCGCAGTCTTTTGGTAAATACTACTATGTAAGTCGTATTTCGCCCATTCGTTGTCTTCTGATTACATGGTTATGACGTTTGAATGGTTCAAATGGCTCTTAGCACTATGGGACTTAACTTCTCAGGTCATCAGGCCCCTAGAACTTAGAACTACTTAAACCTAACTAACCTAAGGACATCACACACATCCATGCCCGAGGCAGGATTCGAACCTGCGACCGTAGAAGTCGTGCGGTTCCAGACTGAAGCGCCTAGAACCGCTCGGCCACTTCGGACGGCTATGACGTTTGAAGTGGAACTATTTGCAGATAGACGACGAGCTAAAGGGAAGGGGCTGCTCACTAAATTCAAAAAATCCTATCTTCGCCGAGGATGTAGAGCATATATTATTACGACCAACTTTCTAATACCGCAATGATCACCATTCAAAGATAAGGGAAATTAAAGCTCGAACTAAGCTCTTGAGACAGTTGTTTTTCTCTCGCGCGATCCACGAGTCAAACACGGGGTGGTTAAATATGGCTTTGGCGCGAATAGTGCCCTCCGCCACACACCGCTTGGTGGCTAGCGGAGTATATATGTAGATGTAAATGTAGACGTAGAGTTTGCCCCTAAGATGTAGCTCAGCCGGCGACAGAAGGTGATCCAAAACATTGTTACAGCCTTATTTCAAATAATTTAGCCTCGAAAGCAGCCTACTATTGCTAGTTCCAATCAAAATTCTTGCCTCATTTCTTTTCATGAATTGCTGTCCAATAAAGACGTCGTAATATTATAGTAATTATGTATAACTTCGGTATTAACAATGATCGATAGCGGTGTGGACCTACAGATGGGATGGCATCTGTTTCAGTTCTCGTCCTAAGTCTGTCAGAAGCTGTACCGAAAATGCCTGGGCCACCCTTCATCGCCCTTTCCCTACGGCTAGTACCATTGATTCCATGTGGTCTCTGCCAACTGCTCGTATGGTCTTACAATTTTTATACTCTTACAGTTTACTTATCCAGATAGTTTTCATCAAGAACTTAATTACAAGATCACGTGAGCGTCAGCATTAGAACAACCGTTGGCAGTATCACAATAAGGCAAAACAGACGCCACGAAAGTTTAGCTGGAGCAATTAGGTGTGAGCTATGTTAGAAGGTAGATAAAAGAGTCCCAGTAGAGCGCCTTTGTGGATGTCATAGAATATTCCATAAGTTCATTCGGAATCTTTATGTCGTCACATTTATCCTGTTGAACTTTTATAAGGATTGAACCATCGTACCCGTTACCACGCATACTGATTTGGTGTAATAGTCATGCCGTTTCTATCGTCTGTCTTAGGTGGCACGTTCACCATCTAGTCGGCTACAATCATTGAGATGTTGTGATTCCTTCTGTCTTCTTTATCTGTCCCCTACTGCCACACAACATGTTAATTTATGGCGTTCATAGTCATTTATTTCCAGCTCTTGGTTTCATATCCCCTGACATCTGGATGTCGGATTCGAGACATCAGTTCAACTAACAGGTCTGCCTAATGTCACACAATTACAGAACTGCATCGCATCTTTTCCGTTTACTACTGATACGTCTTCGCAATGATACCTCTATTCAGTATGTGTTGATGGGACAAGTTGTGCAACGGCGGTCTACATTTACGGAACAGTGTGGCATGTAGCCGACCTCGTGTGTTCCTCCCACAAAATGGCTGAGGACGCACTCCACTGGGAACCACAGGCCAACTTAAGCTTAGTGGCAAGCATCAGAACAGTCCAGCTTTGATGCGGTCGTATGCTTCAGTAAAGTTTTGTATCTTTCTTTAAGACACAAGGTATACAAAGATTTATTTCCGCATGAAATTGCAACGTGGTGAGTTGGTTAAGACAAAGTCTTGAAATCAGTATGCGCTATGATAATTTCACTTTTTCCCGGACTTAGCTACTCCACGTTTCCATAAATCGCTAAACACTATCCTCGTCGTAGTTGCGTTAATAATGAGGCAACCGGCTTCAGTCTCCCGCGGTCCACAACTCGAAATCGCATTCCGTGTATAACGCCTTCGTCGCAAACTGAAAGTCAGCTTCTAATCCTACACGTTTGCCTCGAACTTACGACACCGATGGACATATGAGTCTGGCCAGCAGTAGAGCTCGACCAGCTGCGACTCTCCAAGGCTGTAGTCTATAATCGGTGCATCCCAACTCCTTTTAGACCGACATGTCACGCTAGTGGCATTCCGAAGTCATGGCAATTTTACATCTGAAGCTTAGTGTATCTCAGCAAAATTAAGTTGTATCTGAAGTTACTTTAACGTCTTCTAACCAATGGACGTTAGTATTTCTGGATTGTAATAAAATGTAAACGTGACTCTCAAGTGCATTTTGCTGTCATGAAGGCATGTCTGGAGCGTGAAACATTCCAAATAAATAAACAAATTTCGCAGAGAGGGTGATTCTGCAATGCATGCAGTCAGACGTGTAATTGGCTTTTCTCCGCTGTGACCCTGTCAGGCCATTTCTTCCTACTAACTATTCATGGTAGTAATGCTACTGACTTACCTCAGTACGGCCCTCCTGCGGAGCATCGAACAACTCTGTCTCTGGTTTCTGCGGTAAAATTTCAGGTTGAGCACTCCGATCGCAACTGTCGCCCTCAAGACGTGGAATCCCTTCAGCCATCTCTTCCTCACCGAAGTCCCAAGTAAAATTGACCTGTGGGAGGTTCGAGTTTATCATTAGTGACTGAGCTAGAATAGCATGTATCTGAAGGACAGAAATCTTTAGACGTCTGTATCAGCATTCATAAATGGATTACATATTAAGAAACTAAGGCTTAACTGTAGGCTGTAATAAACGTGAAATACAGTGTTTTTAATGTATGTTAAAATTGGGAAGATATAGGCACGTTAGGAAAAAAGAATCAGACCATTGCGTATACAGTGGGATAGGGCGTGTCATGACGTAAAATGATTAGACCATGCAAAAGAGTGAAACCAAGAAAGACTATGATGATCTAAAAACAGGAAGCATCCTTTTATAGCCGTATGATATGTAACGTCTTCGATGGTTTTTGGTGGTTACTACGTGCGATCTTACAGTAACTGTGCCGGTAGATTTAAAAAAGGAAGATTACTAACGAAAATATAAGTATATTTTGATATTGCTGCACTGTATCTTTCGCCAGATTGAAATACCTGATTAACAATACTTCATGTAGAGTTATTTACTATATCTTTATCAGTGTCTCAATACATTGTTTTTTACATATATTAAATTCATACTCCTTTCACCCTGTCCTGCTATATTATAAGATGATGCATAATTCCTCCGAACATATTAATATCGTATTCTTTGATTAATTTACACCAATTATACTAGAACCACGTCTCCCTATGTGTATTGTTCTTCATCTTCCTTCTTCTTC
The DNA here is from genome assembly GCF_023864275.1 of Schistocerca cancellata. Classification (NCBI taxonomy): domain Eukaryota; kingdom Metazoa; phylum Arthropoda; class Insecta; order Orthoptera; family Acrididae; genus Schistocerca; species Schistocerca cancellata. The sequence goes on from NC_064627.1 coordinate 35,494,208, forward strand.
AGTTTCATAGCCTAGCATTCCTTTCAACATTTATATTCTTGCATGCAACCTTAGTTTTACCTTAGGGCCTTGTAACAAGTTGAGGATAATATTATTGGTCTGTAGTAGAGTGAATGTCTCCCTCTGCTCTTCTTGTAAATCTGAGTGTCAGTTGCGGTCTCTCATGCTCTGAAAGCACGTATGGAGCTTGAGCGATCCCAATAATACACTGAAGCACCAAAGAAAATGCTACAGGCATGAGTTTTGAAATACAGAGATATGTAAACAGGCAGAATACACCGCTGGAGTCCGCAACGCCTGTATAAGACAATAACTGTCTGGCGCAGTTGTTAGATTGGTTACTGCTGCTACAACGGCAGGTTATCAAGATATAACTTAGTTTGAATGTGGTGTTATAGTCGGCAAACGAGTGATGGGACACGGCATCTCCGAAGTAGCGATGAAGTGGGGATTTTCTCGTACGATCATTTCATGGGTGTACCGCGAATATCAGGAGTCCGGTAAAATATCAAATCCCAGCCATGGATGTGGCCGGGAAAACATCCTGCAAGAACGAGAACAACGACGACTGAAGAGAATCGTCCAACGTGACAGAAGAGCAACCTCTCCGCAAATTAATGAAGATTTCAATGCTGACCCATCAACAAGTGTCAGAGTGCGAACGGTTCAACGAAACATCATCGATATGGGCTTTCGGAGACGAAGCCCCCTTGTATATCCATGGTGATTGCACTACAGAAAGCTTTAAGCCTCTCTTGGGCGCGTCAACACCGACATTGGACTGTTGACGAGTGGAAACATATTTCCTGGAAGGACGAGTCTCTATATTTAAACTGTATCGGACGGATGGACGTGTACGGGTATGGTGACAACCTCTGGAATCCATGGACCCTGCATGTCAGCAGGGGACTGGTGGGGGCTCAGTAATGGTGTGAGGCGTGTGCAGCTGGAGACAGACATGAACATTATTGAGACTTGCAATGTCTTGTTCAGAAGAGATATCCATCCCCTCGAACTCTTACGGATGTATATACAGGCCTGCAGGATTCATGCTGTCAGTTCCCTCCAACACTACTTCAGTCGTTACTCGAGTCCGTGCCACGTTGTGTTGCGGTACTCTGGGTGCTTTGCAGGGGCCCTACATGATATCAGGCAGGTGTACCAATTTCTTTGGCTTTTCAGTGTATTACCCGGCAGAGTGGCGGATTCCGCAGTGCATACCATCTGAAATACTATTTGTGCACTCTTCCCTCTCACGCTGTCTGGCCGTTCCCTCCTGCTTATTTACCATGGTAGTAATAATATTGACTTACATCAATGGGATTCTCCTGTTTCTTCTCTCGTCTCTTCCGGCGGTTGCGAGGTTCTACAGGAAGCTTGAAATCGTGGGAAACAGACGGAGGAATTTCTTCGTCCACTTTTATCACCTTGAAGCGCCCAAATATACGAACCTGGGGGAGTTTTATTTTTACCATCACTAATTTAGACAAGAGTTCATGTATTCAGCAGATATAAAGGTTTAGATATACTAATTGCAATAATTAAACAGACTATATATTCAATAAGTAGCCCGTAATTGTAGTTTTAAAAGAATTTTGGTACGGTGCTATTGATGTGTGCTGAAAGTTAAGATATCGAATAAGGTAGAGAACTAAGAGATACAAGTGGAAAATACAAAGGAAGATGGTTATGGAGCACACTTAGTAAATTATGTATAGTTTGTTGCTACTAGTGCTAAGGCATCAACAAACAGTTAACGTATGACACAACATCAAATAAATTTGAAGTGCCAGTACACAATTAAACACGTAGGGAATTGCAAGTGAGAGTGCTTACTAACGAAAATGTAAATTAATGTTTATAATGTTGACTGGAATACTCTTTTTCAAATTCTAAAGGTGGCAGGGGTAAAATACAGGGAGCGAAAGGCTATTTACAATTTGTACAGAAACCAGATGGCAGTTATAAGAGTCGAGGGGCATGAAAGGGAAGCAGTGGTTGGGAAGGGAGTAAGACAGGGTTGTAGCCTCTACCCGATGTTATTCAATCTGTATATTGAGCAAGCAGTGAAGGAAACAAAAGAAACATACGGAGTAGGTATTAAAATCCATGGAGAAGAAATAAAACTTTGAGGTTCGCCGATGATATTGTAATTCTGTCAGAGACAGCAAAGGACTTGCAAAAGCATTGAACGGAATGGATGGTGTCTTGAAGGGAGGATATAAGATGAACATCAACAAAAGCAAAACGAGGATAATGGAATGTAGTCGAATTAAGTCGGGTGATGTTGAGGATATTAGATTAGGAAATGAGACACTTAAAGTAGTAAAGGAGTTTTGATATTTGGGGAGCAAAATAACTGATGATGGTCGAAGTAGAGAGGATATAAAATGTAGACTGGCAATGGCAAGGAAAGCGTTTCTGCAGAAGAAAAATTTGTTAACATCGAGTATAGATTTAAGTGTCAGGAAGTCATTTCAGAAAGTATTTGTATGGAGTGTAGCCATGTATGGAAGTGAAACATCGACGGTAAATAGTTTGGACAAGAAGAGAATAGAAGCTTTCGAAATGTGGTGCTATAGAAGAATGCTGAAGATTAGATGGGTTGATCACATAACTAATGAGGAAGTATTGAATAGGATTGGGGAGAAGAGAAGTTTGTGGCACAACTTGACCAGAAGAAGGGATCGGTTGGTAGGACATGTTCTGAGGCATCAAGGGATCACCAATTTAGTATTGGAGGGCAGCGTGGAGGGTAAAAATCGTAGGGGGAGACCAAGAGATGAATACACTAAGCAGATGCAGAAGGATGTAGGTTGCAGTAGGTACTGGGAGATGAAGAAGCTTGCACAGGATAGAGTAGCATGGAGAGCTGCATCAAGCCAGTCTCAGGACTGAAGACCACAACAACAACAACAACAATTATCTTTGCTATCACACTAGTTTTTCTTAGCTTATTCTTACCATCGTCATTTGAATTTGTGTTTTGTGTTCCTTGACACTGCCTAATCAACATCGAATTTCGATTCTGGAACATTACAGGGGGTCTCTACGACAGCGCTGTTATCTTTTGTTTAAGAATCCCCACGCTCTAATACCTTCTCTAACACGTCTATGTTCTCTGTTCCGGTTATATATTTTCACATCAACTATTCTTCAAGTTTCTAAACTTTCTCCTGCGTGAGCTCTTGGTAAGCGTCAGAGGCACTGGAACTGTAACATACGTTATTCGTTCTGGCATTGTGTACATTTTTCTACAGTGGATACGTACTACTTCCTGAATTACTGCACACAAATTAAAGTCATCTTTCGTCTTCTTTTTAAACTGATGATATACGCTTTTACCTATGTACGGAAGTGCTTAGTTTTGTGCACAGGTATCCAAACTAACACTCCCTATGGCCGTATCTTGCCTACTGGAGACTGAGGCAGCACGTCGAAAGCTCTTGCCAGATTTTGGTGCACTGAGTCACTGTTAACCTTAGTTTCTCATTTGGTGAAGGTGGAGTGCGGAAGAACACTGTTGCGTGTGAGACGAGTGATATATTGCGAAGCCCTGACTGTTTTACAGACGAAGCTTAGTGCACAATTACTATTGCTCCTTTGCACCTTAGAATTACCTTAGGTTCTTGTAACCAGATACTAATATTGGATTATAATCAAATGCAATTCTTATTTTGTCCTTCACGTACAAATGAAAGAGTTATCCGGTAGAGTAACAGATTCTGCAAAGCATACAGTTTGCTACTTTATTTGGTCATTCTTCTCTCTCGTTCTTTCTTACCCTTTCTTCGAGTTTACTTCACATGGTTGTACTGAAATTGACTTACCTCTGCATAGCCGTCCTTCAGCGTACAGTCCACACTGTTATCTCCATACTTGATGCGACTAGCCGATTCTGGGGTCCATTGGCAGGGAAATATCTCAAAGACAGAAGGCACTTGTGACACCCTCCTCTTTCTCAAGCGGCCATAAACCTGGAAGAGCAGGTTGCATATTTCTAACAGATGCGAATATTCTAGGCACTTGACTTACAACACTGGAACACATTTTATACAACGTAAGCAGCCATAAGTATACCGTTGTACGTAGGCTATTTAGGTTTTTATGTTGGTAACGCCAAGTAGCGCCCTATATGAAAATCACTGACTGTGCTGTGTGAAGTCTGTGACTAGTTTGCATTGTTGGAATATTCGCTATTGTAGTGTTGGGCAGCTGCATGTGAACAGCGCGTAGCGTTGCGCAATTAGAGGTGAGCCGCCAGCAGTGGTGAATGTGGGGGGGAGAGACGGCAGAATTTTAAGAGCAGACGATCTGAACGTGTGTCCATCAGAAAGAGTAAATATGTAATAATATATATTATGACTTTTGAACATCATTAACGTAAATACATTGTTTGTTCTCTATCAACAAACATCTTTCATTTGCTGAGTATGCCTATCAGTAGTTAGTGCCGTCAGTAGTTATAATCTTTTGTTTAGCTGGCAGTGGTGGCGCTCGATGTATTGCAGTAGTTCGAGTAACGAAGATTTTTGTGAGGTAACTGATTCATGAAAGGTATAGTTTATTGTTAGTCGGAGCCATCCTTTTGTAGGGATTATTAAAAGTCAGATTGCGTTGCGCTAAAAACATTTGTGTCAGTTTAGTGATGATCAGAATAAGTAAAGCGTGAACTGTCTGAGTACGTTCAGTTCTGCTCAGCTGTTTGAAAATCAAATAACGTAGAGGTTTTCCAGCACAGTAATTCATTAATTTTTCAAAGGGGATGTTTCTCCGTTTAAAGGATCTGAAGTATGGTGCTACAGATGGCGATTATAAATTAAGACATCAGCTAAGGTAGAGAACTAAGAGCTACAAGAATGAAAACGTGAGGTAAGGTTTTAATGGACAACACTAGACAAAACTGTGGCACAGTAATATGGCTACTGGTAAGGCATCCTGTAATAGTTAACCTAGCGCTTGAAAGGAGAAAAATTGTATGTACAATGAAGGTTCAGAATATGTGAAGCAAATGTGGATAGATATATACAATAAACACGTAGTGAAATATGAAGGCCCGAATATGCCGTACTGGAACTCGAGTACGAGACCTTTGCCTTTCTGTGAAGTTTGGAAGTCGGGAAATGAGGCACTCGTGGAAGTACAGTTGTGAGGACAAGTCGTTTGTCGTACTTGGTTAGTATAGTCGATAGAGAACGTGCCCGCAAAAGGCAAATTCATTCTGCTGCCATCGTCCCACTGTGGTCTCTATGCTACTGACGAATGAGACGAATTTGAAAATTCGTTAAGAACATGAAGATTGCAAGCCATTCTAGGTTACAGAGAAAGACTGGGACATCAAATATCATTTAAGCAACACACATTAAACGCATATCCTTATTGAAGGCGTAATGAAAATAATGCTCTGTCATATAGCTCTGGTTAAGGTCATGGTGTCAGAAATGGGAAAACACGTGACATTCCTCTCAGATGCACGCTGGGAAGAGTATTGATGACGTAGACAACTGTAGACGCATTACAATCGACTGTGCACCTATTTTAATTCCGTGCAGTCTGTGATGGTGTGACATGTCTAGGTTACATCTACTAAGGGAAATGAACTTATCCAATAAAAGATATAAAGTTTTCCTAAATATTTGAACCATTCATCGACTGATACTTCTAAATATTCTCAAAAGGAACGGTGTTTCATAATACCAGGCATGTTTTAGCGGTTTGACCCACATATCTGTAACAATATCGACTGAATGTAATTTTCGGTTGCCTTCATGCGTACTTCACTTTACTATTTATTAAAGACAGGATGCTGCTGTCCGCAGGGTTACAACTGATTGTTACATTATGTATAGAAATTGCCTCCTAGTAGGACGAACGTAAGTACGCGGTCTTCTTTTCTGAAACCGTTAATGACTGCAAGCTTGACAAGGAAATTATAATGTAATACACAGACACCGTATTAACACAGACTGTGTAAATGATTATTATATTTGCGTCGATGGGCTAAAATGACGGTTGTAATAATTAGTCTCTCCTTCTGCGTGCACAACAAAATGCGAACATAGAAAATATGGGCAGTATGTGACATATTGAAATTAATGTCGGTCCGGTATGCGTACATGTATAGCCGAAATGATTAGGGCGACCACTCGCGAAGAGCAATAAATCTGGAATCGAGCGCCGTTCGGTTACAGATTTCAGTGTGCCACAAATAAAATCTAGAGCTGACGGCAAACAGTATTCGAAATTTGTAAATCTAGTCCATAATTTCAACGTTATGTCTTCTTCAGTTCAGTTTACTAGCTTACTTCCAACCATTAGTGTTGCTGCCGTTGTCACCAGTTATATATGAGTTCTTATATAAAAAGGTATAGCTATGACGCTGATACGAAGATCATAGGAAAGTGAGTGGCTAGTGTTAGGGGGGTGATGGATACGAAGACGTGTGTGGGCAGTAGGGTTACTTGCCTCGATCCACATTTATTTCACTGTCTCTGAAGACGCACATATAAAACGGTGGGGTCAGTGTGCACTGTAGGAGGAGCTGCCGTTTACTGACGGCTTGTTTACGACAACGAGTAGTTGAGAGAGTTTAGCAGAGTCCAGAAGCTGATACAGTGAGTTTCAGTTTGGTGTTATAGCAGTGACTATATTAACTGTAATGTAACTGGTCGTTGGCTTCATTGTGGAATTTTTCATACACCTTGGAGTTACTCAGTGCTCACCTTCTCCATGTCCACTTTACTGTAATCATAGACTTCAGCCGAATGTGCTTTCTTTGATTTGTCCCCCAAATCACGTGTCTTCTTCCTGCAGGGAAGACACATACAGCATAAAATGCTGTAAAGCACCTGCGAAGACAAAAGAACATTAGAACACGTGTGATTCAGAGTTTATGTATTCAGACAGAAAAATGACACCGCCTCAAACTCTTGCTGCAGAGCAGTCAGTGAGTTACGAATTTTTTGTGGACTAGCTCTCACATGGACTTAACCCATTCCTCAATTTGTTTGAAAAATACCCTAAAACTACAAAATATGACATGAAGAGTGCTGGAAACTCACAGACTATCCCCCTGCTTCCTCTATCCCAGTATAGCGTCCCCAGTGCCATATTACGAAAGACTTTAAATTACTTATAAAGAAGACATTCATAATTTGTAAGAGATTTTTTTCATGTAGCCGTAACATAAGAATTTCTCTGTCCAAGTTTCAAATGCAAAGAAATAATTTATGACAAAATGATCTAAAGAGGTGACAAGATACACTCTTTTGTTAATTTTTAGTCGTCTTCATTACTTCCTCTTTTGTCTTGAGTGTGTATAGAAGGACATTTTTCGAGTGCTGACAAATGTAAGCATATTTGTATGAGTTAAGCAGATAATATATTAATTGAATATTATTGTGCACTTTTAATTTGTAAGAGGTGATCCCGATTTCATGTCCGCCTTCCTTGAATTAACCTGCATTCAAGTAATTTACAGCTCAACAATCGCAGCGGCCGATGCAGGCAACGACGCCATTACGTGGCGATATTAACTTATGAAAAATTAGCGGAAGCGGAAAACTCGCCCGCGATTAGCATAATATTAATTTTTCTCCACAGCCGCACGAAGTTGCAGATATACTTAGCTTTAAGATTCTTATTTTCAGTACCATAGCCGAGACCCAGAGCCAGGACTCCGACTACAATACAATGGTTACCGAGGTAAGAAAAATACTCTCGCGCGTGTGTGGGTCGCAATTTTAATTAATAACTAAAGATTTCTTGCTTTAAAGTGAACTGACTAGCCGAGGAAATTAATATGCAAAGTTTATTACGTTGTTCAGCTTGTATGCTCATGTTTATAAGATGCAGCGAGTCTAACATTCATTAACGTAACAAATAATTTGAGATTAATATTGTTAAAAAAGAGAACTTCAGGAAAGCATTTAACCGTAAAATCAAAATTAAATAGAATATCATTTTTATTAAGGCCCACCACGTAAGTCGGCAACAATCAAAGAATAATAATAACAATAATAATATATATATTAAATTACGACGGCCGATGGACGCGAGACCAGGAAAGAACGACATGTCATGAAGCAGGCACGCAAGTAACCTTCACGACGTTCACGATGAATGGCTGCCACTATCAGTACACGCGTAACACCAGCAGTATCACATTAACAACCGAGGTACTCTTCCCCACCAAAGTAGAGGTACACATGGGAGATTTAAGAAATGGAATTGTATGTGCTATTACCTGTCACGGTTTTCGGGGTCGTTCAGTGGAGCGTTCCGTCAGCCACAGAAAATCAAGAGAGTCTTCCGAGAGATTTCATATCCAAATATATCTGCAGCTTGCGTTTCCGAAACGTTTTTGGCACAAGAGAGACGTATCGTTTCTAGAGAGTTCTTTATTATCAGGTCGAGCAGGCCAGAGTGGAAAGGCGGTATCCCTGTCCTGCTGTGGGAAGAAGATACTTTTCGGAACGACAGATCAGTTCCCCTAATATAAGACTGTAGATATCAGTAGCACAGATATAATTACGTTTTGCATCATTCCCCCTGTTATCGGTACGTTTCTCCCCGTAAAGCAAAGTAAGTGAAGTGGAGTGGAATGCACTGTTGCTAAAAGTTGAACAATCTCTGGTGCTCTGTGGGGAACTCAACGCTTCCATCGCAAGATAGGTAAATTCGTTCCGGAGAAAACGAATCCTATCGTAGCACAAAATTCGAATATTCTCTTGTTTGAAATTACTCTGACTGAAGTATGGTCTACCAGACGCCTCATTATAGTTCCCTCAGCGCCTTTAAAATTTTCCCAAATGTTTTTGCACGCTAACATACTCGCACTCTATTTAACCCGCAACTCATCTCTCATTCCGACAGACTCCCCTAGCTGTAACCCACACCCCTACTACCCTCATCCCCTCACTGTCATTGTCTCCATCTTGCTCTCGCTTACTGCTACTATTTCATTCACCCCTTCAAACTGCCGCCGCCTTCTCACTGTCGCTATCTCTCTCGTCCTCGATGTCACTGTCGTATACGCTGTCTCTCTTTACCACTGGCTGTCATTCACTTCCAACTGCACCTTCCCTTTACTCCTGTCTCACTGGCACAGTCTCTTTCACTCATTTCCTAGCACTGTCAACTACGAACCTATGCCATTGTACACTCTCTTTCTCTCACAATCCTAATGTCTCCTTCGATCTTTCTATGTCACAACTACCTTTTACTATCTTCCAGTATATCTGTGTCTTTTCCACTGCAGCTTTAACATTCTCTCTCTGCATAAAGAAGCGCGCGAATTTGCCTGCATGCGAAAATTTTTGGGAAATTTTTTAAAGGTGCTGGGGAAACTAAGATGAGGCAGCTGGTACTCCACTTTTCAGTCAGAGTCTTTTAAAGAACAGCGTGTTCACCGTTTTCGTCCTCTGGTAGGAGCATTTTTCTGCTACTTCCACACTTTTGCCAGCCACAAGTCACTCTTATGGAGAGAACTTTATGGGTCAGTAAAATTTTGATACATTACTTATATGAAACTGAAAGATTGCGCGACTAATTTTACACCTCACAGAGGATTTAACCGCACAAAACTTTCCCTGTGCTTCAGTACCACAACGTGGGGTACCCAGAACTCTTCTGATGATAGTGAAGACACTTTACAACTTGTTCATCGGTGCTATGCCACTTCATAAACTACGTTTTCGCCTCACAACGTATTACACTTCTTCGTTACACGCTAACATACCTGTGATATAATGGAATACGGAATCTTTGCAAATGATTGCGTAGCGTTGACTAGCGCTTAAGTAATATAAGATCTCCATATCTTGAAAAGAAAACCTGCAATGCTGGATAACAGATGATAAAACTAACAGGTTGTAAAAATTAAAAAAACAAAAACAAACAGAAACGTCTGAAATAAATAATTTATTGTGACACGTGAGCTAAACTTCTAACTGTTGTTATTTATAGATCCCCAGACTCCGATTTCACAACATTTTTGCTAATGGGAGGAAGTTCTTTATTCACTTTATAGGAAATATAAAAGATAGTTATATGTGGTGACTTCAATATTAATTGTATAAGTGATTGTGCAAGGAAAATAATGCTAGTAGACCTCCTTAATTCATATAATCTTATGCAAATCGTATTCTTTACAACGAGAGTGCAATGGAACAGTAGAACAACCATAAAAAACATTTTTGTTCATTCCTCATTACTAGAAGGGCATTCTGTTAGCAAAAAGGTGAATGGCCTTTCAGATCATGATGCACAAATTTTAACTCTAAAAGATTTTTGTGCTGCAACACATGTTAAATATAGTTATCAACTGTTTAGGAAAGCTGATCCAGTTGCTGTAGAGAACTTTGTAAACCTTATCAAGGAACAAGAGTGGCAAGATGTTTATAGTGCTGATACAGTAGACGATAAATATAATGCTTTCCTCAAGACTTTTCTCGTGCTCTTTGAAAGTTGCTTTCCGTTAGAACGTTCAAAACAGGGCACTAGCACAAACAGGCAGCCTGGGTGGCTGGCTAGAGGGATGAGAATATGTTGTAGAAAAAAGTGGCAGTTACATCAAAACGTTAGAAACAGTCAAAATCTAAATGCAGCAGCCCATTACAAACAGTATTGCAAGGTGCTTAAAAATGTTATTAGGAAGGTAAAAAGTATGTGGTATGCAGTTAGAACAGCTAAGTCTCAGGATAAAATTAAAACCATATGGTCAGTCGTAAAGGAAGTGGCTGGTCTGCAGAGACAGGTCGAGGAATAGAATCAGTGCGTAGTGGGAATGTCCGTATTACTGATAAGTTGCATATATGTACAGTATTTAATAATCACTTTCTGAATATAGCAGGTGAACTAAATAGAAACCTAGTCCCAACAGGGAATCATATAGCACTCTTGGAAAAAAAGTGTTCCGAGACTGTTACCTGAAATGCTCCTCCATGATACTGCCAAGAGGGAGATTGAGTTAATAATTAAATCACTAAAGATCAAGAACTCTCATGGATATGACGGGGTATCTAGCTGAATACTGAAGTATTGTTCTATGTATGTTAGCCCAGTACTTAGCCATATCTGTAACTTTTCCTTTAGGAGTGGTCGGTTTCCTGACCGAATAAAGTACTCGGTAGTGAAGCCACTTTATAAAAAGGAAGACAGGGATAATGTTGATAATTTTAAACCTATTTCTGTGCCATGGGTGTTTGCTAAAGTTATCGAGAAGATTGTATATACAAGGTTACTGGAGCATTTAAATTCACATAATTTGCTGTCAAATGTACAGTTTGGTTTTAGAAATGGTTTAACAACGGAAAATGCTATATTCTCTTTTCTCTGTGAGGTTTTGGACGGATTAAATAAAAGGTTGCGAACGCTAGGTGTTTTCTTTGATTTAACGAAGTTTTTTGACCGTGTTGACCATAAAATATTACTGAAGAAGTTGGACCGTTGTGGAGTAATGGGAGTAGCTTAAAATTGGTTCGCCTCTTACTTTAAGAACAGAAAGCAGAAGGTAATTCTCAGCAATATTGAGAGTGGTAGTGATGTTCAGTCCTAATGGGGCACTGTTAAGTGGGGCGTTCCCCAAGGGTCGGTGCTGGGGACACTGCTGTTTCTTATTTTTATAAATGATATGCCTTCTAGTATTACAGGTGATTCAAAAATAGTTCTGTTAGCTGATGACACCAGCTTGATAGTGAAGGATCTTGTGTAATACTGAAACAGTATCAAATAATGTAGTTCATGAAATAAGTTCGTGGCTTGTGGAAAATAGTTTGATGTAAGACTCAGTTTTTACAGTTTCTAACTCACAATTTCCCCCCATGAACCATGGACCTTGCCGTTGGTGGGGAGGCTTGCGATACCACAACGGAGGGGTATCTGTTCAGAGGCTAGACAAACATGTGGTTCCTGAAGAGGGGCAGCAGCCTTTTCAGTAGTTTCAAGGGCAACAGTCTGGATGATTGACTGATCTGGCCTTGCAACAATAACCAAAACGGCCTTGCTGTGCTGGTACTGCGAACGGCTGAAAGCAAGGGGAAACTGCGGCCGTAATTTTTCCCGAGGGCATGCAGCTTTACTGTATGATTAAATGATGATGGCGTCCTCTTGGGTAAAATATTCCGAAGGTAAAATAGTCCCCCATTCGGATCTCCGGGCGGGGACTACTCAAGAGGATGTCGTTATCAGGAGAAAGAAAATTGGCGTTCTACGGATCGGAGCGTGGAATGTCAGATCCCTTAATCGGGCAGGTAGGTTAGAAAATTTAAAAAGGGAAATGGATAGGTTAAAGTTAGATATAGTGGGAATTAGTGAAGTTCGGTGGCAGGAGGAACAAGACTTCTGGTCAGGTGGCTACAGGGTTATAAACACAAAGTCAAATAGGGGTAATGCAGGAGTAGGTTTAATAATGAATAAGAAAATAGGAATGCGGGTAAGCTACTACAAACAGCATAGTGAACGCATTATTGTGGCCAAGATAGATACGAAGCCCACACCTACTACAGTAGTACAAGTTTATATGCCAACTAGCTCTGCAGATGACGAAGAAATTGAAGAAATGTATGATGATATAAAAGAAATTATTCAGATAGTGAAGGGAGACGAAAATTTAATAGTCATGGGTGACTGGAATTCGAATGTAGGAAAAGGGAGAGAAGGAAACGTAGTAGGTGAATATGGATTGGGGCTAAGAAATGAAAGAGGAAGCCGGCTGGTAGAATTTTGCACAGAGCACAACTTAATCATAGCTAACACTTGGTTTAAGAATCATGATAGAAGGTTATATACATGGAAGAACCCTGGAGATACTAAAAGGTATCAGATAGATTATATAATGGTAAGACAGAGATTTAGGAACCAGGTTTTAAATTGTAAGACATTTCCAGGGGCAGATGTGGACTCTGACCACAATCTATTGGTTATGACCTGTAGATTAAAACTGAAGAAACTGCAAAAAGGGGGGAATTTAAGGAGATGGGACCTGGATAAACTGAAAGAACCAGAGGTTGTAGAGAGTTTCAGGGAGAGCATAAGGGAACAATTGACAGGAATGGGGGAAAGAAATACAGCAAAAGAAGAATGGGTAGCTTTGAGGGATGAAGTAGTGAAGGCAGCAGAGGATCAAGTAGGTAAAAAGACGAGGTCTAGTAGAAATCCTTGGGTAACAGAAGAAATATTGAATTTAATTGATGAAAGGAGAAAATATAAAAATGCAGTAAATGAAGCAGACAAAAAGGAATACAAACGTCTCAAAAATGAGATCGACAGGAAGTGCAGAATGGCTAAGCAGGGATGGCTAGAGGACAAATGTAAGGATGTAGAGGCTTATCTCAGTAGGGGTAAGATAGATACTGCCTACAGGAAAATTAAAGAGACCTTTGGAGATAAGAGAACCACTTGTATGAACATCAAGAGCTCAGATGGAAATCCAGTTCTAAGCAAAGAAGGGAAAGCAGAAAGGTGGAAGGAGTATATAGAGGGTCTATACAAGGGCAATGTACTTGAGGACAATATTATGGAAATGGAAGAGGATGTAGATGAAGATGAAATGGGAGGTACGATACTGCGTGAAGAGTTTGACAGAGCACTGAAAGACCTGAGTCGAAACAAGGCCCCCGGAGTAGACAACATTCCAGTAGAACTAATGACTGCATTGGGAGAGCCAGTCCTGACAAAACTCTACCATCTGGTGAGCAAGATGTATGAAACAGTCGAAATACCATCAGACTTCAAGAAGAATATAATCATTCCAATCCCAAAGAAAGCAGGTGTTGACAGATGTGAAAATTACCGAACAATCAGTTTAATAAGCCACAGCTGCAAAATACTAACACGAATTCTTAACAGACGAATGGAAAAACTAGTAGAAGCTGACCTCGGGGAAGATCAGTTTGGATTCCGTAGAAATACTGGAACACGTGAGGCAATACTGACCTTACGACTTATCTTAGAAGAAAGATTAAGGAAAGGCAAACCTACGTTTCTAGCATTTGTAGACTTAGAGAAAGCTTTTGACAATGTTGACTGGAATACTCTCTTTCAAATTCTAAAGGTGGCAGGGGTAAAATACAGGGAGCGAAAGGCTATTTACAATTTGTACAGAAACCAGATGGCAGTTATAAGAGTCGAGGGGCATGAGAGGGAAGCAGCGGTTGGGAAGGGAGTGAGACAGGGTTGTAGCCTCTCCCCAATGTTATTCAATCTGTATATTGAGCAAGCAGTAAAGGAAACAAAAGAAAAATTTGGAGTAGGTATTAAAATCCATGGAGAAGAAATAAAAACTTTGAGGTTCGCCGATGACATTGTAATTCTGTCAGAGACAGCAAAGGACTTGGAAGAGCAGTTGAACGGAATGGATGGTGTCTTGAAGGGAGGATATAAGATGAACATCAACAAAAGCAAAACGAGGATAATGGAATGTAGTCGAATTAAGTCGGGTGATGCTGAGGGTATAAGATTAGGAAATGAGACACTTAAAGTAGTAAAGGAGTTTTGCTATTTGGGGAGCAAAATAACTGATGATGGTCGAAGTAGAGAGGATATAAAATGTAGACTGGCAATGGCAAGGAAAGCGTTTCTGAAGAAGAGAAATTTGTTAACATCGAGTATAGATTTAAGTGTCAGGAAGTCATTTCTGAAAGTATTTGTATGGAGTGTAGCCATGTATGGAAGTGAAACATGGACGGTAAATAGTTTGGACAAGAAGAGAATAGAAGCTTTTGAAATGTGGTGCTACAGAAGAATGCTGAAGATTAGATGGGTAGATCACATAACTAATGAGGAAGTATTGAATAGGATTGGGGAGAAGAGAAGTTTGTGGCACAACTTGACCAGAAGAAGGGATCGGTTGGTAGGACATGTTCTGAGGCATCAAGGGATCACCAATTTAGTATTGGAAGGCAGCGTGGAGGGTAAAAATCGTAGGGGGAGACCAAGAGATGAATACACTAAGCAGATTCAGAAGGATATAGGTTGCAGTAGGTACTGGGAGATGAAGAAGCTTGCACAGGATAGAGTAGCATGGAGAGCTGCATCAAACCAGTCTCAGGACTGAAGACAACAACAACAACAACAACAACAACAACAACAACAACAACTCACAATTCAACAAGAACAGATATTTTGATCTGACAGAATGGGCATATTATAAGCAAGACGGAACAGTTCAAGTTCCTAGGCATTCGGATAGATAATAAGCTGTTGTGGAAAGCCCTTGTTCAGAAACTAAATTCTGCTTTATTTACCATTAGAACAGTATCTGAAATAAGTGACAGTTCAACACGAAAAGTAGTCTACTTCGTATATTTTCATACGCTTATGTCGTATGCTACTATTTTTTGGGGTAATGCTTCTGATTCAAAAAGGGTATTTTTGGCTCAAAAACTGGCTGTTCGAGCCATATGTGGTGTAAGTTCGAGAACCTCTTGTCGACCCCTGTTCAATAGTCTGGGAATTCTGACATGCCCTCACAGTATATATTTTCTTTAATGTCGTTTGTTGTTAGCAACATTAGCTTATTGCCAAGAGTTAGCAGCTTTCACTCAGTTAGTAGTAGGCAGAAATCAGATCTGCATGTGGAATGCACTTCCTTGACTCATGTGCAGAAAGGAGTGCAGTATTCTGCTGCATCCATTTTCAATAAGCTACCACGAGAACTCAAAAATCTTAGCAGTAGCCCAAACACTTTTAAGTTCAAACTGAAGAGCTTCCTCATGGCTCACTCCTTCTATTCTGTCGAGGAGCTCCTGGAAGAGCTGAAAAATCAAGCAAATTCCAGTGTTACATTGTTGATTTTCTTTATTTAAACTTACGACTTGTCGCCTGAATATGTTTCTTATGTTTCATTTTATCTGTTTCTACTATCGTGTTATAATTTCATGTATTGACTCGTTCCATGACCATAGAGACTTCTCCTTAATTTGGTCCCACGGAACAATAAATAAATAAATAAAAAATAAACAAATAAAATAAATGAAATAAACGTTGAATAGTGTTATTCTGCTGTCTAATGTGTGGAATACAGTATGAAAACTTAGAAATCGCAACTGGAGCCCGGACCAGATGTTAGATGTTGTGCTTGACAACTATATTTTTCTTACGACTGCAGTTCCGTTATCCCACCAGTAACCATAGCATCTGGCCATATCCTTTGATGACATTTTCAGCTAAAAGAGCTGAAGAAAATGCTGAAGTCCTCGACGAACACTCTCCTTGGAGTGGATCACGTTCGCTATCCTTCGCTGTGTAATTCGCCAAATCGTGCATTGACAAAATTTCTACGATCTTTCGATGGTATTTGCTTGACACTCTACTCCTCACTGAACAATTCAAATAATTAATCCAGCTGCGCGACCTAAAACAATGTTCGTAAGTACAACGTCGTCTTGAGGCAGAAGGATCATTGCATAGTTTATTAAGACCCACTGAGTGTGGTAGTTGCGATATAAGTATTTGTTTTCAGAAAACCATTTGGGATTTCCGAAGGGTAACGGAAACTATGCGTTCTTCGTCTTATACATTTTGAAATTTTTAGAACGTTCAACACTAGGCAACATTTTTGCATAAATGTACGTGCGACAATGTTTAAATTTCACTTCTACTACAAAAATTAACCGATATGTGTATTCCAAAGACGTTTTTGTTTGGTAATCAAAATTTCCTAAGATACAGTGCTATGATTGCAGAGCAAATTGCTCGTACGACCTCAAGAGGACTGCCTCAACGCTCCACGCCCAGCTTTTATGTGTTTCAAACGTACACACGAGATACGGACTACGGACAACATCATTTCGCCCGGCATTGAAACTCTCCGGCTTGCGGATGATTTATACCTTTCTCCTACACACCATGATACTGAAGCCTATATACAGGGTGTTTCAAAAATGACCGGTATATTTGAAACGGCAATACAAACTAAACGAGCAGCGATAGAAATACACCGTTTGTTGCAATATGCTTGGGACAACAGTACATTTTCAGGCGGACAAACTTTCGAAATTACAGTAGTTACAATTTTCAACAACAGATGGCGCTGCGGTCTGGGAAACTCTATAGTACGATATTTTCCACATATCCACCATGCGTAGCAATAATATGGCGTAGTCTCTGAATGAAATTACCCGAAACCTCTGACAACGTGTCTGGCGGAATGGCTTCACATGCAGATGAGATGTACTGCTTCAGCTGTTCAATTGTTTCTGAATTCTGGCGGTACGCCTGGTCTTTCAAGTGACCCCACAGAAAGAAGTCACAGGGGTTCATGTCTGGCGAATAGGGAGGCCAATCCACGGCGCCTCCTGTATGTTTCGGATAGCCCAAAGCAATCACACGATCATCGAAATATTCATTCAGGAAATTAAAGACGTCGGCCGTGCGATGTGGCCGGGCACCATCTTGCATAAACCACGAGGTGTTCGCAGTGTCGTCTAAGGCAGTTTGTACCGCCACAAATTCACGAAGAATGTCCAGATAGCGTGATGCAGTAATCGTTTCGGATCTGAAAAATGGGCCAATGATTCCTTTGGAAGAAATGGCGGCCCAGACCAGTACTTTTTGAGGATGCAGGGACGATGGGACTGCAACATGGGGCTTTTCGGTTCCCCATATGCGCCAGTTCTGTTTATTGACGAAGCTTCGTCAGTAAACCAAATGCTGCCCCCATGCATATCGCCGTCATCAATCCTGTGCTCTATATCGTTAGCGAATGTCTCTTGTGCAGCAATGGTAGCGGCGCTGAGGGGTTGCCGCGTTTGAATTTTGTATGGATAGAGGTGTAAACTCTGGCGCATGAGACGATACGTGGACGTTGGCGTCATTTGGACCGCAGCTGCAACACGGCGAACGGAAACCCGAGGCCGCTGTTGGATCACCTGCTGCACTAGCTGCGCGTTGCCCTCTGTGGTTGCCGTACGCGGTCGCCCTACCTTTCTAGCACGTTCATCCGTCACGTTCCCAGTCCGTTGAAATTTTTCAAACAGATCCTTTATTGTATCGCTTTTCGGTCCTTTGGTTACATTAAACCTCCGTTGAAAACTTCGTCTTGTTGCAACAACACTGTGTTCTAGGCGGTGGAATTCCAACACCAGAAAAATCCTCTGTTCTAAGGAATAAACCATGTTGTCTACAGCACACTTGCACGTTGTGAACAGCACACGCTTACAGCAGAAAGACGACGTACAGAATGGCGCACCCACAGACTGCGTTGTCTTCTATATCTTTCACATCACTTGCAGCGCCATCTGTTGTTGAAAATTGTAACTACGGTAATTTCGAAAGTTTGTCCGCCTGAAAATGTACTGTTGTCCCAAGCATATTGCAACAAACGGTGTATTTCTATCGCTGCTCGTTTAGTTTTTATTGCCGTTTCAAATATACCGGTCATTTTTGAAACACCCTGTATTATCTGGAATCCTATACTCCTTGATCTTACATCTCTTTGCATGGCTTTAGACAGAGCCGTTTACGCATTAACACGCTGGTTTAAGTCAACGACCTAACAATTTCGAAGCAGAATTGTTCCATAGTTCTCTTCAACCGCAGATGGTTGTGATGGTCTAATTCATCCATTGTATTACAGAGTCTCTCCTTTCCAAGATAACTGAAGCGAAATTGTTAGTGTGGTGTTTGGAATGTGGTTCAAATGGGCTAATCACATATCTCTTGTAATCAGGAAACAGCATTAACATTGTGATATACGTAGCTGGTACTTGATAGGGCGTGGAGCCCACCATTCTCTTGAACATTCCCTAGGGCTTCCTCCGCTCAGTCAACGATTATGTATACTTCTTATATCACAACGCTATCAAAGGTGCACTTCATAAACTAGCAGTAGTACATTTCGATTGCCTGCGACTTTGCCTTGGAACAACGCGATGAACTTCGACGAATGGATTACCAGTAGAAACGCTTGAATCTCCGCTGTATACACTACTTTTTTGCCTCACACCACTATTTCACATCGTAGAAAATCCAATCATATACTGTTAAAATCCGTCTTGGAATCCGCGGCTCGGTTTTGGTAGAAAGAATACATGAAAATAACTTTTGGGTGGTTTTCTGACAACCGCCCATAAATTAATGGTACCTCCACAAGCCTCTTAAGACACATCGTACTCCACATCAAACGCAAAAGGCACCAAACGATTGGGTCCGTTTGCCTCTGCAAGAGGAAGTGTGAAGTATTCATATTTTGACCCAACACTGTAGAACAGTGACACTAAGACGATGCTCATGTTAGGTATACAATACAGAAGAACATAGCACTTAACGAACAAGTCTCTTCGTTAACTACCGTGTTCTTCTACATTGATCCCAACTTGAAGTTGTAATATTTGCTACGATCACAATGATCTTCAAGACTTTAATATTTGCACTGAAGATGATCAGTCAGTGACTAAAATCGATTTGCTGTAATAAATACTTTCAAACCATTTACGGCCGATGTTTAGGATTTTGTTGTTTACATACTGTCAATTGTCAACGATGGCTGTCCTCTCTTGATGCGTCTTCCCCACAAAGGCATCTCTGTCGACGATATCACGTTATGTTCGTTACCAGATGATACGGTCTCAACTTAATATGACATGACGCATTAGGATCAGATCATATCCCTAATGTTCTGATGAGAAACCGGCAGCAAGAACGTGGAATTATTTCCTAACACTCCTTGGCACTCTTTCAAACAATCGTGGAGAATACAGTAGCTGTTGTGCCACAAACGGACCCAGAGCACGTATCCCGCTACACATTGTTCAATGTATTAAATGTGACAGATCTCTCTATCCCAAAAACGACGTGCTACTTCGTTACAGATTAACAGCTCTGTGACATGGGATACAGAATCCTCACAATTACTCAGCAACGCGGACTAGCGCTTAAGCAATTTAAGCAGTCCCTATCTTCAGATGACAACCTGCACTGCTAGAAGACGGATGCTAAGACTAATGGGTTGTAAAAAAGAACTAAAAACATCTTATCTGGATAAATTGTTATGAAACGATGAATAGAGATATTAAGATATCTGATGTGCGGAGTACAACAAGAAAACTCAGGAATCGTAATTGGAACCCAGTCCAGAGAGAATTCGTTAGATGTTGTGCTTGACAACTAAGTACTTGGCGACAAGATTTGTTGGCCTACACAGACAGCAGTCCAACAGTAGATTACTCACCCTCCTACGGGATGTAAAAGATATTCTTCCGCACGTAAGATCAAAATCGCATATGTAGCGTCTTGATTCCTTACTAGTTTAAGAATTAGATCCGCGCCCATTTGGTATTCCATTCCTACATCTGTTTGTAAACCTCGAAATTCTCTACTACGGTTTTAGGAAAAATTGTTTTGGCACAATCAGCTCAACTGTCTTATTCGACGAATATTGTTCATGTTTATACTAACGTGCTTTCAAGAGATTTCAGCAGTACGATGTGTATTTCTTGTCCAGGAGCTGAAATATTCCAAGCAATTTCGGCTTCCACCACATTTCGCATTCCCGCGGGGCTCCATAACGTTCTGTTTCGTAACAATCTAAATGTGTATAAGAATGTGTTCACCAATGACTATGGACCAGTAAAATGAATATTCGGGTACTTCAAATAGGCGAAGAGGTACTAGAATCTCCTTTCCGTGGAACCGAGGTCACTTGGGATTAGTTTACAAGGACTAAGACGAACAGATGACGAACAATGCCGGTGTTTCTTACCTTGTAATTAATGTCATCTACCATCCTCAGATTTCAGGTCGCGGAAGACGAAACATTCCAAGGAAGGATGGGCAGAGGATTGGGGCCTTTTAGTGTACCACAGAAGTCAATACTACAATCAAATGCAAGCACCTATTAGAAGCTCCAGCAGGTTTAGAAAATTTCAGGAGAGGAGGAGGCTGGTAACTGTTTTTCTACAGATACATCGAAACACAATGTAACTATTTCCTGCAAGATTTTGAAGGTCTCCCTTCTGTCAGGTGCTACTGTTTTATTGTATCATGAAGATCCTGAAATGTCCTTCCCAGTCCTCACGAAGCGCGTGCTCTGTATCCAAATTTTATTTGTTTTGGTCTAGGTCAGGTAATTAACTGAACTTGTTGTGCCTGATTGTAGGTTATACTTTGCACAATGTGTTTTCTGTTCAACACTTGGTTCCGTTTCTGCAATCTCTCAGTAAGTTTCAGTATCTGACTGAAGAAACCTGTTTATCGCAGTGTTAGCGTGGTTTGGATAAAGAAAGGTAATTTCAGGTTGTATATGTGTATATATTACGGACGGAAGCTGAAATACGCTGGCGCTAGAGTGCTCCGAGCTTAACGTGTAACATGTCTGTGTGCATCGTAACTACACTCCTGGAAATGGAAAAAAGAACACATTGACACCGGTGTGTCAGACCCACCATACTTGCTCCGGACACTGCGAGAGGGCTGTACAAGCAATGATCACACGCACGGCACAGCGGACACTCCAGGAACCGCGGTGTTGGCCGTCGAATGGCGCTAGCTGTGCAGCAATTGTGCACCGTCGCCGTCAGTGTCAGCCAGTTTGCCGTGGCATACGGAGCTCCATCGCAGTCTTTAACACTGGTAGCATGCCGCGACAGCGTGGACGTGAACCGTATGTGCAGTTGACGGACTTTAAGCGAGGGCGTATAGTGGGCATGCGGGAGGCCGGGTGGACGTACCGCCACATTGCTCAACATGTGGGGCGTGAGGTCTCCACAGTACATCGATGTTGTCGCCAGTGGTCGGCGGAAGGTGCACGTGCCCGTCGACCTGGGACCGGACCGCAGCGACGCACGGATGCACGCCAAGACCGTAGGATCCTACGCAGTGCCGTAGGGGACCGCACCGCCACTTCCCAGCAAATTAGGGACACTGTTGCTCCTGGGATATCGGCGAGGACCATTCGCAACCGTCTCCATGAAGCTGGGCTACGGTCCCGCACACCGTTAGGCCGTCTTCCGCTCACGCCCCAACATCGTGCAGTTAGAAAGCTCCGAGGCCTATTTACAGAGATTTGGTAACTATGTTGCTAAATTGTCTCATGTATCTGTGTCAGTGTGAAGTGTAGGAGAGCATTCTACACCTTTATTCTTCAAGCCTACATCACCTCTGTTTGCACCCTTTCATCAGTATTGAAGCGAAGTCCTCGAAGGTAATGTTTAAGTTTTTGAAACAGACGGAAAACAGGCGAGACCTAGTCGGGAATGTATGGGGGATGATCGATGACAGAGAACACAACCGACGGATTGTTGCAGATGTCACAGCCTTCGTCTGTGTTCCTTGTGTAGACGAACTCTCCGAATTCGTATTTTCTGTTTTTTGAGATTCTGTTTCTCACGCAACGACATACACTCCTGGAAATTGAAATAAGAACACCGTGAATTCATTGTCCCAGGAAGGGCAAACTTTATTGACACATTGCTGGGGTCAGATACATCACATGATCACACTGACAAAACCACAGGCACATAGACACAGGCAACAGAGCATGCACAATGTCGGCACTAGTACAGTGTATATCCACCTTTCGCAGCAATGCAGGCTGCTATTCTCCCATGGAGACGATCGTAGAGATGCTGGATGTAGTCCTGTGGAACGGCTTGCCATGCCATTTCCACCTGGCGCCTCAGTTGGACCAGCGTTCGTGCTGGACGTGCAGACCGCGTGAGACGACGCTTCATCCAGTCCCAAACATGCTCAATGGGGGACAGATCCGGAGAGCTTGCTGGCCAGGGTAGTTGACTTACACCTTCTAGAGCACGTTGGGTGGCACGGGATACATGCGGACGTGCATTGTCCTGTTGGAACAGCAAGTTCCCTTGCCGGTCTAGGAATGGTATAACGATGGGTTCGATGACGGTTTGGATGTACCGTGCACTATTCAGTGTCCCCTCGACGATCACCAGTGGTGTACGGCCAGTGTAGGAGATCGCTCCCCACACCATGATGCCGGGTGTTGGCCCTGTGTGCCTCGGTCGTATGCAGTCCTGATTGTGGCGCTCACCTGCACGGCGCCAAACACGCATACGACCATCATTGGCACCAAGGCAGAAGCGACTCTCATCGCTGAAGACGACACGTCTCCATTCGTCCTTCCATTCACGCCTGTCGCGACACCACTGGAGGCGGGCTGCACGATGTTGGGGCATGAGCGGAAGACGGCCTAACGGTGTGCGGGACCGTAGTCCAGCTTCATGGAGACGGTTGCGAATGGTCCTCGCCGATACCCCAGGAGCAACAGTGTCCCTAATTTGCTGGGAAACGGCGGTGCGGTCCCCTATGGCACTGCGTAGGATCCTACGGTCTTGGCGTGCATCCGTGCGTCGCTGCGGTCCGGTCCCAGGTCGACGGGCACGTGCACCTTCCGCCGACCACTGGCGACAACATCGATGTACTGTGGAGACCTCACGCCCCACGTGTTGAGCAATTCGGCGGTACGTCCACCCGGCCTCCCGCATGCCCACTATACGCCCTCGCTCAAAGTCTGTCAACTGCACATACGGTTCACGTCCACGCTGTCGCGGCATGCTACCAGTGTTAAAGAGTGCGATGGAGCTCCGTATGCCACGGCAAACTGGCTGACACTGACGGCGGCGGTGCACAAATGCTGCGCAGCTAGCGCCATTCGACGGCCAACACCGCGGTTCCTGGTGTGTCCGCTGTGCCGTGCGTGTGATCATTGCTTGTACAGCCCTCTCGCAGTGTCCGGAGCAAGTATGGTGGGTCTGACACACCGGTGTCAATGTGTTCTTTTTTCCATTTCCAGGAGTGTAGTATTTTGTATTTGTACCGGGCTTTTCGCAGTGTGGCTCAATAAACCCAATCCAAATAAAAGGATTAATAAAACTCCTACGAGGGAAAACTACATTGGTGTTGCCTGTTCTATTTATGCCTGTTTCGGATAAATTCACACGTTGTCTGCTCTACGACCCAGTTGGTTTCAGCCTATTTGGCAGATTAATGTACGAGTACTGTTGTTGTATAAAGATCCGATCGGTCGCGAAATGGAAAGCACGGTGATAGTCAAAAATGATTTGTTTGGAAGAGTTGGTTGGTTTGGGGGATGGGACCAAACTGCGAGGACTCCTCTCCCTTCGGATTATGAAAGGACGGAGAAGGGAGACGACCGTGCCCTGTCAAAGGAACCATCCCAGCATTTGCCCGAAGCGATTTAAGGAACTCACGGAAATCCAAAAATCCGGATAGCCGAACGCGGGTTTGAACCGTCGTCCTCACGACCGCAAGTCAAGTATGCTAACCATTGTGCCACATCCGTCGGTTCGCAAAAACTTGGCTGACACCATCCACCTACTTCTCTACATGGTCGCTGTTCAGCGCTAGACAAATGTCGCATCCTTGTACTTCATTTGCAGTACCCAAGCCTTAGAAGGCTGCTGCCTGCGCTTACCGAACATTCTACAGGCTGGTCTGCAGTCTTGTCTGGTCGGGACTGCATGGTGGATGATCTGTGCAGGTGTCGCAGTGGTCGTCTCTGTTCCATGTGAAACCAACTCTTCTTCATGGAGAGCGGTTCATGTGAGCAGAGATGAAACCGAGAGGGAGCCACATCTGGCTGTACGGCAGGTAATCAAACACTTTTCAGCGAAAACGCTGCGGGAGCATCTTCATTGCCACTGCAGTGTGTGGCCAGAAGTGTCGTGAAGAACGTAAGGCCTGACAGTTACCTTACGTGAACTGCATGTAATCAGGCAAAATCTCTCGGCAGGCACTTGTTCTTGGAGGGGAACACTACTTTCTGTGCATCTTCACTTGCTCTCCGTGCTCTCAGAACTGAAAAGAGTGACATGACGCGATCGACGGGCGTATCTGGGACACTGCCGGAGTCATTCGTGCAAGGTTTCATCGGATTTTCTCTGTGATTTAGACTTCGCGATCCAGCAGACCTTACTACTGGAATAGCCTTCGAATGAGAGGACTACCAGTAATTTGCTGAGATTAACGACGCCGAAAGAGGAAAGAAACGGGTTTGGTTCAAATGGTTCAAATGGCTCTGAGCACTATGGGACTTAACTTCTAAGGTCATCAGTCCCCTAGAACTTAGAACTACTTAAACCTAACTAACCTAAGGACATCACACATCCATGCCCGAGGCAGGATTCGAACCTGCGACCGTAGCGGCCACGCGGTTCCAGACTGTAGCGCCTTTAACCGCTTGGCCACACCGGCCGGCAAACGGGTTTGGCTAATGTGTTTATTGCCCAGCGGCCCATATCAATCTTAATCAGTTACGACGTATATTTTGAATGTGGACGAGTAGGAAGAGCAGCACACGTTGGCGGAGAGGTTAATGCACTGGAGTTTCCTACGTTTCGCGCTGTTCAGCGATCTCAGCTGAAATTTATCTCATTTCCGTAAGTCACTTCAGGCGGATGCCAGTTGGTACACCTGAGAATAGATCATCCTTATGGTAGCACGTCACAGAGTTGCCAAACCCATGTTTTCCATTCAGCTATATTGTGATCCACCGCATAAGCTGAAGTTCCAACACAGCTCTAGATATCCTTTTAATCTGTTGGCAAATTTTAGGATTGATAGTCAACAGTGTGACTCCTAGTAATTAAGTCTCCATCTTACTAATTCGTACCTGGAACTCAACAAATTCACTCACTGTTTTAATTGGAATATTAGTAACTTCCCACACAATAAATGGTTCAAACGGATCATCCATTTCGAAACGTCTTCTTTGAGTCTGTGATGTCTCCCTAACTAGTGAACCTATTCTATTATCGACAACATTAAACAATTACCTTCACTACATTAGTCATAAGTTTCAGTAAATGAACGAACGACGAATACATAGTGGACAAACGTCTGAGATTCGAAAAATAGCTGCTAGTTGCGTTTACTATGAGTCGTTGCGTTGTCAATGTACTCCTCAGCACAAAATATAGCTATAGCAAGATTATAAAATACGGTGGCATTGGAACACGTGTTGTTGTGATAGTAGATCTTTTAATATATATTCACAACACATTTAGAGGCGTTTAACTAATATATTCCATATAGACCTTTTTTTGTGACTGATATATCGTTGTATCTGAATAAAAGACTAAATATCGAGATTTCAGGAACATGCAGATAACATTTAAAAAACCTAAATTCTCTTCCTACTCACAGTACTTAGCTATAAAATGCTGTAACAGGAACGAAAATTGTTATACATTGCCGACGCGACATAGTACATACGTACAAGGTACTGGACCTCGACTTCCCAACAGCTAAAGAGGACACTTAACATATTTTTATTAGCATGTCAAGCTGTATGGAATATTTCGAATCACTTTCAGTAAGCAACAATGTCATAGCTAGGCTGATCATAAGTTGCTATCCGAACGTAGTTACTTCGCAACGCTTCAGCTCCGTCTCCACTACATGTGATTCTAAGCAGTAGGAAAACAAAATTCTGATCTTGTGACGAAAGAGTGGTAATGATTTAAAGCTGCAATATCTTTTATTTTCCATTCAGACCCATCTTCTTGTGGATTTAAGACAATTTATTTGTGGTGAACGGACATACAGGCTTTACGTAATGAAAAAAATTAAATTGGGATGATGATTTTGCTACCACAGAGCTACATTCGGATTACACGTGATTAAGGAATTAAGGGATCGCATTCAGAGAGTCCTGGTTATCAAAAAGGTTAATTTGGTTGACACCGGATGAAAGGCAACCTATTTGCGAAGCACATATGGCAAAGGACGTATCTGTGATGGCGGTAGGTCGGAGAATTACTGATGAACCATTTTACCGGACGTAGACCCACTACGCTTGGGAGACCAGAGACGGTGATAGAGAGCTAAAGTTGAGCAACTTCTTCTTCCGGATTACAGCATCTACTCTGTGGACTGGTGATACTAGTTTCACGTGAATTAGCGCAAGCAGTATACGTTGCTCACGTCGACAGTTTTATAGAGACCAAACGGACCATACTGCGACTGCCTTAAGTGTTAATCCTTTGCAGAGTTAACAGTCCCCCGAAAATCGCCTTAAATAATCGGAATGTTTTATTCGGTCTTTCGATTGACCATACTGGCACCGAAATGGTAGACCATAAGGAGAAAATCAAACTAATGAATTCGATTTTCTGAAAATCGCAATAGGGTACCTCCTTTCAGTCACTGGACAAACGCCGAGGTGGTAGTTTGAGACAAATTAGCACGAAAAAGAAAATCAACTAAAATCGCTCATCAGAGGAAACACATCGGGACCTGATAAGATGCTGGAATATTCTGTAGAGATTACTCTAAGAACTTGTGATCCATCAAGTAACTCTTAATCGTAGGTCGCCTGAGCAACTGAGGATGTCAACGTATTGGATAAGAATTGGAGGGCAATCCCGTTTTCGAGATGTTCGTCGGATCGATGCATATAATTATATCACTGTATTGCCACTACAATCTGTTGGTGAATAGTGGAATCTTTTTTTATATTTGTGCATTATTAAGCTTTTGCAGGAAGAAAGTTCAAAAAGAGTCTTCTGAAAACACAGATCTTGATCAGCTTAGTGGTTAACGACGAAAGTTCCTTGAGGCTACACGGAGGTGAATCTATCGTCTATAGAAAAGTTGAAATGCCAAAAGACTATAAGCAAAATGGAGAAATTTCTGCAGTGAATCAATTAGTGGCACAGGAGAAGGCAGTACCGTGAAAATTCTTCTCGTTATAACACATTGTGTATAGATAGTTGAAGAAGTCCATTAGTGTTCGATTACGGTACTAGCGATATATCAGTGGAAACTGAAACAACGATAAAACACGCAGAAGCGGCATGAAGTCGAATGATGGTGTACAAATAACTGTATGAAAAGCAGATCCCAAGCTGAGACTCACTAGAAGAGTCTTGCGGAAATGCAATGCATCCACGAAAACAGCTACTTACAAAAACCTTGTTCGACCAATGTTTCAGTACTGCTGATTACTCTATGCCCTTTACCATCTTGGAGTAATAGAGGAGTTGCAGGAGATCCATCGGAGATGGGTATGTGTCGTCACGGGATCGTCCAGCAGGTGCGAGAGTGTTATGGAAATGCTCAACTCCAGCTGGAGACGGTAAAAGAGTTGTTGTGTACCGCGGAGAAGCTACTGTTGAAGTTGCGAGAGAGTAAGTTCCGAAGACAATCGGACAGGATATTATTTTCTTGCTTCCAGCTCTCGCGAAATGATAATGATGTGAAACCCTGAGTGTTTAGAGACGTTACGGTAGCGAATTATTACGTGATCTTCTCAAGCACCTTTCGCGAATACAACAGGAAAGGTGGGAACGCAGAAGCACTCTCGGCCACACGCCGTAAAGTGGCTTGCGGAGTATAGATTTCTATGTACAGTGATAGGCGATTCACGCTGGAGACCGTGAGTCCCACATACGAAGCTCTGTATTATTCTGATTAGGACGTATGAGATAATAGCATTCAACAGTAACGGTTTTTTTGGTTGATGCACACTGTCGGGATTTCTGCTTGGACGTGGATGACGGCCGAGTGTAGACAGTTATTGGTCACTTACCTCCACTGGCTTCATGGTTTTCTCTGATGTCTGCCTCTCTGCAGTAATCAACCTTTTTTTCGGCGACGACTTAAATTCCCTCTAGCACAGACGTGCAGCTCACTTCACTTTTCAGCAGATTCTTTTTCGACAATCAGCGATACGCACCGCAACAGCTTAAGTTCACCAGGCAGACAAATGCCAGGCAACGCACGCACGACGTCCCACGATGTTTCATTGTTGTGAGCCTCGGCTGGGAACAATGCTGAAGAGTTACCCATCGTCTGTGACTGTAGAAAACTTTCTAACCATACGCGATTTGTTTGTAACTGTCTGTTATCCATTACAACAATCCTGGTAAAAAAAGAAGAAAATGTAAAAAATTTATTTCTTCATCACCGAAAATTCGGAATCTAGTTTACAGTTCGCCCAGAACAACAAAACAAATGGGTAATAGGGACATTCAGCAAAACCCACATTTTTCTCAGTTAGTTTAGCTAGAACCGTTCCTCGGTTTATTCTATTGTGATCAGATCGAAACATTTTCATATTGTGATGTTCTGGAGAAAATTAGCACGAAATATGATTGAAAGAGACATTCGCCGTGAAATTTGTAAATTTATGCATTAAAGCAACGCGACAATCTATAGTTCGTTCAGTGTATTGAAATTTATTTCTGATTTTGGAGAAAACAATCGACACTGAATGGCGTGAGCGTCAAAATCACCTGATCGTGAGGGGTAAATGTCGTGTTAAGAAGAGTGAACGGCAGCACACAATGACGATACGTTCAACGTGTTAACAAATTAATGAAGGAGTAATGCATATAGTTGTTTCTACATTAAGTTAACTGGACAGGTTGGCCGTATGAAGTACTAAATAGCAGAGCGCCCGGTGAAATACCCTAATTGAAAATGGCGTGTACACATACGACTGAAGTTCTTTAAATTCGAAACGTGAGCTAACACAAAAGAGCTTCAGATGGGAGGTTTACGCGCCCCTTTCTGTATCAGTGCAGTGCATGAAAAGTACGGGAAAAATGAGAAAGAAAGAGAGAAGGAAAGAAGACAGCGTAAATGTTCCAGATGAAAAGGATGAGAAAGGAGTAACTGAATGAATAAAGACGTTTCATAGTAAGGGAAAAGGAATGTACCAGGGCGAAAGATGCAGATATGTTTCACATCAGAAATTATACTTGTACCCAAAAGTTGAGAGTAATAAAGTAATGGTAAAACGCTTTTAACTGGATAACTTAAATGCTACAGAATAAAATGAACTTAATCATGCGGATGTTTATCTCACAAATATATCGAAAACCTAAAAACAACCACCTTCATAATTCGCAAATACTCATTTAAAAGAAAGAAATATATATAGAAAATTTCTTCCCTTAAAAACGTTAAATTTAATATGGTATGTGATTATCCTCCTGGATCTTTTAGTGGCGTGTCAAGTTTTCGGTCAATACGTTTCAGATTCAGACACGTAGTTGTCATTTTAGTTTGTCAATACTTTCCATCACGCAAAACTTACGTCCAGTCGCAGTTCTGTGTGAGCGCTTTTTAATACGAATGAGAAGCAACTACGAAAAACCGTCCATTAAGTATGGTCAACTCTACCAAGGAAATATTGGGCTTGTGGTTGCAATATCTCAAGATAGACATCAGCTTCTCTCCGTAGATAACCAATAAAGATGTACAGCCACGGAGAAAATTGTCTTCCCATACCCGGTCTGAATGACAGTCAGCCGTTTATCTTGATACCATCGTCGACGAAGCGCAAATATTTCACAGACATATAGTAATCTTCTGCCAGAGAGGCTGTAAATCCTCAATGAAGTGGCAGCAATTGGCCAAAGAAGTTCTCTGCTCTCACTGCGACCAGAAAGAACGCACAGCAATGCAATCATAATCGCTATTGTGGGCTACAGATCGAGCGTTTGGGCTCACAGAGCCACTACGGTTAGGACAGCCCAGACTCTACGGCGATCACAGAGAAGCGTACTCCTGCACCTGACAGTTCCAAACAGACCAACACCGTCTGAGGCGCTGCAGTGATAATAGGCTTGCTATCTCTAGACCTAAGCTTAAAAAAGGCAGGTCCATAATTTTGGCCGACAAATGGCGAACATGATAAGCTAAAAGAGATACTGGACATATGAGCCACATCGAATAAGGAAATGATGGCATGCACTGATAGAGAATGACGTGAAATCTGGGCAGGGCAGAAATAGCTGTACGGACATGGTCCATACCTAACTCCTTACTGGGTACACTTGTTAACGTGGAGCAATCGGCACCCTGACCGTATCGTCTAAGAAAGTGCCATCAGCCTACATGTTACAGAAAACGAAAAGAACGTCTTTGGCATTACTACAGTCTGTAACATAATAAGGAATGAGTAGCTGTGGAATCAGCTGAATTAGCTTAAGGCTAAAGTATCAGGTTATGAACTTCAAGCCTACGTAGCAGAGAGGCAACGAAGACGAGGCCACGCATCATGGAAACGACACACAACACAGCAAAATATCCACCGACGACAACCTTCCAGAAGCGGTGAGGAGATGAGCCTCGAGGAGGACAAGGAAGGGTTTCCTGAGGCCCTAACAGCCACCTACAGATCTCCACACCTTTGGTGGCACAGCAGCACAGCCCCTGTGAGTCCCGAGTTGTACCTCAGTGCCGTATGGGATAACTATCCAGACAAACAAGTAATCTAGCTTGGCTCTAATACAAAGCCTTGTAGTGTAGTGTAGTTTAGTGCTGTGTAGGACGTAGGTTGCAAGTGCTACTCTGAGATGAAGAGGTTGGCACATGAGAGGAACTCGTGGCGGGCCGCATCAACTCAGTCAGAAGACTGATGACCCAAACAAAAAAAAAGGTTTTCATTCTAGATTGTGGCCTCTGTATATGTGTATGGGAGGGGGGAGGTGGTTCAGTATTCAGACTTCTCGACACTCTTGTGAAGCACTTGGCGTTACAGGTAGATTCTCAGACCTTATCTGTGTCCAGAAAATATTAGTGGGGGAGTGGTCCGTGATTGCTCATATCATGCCCGTCACGGACGGCAATCGCTTTCCCTTTTCCACATGCCCCAAGGAGATCTAAATCCACTTTATTGCTACCCTTGTCACCTATCCCAACTGCCAGACATGTGCTCTATACTTTCGGATGCCACTCTTTCACTAAATTGCAAGAGTTTTCCAAAGGCATAAGCCATTTGTACTCAGTGAACTGCGTGAGTTTTCCCCAGCTTCCTTCTTAGTACCTGCTAATCGCCACACGGTTTCGTAAATCACAACTTAGAACTAGGAGTACACTACCCCAGGAATACATAGCATAAAGGATAATTGTCAAAACCTCACCCTATATCCCTAAGCAAATAAAGTTAAGTGAACTACACTATCATTACAAAATCAAACTTGAGAATGCTAAAGTGGAGTTTTAAGTTAATCCATGAGCGTGAAGGGATGATCAACAGCCTGATATTTGCAGTGATCTGTATGCCTTTCACGCCACCGGTTTCTGGGTCGACAAATAGGTAGCGGTGGTCGCCCAGAAGTTATATGATTCCGCAGGGACCGTCATACAGCTGACAGATCTTAACTACTTTCTTTTCTAAGAGATCAGATAGCTGATGGCTTCGGACTAGAATCAAATCGCCTTCCGTAAACGCAGGATGCTCGGCTGTCTGATCATGTTGCGCCTTCTGGTGAGATTCCTTCCTCCTCATTCTTGTTAGTGTGTTTGACAATTTTGTTTGCAATACCTCTTCTTGGGAAGGAGGTAATTGCACCATAGCACTGACAGGCGTAATTACTGGTCTCTGAAGCGTAAGTTCGGAAGGGGAATACCTCGTAGAATCGTGGATTAAACAAGTAAATGATCTTTTGGAACTGCGCGATATACTGTACACATTTGGTATGTTGGGCTGAACAGTGAATCCGTGTCAGTCTCCCCACTTGGAGGGAACGCCGTTCAGCTGTGTCTGCGGCTACGTGATAAAGGCTTGTTCGGCGAACAGTGACTTCTCACTGCTGCATTTCGACGATGCAGGCACGAGATGTAAACTGTGGGCCACCTTTCGTTTTGTCGAACCTCTGAGAGTAACGCCACGAACAACTCACGAGATCGTCGAGATACGTGCACGTGTGCCAACGAATATCTTTCATGTGGATCCAGAACAGTGGCAAGCCATGCGTGGACTTTGGTACGCCTGTACTGATACGAGAAATTCTTCCATCTGTAGTTTTCCAAAGCATTCTGCGGGCAGTTCAGCTCCCACCCCAAATCACTACACACAGCCGGCGGGAGCATCTTGACTGTGCTCGTTAGCTTTCCTAAGCAACGTCTGTGACGGAAGTGGCTGCTATTGGTTGTGTACCATCATTATCGTTCTGAGACTGCACATAGCGCTACGTTTCATTGATTTCCCTTCTTACTGAATTAAAACTTTGAAGGGCATCGGGAATTAAGTCATTTTCCTGTCAACGCTATGACTCAATAAAGAGCGGCCAACAACTATAGCTGGATTGAGCGTTTGAAACTCACAACCGTTAAACCCAAAATATGTTGGCTGAGATGTCTAGTCTACATCTACATCTACATCCATACTCCGCAAGCCACCTGACGGTGTGTGACGGAGGGTACTCTGAGTACCTCTATCTGTTCTCCCTTCTATTCCAGTCTCGTATTGTTCGTGGAAAGAAGGATTGTCGGTATGCTTCTGTGTGGGCTCTAATCTCTCTGATTTTTTCCTCGTGGTCTCTTCGCGAGATATACGTAGGAGGGATCAATATACTGCTTGACTCTTCGGTGAAGGTGTGTTCTCGAAACTTTAACAAAAGCCCGTACCGAGCTACTGAGCGTCTCTCCTGCAAAGTCTTCCACTGGAGTTTATCTATCGTCTCCGTAACGCTTTCGCGATTACTAAATGATCCTGTAACGAAGCGCGCTGCTCTTAGTTGGACCTTCTCTATCTCTTCTATCAACCCCATCTGGTACGGATCCCACACTGCTGAGCAGTATTCAAGCAGTGGGCGAACAAACGTACTGCAACCTACTTCCTTTGTTTTCGGATTGCATTTCCTTAGGATTCTTCCAATGAATCTCAGTCTGGCATCTGCTTTACCGACGATCAACTTTATATTATCATTCCATTTTAAATCACTCCTAATGCGTACTCCCAGACAATTTATGGAATTAACTGCTTCCAGTTGCTGACCTGCTATTTTGTAGCTAAATGATAAGGGCTCTATCTTTCTATGTATTCGCAGCACATTACACTTGTCTACATTGAGATTCAATTGCCATTCTCTGCACCATGCATCAATTCGCTGCAGATCCTCATGTATTTCAGTAGAATTTTCCATTGTTACAACCTCTCGATACACCACAGCATCATCTGCAAAAAGCCTCAGTGAACTTCCGATGTCATCCCCAAGGTCATTTATGTACATTGTGAATAGCAACGGTCCTATGACACTCCCCTGCGGCACACCTGAAATCACTCTCATTTCGGTAGACTTCTCTCCATTGAGAATGACATGTTGCGTTCAGTTATCTAGGAACTCTTCAATCCAATCACACAATTGGTCTGATGGTCCATATGCTCTTACTTTGTTCATTAAAGGACTGTGGGGAACTGTATCGAACGCCTTGCGGAAGTCAAGAAACACGGCATCTACCTGTGAGCCTGTGTTTATGGCCCTCTGAGTCTCGTGGACGAATAGCGCGAGCTGGGTTTCACACGACCGTCTTTTTCGAAACCCATGCTGATTCCTACAGAGTAGATTTCTAGTCTCCAGAAAAGTCATTATACTCTAACATAATACGTGTTCCAAAATTCTACAACTCATCGACGTTAGAGATATAGGTCTATAGTTCTGCACATCTGTTCGACGTCCCTTCTTGAAAACGGGGATGACCTGTGCCCTTTTCCAATCCTTTGGAACGCTACACTCTTCTAGAGACCTACAGTACACCGCTGCAAGAAGGGGGGGGGGGGGGCAAGCTCCCTCGCGTACTGTGTGTAAAATCGAACTGGTATCCCATCAGGTCCAGTGGCCTTTCCTCTTTTGAGTGATTTTAATTGTTTCTCTGTCCCTCTGTCGTCTATTTCTATATCTACCATTTTGTCATCTGTACGACAATCTAGAGAAAGAACTACAGTGCAGTCTTCCTCTGTGAAAGAGCTTTGGAAAAAGACATTTAGTATTTCGGCCTTTAGTCTGTCATTCTCTGTTTCAGTACCATTTTGGTCACAGAATGTCTGGACATTTTGTTTTTATCCACCTACTGCTTTGACATAAGACCAAAATTTCTTAGGATTTTCTGCCAAGTCAGTACATAGAACTTTACTTTCGAATTCATTGAACGCCTCTCGCAAAGCCCTCCTCACACTACATTTCGCTTCGCGTAATTTTTGTTTGTCTGCAAGGCTTTGGCTATGTTTATGTTTGTTGTGAAGTTCCCTTTGCTTCCGCAGCAGTTTTCTAACTCGGTTGTTGTACCACGGTGGCTCTTTTCCATCTCTTACGATCTTGCTTGGCACATACTCATCTAACGCATTTTGTACGATGGTTTTGAACTTGGTCCACTGATCCTCAACACTATCTGTACTTGAGACAAAACTTTTGTGTTGAGCCGTCAGGTACTCTGTAACCTGCTTTTTGTCACTTTTGCTAAACAGAAAAATCTTCCTACCTCTTTCAATATTTCTATTTACGGCTGAAATCATCGATGCCGTAATCGCTTTATGATAGCTGATTCCCTGCTCTGCGTTAACTGTTTCAAATAGTTCGGGTCTGTTTGTCACCAGAAGGTCTAATATGTTATCGCCACGAATCGGTTCTCTGTGTAGCTGCTCAAGGTAGTTTTCAGATAAAGCACTTAAAAATATTTCACTAGATTCTTTGTCCCTGTCACCCGTTATGAACGTTTGAGTCTCCCAGTCTATATCCGGCAAAGTAAAATCTCCACCCAGAACTATAACATGGCGGGGAAATCTACTCGAAATATTTTCCAAATTATCCTTCAGGTGCTCAGCCACAACAGCTGCTGAGCCAGGGGGCCTATAGAGACATCCAATTACCATGTCTGAGCCTGCTTTAACCGTGACCTTCACCCAAATCATTTCACATTTCGGATCTCCGTCAATTTCCTTCGATACTATTTCACTTCTTATCGCTATAAACACGCCTCCCCCTTCACAGTCCAGCCTGTCTCTGCGGTATACATTCCAATCTGAGTTTAGGATTTCATTACTGTTTACGTCTGGTTTCAGCCAACTTTCTGTCCCTAGTACTATATGGGCGTTGTGACCGTTTATTAATGAGAGCAGTTCTGGGACCTTTCTATAGACGCTCCTGCAGTTTACTATTAGCACATTAATATTGTTATTCCCTGTTGCATTTTGCCTACTCCTACCTTGCCGCGTCTCAGGATGCGTCTTGTCGGGCCTAGGGAGGGAATTCTCTAACCTAAGAAACCCCCATGTGCACTCCACACGTACTCCGCTACCCTTGTAGCCGCTTCCGGCTTGTAGTGCACGCCAGACCTATTCAGGGGGACCCTACATTTCTCCACCCGATAGCGGGGTCGAGAAATTTGCACCCCAGATCTCCGCAGAATCGTCTGAGCCTATGGTTTAAGCCTTCCACTCGGCTCCAAACTAGAGGACCGCGATTGGTTCTGGGAACGATACTACAAATAGTTAGCTCTGATTCCACCCCCCGAGCGAGGCTTTCCGCCTTCATCAATTCCGCCAACCACCTGTACGAACTGAGGATGACCTGTGAACCCAGACGGCAGGAGTCATTGGTGCCGACATGAGCAACAATTTGCAGTCGGGTGCACCCAGTGCTCTCTATCGCCGCCGGCAGGGCCCCCTCTTCATCTCGGATGAGACCTCCCGGGAAGCAGACAGAATGAACACTGGCCTTCTACCCAGACCTTCCCGCTATTTCCCTAAGGGGCTCCATCACCCGCCTAACGTTGTAGCTCCCAATAACTAATAAACCCCTCCCCCCGTGTGCCTGCTCGGACCTTGCTGAAGGAGCAGCCGCATGTCCACTCACAGGCAGAGCGGGCGATGCCACACGGCCAGCCTCCACATTTACCCTTCGCCTCGTGCGCCGCGAACGCCGCCGACCCCGCCACTCCCCTTGGGGAGGGGGTGGCCCAACCGCGCCCGGTACCCGCGAAGATGTTTCGACAGCAGGGACAGTGGGTGAGGCATGTAACACCTGGGGTGTACCATGCGGCGCACCAGACTCCCCACTGCCGCTACACTCCGAGGCAGCAGCCTGAAGACGGGTGACCGCGGCCATCAACACGCTCAGCTGTTCGCGAACAGTGGCCAGTTCCTCCTGCGTCCGTACACAGCAGTCACACATCCTATCCATCCTAAGGAATTAATTCACTGTAGAGAGTTAATCAACTTTTAACTAGACTGCTAATTCACTAAAGGCGGCTGATTGTTGACTAAACTGTGATTGCTAGCCACTTCTTGTAGAAAACAATGAAAATAGCGCTACCTGTCTCTTGACTGTATTCAAAACAAACACTAGCGCTACTGGTACTGTGGCTGACTAAAGGGACTCTCTCTGACTGTATTCAAAACAAACACGAAATCTATGGAACACTATTACTAGCACTCGACAATTAAAGCTTCCTAAAAGCAAAAACACACGGAAGAAGAAGTGACAAGTAAGAAGAATACAGCTAATACTGAAATTAAGGTAACTCGCTGCACAGCAGACGGGAAGCAGGCGGCAGTTACGACGACACTGACGCTACTGGTGGCCATGGAAGTCGGAATCCGCTAAGGAGTGTGTAACAACTCACCTGCCGAAGCAACTAGCCCTGAAAGTGGATGGCGCTGAAGCGTCGTGCCTATACTCGGCCGTCAGTCCTTGCGGCCGGCCGCGAAGCCATGACGAGTAGGAGGGTCGCGGCGGTGGGCGCAGAAGGGTCTGGGCGTGAGCGTGCCTGGAGCCGCCGTCGGTGCAGATCTTGGTGGTAGTAGCAAATACTCCAGCGAGGCCCTGGAGGGCTGACGCGGAGAAGGGTTTCGTGTGAACAGCCGTTGCACATGAGTCAGTCGATCCTGACACAGTCGCCACGTCTGTAGCCTTCGGGTGTTGGTGGATGTGACTGTAGCAGATTAGTGAAGAACCACAGACTAACATTGTTCTGTAGCAGATCGCTAACCAGTTGATCATCTGTTCCAGGCGTTCGACTTCATTTCTTACAGCAGATGTTTCATCGCCTAGCAAGGAACTGATTTACGAAAAGGGAATTAGCGAAGCTCTCTTCCTTTGTGGTGGGGAGTGGTCTGGACATATGCTGTGGCCTCGATACGTGTGCCTTGCGTTTGACAAAACCACCGTACTACAAACAGAAACGAGATTCACAGTTTCTTTTTGTCATCCACGTGGTGTATTTTCATACGAACCCGCCTCTGAGACATCAAGAAACGGACGCTCTTTGAGGTCCGTCTAGTGAGAAATACACAACTGTAGAGGACGTGCAGCTCATCAAATTTAAGATCTCCAGACAGCTGTCTTGTGGACACTCTTGGCCATCTATTTGGCGATAATCGTAGATATTGCTTCTGTTGTGGCGTTGCTGGTATAGTTCGACCTTGTCATATCCTTTGTGCCTCGCGATTGTCACCGAACATCTCAAATGACACTTCGCTGAGGTTGCTGTCACTGTCTCACGCGTAGTGAAGCTTCCGAGGATCCTGTAAGAGAGAGGAAAGGGCATTAACTGGCGTGTCCAGCACACGGTTTCTCGATACATTCATCTGATTTCTTATTCGAAGCCTGGAGTTCTCCTCTACAGTGCTGTTGTCACTTTTGCGGTTTTTTCCACAACCTTGAGTACCAGTCATGCGTCTGCTCACATTTTCTTGTCACTCTCAATTCGCAGCCAGCTTCTCGCCACTAGTGTACTAGACAGGTGGATTGCTGACACAGACTGCCACGGTTTTGGATAACGAAATCCTGCGAAAAACTTGTCGTGACTGCAAACGTGTAAAGTAAAGAGACCGAGCAAATAACTGAAACAACTCATAGTCATAAGTGGCCCACATAGCTGGGACTGTTTTCAACAGAGATAATGGTAAAACTACGGGCACTGACTGCCCTATTCTTCAGAGAATTGTGACACTGGAGTCCGCAAGTGTCTACATCACTGAAAATTGGGTGCGCAGCCTGTAGAAAGGAAAAGCATTTTACACCAGTTCAATTTTCATCAAGAGGTTTTTTTACAGAGGGCAGGACAATCACATGGAAGTCACACGCAGTCAGTACTGGCAGCTTGTTAGAAGGTCGTGAAAGGTGTTGAATCATCAAACTAACACATGTCACCATGTCGTTACTCAGGGCGACGCATCGTCAGAAGCGAGGGTAGGTACTTCTGTTTAGTGGGACAGCGCGCTATTGTTCTCAGTATACAGTCGTATCGGTACACTGCACTGTAATGCGGAACTGACCATTAGATGTCACAAGAGGCGGATCTGGCAGAATGCGACGAGCTGGGGAGTACTGGATTGTCAGCAGAAAACGTAGTAACTGTAGACTGGGTCTATTGGGAGAAGTCAGCAAGTTTGAACGTGAAGTAGTCACTGGATGTCAACTGAGTACAAAGGAAGTGTTGGTACGGTATGAGGGTGCTTATTGTAGTTATGTGTGGTCGTGTTACTACGATTAAGACAACGCTAAAAGTTCAGGGATAGGAACATACACTCCTGGAAATGGAAAAAAGAACACATTGACACCGGTGTGTCAGACCCACCATACTTGCTCCGGACACTGCGAGAGGGCTGTACAAGCAATGATCACACGCACGGC
Organism: Schistocerca cancellata; assembly: GCF_023864275.1. NCBI lineage: Eukaryota > Metazoa > Arthropoda > Insecta > Orthoptera > Acrididae > Schistocerca > Schistocerca cancellata. Next base: position 35,533,558 of record NC_064627.1, read on the forward strand.
ACAGCGGACACACCAGGAACCGCGGTGTTGGCCGTCGAATGGCGCTAGCTGCGCAGCATTTGTGCACCGCCGCCGTCAGTGTCAGCCAGTTTGCCGTGGCATACGGAGCTCCATCGCAGTCTTTAACACTGGTAGCATGCCGCGACAGCGTGGACGTGAACCGTATGTGCAGTTGACGGACTTTGAGCGAGGGCGTATAGTGGGCATGCGGGAGGCCGGGTGGACGTACCGCCGAATTGCTCAACACGTGGGGCGTGAGGTCTCCACAGTACATCGATGTTGTCGCCAGTGGTCGGCGGAAGGTGCACGTGCCCGTCGACCTGGGACCGGACCGCAGCGACGCACGGATGCACGCCAAGACCGTAGGATCCTACGCAGTGCCGTAGGGGACCGCACCGCCACTTCCCAGCAAATTAGGGACACTGTTGCTCCTGGGGTATCGGCGAGGACGATTCGCAACCGTCTCCATGAAGCTGGGCTACGGTCCCGCACACCGTTAGGCCGTCTTCCGCTCACGCCCCAACATCGTGCAGCCCGCCTCCAGTGGTGTCGTGACAGGCGTGAATGGAGGGACGAATGGAGACGTGTCGTCTTCAGCGATGAGAGTCGCTTCTGCCTTGGTGCCAATGATGGTCGTATGCGTGTTTGGCGCCGTGCAGGTGAGCGCCACAATCAGGACTGCATACGACCGAGGCACACAGGGCCAACACCCGGCATCACGGTGTGGGGAGCGATCTCCTACACTGGCCGTACACCACTGGTGATCGTCGAGGGGACACTGAATAGTGCACGGTACATCCAAACCGTCATCGAACCCATCGTTCTACCATTCCTAGACCGGCAAGGGAACTTGCTGTTCCAACAGGACAATGCACGTCCGCATGTATCCCGTGCCATCCAACGTGCTCTAGAAGGTGTAAGTCAACTACCCTGGCCAGCAAGATCTCCGAATCTGTCCCCCATTGAGCATGTTTGGGACTGGATGAAGCGTCGTCTCACGCGGTCTGCACGTCCAGCACGAACGCTGGTCCAACTGAGGCGCCAGGTGGAAATGGCATGGCAAGCCGTTCCACAGGACTACATCCAGCATCTCTACGATCGTCTCCATGGGAGAATAGCAGCCTGCATTGCTGCGAAAGGTGGATATACACTGTACTAGTGCCGACATTGTGCATGCTCTGTTGCCTGTGTCTATGTGCCTGTGGCTCTGTCAGTGTGATCATGTGATGTATCTGACCCCAGAAATGTGGCAATAAAGTTTCCCCTTCCTGGGACAATGAATTCACGGTGTTCTTATTTCAATTTCCAGGAGTGTATAATACAGTAATGAGTAGTACATATGTTTGTCATCCGTATCACAGCAAACAAATTTGGTGGCCAATACATCAATGTGAGTGGATGCTCCTAAAGAAACTGTAAAAAAAATATGGGCTTGTGTCACAGGCAGATATCCTGCTGAAAGATGCCATTTCTATCGGAAAGACATAATATTCACGTAGTTCACAGCTGCTTTTGATTACTAGCGTAAATCTCATGAGATCTTAGATGAATGTCCCCTCAGAGGACAATGCTGACTCAGGGGCTTACGTCCCTAGAGCAGAGCATGTTTTTATCATCCATTGACCTGGATGACGGCGTATCGAGACGTGACCTTCGACCGAGTGTAACAATGAAAACAATAAACGTGATTCATCCGATGAAGTGACACGATTTCATCCTCCTATGACGATTTCAACTGGAACCGATGGTGTCGTTTGATCAACATGGGAATACGTAAGGGTCATCTGCTGCAGAGGTCCATTTTCAATAGAGTGTGATGTAAGGTATGCTCCGAAACGTGCCTGCACCAACACTCTCCTGTGTCTTGAGCTTTGCAGACCAGGAAAGCCCCTCTACTCTACATTCTGTGATGATGCCTACTCGTGATTAGACCTTGAGTCACGGGGACCTGCTCGTAAAAAATGAAAAAAAATTAAAAAAAGGTCTTGTTCTGTAGAAAGATCAGTAGAAGATCGCGTAAGTTGGGGATAGTAGTAGTATGACCTTCTGAAATGTTTAATGTTAATGAGTTTCGTGGTTCTAGTGGTAGTAGTACAATAGCAGTAGTGGTAATATACCATAATGAGAGTGGGGCAAAACACTGTAGCAAATTCCATATCGAGTAGCGTATAGGTGGCGGAAAAACCTTTAGCCACAGCTATAAGAACAAACAGAAATGAAGCTATAGCTCTGAAATTCACTACATAAAAACGAACGCTAAAACTAATTGTCACAATGAATTACATAAATGCGATTTGATATATAACTGTCCATTTTGTTATCAAGACGGTGGACAAGGAAGAATAAATAAAATCTGTACAGCAGAATGCTATCACATTCAGCACTGTAGACTCCAGGAGCGAGCAATCCGACTGGGTACCTGCGCAAGCCAACCAGATCTGCAGACTTATGTGTCTCTCAGAATACTCATTCTTCATTACCACTGAGGTGCTGGCTGTTCACCTACTCAAGTAGGGCAAAGATGCAAAACACAACACTTGCTTCCTTTCTGTGTTACGTCAGAGTTTCACGATAATTGTGTTACCACGCCTCTGGAGGATCTCCATCACGTGCTGTAGTCCGATAGATGGGATTTCTGGCAAATTATGGCCGAAATCCTGTGAATAAGAATGCTAAAAATAGTGCTTCGTGCGTTTATCTGTGTGATAGCCGGGTGCGTATAAGTACACAACCATGTGCATCGATTTCCTGAACGTAGCATCAATTACCGTGAAGTTTTGCTTTTTCTATACACAGAAAAAAGAACATCATCCAGGTTTTCCCGGCCATGAGGCCATACAACGAAAGCGTTATTTACATGTTTGTAGAAATGGTAAGATTTGTGGCGTTTGGTCTTAGTACAAATTTCTCCAATATGCTATGGCTATTTTTGGTGTCATGGGAGATCTCGCAACCACACCTTCCAGCTGCGAGTAATAGTAAGTGGGCAGCAGTACCAGAAAAAAACTCTCGGATGCATTCGGGTGAGTAACGACTTTGTTTCAGAACTCAGCAGTAGGTCGTCCTTGTCGAATCAAATGTCCCTCACCAGTTTCACGATCTTGTATGAGTTCATCATGTGGTGTACACAGTACCCCACAAAGAGTTGGAGTAGTTCTGCCATATGTGTGTCAAGTCTGTAAAGTGGCGAGCAGATAGGTTTACTGTTGTACATATCCACAGTCGCTCTTGTGTATTTTGGAAATCCTATGCAAGCGAAGAGAAACTGGCCCTTTAAGATGTAGTTACTTCATCGTTTCCTGTAGGAAAACCGAGTTATGCAGAACTGATATGGCTTCCTTCGCAACAAGCGATGTCACATTCTTCGAGAATTGCTCATTTGCTGAGTCGAGTTAAAATCTTCTGATAATATCTCGATGTACGCAACACAACAACAGCGTTGCCTTTGTCCACAGATAATATGACAGTGTGTGTGTATTCTCTCACAGGCTGCTAATTTGATATAATCTTTTGGACATGAGGATCGAGTATTCAGCCTTATTTCTTCATTTAATTTACGGACAGATCTTGAATGACCCATCACACATCACCGATGACTTCTTGAATGAGTCATCAATTTGGTGCAATGGCCTCTTGACATCACTCGTATTGTTGCTGTATACAGTTCCTTGCCTGTCGGATTGACAATGGTACTGTGCGGAGAGAGAGAGGTGTAACCCCTGCCACTTTGTCATATTTGCTTCGTTACGTCGTGCTGTTCTGTAATTTATGCATCTCACAGTCAGTGTTTCAAGTGCTATCTAACTACTATACGCATCTGTGGGAAATTCCTTGGCGATGTGCAATTAATACAAAGGTTCTGCAGGAAAAGGAACTTACAAAGGACTTTACACTGCGATGAAGGGGATCGTTCCTCTTCTGACGAACTCCGACTATCCTAGGATAACACAACAAATAACGAAGGCTGTAACACCCAATTGCAATTACTAGCTTCGGGAAGCACATAAGCTACCACGACAAGGTTATTAGCTCTGGAACACCACCACATACGTACTTTTATCTGTCTGGAAAATAATACTGATGATACACTACTACTAGCCATGGGTGTGGTAAGAGGCTGGAAGGGAAATAACATGTAAAGTTAATCGAAATCGACTGATATTTCTGTTTGATACACAGTGTAATTGATGCAAATCCTGGTAAAAACACGTATCTCTGAGTTGGGGCAGAGATGGGCAGTTCATGATACATAAAATAATCGTAATCAGGCAAAGTCTCACAATCAGCTAACATAAACACCAAGCAAAAGTATCTAGTAACTAAACCCGCCCTTAGAGCAATACATCAAAACAATATCAAATATCTATTGGTTAACTCTTTTTTCTGTCGTGTACACTTGCAAAGGGGTTTTGGTTGCATGAGAATTCTCGGAATCGGGTGCTTAAGTCCTTCTGCCAACTACAGCTCTTGTGTAAGACCAAAAAATTAGAATTAATGATGTTCGACTTTTCCAAGCAAAAGAGATTTCGCCAAACTATTGCGAGTATAGCGGTAATCGTTAAAATTATTGGAAAATAGGGACATGAATATTCCTGATCATGTAATTGGCCCCAGTGCGGGACCGTGGAAATTCTACCGGAAAGCTGTGAAGGAAAGTAGTGACGTAACGGATAACACTAAGCGCATGCGCTGACGAGGTTTCCAATATTTGCAGCCTGGTTAACTCTGCGAGATCTGAGCGTCAAAGCTTCCTTAAATATTCTGTCGATTTCTTTTCGTCTTTGTTCCTTGCCATACCCCAAAGCTTCACTGGGTAGGCACGTTGTTCTGGATTTGGCAGTGTGACGTAAAGGGTGCCCAATCACCTTTCCTGTTGCCACCCCTTAAAGGATGACAAAGTAATAACTTCACAAATTTATCTGACGTAAAATATTCAGTACATTGTGTTCCTTCAAATGACTGTTTCACTTCAGTGTCCATTTCATTGATTATTTTCTAGTTCCAATTTCCATAACAGTAATATACAGGGTGTTACAAAAAGGTACGGCCAAACTTTCAGGAAACATTCCTCACACACAAATAAAGAAAAGATGTTATGTGGACATGTGTCCGGAAACGCTTAATTTCCATGTTAGAGCTCATTTTAGTTTCGTCAGTATGTACTGTACTTCCTCGATTCACCGCCAGTTGGCCCAATTGCAGGAAGGTAATGTTGACTTCGGTGCTTGTGTTGACATGTACTAGCATCAAGCACATCAGTACGTAGCATCAACAGGTTAGTGTTCATCACGAACGTGGTTTTGCAGTCAGTGCAATGTTTACAAATGCGGAGTTGGCATATGCCCATTTGATGTATGGATTGGCACGGGGCAATAGCCGTGGCGCGGTACGTTTGTATCGAGACAGATTTCCAGAACAAAGGTGTCCCGACAGGAAGACGTTCGAAGCAATTGATCGGCGTCTTTGGGAGCACGGAACATTCCAGCCTATGACTCGCGACTGGGGAAGACCTAGACGATGAGGACACCAGCAATGGACGAGGCAATTCTTCTTTCAGTTGACGATAACCCTAATGTCAGCGTCAGAGAAGTTGCTGTTGTACAAGGTAACGTTGACAACGTCACTGTATGGAGAGTGCTACGGGAGAACCAGTTGTTTCTGTAACATGTACAGCGTGTGCAGGCACTATCAGCAGCTGTTTGGCCTCCACGGATACACTTCTGCGAATGGTTCATCCAACAATGTGTCAATCCTCATTTCAGTGCAAATGTTCTCTTTACGGATGAGGCTTCATTCCAACGTGATCAAATTGTAAATTTTCACTATCAACATGTGTGGGCTGACGAGAATCCGCACGCATTTGTGCAGTCACGTCATCAACACAGATTTTCTGTGAACGTTTGGGCAGGCATTGTTGGTGATGTCTTGATTTGGCCCCAAGTTCTTCCACCTACGCTCAATGGAGCACGTTATCATGATTTCATACGGGATACTCTACCTGTGCTGCTAGAACATGTGCCTTTACAAGTACGACACAACATGTGGTTCATGCACGATGGAGCTCCTGCACATTTCAGTCGAAGTGTTCGTACGCTTCTCAACAACAGATTCGGTGACCGATGGATTGGTAGAGGCGGACCAATTACAAGGCCTCCACGCTCTCCTGACCTCAACCCTCTTGACTTTCATTTATGGAGGCATTTGAAAGCTCTTGTCTATGCAACCACGGTACCAAATGTAGAGACTCTTCGTGCTCGTATTGTGGACAGCTGTGATACAATACGCCATTCTCCAGGGCTGCATCAGCGCATCAGGATTTCCATGCGATGGAGGGTGGATGCATGTATCCTCACTAACGGAGGACATTTTGAACATTTCCTGTAACAAAGTATTTGAAGTCACGCTGGTACGCTCTGTTGCTGTGTGTTTCCATTCCATCATTAATGTGGTTTGAAAAGAAGTAATAAAATGAGCTCTTATTGGAAAGTAAGCGTTTCCGGACACATCTCCACATAACATATTTTCTTTCTTTATGTGTGAGGATGTTTCCTGAAAGTTTGGCCGTACCTTTTTATAACACCCTGTATATTGTACTTGAGATACTAGTCTATGGGTCAACTTATTTTGGCGATATTCTAGCGATGACTGAACTACTTTTGTTACGCGGAGTTCTGTTGTGGATTGGCAAGACAGCCAACCCACTATGAGAGGAAGCCGAAAGGCACGCGTTTTAGCTCACGCAGGCTGGCGTGAGGTCTGGAACAGGTCAAGGAAATGAGACTAGCAAAAAAAGGAAGTAGCTGTGGAATACTTAACTTTAATCCATAAATGGTGAACATCGCTCTTGACGGTACATGTTTTATAGCATCAATAGTAATTGGTAATGGCGCCTTGCTAGGTCGTAGCAAATAACGTAGCTGAAGGCTATGCTAACTATCGTCTCGGCAAATGAGAGCGTATTTTGTCAGTGAACCATCGCTAGCAAAGTCGGCTGTACAACTGGGGCGAGTGCTAGGAAGTCTCTCTAGACCTGCCGTGTGGCGGCGCTCGGTCTGCAATCACTGATAGTGGCGACACGCGGGTCCGACGTATACTAAAGGACCGCGGCCGATTTAAAGGCTACAACCTAGCAAGTGTGGTGTCTGGCGGTGACACCACATTCCTCCCCCGCAAATCGGTGGACGGTTGTGGCATAAGGCTTCCGCCCGCCGTGGAGAGGACCCCATGTTGGCATATGCGACGAGGTGGGGAGCCTAACAACAGGCGAGGCTGTGCCACCCGCACCCTGCCATTCGGACCCAGGGGAGCTAGGAAACGCCTGAAAACCTGCTCCAGGGTGCACGCCAACATGCGGTGTATCCGCCCGTAGAGAGACAGGAGGGGCTGAAGGGTCGACTTCCATCGGGCCAGGGCACCCGACGGGCGAAGACGACAGATGGTCCGGAGCGGGCAAGAGTTCCATGTCGGAGGACAACTGGTCACGGGAAGCGACTGGCGGCGCGTGACCCAGGGAGGCGCCCGGCGGTTTCAGCGACGCGTCCACTGCGGGCGTCGCCGGCGGGAGAACAGGCTGCGGCGGCGGCGGCGGCGGCGGCGCGTCGCTATGGGGCAAAATGGAAGGCAGCGTCGGTAACACCTGGGGCTGAGGCGAGCCAGTAGATAGATCCCCAGGTCGCTGACCGGCCGGCACCGTCGCTGAAAGCAGACGGATAGCGGCAGATCCCGTGGGACGACAGAGGCGCAGCTGATTGAGATGCCGACGCACCGCACCAGCGGCCCCCAAAACCAGATACATAGCGCGGCCGAGGCAGCGAAGAATGCGCCCTTCGAGCCAACGCCGTGAACCTCGGTAGTTGCGGTAGTAGACAACGTCGCCTGGGGCAAAAGCAGGTGTCTGCCGCTGCACAGGAACCTGATGTGGCGGATGCAGCAAAGACATCAAGGTTCGATGAGTGTGACCGTGGAGCAACTCAGCCGGCGAGCGACCATCTCGGGGCTGAGAGCGATACGAGGACAAAAAGAGCGGAATGCGGCTCTTTCAACTTCAACATCTGTGACTTGAAAGTCCTGACCAAACGTTCAGCGGCACCGTTTGACTGTGGCGAAAACGGCGCGGACGTCAGATGTTGAATACCATTGGCCTTGCAGAATGACTGAAATTCTACAGACATGAATTGTGGGCCATTGTCGGAAACAATTGTCTGTGGAAGACCTTCAGTGCAAAAGATAGCGGATAACGCTTGGATGATGGCCGATGACGTCGTAGAAGACATCCGGACAACAAAAGGAAAATCCCTGAATGAATCTACCACAACCAACCATCGAGCCTTCCAGAATGGACCAGAAAAATCGATGTGTAAGCGTTGCCAAGGGGAAGTGGCTTTTGGCCATGCAAAGAACTGGACTGATCATTATCAGAACGCAACAGCAAAACACCACGTCATACAAAAAGTCTCTCCTTGTGAACAAAAAATCGGCGAACCAACGGATCCCCGATCCGTGACTTTGACAAGGGCCATTGAGTAGCAACGAAACGCAGAACGGTGACAAGGACATGGTCGGCAGCTGTGGCTGTAGCTACACGAATCAATCGGAAACGATTCGACCACGTCATCGGTTTCCGAATCAATGAACATGCAAGCAAGTTCGGAGGAATCGAATGCTCTATCCTCAGCAACAGCAAACAGGACAACGCATCGGCGTTTCCGTGCTTAGCAGTGGACCGATACAAAATATCGTAGCGGTACTGTGAGAGCAAAATAAACCAGCGAATGAATTTCTGCGCTGTACGTGGAGGTACAGGCTTGGTTGGATGAAAAAGCGATGTCAAAGGTTTGTGGTCTGTAATGCTGGTAAAGTGACGACCATACAAGAAATCATGAAACTTTCTAACGCCAAATACGAGAGCCAAAGCTTCTTTCTCGATCTGTGAATAAATTCTTTGCGCAGACGAGAGCAATTTGGACGCAAAGGCAATAGGGCGATCGTGCGAACCATCTTTGTGCGCAAGCACAGCACCGATCCCGAAATCCGAGGCATCCACTATCAACAAAAGGGGCTTCCGGGGATCGAATGGCGTAAGGCAAGTATTGGAAAGAACTTGGCTAGACCCTGGACGAGCTGTCCAAGGGCATCCAGTAAGGCCTCGTCTGCTGGTTCTGTAAGCGATAAAATTCGGACAGTACATCGGGAAATTGTGGCGAAGCCATTACACAAGTACATCAAGGCAGTATAGTTACGAACGCGAGTTGGCCTCGTCGCCAACTGTTGTGGATTGGCAAGACAGCCAATCCACTATGACAGGAAGCCGAAATGCACGTGTTTAAGCTCACGCAGGCTGGTGTGAGGTCTGGAACAGGTCAAAGAAATGAGACTAGCAAAAAAAGGAAGTAGCTGTGGAATACTTAACTTTAATCCATAATTGGTGAACATCGCTCTTGATGCTACATGTTTTACAGCAACAATAGTAACTGGTACTTGCGCCTTGCTAGGTCGTAGCAAATAACATACCTGAAGGTTATGCTAACTATCGTCTCGGCAAAAGAGAGCGTAATTTGTCAGTGAACCATCGCTAGCAAAGTCGGCTGTACAACTGGAGCGAATGCTAGGAAGTGTCTCTAGACATGCCGTGTGGCGGCGCTCGGTCTGCAATCACTGATAGTGGCGACACGCGGGTCCGACGTACACTAACGGACCGCGGCCGATTTAAAGGCTACCACCTAGCATGTGTGGTGTCTGGCGGTGACACCACATTAACTTTAGTTGCAATCACACTTCCTGTTTGACGTCAGGTCTCCTCTTGCCCGTTTCACAATGCAGCAGTCATCTGCTGCTGTAATTGACCACGGTCAACTAATTCGCCTCCTTCGGGCGATCCCTTCTTCTAGCCAAGTTCTGCCACAAACTCCTCTTCTCCCCAATTCTATTCAATACCTCCTCATTAGTTATGTGATCTACCCATCTAATCTTCAGCATTCTTCTGTAGCACCACATTTTGAAAGCTTTTATTCTCTTCTTCTCTAAACTATTTATTGTCCATGTTTCACTTCCATACATGGCTACACTCCATACAAATACTTTCAGAAACGACTTCCTGACACTTAAATCTATACTCGATGTTAACAAATTTCTCTTCTTCAGAAACGCTCTCCTTGCCATTGCCAGTCTACATTTTATATCCTCTCTACTTCGACCATCATCAGTGATTTTGCTCCCCAAATAGCGAAACTCCTTTACTACTTTAAGTGTCTCATTTCCTAATCTAATTCCCGCACCATCACCTGACTTAATTCGTCTAAATTCCGTTATCCTCGTTTTGCTTTTGTTGATGTCCATCTTATATCCTCCCTCCAAGACACTGTCCATTCCGTTCAACTGCTCTTCCAAGTCCTTTGCTGTCTCTGACAGAATTACAATGTCATCAGAGAACCTAAAAGTTTTTATTTCTTCTCCATGGATTTTAATACCTATTCCGAACTTTTCTTTTGTTTCCTTTACTGCTTGCTCAATATACAGATTGAATAGCATCGGGGGGAGGCTAATAGGTTATGTTACTTTATTGTATCTCGTCGTTCAGCTTTGCAGAGCAGGATAAATAGCACTGAAGTAAGAAGGACGAGGAATATCTACAATTGTTAACACTAGTATAAATTTTACAGGTCAAAACCGAGAAGACTTGGACGTAGGACGTAGGCGTGTGGCATGGAGCCGGACTGCAGGGCAGGGGACGGAGGAAGTATGGCGGCCAGACGGGCGCCCCCTGGCGGCCTGGAGTGCGTGCTGCGGCCGCTCGTGGCGCTGTCGTCGCTGCTGGGGGTGCCGCCCTGTCGCCCCCGGCGCCGCCCCCTCGCGGCCGCCTCGCGCGCCTACAGCTTGCTGGTGGCCGTCGGCGTCGCCCTCCTGGGCTACGAGGCCGCCGTGAAGAGCAGCCGCGGCTACCACGTGGACTGCTACAGCTACTACGTGCCTCACATCTTCACGCGCGCCGTCGTCACGGCCGGCGCCTGCGCGTCCTTGCTGGCCATGTCGCTGGCCCCCGGGGACTGGCTGGCCAACTTCGCGGCGGAGCTCCGCCGGGTCGACGACCTCCTGGACGTCGAGCGGTCGGCAGCCAACCGCGCCACTGCGCTGTACGCTTCCGTCTCGTTCACGCTCTTGCTGCTCCCTTACCTGGGAAGTATGGTGTGGGACACGGTCTTCGGCCTCAGCTACAACGTTATACTAGTCGCCGTCATCGTAGTAATTGTGGTGGCGTGTCAGCAGTTTTTCATTCTCGGGCTGGCCATCAGGTACAGGCTGTGCCTCCTCAACGATGCTGTCGAGCGCACATTCTGCGGCGAACTGGAGACTTTAGGCGTGCTGGACGGTGACCGACGACAGTTCCCAGTTTTCCGTGGAAATTCTTCAAAGCAAACTATGTTGCCTCCATCTTGCGAACACCTGTTGACGATAAGAATAGCACATATGAAACTGACGAAACTGGCTGGCCGTCTGAATGACATGTACACTGTGCCAATAACAGCGACAGCGGTGCAGGCTTTCGTAACCACTGTGCAGGTCATTTTCGACATTTTGCTGGTCCTTCTGGATCAGTATTCTGACAATGACACCGCAATCTTGGCAGACGTGTCTTACTTAGTGGTGAACGTGATAAGCATGCTCTGTCTCACCTGCTGCTGTGAGTCTATTGCTTCGCAAGCCAGAAGAACGGCAGGGCTGTCGGACCATTTGATTCTGGCAAACGAAAAAGGTGGGTGCACAATGTTACTACCCAGCCAACCAATTATTTGGTTTTTCGCTACTTTATTTCGATTAATTTCGCATAATCTCCTTCTCACGTCACCCCTACCGTATCCATAACGTTGAGATGTCACTGGGGCTACTACCACGCAGCTTGGCAACGTCGACACTTACGGATTCAACAACATTATCGGTCGTTTTCCATCGTTTTAGCGATGAATCCTAAATTCAACATATTAATCTGTCAAAATAGTAACTAATTAATATTAATCAATAACATAAAAAATGTTTTAACCATATGGTCCTTTCGTACTAATATGGGTAAATAATCTTAGGATAGAAACCAACCTTGCTCATGCCGGTCTGAACTCAGATCGTGTAAGAATTCAAAGGTCGAACAGATCTAATTACTGGGCTCCTGCCCCAAAATTTTTCTTAATCCCACATCGAGGTGGCAATCTGCTTTGTCGATATGATCTCCAGAAAACAATTACGCTGTTATCCCTAAGGCAACTTAATTTTATGATCATAATGTATGGATCAAAATAACGAACATAAATCAGTGACATAATAATGAAAATTTTATTTATTTTTCATTTCACCCCAACAAAACATTATTATTAAATATAGAAATATCAACAAAAAACTGTATAAAAGTGAAATGTTAAGCTCTATAGGGTCTTCTCGTCCTAAAGATAAATTTAAGCATTTTGATTTAGAAGTTAAATTCAAAAATTTATTAAGAGACACTTGATTTCTCCTGAAGCCATTCATTCCAGCCACTAATTAAGAGACTAATGATTATAGTACCTTTGCACAGTCAAAATACCCCGGCTCTTTAAAAATTCCCTCAGTGGGCAGGCCAGACCTCAAAATATTTTCAAGAGGACATGTTTTTGATAAACAGGTGGAAATCAATTTTGACTAGTTCCTTATAATAATGAGTTAATAACTGTAATAATAAGTTAACAAAGGTAAAATTTTTATACAAATAAATATTCTAATTCTATAAATATTACAAAGATTATTAAATTAAATCAAGAATCCTAGTACAAAACCTAAAATAGTTATAAAATGAAAATATAAAATAATGAACTAAAATGTAATCTTAAAGATAATCTTAAAGATAGCTAGTATTATATTCCAAAATAAGCAAATTATAGGTTAATAACTTTAAAGCTTATCCCTTAAAGAATAAATAAGTAAATTTTTATATTTATAAAATTAAATAAAAACAATCAACTTTTAAAAAATCCTGGTCATATTAGACCTGTCTCACTCCTTCATTATATTATCACAGGCAGTGAGTCGTGCAAGTACCAATTTTGTTTGAAATTGCTACAGGTATTCTGCAGTCCTGCTTACAGTCGTCATTTTGCCACCTCCCTGAAAAGAGGCGTTTCAGCTGGTGTACCTCCAAAGTAATTGTCTGCTGGTATTAATGGTTCTGATTCATACGTGCACCACATGTAGCAGAAATCTGCAAGGCATCATATAGTGTGTGGTGGAGGACAGCTTATAATAATTCTATTCATTTCCTTTCCTGTACCACTCCCAAATAGAGCAAGGGAAAAACGACTGTCCCGCTACTTGTGTATGAGCCATATCTTGTCTTGGCTGTCATTGCACGAATTATGCGATGGTGGGAGCAGGAGCGTCGTCTGCAGTCTCGCAAATGACAGTTCTCTAAAATTCCGAGATAGTGTTTCACAAAAATAATATTGTTTTCCATCCAGGAATTTCCATTCGACTTCATGAATAATTTCTATTACACTCACGTGCTAATCTAATACAACGGGAACAAATCTAGGAATGACTGAACTGCTTTGATGTCTTCCTTAAAACTAACGTAGTAGGGATCCGAAACACTCTATCAGTATTCAAGAATGAGTTACACACGGGAATTGCTAACTACTCAAGGCAACAAGTGACATCTTACAAGTTTTATAGGAGAGACCAAACACTGCTTTAAATAAAAACTCAAAGGCAAAATTGTTCCATACTTTCTTCTAAAAATATGTTGTTGTACAGTGCTTCATGTTCCGTAATTTTTATCCACCTGGTAAGTTGAAAAGTATTGTTACAACTGAACGTGTTCTCTTTTCGCAGTTAATAATGTCCAATATAAAGTAAAAGCCTTAAATTTTGGGGGTACAAATTTATTTTACAAACTTTCCTCATACTAAATACAATTTAAACATTGTTGCATCAAAATTAGGTCATAGAGTAAGAAATTTTCTTCGGTTCCAAGTCTTTTTGTTGTCGCCTATGTGAAAATTTCATTACAAAATTGCATTGAATGTAAACTAAACTTTTTTTTTTAAATCCTCGTCTTCAAGATGGTAGTTTGGTTTTGATTTGGCTTTGTAGGCAGGGTTCTTGAGACGTTCTAGATTCATCTGAGCATTACTTAAATAAAAGCTATCAGCTTGCAGGCCATTGCACTTAGGTAACTTAATTCAGGCGGAAACTAAATTCATGACACTATGATAAGGGAAAAGAAATCTTTTGCTCCTTTGAAGCACTTTTCTCATAAGAACCATTATTAAGGAAGCTATTTTTGCAGAATTTTGGCCGCCAAGTATTCTAATCTGTGAAGTCTTCAGCTTTCATGAGAGCAAGTCTAAATTTGTCTTTCTTCTGTGAAGAATCCAGTATGACGTTTAACACCTCATCAGAAGTGATATATTGTTCCTGTTTCCTTCGCTTTCTCCTAATTTTGCCAAAATCCCGATCATTGGGCACAAATGGATGCCTTCTTAAAGGAAAAATTAATTTAATCTCTTCAAATAGAGTTTTTTTTTACAGAGCGCCATCATTAGTCGTATCAATGAGTTGTTATTGTTTGGTCCTCAAAAACGTACAGAGTTTCCACATTGTCTTTCACTATTCTATTTTGAATATACCACTGAATCATTGAACATATATCATTTGCACCCTGTCCACATTTCCAGTCATGTCAAAGAAGGAAGTTATTTCTCTTATACCTACGTTTTGGATGCCAAATCATTCATTGTCATCTGTGTGCAGCAGAATAAATCTGAATTGGGATGCTTGGTAATGAAATCTATACCAAAGTTTTTTATCGTTTCCACAAATTTTCTATAGTAGTACAGCATTTATTGGCACGATTGTGAACGATAAACTCGGTGACTACTGCGCCTTTGGTATTTTCATTGAGTGTTGGTCTCTTTATTTTACTGTTAAGTTCTTCACATGTCTGTGCCCGAAACCTTGGCTTTCTTGATCGTCTTTCTCTTGTAGCAGTCGGCGTTAATGACTCATTTCTTCCTTTCTGACCTCAGTTCCCTTTTCTTCCGTTGAAATCATTATAAACAGTAATAACTTACTGATGAAACGAATAATTTACGAAACAAATTAATAGAATGCGCTACTCAGTGCTGTTAGGTTGTGTTGTAGTTGACAGATAAGCTGTTTCGTCAGTGAGGCAAACAGATAAGCTTTTTAAAATGCTGTGTTTCCAAAGTCATCCGATCAGCGGTGTTAACAGCACTAGTGCAGCAGAAAGTGTTGTGACTTGACAAGACAGCCAAGCCACTAGGAGAGGAAGTCGAAAGGCACGCGTTTAAGCTCACACAGGCTGGCGTGAGGTCTGGAACAGTTAAGGGAATTTATAGTAGCAAAGAACGTAAGTAACTACTGGAATACTTAACTTTAATTCATAATTGGTGAACATCGCTCTGACGGTACATGCATCACAAGATAAATAGCAAATGATAAAGGCGCCTTGCTAGGTCGTAGCAAATGACGTAGCTGAAGGCTATGCTAACTATCGTCTCGGCAAATGAGAGCGTAATTTGTCAGTGATCCATCGCTAGCAAAGTCGTCTGTACAACTGGGGCGAGTGCTAGGAAGTCTCTCTAGACCTACCGTGTGGCGGCGCTCGGTCTGCAGTCACTGATAGTGGCGACACGCGGGTCCGACGTATACTACCGGACCGCGGCCGATTTAAAGGCTACCACCTAGCAAGTGTGGTGTCTGGCGGTGACACCACTGAAAGATGTCCCGGACGTTTTCTCTTTCTGCAGTAAGCGGTGAACTAAACTTCCTGCTAGAGGCTCGTTATGGACTGTGGACAACTTTCGTATCTGCAGTACACAATGTGTCTATGCAGTTGGAACTCTCTGATGCAATGAAACCAGTTTTTAAAATTTTGGACATGTTTCCTTCCTGCAGTTAGCGATTCTAGTGTTCTGTACGTAGTCTCCCTTATAGACGAGCTACACGTTGCTAGACTTCTTCCAATAACCCAAAGTCGATTATTCGTCTGTCAACTACTAACTGAACATGTCGTTCCATTTAACGTCTCTTTGCACGTTTCGGATAAATACCAGGGGCGTTCACTGAATAATGCAACACATTTTATTTCTCGGCCAATTTAGGTTTAAAAAATTCAGAATTTCGGACATCGTGGAAAATTCCCGCTTCTAATTAACTTCCAATAGGTAGTGGCACTACACGTGGCCTTCAGAATTGCGTCTGTAATGGAGATGTGTTCCAAGCAGAGAGCTGTCAGTGTGTTTCTTGTCGCGGTAAACCAGAGCACCGCAGATATTCATAGGCACTTTCAGAAATTCAATGAAAACATGTCAGTAAACAAAACCACGGTGAGTCGTTGGGCGAGGACTTTACCATTATCGCAACAAGACCGCGCAGACTTGTCCGACCTACGGCGTGCCGGCCTGCTGCACACAGCTGTGATCCGTGAAATGTTGGAACGTGCACACACTCTCACTCGAAGTGATCGACGGATCACAATCAAACACCTCGCTGCACAACTGGACTTCTCCGTCGGTAGTTCTGATACACTTGTGCACCAGCTGGGGCACTCAAATGTGTGCCCAATGGGTTTCTCGCAGCCTAAAGGATCATCTGTGAGGAATCGGCTGCACGTTACGAGGCTGATCATGGCAATTCTTTGTAGAACTTCGTCACAAGCAATGAAACGTGTATTCGTAACTTCGAACCGGAAACAAAAGAGCAATTCATTGAGTGGCGGCACACCACCTCTCCTCCGAAGAAAAAGTTCAAAGCCGCACCTTCAGCAGGTAAAGTCACAACGACGGTCTTCTGGGACTCTGGAGAGGTTGTTTTGTTCGATGTCCTTCCTCATGGCGCGACTGTCAACTCTGACAAGTATTAGTCTACCCTCAGAAAATTGAAGAAACGACTTTAGTGTGTTCGTTGCCACAAAAATGCAAAGGAACTTCTCCTTCTCCACGATAATGCGCAACCTCACCCACGTCCGCGCATGGGAGAAGACTCACTGTCCCTCGTTGGACTGTTCTCCGTCATCCACCCTACATCCCGCTGGGATTTCCCCCTTCAGATTTCCATCTGTTTGGTCCGATATAGGAAGCACCACACTGGTGGTGGGAAGGTTACTGACGCAGCAAGAAGATGGCTCCGTAGTCGACCAGCACAGAGGCGCCATGCGGGCGTACGGGCCCTTCCGGTAAGGCACCGTAAGGCCGTCGCATTGAACGGAGATCTTATTGAAAAACAGGGTTCTGTAGCCAAAAAAAGTGGAGAATATACGTGCATTGGAATCCTGAATAAAACCAACCTGCTTTCAGAAAAAAAGAAATGCATTACTTATTGAACACACCTCGTGTTTAATCGAAGTGACTGTCAAGCTGTATACTTCTAATACACTTATTCGAGCATCAAAGGATTGTTTTTCCTACTCATCTGCGTTAACGTACGCTTTTGTACATATGAAACAAACTGCCATTCATCAAGCCTAGTAGAAGTTCTGTGTGTGTCGCCAAGTGTAGTCCTATAATCAATCAACGATGACACTTTTCTTTACACTGTAGCGTCGTCAGCAAAGAGTCTCAGATTGCTGCCCACCCTATCCGTCAGACTGTTTATGTGTATAGAGGAGACACGCGGTCCTATGAATATTGCCTGGGCCACTCGTAACGATACCTTTGTCTCCGACGAACAGTAGCCATTCAGGAAAAGTACTGGTTTCTATTACTTAAAAAATCTTCGATTCACTCACACAGCTGAGAGCCTACTCCTTATGCTCTGACTTTCTTAACAGCCTGCAGTGCACCACGCTTTCTGCAGATCTAGGAATATGGAATTTGCCTGTTGCCCTGCAGCCATGGTTCTCATGGCTCTGTGAGAGAAATGAGCAAGTAGATTATCACATGAGCGATGTTCTCAAATTCCGTGTTGATTTGTGGACAGAAGCTATTCTCTCTCAAGATTAGGTGTTCGCTCAAGTTTTTTCTTTAATCCATACCTTACGATAGGGAACATTCATTCACTGAACATTATAATGAAATGACCACTGCAATCGTCAATAAGTCACGCGGAAAAATTGATCTTTAAACACGCTTGACTCCTTTTGATGCTTTCTCAACATAACCGTTGCTGAGTACTTTACCAGTACGTTACCAGAATTCGGAATATTATGGAACTCAGGGTTAAATTAGTGGATATACTTAAGCTTTCCTTGAGTGAATAAAACACTTGCTGGGCAAATGATCAGGAGAAAAGGAGATGGGTAGGAATGCCAGACGCTGAAGCTACAGTCTCGATAGCGTGAACTTGTTTGCGAGCACGGGACACGACAAAGTGAATAACACCTTAAAACAACATCTACTGGCAGCCACCAGTTACGTAAGAGCTCTTAATTAAACAGTTAATGTACTACATGATCCGCCCAGTTCTTGCAGTTCGGCGTAGTTTCACGGATATATCACGTGTGTTCGTTAGCGAGTTGATGGAATGAATGCCTCACCTAAGCCACGTTGCAGAGTACCTACTTGGACCCGTCCACACTCCTATCCAACTAACCTCACTCACCTTTTCCCAGACTTTCCATTGGCTGTAGTTTAATACCCACAGAGAATTAAAAAAAAAATAAAAAAATAAAAAGAAAAGGAGATGGGACCTGGATAAACTGAAAGAACCAGAGGTTGTACAGAGTGTCGGGGAGAGCATAAGGGAACAACTGACAGGAATGGGAGAAAGAAATACAGTACAAGAAGAATGGGTATCTTTGAGGAATGAAATAGTGAAGGCAGCAGAGGATCAAGTAGGTAAAAAGACGAGGGCTAGTAGAAATTCTTGGGTAACAGAACAGATATTAAATTTAATTGATGAAAGGAGAAACTACAAAAATGCAGTAAGTGAAGCAGGCACAAAGGAATGCAAACGTTTAAAAAATGAGATCGACAGGAAGTGAAAAATGGCTAAGCAGAGATGGCTAGAGGACAAATGTAAGGATGTAGAGGCGTATATCACTAGGGGTAATGTAGATACTGCCTACAGGGAAATTAAAGAGACCTTTGGAGAAAAGAGAGACAGTTGTACGAATATCAAGAGCTCAGACGGAAACCCAGTTCTACGCAAAGAAGGGAAATCAGAAAGGTGGAAGGAGTATATAGAGGGTCTATACAGGGGCGATGATCTCGAGGACAATATCATGGAAATGGAAGAGGATGTAGATGAAGATGAAATGGGAGATATGATACTGCGTGAAGATTTTGACAGAGCACTGAAAGACCTAAGTCGAAACAAGGCTCCGGGAGTAAACAACATTCATTAGAACTACTGACAGCCTAGGGAGAGCCAGGCCTGAGAAAACTCTACCATCTGGTGAGCAAGATGTATGAGACAGGCGAAATTCCCTCAGACTTCAAGAAGAATATAATAATTCCAATCCCAAAGAAAGCATCTACATCTACATCCATACTCCACAAGCCACCTGACAGTGTGTGGCGGAGGGTACCTTGAGTACCTCTATCGGTTCTCCCTTCTATTCCACTCTCGTATTGTTCGTGGAAAGAAGGATTGTCGGTATGCTTCTGTGTGGTCTCTAACCTCTCTGATTTCATCCTCATGGTGTCTTCGCGAGATATACGTAGGAGGGAGCAATATACTGCTTGACTCTTCGGTGAAGGTATGTTCTCGAAACTTTAACAAAAGCCCGTACCGAGCTACTGAGCGTCTCTCCTACAGAGTCTTCCACTGGAGTTTATCTATCATCTCCGTAACGCTTTCGCGATTACTAAATGTTCCTGTAACGAAGCGCGCTGCTCTCTATTGGATCTTCTCTATTTCTTCTATCAATCCTATCTGGTAAGGATCCCACACTGCTCAGCAGTATTCAAGCAGTGGGCGAACAAGCGTACTGTAACCTACTTCCTTTGTTTTCTGATTGCATTTCCTTAGGATGCTTCCAATGAATCTCAGTCTGGCATCTGCTTTACCAACGATCAACTTCATATGATCATTCCATTTTAAATCACTCCTAATGCGTACTCCCAGATAATTTATGGAATTAACTGCTTCCAGTTGCTGACCTGCTATTTTGTAGCTAAATGATAAGGGAACTATCTTTCTATGTATTCGCAGCACATTACACTTGTCTACATTGAGATTCAATTGCCATTCCCTGCACCATGTTTCAATTCGCTGCAGATCCTCCTTCATTTCAGTACAATTCTCCATTGTTAAAACCTCTCGATACACCACAGCATCATCTGCAAAAAGCCTTAGTGAACTTCCGATGTCATTCACAAGGTCATTTATGTATATTGTGAATAGCAACGGTCTTATGACACTCCCCTGCGGCACAACTGAAATCACTCTTACTTTGGAAGTCTTCTCTCCATTGAGAATGACATGCTACGTTCTGTTATCTAGGAGCTCTTCAATCCAATCACACAATTGGTCTGATAGTCCAGCAGGTGCTGACAGATGTGAAAATTACCGAACAATCAGTTTAATAAGTCACGGATGCGAAATACTAACGCGAATTCTTTACAGACGAATGGAAAAACTGGTAGAAGCCGATCTCGGGGAAGATCAGTTTGGATTCAGTAGAAATGTTGGAACACGTGAGGCAATACTGACCCTACGACTTATCTTAGAAGAAAGGTTAAGGAAAGGCAAACCTACGTTTCTAGCATTTGTAGACTTAGAGAAACCTTTTGACAGTGTTGACTGGTATACTCTCTTTCAAATTTTGAAGGTGGCAGGGGTAATATACAGAGAGCGAAAGGCTATTTACAAACCAGATGGCAGTTATAAGAGTCGAAGGACATGAAAGGGAAGCAGTGGTTGGGAAGGGAGTGAGACAGGGTTGTAGCCTCTCCCCGATGCTATTCCATCTGTATATTGAGAAAATAGTAAAGGAAACAAAAGAAAGTTCGGAGTGGGTATTAAAATCCATGGAGAGGGAATAAAAAGTTTGAGGTTCGCCTATGACATTCTAATTATGTGAGAAACAGCAAAGGACTTGGAAGAGCAGTTGAACGGAATGGACAGTGTCTTGAAAGGAGGCTATAATATGAACATCAACAAAAGCAAAACAAGGATAATGGAATGTAGTCGAATTAAGTCGGGTGATGCTGAGGGAATTAGATAAGGAAATGAGACACTTAAGGTAGTAAGGGAGTTTCGCTATTTGGGGAGCAAAATAACTGATGTTGGTCGAAGCAGAGAGGATATAAAATGTAGACAGGCAATGGCAAGCAAAGCGTTTCTGAAGAAGAGAAATTTGTTAACATCGAGTATTGATTTAAGTGTTAGGAAGTCATTTCTGAAAGTATTTGTAGGGAATGTAGCCATGAATGGTTCAAATGGTTCAAATGGCTCTGAGCACTATGGGACTTAACATCTATGGTCATCAGTCCCCTAGAACTTAGAACTACTTAAACCTAACTAACCTAAGGACAGCACACAACACCCAGCCATCACGAGGCAGAGAAAATCCCTGACCCCGCCGGGAATCGAACCCGGGAACCCGGGCGTGGGAAGCGAGAACGCTACCGCACGACCACGAGATGCGGGCTAGCCGTGAATGGAAGTGAAACGTGTACGATAAATAGTTTAGACAAGAAGAGAATAGAAGCTTTCGAAATGTGGTGCTACAGAAGAATGCTGAAGATTAGATGGGTAGATCACATAACTAATGAGGAGGTATTGAATAGAACTGGGGAGAAGAGGAGTTTGTGGCACAACTTGACTAGAAGAAGGGATCGGTTGGAAGGACATATTCTGAGGCATCAAGGGATCACCAATTTAGTACTGGAGGGCAGCGTGGAGGGTAAAAATCGTAGAGGGAGACCAAGAGATGAGTACACTAAGCAGATTCAGAAGGATGTAGGCTGCAGTAGTTACTGGGAGATGAAGCAGCTTGCACAGGATAGAGTAGAATGGAGAGCTGCATCAAACCAGTCTCAGAACTGAAGACCACAACAACAACAACACCCATACGCTAATACAGAAGGTTGGAAGCGAAATTGTTCTTCCAACGAGATCACATCCATTTTCCTTCTCTATCTCTGAGTAATAGAAGTAGATCTAATAATCTTCAAGTCGTGTAAACCTTTCGTTTTAAATCTACTTCATTTTCTTCATAGTGCACGAAAACTGTCGACTTGCTCCACTGTCCGAAAGCTATGCTGTGAACTGTTTAAATGTCCCTTCCACTACTACCAATAGATAACACCAGAAGCCCATAAATCTGTTAACTACTTTTCCGTCTTATCTTAACCTGGGATATTAAGAATTTTGTGTTCTAGCTTTCAGTTACAGTTCTTCAGCGATTGCCGAGATGTATAATCCGCCTTATAGCTTCCTCCTAATAGGAATACTGAATTAACGTCGGGAGGTTTCACGCAATATTCGATTTATTTTACCTTTTAGTCCCATCCGTGAGACTAACACAATTCTGTCACCGCTTTCAAACTATCTCTCCAAGAAAACATTTCAGTTCATGAGTAGTAGAGCTAGAACGAGCCAATGTCAGCTAGACCGTTAGGAAACAACCTCGGCTTATTGTTGTTATTGGGTTGAAGAAATGGACAGAAATCCAAAATTTCTGTATAAATCATTACTGTACCTGTGTCGCAAGTAGAGCTTTGTGTGTTATTAAAACTGCAGATTGCCACGTTATTCAGATTTCATGTTAATTTGTAGTTTGCTACTATCAGTGAACAGGTACGATATTTAGTAACGACTGAAAGGTAAAATTGTATTTCTTACGCTATTTTCCTACCAAAAACAACCAGGAATGGGAAGCAATACAATTTTCCAGATTACAAATCCGCCTGAAGAAACATCCAGTACCAATGAATCCCAGAATTTCCCTTCGAAACGAGAGCGAGTGCTTTTTATGAAATCGTCGTGCACTGTAAAACACACGTTTTGTTCCTCATGTGCATTGTCATTGGCCAACAGACACAACGATACATATCAGAGGTCTCTCTGAAGGACAGATGCAAATAAATACAAAAAAGGAAGACTTACACTACAGGCAGGATAATGAGGTTTCATTGTTGATAGCATACGAGGAGCAGTCAAAAATGTGTGAAATCTTATGGGACTTAACTGCTAAGGTTATCAGTCCCTAATCTTACACACTACTTAACCTAAATTATCCTAAGGACAAACACACACACTCATGCCCGAGGGAGGACTCGAACCTCCGCCGGGACCAGCCGCACAGTCCATGACTGCAGCGCCTAGACCGCTCGGCTAATCCCGTGCGGCAGGAGCAGTCAAACGAAAACAAAACACCCGCCACAACGGAACCCTAGAATGATTCCACTCAAAAGTAATCACCACACGCATTAAGACATTTATCCCACTAGGAGGTGAGGTGATCAGTTGCTGTTTCGTAGAAGGTGGTCGGCCGCTGACGCATCCAAAACTGCACCCACACTTGTACTTACTCATCTGACTGATACGGACGTCCACGCATGTTTTTGCTCATGTCGCCAAACATGAGAAAATCAAACAGTGAAAGATCTGGGCTGTACAGAGAATGCTGCAGTGTTTCCCAAGCAAATTTCTGAAGCGTAGCTTTTGTCTGATTGGCTCTGTGGAGGCGGACGTTATCGTGCAACAATATCACTCCGTCCAACAGCATTCCGGCTGCCCGAGGGCAAACAGCAAAGCTAACACTGGAAACACCCCACATCTCGCCCGTGAAGCAAATCCAAAGCTGCTCACACAGGTTCTGGTAAGGTTACGACAACCTTCTTCTTAGACTGCAGCAGCCTTCTGTAGTCGAGTTCCTCGAGCATGAAATCACAGTCAATGCGCAGCGCTGTGAAGACGCTTTGCAAAAACTACGACGAGCCATAAAATCAAACTGCCCAGGAATTGTGTCGCACGGAATCATCCTGTTGCACGACATCACCCGCCCACACACTGCCAATCGGACGAAGGCTACGTTTGAGCGATTTAATTGGCAAACATTGCAACATCCTCCGTACAATACGGCTCCTTCACTGTCACTATGTTTACATGTGGCACATTTTCCAGAAGATGAAAACCGAATTTCGGGAACCGTTCTTCGCTGTCCTCTATTGACGTTAAGGCATGAAGCGGATGTGGCAGCCCTGTTAAATATGGCGGTTGGAAAGTAGCTGATCCAGTTTCTGATTCAGTCAACACAATCGTTATTTCACTTAACTTAAATATTACAGGTAGACAAAACATTCTCGGGTTTCAAGCCGCGTCAAGCGGTTTAGTGCCCACAAGCTTTCGGCAGAGATCTCCTCTGCGATTGTCAAGTGGATGACTGTCGTGTGGTTGTCATTGCCGGCTTATATAGCCGCGCCGTCGCTCGTGACGTCGCTCGTGACGTCACTGGTGCTCCGTCCCGCGCCATATATGGTAATGTTCTGGCCGCGCGAACGCCGGGCCCGCTTCGACTCCCTCAACACCGGATCCCACGCTGCACTCAGCTGCAATCCGTAGTCTGTATTGAAGGCGTTGTCAGAAATTCTAATCTCTACGGCCTCGTTTATCACGCTGTCCCAGAATCCATTAGTCCGTTTAGTAATAGACGTCTCACCGAATGCAATCCGGTGTCCGTTTTTTTGAGCATGTTCTGCTACAGCTGACTTTCAGGATAGCGCAGACGGTAACACCTTTCATGTTCTATGCGGCGCTGTTCAATAGTGCGAACAGTCTTGCCGACATAGAACTGCCCACATCCACACGGAAACTTGTAAATTCCTGAAGGTCTGAGGCCTACATCGTCTTTTGCAGAGTTCATTAGTTGCCGGAACTTTGCCGGAGCCCTGAAGATTGTGTCTATTTTATGCCTCCTCAGGAGACGACTAATCTTCCCTGTTGTCGAGCCACAAAACGGTAAGAATGCAACCTGCTAGGTGTCTTCTTCAGAGGTCTTATTCCTTTGAGGCTTGGATGACACTGTGTGAGACCTGTTTGTCGTTGTAACCGTTTTGCTTAAAAACTTTGCGTAAGTGGCTCAGTGCTCTCGGCAAGTTTTCAGCGTCTGAGACGGTGTCAGCTAGATGTACTAAGGTCCTCAGAACTGACTGTGTCCGTGAGATGGTGGCGTGCAAATACCGATCCGTGTGGGTGGGCTTCCGGTAAACGATATGACCTAGAGACCCATTGGGTTTACGGCGGACAAGCACGTCCAAGAACGGCAGGGAACCCCGCCCCCCCTCCCCCCTCTCTACTTCCATTGTGAAGTCGATGTGGTCGTGGATGCTGTTGAGGTGCTCCAGGAACTCTTCTAACTTTTCTCGTCCATATGGCCAAATGACGAAGGTATCGTCGACGTAGCGATAAAAACAGCTCGGCTTTGCAGGAGCCGTGTCCAAGGCGATGTCTTCGAAATGCTCCACAAAGAGGTTGGCTACTACTGGAGCTAATGGACTTCCCATCGCCATCCCGTCAGTTTGCTTAAAATATTCTCCATCATGTAAGAAATATGATGACTTCAGAGAGTGCTTAAATAAATCCACGATGTTGTCGTCAAAGAGCTGGGACAGCAAGTCAGTAGATCGGTATCAGTACGCCACTAGCTTCCAGCACCCAGCACAGAAACAGTCAGTTGTGAGGACCTTAGTACATCGAGCTGACACTGTCTCAGACGCTGAAAACTTACCGACAGAATTGAGCCACTTACACAAAGTATTTAAGGAAAACGGTTACAACGACAAACAGATCTCACAAGCAGTGTCATCCAAGCCTCAAAGGAAGAAGACCTCTGAAAAAGACACCAAGCAGGTTGCATTTTTACCGGTTTGTGGTTCGACAACGGGGAAGATTAGTCAGCTCCTGAAGAGGCATAATATAGACACAATCTTCAGGCCTGCTGCAAAGATCGGCACCTAATGAACTCTGCAAAAGACTATGTAGGCCTCAGAACGCCCGGAATTTACAGGATACCGCGTGGATGTGGGCAGTTCTATGTCGGCCAGACTGTTCGCACTATTGAACAGCGCCGCATAGAACATGAAAGGTGTTACCGTCTGCGCTATCCCGAAAGTCAGCTGTAGCAGAACATGCTCAGAAAAACGGACACCGGATTGCATTCGACGAAACGTCTATTATTAAACGGACTAATGGCAGTAAACCACTTGACGCGGCTTGAAACCCGAGAATGTTTTATTAACGGATATCGCGAAAACATTCATTAGTACATACAGATAGACAATTTGATAGTCAGTCTAATATTTCAGCTTCTCCTTCAGTGCACAATATGTCTATATTAACCGAATACTCTGAAAACAAGACAACCTAAGCACGTTCCAAAACCGGTTGCGTTTACATGGTAGTGAAAATCGATTGCGGAATTGGAAAACTGGCGACTAGAAGCGGATTTCCAAAATCGATTCGTAAGTGTTTATATGACCATTCAAAAGCGATATTGGGTATTCGGTTTATCAAATCCGGTTTTGGGAGTCTCATGTAAAACTGGTGCGTGTGATTTTTACATCTATGACGACCTGAAGAAAGACAGACCTGAACTCCATTACACTCAGACGAGGAAGTGCAAGAGTGTGTGCACTTTAAGTTCTGTCAACGGCCGACCGCTTTCAACAAAACAGGAATTGATCCTCAACATCTTGCAGTGGAAAAAGTGTCTTACCGTGTGTGGTGGTTACTTTTGAATGGTGTTCGGTTTTCATTTGACTGCCCGTTAACAAAGGGAAAAGAATTATCGCTGTCAGCCAGATACGACTTCCTGGCATTTTTGGAAAGCAGTTCCTAAGGGCACGCATTGTACATGCTCTCATATGTATGCACTGTAATATTTGAAAATTAATAAAGCACAATGTGATCGGATGAGAAAGGAGAAACGTCAGATGAGGGCACATGGAATTCCCTCTCTCTCTCTCTCTCTTTCTCTCTCTCTCTCTCTCTCTCTTTCTCTCTGTGTGTGTATGTGTGTGTGTGACACGGCAGAGAGAAAGAAAGACAAGAATAAGTTACGAGATTAATGCACAGTTGACATCTGGGTCATTAGAGATGAACTACAAACTCGGATACGGCAATAGAGCTTATGAGCTAAACGTGGTACATTGGTTTCTCGCTGAAGGCAGTGTCTTCGACTGCTAATGAGGAGCCATTTTCTGAAAAAAAGGTTGATTTCCTCGTTTGTGGTCTATTGGCATGACATAAAACTGAAAACTGAAATTGGGGAATATTCAAAAACATTTCACTTACGTTAAGCTGCACGTGTTACTAGACCTCCCAATAACAGTATTTCGTCACTATACAGGGCATCGTTTTGAGCTCAAACTATCCATCTGGCGTATCGTCTAACACCCACCGAATAAACAGGAAAAATTTTAAGAGGATGTGTTATGGGTATGAAATACTCTTGGCTGCCCTTCAAATTCTTGTTACACAAATAGCAGGCATAGATCAGTTAACATCACATACTCCATCTGATTAAAAAAATGTGTCCAAACACACCTACGTAATGCGTACTTGACCACTTCGTGTCAAAGAGGTGGACCACCAATCTACACTCCTGGAAATTGAAATAAGAACACCGTCAATTCATTGTCCCAGGAAGGGGAAACTTTATTGACACATTCCTGGGGTCAGATACATCACATGATCACACTGACAGAACCACAGGCACATAGACACAGGCAACAGAGCATGCACAATGTCGGCACTAGTACAGTGTATATCCACCTTTCGCAGCAATGCAGGCTGCTATTCTCCCATGGAGACGATCGTAGAGATGCTGGATGTAGTCCTGTGGAACGGCTTGCCATGCCATTTCCACCTGGCGCCTCAGTTGGACCAGCGTTCGTGCTGGACGTGCATACCGCGTGAGACGACGCTTCATCCAGTCCCAAACATGCTCAATGGGGTACAGATCCGAAGATCTTGCTGGCCAGGGTAGTTGACTTACACCTTCTAGAGCACGTTGGGTGGCACGGGATACATGCGGACGTGCATTGTCCTGTTGGAACAGCAAGTTCCCTTGCCGGTCTAGGAATGGTAGAACGATGGGTTCGATGACGGTTTGGATGTACCGTGCACTATTCAGTGTTCCCTCGACGATCACCAGTGGTGTACGGCCAGTGTAGGAGATCGCTCCCCACACCATGATGCCGGGTGTTGGCCCTGTGTGCCTCGGTCGTATGCAGCCCTGATTGTGGCGCTCACCTGCACGGCGCCAAACACGCATACGACCATCATTGGCACCAAGGCAGAAGCGACTCTCATCGCTGAAGACGACACGTCTCCATTCGTCCCTCCATTCACGCCTGTCGCGACACCACTGGAGGCGGGCTGCACGATGTTGGGGCGTGAGCGGAAGACGGATTAACGGTGTGCGGGACCGTAGCCCAGCTTCATGGAGACGGTTGCGAATGGTCCTCGCCGATACCCCAGGAGCAACAGTGTCCCTAATTTGCTGGGAAGTGGCGGTGCGGTCCCCTACGGCACTGCGTAGGATCCTATGGTCTTGGCGTGCATCCGTGCGTCGCTGCGGTCCGGTCCCAGGTCGACGGGCACGTGCACCTTTTGCCGACCACTGGCGACAACATCGATGTACTGTGGAGACCTCAAGCCCCACGTGTTGAGCAATTCGGCGGTACGTCCACCCGGCCTCCCGCATGCCCACTATACGCCCTCGCTCAAAGTCCGTCAACTGCACATACGGTTCACGTCCACGCTGTCGCGGCATGCTACCAGTGTTAAAGACTGCGATGGAGCTCCGTATGCCACGGCAAACTGGCTGACACTGACGGCGGCGGTGCACAAATGCTGCGCAGCTAGCGCCATTCGACGGCCAACACCGCGGTTCCTGGTGTGTCCGCTGTGCCGTGCGTGTGATCATTGCTTGTACAGCCCTCTCGCAGTGTCCGGAGCAAGTATGGTGGGTCTGACACACCGGTGTCAATGTGTCCTTCTTTCCATTTGCAGGAGTGTAGATGGAGATGGGGAGTAGCGTTTTGTAGAAGAGCAGAAATAGCGGAAGGGTCGCTCGGCAAAGCTCAGTGACTTCGAACGTCCACTAGTCACTGGATGTCACCTGAGCAACAAATCCGTCACGGACACTTTGTAAAGCTGTCCAAGTCGACAGTAGGTGATGTGGCTGTGAAGTGGAAAGGCGAAGGAACAACCACAGCTAAATGATCAGGCAGACCTCATACCGATGGACAGCGGACACACCAGGAACCGCGGTATTGGCCGTCGAATGGCGCTAGCTGCGCAGCATTTGTGCACCGCCGCCTTCAGTGTCAGCCAGTTTGCCGTGGCATACGGAGCTCCATCGCAGTCTTTAACACTGGTAGCATGCCGCGACAGCGTGGACGTGAACCGTATGTGCAGTTGACGGACTTTGAGCGAGGGCGTATAGTGGGCATGCGGGAGGCCGGGTGGACGTACCGCCGAATTGCTCAACACGTGGGGCGTGAGGTCTCCACAGTACATCGATGTTGTCGCCAGTGGTCGGCGGAAGGTGCACGTGCCCGTCGACCTGGGACCGGACATAGACTATAAAGCTGACCTTTTCTTCTTTATTCCACAGATATTATAAGCTGGTTCATACAGTCAAATAAGTACGTTATATAGCCGGCCGGTGTGGCCGTGCGGTTAAAGGCGCTTCAGTCTGGAGCCGCGTGACCGCTACGGTCGCAGGTTCGAATCCTGCCTCGGGCATGGATGTATGTGATGTCCTTAGGTTAGTTACGTTTAATTAGTCCTAAGTTCTAGGCGACTGATGACCTCAGAAGTTAAGTCACATCGTGCTTTGAACCATTTGAAGTACGTTATAACCGCATCATCAGATTAAAGTTTTGTGTTTAATGATGTAAACTAACCGCCAACATTCCTTATAAAGCCCAGATAGGCCTATGATGATTCATCTTCGAAAAACTCGGACTATTTTTCGTGTGTATTCCTACGAGAGTGTCCCGGGTTCGATTACCGACCGGGTTGGGGATTTTCTCTGCCCGGGGACTGGGTGTTTGTGTTGTCCTCATCATTTCATCATCATCCTCATTATTCGTGAAAGTGGCTAGATGGGACAGTGAAAAAATTGGGACTATGTACGGGCGCTGATGACCGCGCAGTTGAGCGCCCCACGAACCAAACATCATCATCAACATCATCCTACTAGAGGAAGTACGTTTTGATTGGTTCAGAGTTCTTCACTATTCACGCTGCAGACGGAATGAAAGACAGACAGCGTGTTGCTACGTGCTTTAAAATCTCCTGCCATTCAGTATATATCCAAGCAAAAAATTCCTTTAGTTCACTGACTTTTTCAGTAGATCGTTGGAATTTATCATACGTACATCTTAGCAACAACTGCTTCCACATGAATTCGTAGTGCATTTGCTGCTTTTGCATTTAAGTTTGTATTCTCTTTGCGTAGCTGGACGTTTACACTGTAATTGTTGCCAAAATTAGACGAGACATTGTCAACAGAAAAACTGCTGATATTCTTCAGCGGTAAAGATGTTTTGGTAAGTTCACTTTTGATTGCTGTCGCAATCGAGTCAGACTTTTCGTGATCACTGCTATAGAATGGGAGAAGTTTCGTACATACACCTTCTTCATAAGTAAAATAACGCACTGGTAGTGGAAAGGTTGTAATGTATCAACTGGATGCTTCAGAAGATACAGAATAACGAACAGAGTTGTCCAACTGCTTAGTTGTTCGCTGTATTGAATACTGACCCAGTACTGACGAAATCATTTACTTGAATACTTATCACACTTTTTGAATCAGGAAAAACTGCGGGAACAAATTGTTGCTGTAGTCCACAGTAACATAACTACTGCTTTGTTTAACTGGGCGAAACCCAAAAGGTGCTTCCGCAGCTATTATTATGTGGACAGCATATCGAAACAGTCGGCTGCGACGGTAAACGAACGAGAACTGCAAGAGGGTAGAGGAGCCGTATAGGGGAGCCCCCCCCCCCCCCTCTCGAAGGGCAGCCATCCTACGTCGACGTTCTGTCCTTCCACGAAAGCAGAACTGACGTAACGCTCATAGGGATCGCTGTGACGAGAATAGCACTCGAATCCCTTTGTACATCAGGATTTGTGTGTTTACTCATTTCACAATAAGAAAAGAAAACAAGCTATCCAAAATGCAAAGTACATTGGAGAACACAAAGCATTTGGTAGTGGCTATACCGCAATTGTTTGCTGCGATTGGCAGTTGTAGTTCAAGCCCGACATCTACCGGTACCTTCCGCAACCATAGTTCATAACACTCCCCACCTGAAACTACCACGATATAGTGCCCACGTTTTACTTTTTCCTTGATGTACTTTCATGAAAGATAAAAAAGAACTTAATTTCATCTGCGTTTTCGAGCTTGATTGCTGATTACAAGTTCTGTGAGTTTGTGTGTTTGTTTACGTAATTTTGCCCTCAATAAGAAAGATTGAAATATTGGGGTACACAGTACAGCGAGCATTATGATGTTCTTTAGCTTCTCGAAGCCCCGTGTAAACTTAACAACATTCTCTGTGGAACTTAGTTTTCAATATTTGTTTCGTTTACGGCGCTGACACTTCTTTAGTTTTGGTATCTGATGACGAATCCGTATTAGTAGAAACGTTTCACAAAGGAAACTGCACAACGCTACTTAGTTTTTCTTGCGGCGAATGACAAAGCAATGCTGTGATCTACTTCTAACTCGACACTCGAAAACAAAGGCAGTTACTCATGTCTGCTACTTAGCTCTCTGACTAAAACTAAAAGCAGAGTTTTCAGTTTCAGTTAATTTTACAAGACTGCCCCTCCGTTTTAAACACATAATGAACAAATTAGAGTAGAGGCCACAGCATAATACAAATTTATTGTCCATTTTTGTGTGATTGGAATTTTTGTCTATCCCGACAATGTTTGATCGAGAGTCGGGTTTTGAACTTGTAATTCGGGATGGTCCTGTCGAAATCGGGATACCCGGCAACCCTGCGCTTGCCTTACAGTTTCTTACGTTAAGCCAGTTTCTGGGTTCAAATGGTTCAAAGACTCTGAGTACTATGGGACTTAACATCTGAGGTCACCAGTCCCCTAGAACTTAGAACTACTTAAACCTAACTGACCTAAGAACATCACACACATCCATGCCCGCGGCAGGATTCGAACCAGTTCCTGGGTTGACACATATATGAAACTGGAGAGTTCGATCAGTGTCTCAAGGTGAAAGGTAGTATGCATAGAATGTGCTGGCTAGCCAGCTTATGCTGCACACCTGAAGTGACTGTGTGTTGTGTTGCACGTTTCGCACAACCGGCGGCAGCGAGGCGGTGACCCGCGAGCTGTGCAAACTGTCCAGGCAGGTGCGCCGCGGGCCGGTCTCGTTCAGCGCCTGCTCCATGTTCAGCGTCGACGCGACGCTGCTGACCGCCTTCACCTCCTACGCGGCCACCTACACCATCATCCTGCTGCAGTTCGTCGTCTCCAACTCGGGCTGCTCCTCGTCGAGCCTCATCACACCTACGCTCAACGAGACCACCTCACCCATGCCGTAAAGTGTTCCGTAATGCTCTACGGTTTACAGACCTGTGCAACATGTGTTGGATTTACGTATACTTGCAGGTGGGCATATTCAGCCGCCAAATGATTGTTAAAATTAATGGTGAAACCTTCGCCTGTCCTTTATTTTGCAGTTGAGTGTGTTACTGTCTGTCGATATGGACTTTGCTTCTTGACAAAAACTACTTGAACACAGTTATTATTGTAAAAAAAAAATTACGTACTGTGATGAGCTGAAAAGAGCAAATTACTTTTGTTCAAATTGTGGTATAACTTTCCTGCCGTTTATGTCATTTGACCGAAACTAGTAGCGAATTGTGCAAAATAAAGGACAGCCGAAGGTTGCACTATGAATTTCAACAATCTGTTGGATTGTTGCCAATGCCGTGTAAATCGCACCCACACATAAGCCGCACTGTAAATACCGACTGGGAAAAACGGAGAAACACAGCGGAGAAAAATTTTGTCACATTACCCACTTACTACGACTGACCACATCCTTATTCACTTTTTTACATTTATGAATCACGCAGAAATACGTTCCAGTCCAGTTTTGATGGTGGAAAAGACAGAATCTTGAACAGTTTGGCTCTACTAGCACAAACTTTAGAACTTAAACTCTCATAACTAAATGTTACGTAGCAAGTATTTCAACATCACGGCACACATGTAAAAAAAAGGAGGGGAGGAGAAGGGGGAGAAAAATAGGAGAGTAGGGAGGAAAATTTACATTCAAGTTTAGAAGCTAACTCACACCCAGAGGCCACAATTTTTGCAAACTAACATTTTATTATAGTAAAATTTACAACAAATATTTTTCATTTTAAAATTCAGTCTTGATCGCACCACGTACGCTACAAGTACATAGGTGACCGGTTTCGGTCATATCACATGACCATCATCAGACCCATGTTATCCTTCGAAGATGGTAAGTGAAGCGCTCTTCTCAGCTGTGACCAGTTGACATCACAGCAACTGAGAAGAGTGCTCCACCTACCATCTTCGAAGGATAACATGGGTCTGATGATGGTCATGTTATATGATCGAAACCGGTCACCTATGTACTTGTAGCGTACGTGGTCCGATCAAGACTGAATTTCAAAATGAAAAATTTTTTTAAATTTTTTAGACCGCTGTTCCAAAAATGTTTATTAAAATTGTTACAACAAATAGTAAAAATATTCTACAATTCAAATCAGTAATCACGTTAGTCACAGGCAGGTACGACAAGCACCATGAACGTGACGCCGACAGTAGCTCCTCCTCGGCCAGCTAACACTGACTAGGTCATAAAATCCAGTTACGTAAGAACTCTTTGGTTTTCATTCCCACGTAGTCTTCCATCCACCATGAGAGCAGGTGAAAATCTCAAACAGGGGATCAGAACCTCCTTCGGTGCAGCGGTGATCTTGTGGTTCCGACAGCGCAGAACTTTAGCAAGCCTCACCTACCCGGCAGGAATCTATTGTTTACATCCCTGGTCCCTCCAAGCTCTGATGCAAACTTCGAGCCCAGGCACAACTGTGCTTTACTGCAAAAAGCACAGTGCAACAAGTCCATATGGTTTCACCGGCATGACTCTTACGTCATGGGTTACAAAGTGAGCTGACACTCAAAGACCGACTGCCGACGCAATTCCCTCGACCTCACACATACGAGCCGGAAGCCATCTGCCACGAGACGGTCCCTTACAGCGCTCTTCAAGGCTTCTCCAGCCGACTAGCGGAGAGGCAAAACACGCGCGACGGCGGTAACCTCTGTGAAATCGATTACATGTAAATTAAAGATGGAGAGAGGCGAAGAAAGGAAAGGAAAACTGAAGGATCAGTGCTGTCATGTGCACTGGCATATTACTGCGGAAACGGCGTCGACGAGGGAACATTTGCGTCGGACCGGGATTCGAACCCGGGATCTCCTCCTTACTAGGCAAGTGCGGAAACCACTGCACCATCTGGGACACACTGTTATCGCAGCTGCACGAACTATCTCGACTCACCTCAAGGCTGATCCACACTCCCATCGAGCCCCTTTCCATTTCCTCCAGCCGGCCGCGGTGGTCTAGCGGTTCTAGGCGCTCAGTCCGGAACCGCGGGACTGCTACGGTCGCAGGTTCGAATCCTGCTTCGGGCATGGATGTGTGTGACGTCCTTAGGTTAGTTAGGTTTAAGTAGTTCTAAGTTCTAGGGGACTGATGACCACAGATGTTAAGTCCCATAGTGCTCAGAGCCAGCCATTTCCTCCATATTCCGTCGTCCGAGATTCCCACAGGAGGCCGGGCGTATTTTTGCATCCGCAGTGAAAAATGTGGATTCATTGCCCAGCTAGGTCTATCAAATTATATGAATGTGTGGTGTCTGTTCTTTCGGAAATCAGCAAATAAACAATTTTTTCAGCCTTCAGTTGCAAGGTAATTTTACTCGTTTACCTAGGTTTCGATTCCAGTAATGGAATCTTCTTCACAACAAAAATTGAAATTATTTTGTGAGCCAAACACTGGACACGCTGCAATATGTTAAAGATTTGTCTTTCGGAAATGTTCGAAAGAACAGGCACCACACATTTATATAATGCAGTCGATTGCTTACTCTTGGTATACTGCACCCAGCAGCTGACAGGGGAATTGCGCTCCACAACTTTACACGGGCCTATGAAACGCGGAAGAATTTTCTGAGTAATTCCCCGGCTGGCTAGAGCTTGAGCCCAGGTGGTACGAACATAAATCAAATCCCGCACCATGAGGTTACACTTCTGACGCCCCTGGCTGTACCTCCTGGCCTGCCTCTGATGCATGAGAACAATATTATGCCGAGCGCCATTCCATTTCACCTTAATGTCGGACAGGTCAGTCTTTTCCGCCAAACGTCACCAATCGTCCAATAGTCCGACAAAGGCGGATTGATCAATTGAGCAGTTGTTAATTTATGTGCTTTATCGACAGTGGTATTAAAAACCAATCCCAAACACCTTACTGAGTCCGCAGCTCGTGGTCGTGCGGTAGCGTACTCGCTTCCCACGCCCGGGTTCCCGGGTTCGATTCCCGGCGGGGTCAGGGATTTTCTCTCCCTCGTGATGACTGGATGTTGTGTGCTGTCGTTAGTTAGGTTTAAGTAGTTTTAAGTTCTAGGGGACTAATGACCATAGATGTTAAGTCCCATAGTGCTCAGAGCTATTTAAACCATTTTTGAACACCTTACTGACTTACCCCAGGAAGAAAGATTCTTCGCAGGATTTGTAATTAGCGCTGACTTAAAAACCGAATAAGGAGCTCTGCAAAAGACGGTTGAGGATAGTAGGGAACAGTTCTAACATGTTTAATGCCATAATGAAAATAAAACTTGCTAAAGCGAGCTGAGAGAGAGGCAGTAGCATTGTCCGAGACAAGGGTCTTAGATGGCCCGAAACTGGAAAGAATACTAATAAGATGTTTAACAGTAGTGAGGGCCGTGAGGTTAGTGATAGGGACACGCCATACAAGACGACTAATCGCATCGACGACCACAAAAATGTAACGATGGCTGTCCTTGGTGCAAGGTGACGGAGCGACATCAATGAACAGTTTATGCATTGGAGTCTCTTGCCTGAGCAACATAATAAGCCGGCCGGAGTGGCCGTGCGGTTCTAGGCGCTTCAGTCTGGAACCGCGTGACTGGTACGGTCGCAGGTACGAATACTGCCTCGGGCATCGATGTGTGTGGTGTCCTTAGGTTAGTTAGGCTTAATTAGTTCTAAGTTCGAGGGGACTGATGACCATAGATGTTAAGTCCCATAGTGCTCAGAGCTACACTCCTGGAAATTGAAATAAGAACACCGTGAATTCATTGTCCCAGGAAGGGGAAACTTTATTGACACATTCCTGGGGTCAGATACATCACATGATCACACTGACAGAACCACAGGCACATAGACACAGGCAACAGAGCATGCACAATGTCGGCACTAGTACAGTGTATATCCACCTTTCGCAGCAATGCAGGCTGCTATTCTCCCATGGAGACGATCGTAGAGATGCTGGATGTAGTCCTGTGGAACGGCTTGCCATTTCCACCTGGCGCCTCCGGTGGACCAGCGTTCGTGCTGGACGTGCAGACCGCGTGAGACGACGCTTCATCCAGTCCCAAACATGCTCAATGGGGGACAGATCCGGAGATCTTGCTGGCCAGGGTAGTTGTCTTACACCTTCTAGAGCACGTTGGGTGGCACGGGATACATGCGGACGTGCATTGTCCTGTTGGAACAGCAAGTTCCCTTGCCGGTCTAGGAATGGTAGAACGATGGGTTCGATGACGGTTTGGATGTACCGTGCACTATTCAGTGTCCCCTCGACGATCACCAGTGGTGTACGGCCAGTGTAGGAGATCGCTCCCCACACCATGATGCCGGGTGTTGGCCCTGTGTGCCTCGGTCGTATGCAGTCCTGATTGTGGCGCTCACCTGCACGGCGCCAAACACGCATACGACCATCATTGGCACCAAGGCAGAAGCGACTCTCATCGCTGAAGACGACACGTCTCCATTCGTCCCTCCATTCACGCCTGTCGCGACACCACTGGAGGCGGGCTGCACGATGTTGGGGCGTGAGCGGAAGACGGCCTAACGGTGTGTGGGACCGTAGCCCAGCTTCATGGAGACGGTTGCGAATGGTCCTCGCCGATACCCCAGGAGCAACAGTGTCCCTAATTTGCTGGGAAGTGGCGGTGCGGTCCCCTACGGCACTGCGTAGGATCCTACGGTCTTGGCGTGCATCCGTGCGTCGCTGCGGTCCGGTCCCAGGTCGATGGGCACGTGCACCTTCCGCCGACCACTGGCGACAACATCGATGTACTGTGGAGACCTCACGCCCCACGTGTTGAGCAATTCGGCGGTACGTCCACCCGGCCTCCCGCATGCCCACTATACGCCCTCGCTCAAAGTCCGTCAACTGCACATACGGTTCACGTCCACGCTGTCGCGGCATGCTACCAGTGTTAAAGACTGCGATGGAGCTCCGTATGCCACGGCAAACTGGCTGACACTGACGGTGGCGGTGCACAAATGCTGCGCAGCTAGCGCCATTCGACGGCCAACACCGCGGTTCCTGGTGTGTCCGCTGTGCCGTGCGTGTGATCATTGCTTGTACAGCCCTCTCGCAGTGTCCGGAGCAAGTATGGTGGGTCTGACACACCGGTGTCAATGTGTTCTTTTTTCCATTTCCAGGAGTGTATTCCCTTCCTGCAGAGGCCGCTCCCGTCTCGGTGTCGTGCTAGAGACGGTTCCGTCAGCGCACTGTTGGCTGACGTCGTCTCACAGTCCCCTCTGCTGCAACGTGCTTGGCCGCCATGTCACCGCTTGACACTACGCCGGATCACATAATAATCCCTGTTGGGTACTGAGATTGAGCTTAGCAATTTTGCGCAACTCACACTGGACGATCATCCTTTAAATATCTTTGACAAAACCGTCCCATGTGACACTATCTGATATTATGAAACGTTCTGGCTAAACACAAAATCCCTCCGTACGATGTTTCATGGAAATACTTAAATACTGTAGAAACCGGAGTCTCAGGAAGGCAAATTTTCAATATTTTGATCATGACGAGTCAGAATGCTAAGAACCCCCCAAACATCACACATGGTACTACCACCTCATCCCATTCAATCCTGTCCAGGATCCCGTTCCTGTTGTTCCTTCAAATTCCCAAACAATGACGGGACCTCGGTTAAAACGGCAGTAACCCTCTCCTCGACCAACCCTCGCTCTTCAGCTCCCTCTTTTTCCCTGCTGAAACATCCTGCTCAAAGCATCAGTCACGTGATTATCTTGTCCCACGTATGTGCTTAACCACAAACAAATGCCGAAATTTTGACAGCCAAACGAGCGATACGCCCTTCCCAACACTCAGCTTAATGTTTGGTTATCCGTTTCGAGGATAAATGGCTTACGTTCGACATAAAATCGAAATTTTTCTAGCCCGCACAAAACGGTCAGCGCCTCTAAGTCGTAGACGGATATTTACTTTCCGACTCACATAGACATAAGAGAGGGACCTCCACTCACCCTCCTCCTTCTGCAGGCCTACATAAATTATACCAGAATGGGAGGCACGGGTCTGGAGAGTAAACTCTTTATTAAAATCGAGAATACCCAACTCCGATGCAGTAACAAGGGCTTTCTTCAGAGAATAAAATGCTTCTTGTTGGCCCGAGGACCAGCAGACCGTTCATTCCTTTTACGGAATTGACTCAGTGGGACTGTAATTTGGGTAATATTAAGGGTTCCAATGAAACATCCCCTGCTTCCTTATCTTTCAGCGGTTTAAAATTATAGATGGCCTGATTTCGTGGCAGATCGATCGCCACCATCACACTGGAGATTAAGTCTCCTAAAAAGGAAATTTGACTACGAACAAGTTTAATCTTTGAAGGCTTTACTGTCAGCCCAGCATCCTTAAGCCAACTCTACGCCAACTAATTCAAATGATCCTCAAAGCTGCGGCTATATATTCATCATTGTGTACGTGGGGGAACCCAATATCACTCAGCACAGATTCAAGAAATCTTTACACAACTGCCGTCCCAGTGGTAAAACCGAAGGGGACAGGATTAAACTCAAACAAATTATAGTCAGCACGGAAGGCAGTGACACACTTGGATTCCTCGGTCGTATTTGGTAATACACCTGGTTAAAATGGTTCAAACGGCTCGAAGCACTATGGGACTTAACATCTGAGGTCTTCAGTCTCCTAGACTTAGAACTACTTAAACCTAACTAACCTAAGGACATCACACACATCCATGCCAGAGGCAGGATTCAAACCTGCAACCTTAGCAGCAGCGCGGTTCCGGAATGAAGAGCCTAGAACCGCTCGGCCACAGCGGCCGGCCAGTGGTATTTCAAAGGTATATCACATCCATGCAAAATTCGTTGGATGTTCGACGTTACGAGGCATGGGTAGGTAGAGGTGACACAATGCCATGCATAGAGACGAAATACTGTATTTAGGAAAGCTAGTAATACCTGGAACTTAAATCAGGCATAGGCACCGATTTCAGTACAACCTTTTGATTAAGAAGCCTGGAATGTACCACCGGTCTGTACCCTGCCCTGCCAGCCTCAGGCACTAAGAAAACGCGTGAGGCAAGCGGTGAGGCCGACGGTCTAACAACACAGTCCCACAACAGCTGATCGACAACAGGACAAAGTTATTTCATCTTAAGAGGTGATACCCTATAAGGAGTCTGTCTGATGGCAATCCTGTCAATCAACCGAATCTGATACTGAGTACGGTTAACAACTACTAACCGGTTTATCAGCACCTCTCTAAATTGCTGCAGCACCACTGACTCTGGTAAGAATTTAAGTGGCTTAAATCCATAGTTTCCTCTTCCCCACTAACCGCATAAGCTGCACCTCGACTCGATGATTGCTATAGGGGATTTTAAGGTCGTGTTTGAACTGAAAGTAAGGTTGCCCTTCAACATAATTAATAATGCACTGCGTTTTATTAAAAAAACACATCCCAGAATTTTCAACGCAGTAAGGTCCCTAACCACCAAGAAATTTAATGGCCATGAAAATTGTCCAACTCTCAGTTTAACCCTAGGATGCATATACAGGGCCTCCGAGGTCCTTTTATGTCTTCATTTTTAAAAAAATTGTGTAATTTTTTTTTATTTCAAACTGCTTTCCAGTACTCTTTCACTAACACTGTTACATTCCTCCTATCAAGTCTGAACAAGATACCTTTTTAAGTTTTTTGTATAATTCAATACGTTTACCCATACACAGTGAATGCATAAGCAGGGCTTCAGAAGCCCTCACACATTTATAAACGTTCATTAGCCTATACTGTCTTCAACATTTGTTTGGGAGCAGTTATTAATTCAACAATAACTGTAGTAGTATTTCCAGCAACAGGAGTGCCAACAGCAGCAGTAACTGTAGTAGTAATAGTATAGCTAAAAAATAATACACACTACTTTCACATATTGGCGATGTCAGTGTATTATTGATCTTTTTGCTATCAAATGTTTTATTGTTGCATAGTATTGTTATCCTGTGCTGCTCTTGTCAGCCTCATTGTTACTGTAGTTAGTTTGTTGCTGCAAGGCCCATATTGTTACGAGTATGACTCGTTTGGTGCTGCACAAGCTGCTGTTCGAGAGACACGCCTTTTGCTATGGCTTCGACACGCAAAGTAAGAGAGTCATTACGTGCAAATGCAGCTAATTTTGAAAGTGTTGTGGCTCAGTGGTTTGAAGAAGATGATTATTGCGAGGAAGGAAATATTTTTGGAAGATGCAAGTAGTGAAGAGTCAGCCAATGAACCTGCAGATGTGAATATTGAGGCAGATGACAGTTCTTCCGATAATATTACTTCATCAGAGTCTGAAAATGAAGAACCACCACAAAAAGGTATAGAAGACCACACATACATTAGTCGGAATGGAACGATTTGGAAATTAGATCCTCCTGCAACTTTTTGTACGCTTCTCCATAATATCGTAGAGAAGGCACCTGGTCCAGCCCGTGGTTTGAAAACCTGTAAACCTAAGGATTCCTGGGACTATTTCATCTCCAAGGTAATACAAGAGGAAATCATCAACTGTACGAATATTGAAGGCAGAAGAGTGGCTACTTTGCGTGGTAAAATGTGGAAAAACGTATCGCTTGCTGAAATGGAGGGTTTTCTTGGTCTTTTACTGTTTTCTGGTGTTGAGAAGAGTTGGAATGTCCCTATTAGAGAATTATTCTTGGATGAAAAGGCAAATCCTACATATAATGCCACCATGTCAGTAAATAGATTCGAGGATATAAGGAGAATGATTAGATTTGATGACAGGCGTACCCGTGAAGCTCGATCTGCAGATGACAAACTTGCAGCTGTTCGCTGGGAACTATTTCTTGACAAGTGTAGAAATACAATGATTCCCAATGATTCGGTCACAGTTGACGAGCAGCTAGTCCCATTCCGTGGAAGACGCAGCTTCACCCAGTATATGCCCTCTAAACCAGCCAAGTATGGCATAAAAATATTTTGGTTATGTGATACTACATCTGCATATGCTTTAGATGGAAGACGAGAAGACAGGAAGGAAGCCCCATGAAACTATTTAGAAAAATCTTGGATTGAATGTAGCGAAAGCTCTTGCTAAAAGCATTGAAGGCTCATCAAAAAATATTCCTGTTGACAACTTCTTTACAAGTGTGCAGCTGGCATGCTTCAGAAGCAAATTACAGTGGTGGGAACAATCAAACAAAATAAACCAGGAATTCCTAATGAGATGAAACCATCTGCCTCAAGAGCGATTCATTCCTCTTTGTTTGCATTTAGAGGTGACATTACAATGGTGAGTTATGTTCCCAAAAAGAAAAAGTCTGTAATTCTCATTACCACAATGCATCACGACAGAAACATTGATGAAACTCATGCAAAAAAGAAACCAGATACAATAAAGTTCTATAACTCTACGAAGGGTGGAGTAAATCAAATGGACCAGAAAATTCGTTATTACACTTGCAAGAGACAAACAAGAAGATGGCCATTTGCATTATGAATGAATATGATGGACGTCGCAGCAATGAACAGTGAAATTTTATTTTCCGCCCAAAATCTGACATATCATAGCGGAAGAAGTGATAAAAGGCGTTTGTTCCTTAGAGATTTAGCAGAGAAAGTGGTAAGACCACTAATGGAACTTTGTATTGAGATCCCTAATGTTGCAAAGAAAATCGTTGATGCCATGCAAAGATGTGGTGTTCAAAAAGATGTCATATTGCCGAACCAACTGCCTGTTTCAGGAAAAAGAAGATGCAATTATTGTCTGTATAATAAACACAGGAAAAGTGCTATGATATGCATTCAGCGTAGAACCAACATTTGTAACGAACATAGTGGCGTTCTTTGTGCTTCTTGTTTGTCACATGTTGAAAACTAAGAAAAATGCAATTTTATGTGAACAATGAATAATAACTTTTTGGCAAAATATTGCCTATATACATAATATTGTGAATAATGAGTATGTTTTAATTGAAGAAATTGGTTGTAATAAATGTTATAAAATGTAAACTGCAACTTATAAGTGAATTAATAAAATTATTTGTATATGTTCTATGTAAATGGATGTAATTAATGAAAATTCAATCTTAGAGTTTTTTTAAAAAAACTAATAAAATGTTGATTAGGCCCACCAGATCCTGTTACTGTATCTTAGGAATCTTTCAATATGACAATAAATTTGACAGAAATAAATTTAACTCCAAAGAATGATTATATGAAAAGAGAAAAATTTTAAATTAGGGCAGGGCCTTGGAGGCCCTGCATATGCATTCATGTGTGTTTTCGGCACCATGCATCCTAGTGTTAATACGACACTGACTACGAACCAACAAGGAACTGCCACTGGCGACAATACGTTACTATTGACACAAGTAATGGGGCCAAACTCATCTACACTACGATAGCGATGGTAGTATCGCCTATTCATTAAGGATATGGAACAGCTGAATCAATTAAGGCACACACTGGTTCTGAGTAACACTGACACAAAGAAAAGGTAATGCGTGTGTTTGAACAGCTAACGTATTACGAAAGCTATGCGGTGGTACGCACATATGCTTTCTATGCCCCGCCGTCCCCTGGCGTCATTAATTTTCACGTGGCTGTCTGCAATCCGTGACTAGGCGTCTGGTTTGATGACAGCGAAAACATGTCCTCTAGCGTTGGAACTTCGGGCCATGCTGACGGACTGTTGGAATTTTATTAGCGGTTAGCTGGTCAGAACTCGAAACGTTCTCATGTATACCATCCGCAAGTGTAACCTTCTGTATTGTCGTGTTGTAAGACGAAATTCAACGCACCGCGATCTTATGGTCGCATTCCTTCTAAAATCAAACAGATCACATTGCCTTTTGCGGAATTTAAATCTGAGGTAGCACAGATAATGCTAATCCTTTCAAGGTACAGGCTCAAATTCTTGTCTACGCCTTCTACTCTAAAACAGTATTAATTAACCAAAATTTCTTTCATGCGGACTCCGAGTCCTTCAAAAGTTAATTTAAAAACCTCCGAAAGGGTATTTAGTTTCTGAATAGCAACCGCCAGTAGCCTGAGCAACTGACCTTTCGCAAACGGGAAAATTACTTGCAATATAAACGACTGTGATAAACGCATTACTATAACTTGTTCCTCCAACTGCAAAGAAATTG
The DNA here is from genome assembly GCF_023864275.1 of Schistocerca cancellata. NCBI lineage: Eukaryota > Metazoa > Arthropoda > Insecta > Orthoptera > Acrididae > Schistocerca > Schistocerca cancellata. The sequence goes on from NC_064627.1 coordinate 35,577,265, forward strand.
TTATGGCAGTACTACCAACGAGAGGTAAGACTCAGGCTCAGTTAAAATCTTCAACAAAGGGTTCGGCATTGTCTTGAAATTTTGCCATAAGTCCACCTTGGCATTCGACTGCTCATTAAGCCCTTTATCATTCTGTAAACTTTCGTAACTGCCATCACCCTGCCAACTCTCATACGTTATTGCAAGGCACACAATCTGCTTGAATTTGTACAAATTGTGAATAATCGGCTTTCTTTTTAAATACTAGTAACAAATCCGTAGTAGGCTTTTTAACGCGAAGCTGCCTCTCATTCTAACATTCCAGTACTATCTCGAGCATCAGATGACAGCTCTGTACAGGAGGCACAAACAGCACCCACCCACCTCGCCCAACATTCGCGTTGACAGTTGTAATGGTGGATCTAATTCATAAACTAGATAGACCTTCTTTAAACAGGAGTTCCCACGACAGGTCTAGGTGCAGCCTCCATAACTGTAACAAATAATTTCTTCACACAGTATTCAGTTTAGTATGAAGTTTTCTTATAGCCTCCCCACTCCCCTCCCCTTTTCTGATTCAACTCTGCTACCATTGAACAGTCAGATTCTGCTGGCACAAATTTTAGAATTTACACTATAATAGTTAAATGTCAGGTAGCAATTAATTAAACATCACTATCATACATTAAAAAAAGATAAAATAATACAAGAAGAGTAGGAGGGACAATTTACATTCTAGTTTAGAAGCTAACTGATCCCCGGAGGCCACATGGTTTACAAACTGACATTTTATTGTAATTAAAGATTTACAGCAAATAACCAAAACATTCTTCAATTCAAATCAATATTCACATTAGTCACAAGTGGGTACCACAAGCATCGCTCCACCTATCGGAGAGGCAGGACACATGCCATGGATGTAACCTCTCTGAAATCGATCGAGACCGTCTCAAAGCACATGGGAGAAATCTTTATGTCCCATTATACATTTACTAAATTGATTACAATATAGATTGTATAGTGTAAGAGGAAGTTTCACGGAAGATATACCATCATTGGTGACGGTGCAATTTGGTTCAAATGGCTCTGAGCACTATGGGACTCAACATCTTAGGTCATAAGTCCCCTAGAACTTAGAACTACTTAAACCTAACTAACCTAAGGACATTACACACACCCATGCCCGAGGCAGGATTCGAACCTGCGACCGTAGCAGTCCCGCGGTTCCGGACTGCAGCGCCAGAACCGCTAGACCACCGCGGCCGGCACAGTGCAATTTCTCTGGCTCTTTTAGCTCAAGTCGATTATTGATTCCAGTTTTGCTAAGCATCATACATTCACTGGGGATAGTGCACCATGAAGACACGATTATAATTGGGGTTTCCCCAATTCACTCTAAGATGTTCGTAGAACTTCACTGATTCAACCGCAGCTGCACTGCTGTCAACGATAGGTGCACTGCCGCATATTATATCACAATCATAACCAACACGCAACAATTACATTCTTGCCGATGCCTGGTACCATTGTTGGACGTACCGTTAAGCCCAGCTATACCAAGGAATTCTCCATAACGCGCATTACCAAGGGGGAGGGTACTTCATGCCCGCCCGAAAAAAATTACAAAAATGAAATTCCTTAATTGTTGTCGCATTATATTAACGACATACTTTCTGAAGGGCACTTAATGTGTGAAGTGTCCAGAACCTGAAAATCTCAAAATAGGACACACTTAGCAAATCAACACACTTTTAATAACATATACGACCGACTTCATGGTTATCCCCAAAAAAAGCGAATTTAGTTCATTATTGTTGACCTTTAGTCTCAACATAATTTTTTAATAGGGATCGATCTGTAAGTAAGGCCCTGAACCTGGAAATATTGAATATGACATTCACTGGGGGAAGTGACAACTGCTATGGAGACTTAAGTTTTATGGTTCAGTTTAACTGATAAATATATATAGGATCATCATCATCATCATCATCATTTAAGACTGATTATGCCTTTCAGCCTTCAGTCTGGAGCATAGCCCCCCTTATACAGTTCCTCCATGATCCCCTATTCAGTGCTAACATTGGTGCCTCTTCTGATGTTAAACCTATTACTTCAAAATCATTCTTAACCGAATCCAGGTACCTTCTCCTCGGTCTGCCCCGACTCCTCCTACCCTCTACTGCTGAATCCATGAGTCTTTTGGGTAACCTTGCTTCTCCCATGTGTGTAACATGACCCTACCATCTAAGCCTGTTCTCCCTGACTGCTACATCTATAGAGTTCATTCCCAGTTTTTCTTTGATTTCCTCATTGTGGACACCCTCCTGCCATTGTTCCCATCTACTAGTATCTGCAATCATCCTAGCTACTTTCATATCCGTAACCTCAACCTTGTTGATAAGGTAACCTGAATCCACCCAGCTTTCGCTCCCATACAACAAAGTTGGTCGAAAGATTGAACGGTGCACAGATAACTTAGTATTGGTACTGACTTCTTTCTTGCAGAAGAGAGTAGATCGTAGCTGAGCGCTCACTGCATTAGCTTTGCTACACCTCGCTTCCAGTTCTTTCACTATGTTGCCATCCTGTGAGAATATGCATCCTAAGTACTTGAAACCGTCCACCTGTTCTAACTTTCTTCCTCCTATTTGGCACTCAATCCGTTTATATTTCTTTCCCACTGACATTACTTTCGTTTTGTAGATGCTAATCTTCATACCATAGTCCTTACATTCCTGATCTAGCTCTGAAATATTACTTTGCAAACTTTCGAATCTGCCATCACAACTAAGTCATCCGCATATGCAAGACTGCTTATTTTGTGTTCACATATCTTAATCTCACCCAGCCAGTCTATTGTTTTCAACATATGATCCATAAATAATATGAACAACAGTGGAGACAGGTTGCAGCCTTGTCTTACCCCCGAAACTACTCTGAACCATGAACTCAATTTACCGTCAACTCTAACTGCTGCCTGACTATCCATGTAAAGACCTTTAATTGCTTGCAAAAGTTTGCCTCCTATTCCATAACCTTGTAGAACAGACAATAATTTCCTCCTAGGAACCCGGTCATATGCCTTTTCTAGATCTATAAAGCATAGATACAATTCCCTGTTCCACTCATAACACTTCTCCATTATTTGCCGTAAGCTAAAGATCTGGTCCTGACAACCTCTAAGAGGCCTAAACCCACACTGATTTTCATCCAATTGGTCCTCAACTAATACTCGCACTTTCCTTTCAACAATACCTGAGAAGATTTTACCCACAACGCTGATTAAAGAGATACCTCTGTAGTTGTTACAATCTTTTCTGTTTCCATGTTTAAAGATTGGTGTGATTGCTGCTTTTGTCCAGTCTGATGGAACCTGTCCCAACTCCCAGGCCATTTCAATTATCCTGTGTAGCCTTTTAAGACCTGACATTCCACTGTATTTGATGAGTTCCGACTTAATTTCATCCACCCCAGCCGCTTTATTGCACTGCAATCTATTGACCACTTTTTCCACTTCCTCAAATGTGATCCTATTTCCATCATCATTCCTATCCCATTCTACCTCGAAATCTGAAACATTAGTGATCTCATTTTCACCTACATTGAGCAACTCTTCAAAATATTCCCTCCATCTGCCCAAGGCATCCACAGGATTCACCAGCAGTTTTCCTGACCTGTCCAAAATACTTGTCATTTCCTTCTTACCTCCCTTTCGAAGACTGCTAATTACACTCCAGAATGGTTTTCCAGCAGCTTGACCCATAGTCTCCAACCTGTTTCCAAAGTCTTCCCACGATTTCTTCTTGGATGCTGCAATTATCTGTTTGGCTTTGTTTCTTTCTTCAACATAACTTTCTCTGTCTACCTGGGTTCTGGTATGTAGCCATTTTTGATACGCCTTATTTTTCCTTTTACAGGCTGCTTTGACTGTATCATTCCACCAAGCTGTTTGCTTCATCCTACTTTTACACACTACTGTTCCAAGACATTCTTTAGCCACTTCTAGTACTGTGTCTCTGTACCTTGTCCATTCCTTTTCCAATGACTGTAATTGACTACATTCAACTAACTGGTACCTTTCTGAGATCGCTGTTATGTACTTGTGCCTGATTTCCTTATCCTGAAGTTTCTTCACTCTTATTCTCCTACATATGGACCTGACCTCCTGCACTTTCGGCCTCACAATCCCAATTTCACTGCAGATTAAATAATGATCAGTGTCATCAAAGAATCCCCTGAATACACGTGTGTCCCTCCCGGCCTTCCTGAATTCCTGATCTGTTATTATATAGTCAATGACAGATCTGGTTCCCCTGCCTTCCCAAGTATACCGGTGAATTTTCTTATGTTTAAAAAAGGAGTTTGTGATTACTAAGCCCATACTGGCACAGAAATCCAAGAGTTGTTTCCCGTTCCTGTTGGCCTCCATATCCTCTCCAAATTTACCCATAACCTTTTCATACCCTTCTGTTAGATTTCCAATCCTGGCGTTGAAATCACCCGTGAGCAGAACACTGTCCTTGTCCTTTACTCTAACAACTACATCACTGAGTGCCTCATAAAAACTATCCACGTTATCTTGATCTGTCCCTTCACAATGCGAATATACTGACACAATCCTAATTTTCTTGCTAGACACTGTCAAATCTATCCACATCAGTCGTTCGTTTACATACCTTATTGCAACTACGCTGGGTTCCATTTCTTTCCTGATGTAAAGCCCTACACCCCATTGTGCTATTCCTGCTTTGACTCCTGACAGGTAGACCTTGTATTCTCCCACTTCCTCTTCTTTCTCACCCCTTACCCGAATGTCACTAACAGCTAAAACGTCCAGCCCCATCTTACTTGCAGCCTCTCCCAGCTCTACCTTCTTCCCAGAGTAGCCCCCACTGATATTAATAACTCCCCATCTCATTACCATTTGTTTGCCAAGTCGTATCTTAGTAGTCCCTGGTTTGTCAGTTAGAGGTGGGACTCCGTCACCTCCAAAGGTCCGAGGCATTTTGCTCTGATTGTTGCCAGCATCATATTTAAAGTACCAGGGAAGCAGGTTGCTAGCCTTACTTGCCCCGAGTCCCATTGGGTTTTACCCCTAACGGCTGAGGGACTAACCGGTGGATTTGGTAGTCTTTGCCGTATGAGCACAAAGGTGACCACGACTCAGAATATGTCCGAGATGCCCAGCCTTATTCCAAAGTAACTGGTATCCCGACTGTCGGGACCACTTACTTGGCCACTCATACGTTGCCCGTGGTTCATGAACTAGGACATGACTACAGGAACCCACACCATGAACCACATATGTATAGGATATATAGGATTTTTTTCAAAATTTTAAAATATGGAGTAACTGATTATATTACATCTCAAGAGCTGGTCATAAAGCACTAATAACTGAAAATGATATATTCCCTTTTTTCTGTGAGGTACTGGATGTATTAAACAGAAGGTTTCTAACGCTAGTCATCTTTCTTTTATTTAAATAAGGTGTTTCATTGCGTCGATCACAAAACATTGTCTCAGAAATTGGACCATAACGGAATGTGGGGAGTAGCTCACAACTGGTTCGCCTCTTTCTTTAAGAGTAGACAGCAAGAGGTCATTTTTCACAGAACTGAGAATAACTCTGATGTTGGGTCTGAGTGAGGGATGGTTAAATGGGGGTGCCACACGGATCAATGCTGTGGCCACGACTGTTCCTTATTTATATAAATGATATGTCTTCTAGTATTACAAGTGATCCTGAAATATTGCTATTTGCTGATGATACTAGCTTGGTAGTAAAGGATGTTGTGTGCAACGTTGATACTGTTTCAGAAAGTGCAGTTCAGGACATAAGTTCACAGTAAGACCCACTTTTTATAGTTTCTAACACGCAATTAGACAAAACCTGACGTTCTAATTACACACAATGGTTATATGACTAGTCAGACTGAACAGTTCAAATTTCTAGGTACTGTGGAAAGCTCATGTCCAGCATGTTGTTGAAAGACTTAATGCTGCCATTTTTACTATTAGAGCAGTATCTGAAGCAAGTGATGGTTCGACATTAAATGTAGTCTACTTTGATTATTTTCATTCACTTATGACGTAAGGTTTTGGGGTAACTCCTCCCATTCTCAAAGGGTACTTTTGGCTCGGAAACGGGCGGTTCGGGCAAGAAGTAGCGTAAGTTCGCGAACCTCTTGTCGACCCCTGTTCATTAGTCTGGGTATTCTGACATTGGCCTCTCAATTCCTTAAAGTCGTTTCTTATTAATAATATCAGCATATTCCTAAGAATTATCAGCTTTGACTCAGTTAATACTAGGAAGAAATCCAGTCTGCATTTGGATCGCACATCCTCGTCTCCTATGCAGAAACACGTGCAATATTCTGCTGCATCCATTTTCAGTAAGCTACCACTAGAATTCAAAAATTTTAGCAGTAATCCAAGCGCTTTCAAATCTAAATTAAAATGTTTCCTCATGGGTCGCTCCTTCTACTCTGTCGAGGAGCTCCTTGAAACATTAATGTGATTCCTGTGTTACATTCTTCACTGCTCTTACTCGTATATAAACTTTTAGCTTGTCTTCCTTTTAGGATCCATAAATATTTTATTTGTATTAATTATTATTTTTCTTTTGTAATTTCGTGTACTGACACTTTCCATGACCATGTTGATTTGCTTCTCAATTGGATCCTACCGAACTGGACATGCATGATAAAATAAAATGAAATACCCCCGATTTCCGCCCCTTGCACTGAGAGGGTTAACAATCTGCTGGTGTACACTTCTACTAACCGGGTCCAGTGATAGTACACCTTCACTAATGGATGTGTTTTTTTTCAGTTTACTGTAAGCTTTCACCGACCATTTCAGCGAGGGGTAGGATTACCTTCCCCGCAGTCCACTCCCACTATAAGATAGACACTTTTAATCACACATTTTATGTTGTGCAGTAGATGAATTGCGCTGAAATGCCAGTCTTTCAATCAAAGTCTTCAGTGACGTCATTGATAACTGCAAATTAACTATTAGTATCTTTGTCACCCTGCTCCCAAATACGTTTGGCTCGTTATCACCCACGGCACTTCTTGAACCGTCTTATGATACAATCTCGTTATATTGTACACAATGAAAAGAGGCTGCACTCACACTTACGGCTGACTTATGGCTTTTTTGTCTTGGCAGACTAAGTGTGTGCATGACAGCCAACAGCATTTTTGGAGGTCAGGTCATTAAGACTTGTTTACCACAAATGAAGCATCTGCAGCTCCGAGGTCGTGCCTCTGGGTATTACGACTAGGTCTGTCTCCCAGAAAGCAGTTTTATTCTTTACTTCAGGTGAAACGTAACCATTTAAGGCATGGCTCTCTTACTGAGGTGCAAACCAGGCCTGTGATAGCAGACAATAGCTAGTCAGACGGCCGCTAATTCTGTTGTCTTCCAGCCTTTTTCTTAGGAACAGTCGGCCGATATGACCGAGTGGTTCTAGGCGCTTCAGTCCGGAACCGCGCTGCTGCTACGGTTGCAGGTTCGAATCCTGCCTCGGGCATGGAGGTTTGTGATGTCCTTTGGTCGGCTGGGTTTAAGTGGTTCTACGTCTAGGGGACTGATGACCTCAGATGTTAAGTCCCATAATGCTTAGTCATTTGAACCATTTGAACCATTAGGAACGAATCACTGATACCTCAAATAGCTTTTCCTATGGCAAAGTTTTACACTTCAGAGTGACATAGAGGGTGGGGGGATGGGGTGTTGGAAGCTGGGGGGAGGGGACCTTTCCTATCTCTGCAGTAACTGATAATATCACGCTAATTATTTGTTTTTCCGTTTCCAGTGTAAGTAGGCTGTTTATGTTTTTATACTGGTAACGCCAAGTAGCGCTCTGTATGAAAATCACTGGCTGTGCTGTGTGCAGTCTGTGGCTGGTTTGCATTGTTGTTGGCTATTGTAGTGTTGGGCTGTTGGCTGTTAACAGCGCGTAGCGTTGCGCAGTTGGAGGTGAGCCGCCAGCAGTTTTGGATGTGGGGAAGTGAGATGGCGGATTTTTGAGAATGGATAATCTGGAGGTGTGTCCATCAGAAACAGTTCATTTGTAAGAATGGATGTCATGAACTGCTATATATATTATGACTGTTAAGGTAAATACATTGTTTGTTCTCTATTAAAATCTTTCAATTGCTAACTGTGCCTATCAGTAGTTTGAGTCTTTTATTTAGCTGGCAGTATTGGCGCTCGCTGTATTGCAGTAGTTTGATTAACGAAGATTTTTGTGAGGTAAGTGATTTGTGAAAGGCAGAGGTTAATGTTAGTCAGGGCCATTCTTTTGTAGGGATTTTTGAAAGTCAGATTGCGTTGCGCTAAAAATATTGTGTGTCAGTTTAAGCACAGTCATGTACAATTTTTCTAAGGGGACGTTTCATATGTCGACCCTTAGCCGAGGATACCTCACTGGAATCTTCTGATTTTTTCTTATAGTTTCTGTAATTAGTGTAACTATTGTTTATTGCTAGTGCATAATTGTAGAGAGAAGCTCCTTTGTAGTTTCACTCTTTAATTGTTGTACAGTAAAACAGTTGTGGCATGCATGTAGATTTGCACCAAGTATTTCGCATCTGCACTTGCAATCAACTACATATTATTTTCAGTGCTATGTTAATGTGTTCTCTTATTTTTGCTCTTCAAATGGTGCTTTTCTGTGTTATCGTGTGAAATATTGTGACAATAATGGCGTGTGAAAAACGTAACACTAGGCTCCAAAGTAAACTGAGAAATAATAGTGACGACGAGCGTAGCTTATCAGCACCACTGTGTAGTGAATTAACAGACACTCTAAGTAGTAATTTGGTAATTGTGCATCGGGAAATGGAGCGGGCGGCAAATAATGGTGTAGACAATGAAACAAGTAGTGAACAGGGAAGCATTATCAATCGATCGGTCGGAAACAGCTCGCCTCAGGAATCCGAAATGACAGGACACAATATTGCAAATACTGTAGACTCAGGTTTTGGGTCCTCACCGTTTTCTCAAATGAGTCAAGACACATTTTCTGTTTGTCAAAATGTGAATGTTGCCGGTGAAAATGCACTGCCAAAAAGCATAGAGAAACAGATTCCAGACACTAATACATTATTATTGCAATTAATGCAACATATGGAACAAAATCAGAGACAAACACAGCAAAAGCTTCAAAAGTTAGACACAGTGGAACAAAATCAGAGACAAACACAGCAAAAGCTTCAAAAGTTAGACACAATGGAACAAAATCAGAGACAAACACAGCAAAAGCCTCAAAAGTTAGACACAATGGAACAAAATCAGAGACAAACACAGCAAAAGCTTCAAAAGTTAGACACCACACTTGAACAAACACGTGAAGATTTAACTACTGAGTTACATAACATTGAAGCGAAATGTCAAAAAGTCTGTAATGACGTAAAAACACAAATATGTGAGCATTTTCAACCTATTTTTTCGCGGCATGAAAATGCATTACAGAATCACGAAGCAGCCATAAAAGAACGGCAAACTATTGTTCATGAAAATCATGAGACCGTGCAAGCTAAAATTGACTCAGTTGCATCTACCGATTCGATTACGCAACTTGCAAAAACTCAGGAAAATTTAAAGGACACAGTAGTTACCCTGAAAATTGGTTCAGAAAGACACATGGAGGAAATTAGTTCATTATCAGAGAAAGTAGTTGAACTTTCGGAGCAGCTAAATAATTTATCTACGAAGGTAGATGATAATCTGAATGACACAAAACCAGTAGTCTTTAATGACACAGAAGAGTGCGAACATATTAGGAAATTCAAACAAAATCAGAATCAATTTAATACGCAACACAAAAGAGAAATCCGGGAAGTACAAGATCAGCTGACACAGGTAATACAAGAATTACGTATTTCAGAGGACACTCGTGCTCCAATACGGGAAGAGGGACATAGAAATACGGAACAGACACTAAATAATAACACAGGGCACTTTGGAAATTATGAAAGACATTGGCAAGGTACACCGAATTTTGAGATGGAACCGCCGAAACGACGTAACAGTGACCGACATGCGACTCACCGACATGATGATTTTGAATATAAGCTGTTTATTACTACACGTAAATTCAAAACATTTAAGAATTCCGGCAACGACATTCATCCACAAGCGTGGCTTCATCAATTCTCTCATTGTTTTCCTCCCAACTGGTCATTAGAGCACAGATTAGAATTTATGTGTGGCTATTTAGAGAATGAACCAGCTGTAAGAATGCGATCGGTCATTCATGATTGCCACAGTGAAGAAGAATTTTATCATGCCTTCCTCTCAGCATATTGGTCTCAAGCTACACAAGACCGAGTAAAACATAGCATCATAATGATGAAACATTTCGAACAATCTGAATTTTCCAGTCTTGTGAAATATTTTGAAGACATGTTGCACAAGAATCAGTACCTGTCAAACACATACAGCCACTCATAACTCATCCGCATTTGCTTAATCAAACTACATGAACATTTACGACATATTATTTTGGCAGGACGTTGCAAAGATGACATTGAGGCTTTTCAGGGACTGTTACAACAATTGGAAATTGACACTGACAATCTCGGAACGCGAAAACAGGAACACAACAATTACAGGTCACATCCGTCACAATTCCGCAATGAAAGAAATAATAACTGGACACGACAAGGCTATTCTCACAGCACAAAACGTGACCAAAACAGACACCACCCGTATGACAACCGTTGGCAGAGTAGTAATAATTACAGGAAAAGATCACCTCGCTGCGGTAGTGACTATCACAGAGACAATCAGAGAAACAGACAATATGGGAACCAAAATAATTATTATCAAGGGAGACAGAATAACTTTAGACGCAACCGTCCAGCACGCAGTTACGATTCAGGGAGAAATTCTCCACCACATGACCGACAAGACAGAAACCATGGAATCTACCGACATGACGACAGATGATATGATCGTAACGACAGATCTAAATTGCATCAGAACTGGCGGGATTAAAACAGGGCAGGGCCCTCTCGACAAGGTGAATTTGTAGAAGTTAGGTCTCCAAATCCCAATAACGAAGCGCGCCAACAAAGACACAATAGGCAATGACTCATACCGCTGGCAGCCACATAACATACTTCTGAAACTGACGACGCAGCTGCCGTAGCTAGTAATTACGTAAAAATGGAAGACATTAGGGACATCTTACTCCAGGAACACTACGTAAAACATAACAACATTGCATATCCTGTGATTCACATTATGGTAAATGACATAAAATTTATGGCAGTACTTGACTCCGGCAGTCCCATTTCAGTAATTAGTGAAACAGCCTTTAGCAAATGCAACAAATCGAACGATTGCCCCACACTTCCATTACGTAAGATTAAATTACAAGGTGCAATCTTTGGAAAAAGTGTAGGTGTACGCCAACAAACCAACTTAGAATTCTTTTGTCAAAGCCACAGCTTCTCCATGAAATTTCTTATTGTTCCATTATTGTCGACGGAAATTATATTGGGAGTAGACTTTTTAAATGAATACAAAGCAATCTTAAACTTTCACAGTGCTGAAATAAGTTTAAAGAAGGTAAGTCAATAGCTTTGCATTTTGAAGATTGGCTCTCAAACCATGACGAAGAAATTAATCGGCTTTACCTCCTGTTCGACAAAAGTTCGGAATTTTCGACGGAACTTGACACTAACAATCACTCTGCAAGTACTGACAGGGATGATATCGATGGCGCATTTGATACTAATGAGTTAATTCAGAATAAAATTCAAACAATTGAGAATTGTAATGACACTGATAGGCAAGACCTTTTTGAGATTTTACAAGCACATTCCACAGTTTTTACTCACAAAACAGGAACAATCAAGTAATTTCAATACCAATTTCGTGTTCGTGAGCATACTAAATTTTGTGTTAGACCATACGTAATTCCAGCACATTATAGGGACCGTGTTAGAACAAAAATACAATCTATGCTTCACGATGGCATTATTAAGCCTGCGGTAAGCTCATACAACAATCCATTACATGTTGTTGAGAAGAAAAATGGATCGATCAGGATTGTCTTAGATTCGAGACAAATCAATACTATCGTCATTCCTGAAACAGACAGGCCGCAAACGTTGGAAGAACTTCTTCAAAATTTTAATGGTGTAAAAGTGTTGTCTTCTATTGATCTCAGATCCAGCTTTTATCAGATCGAATTTCATTCAGAATGTAGAAAATACACAGCTTTCCTTTGTTTCTGCGTTTGTTATCAGTTTCGGAAACTTCCTTTTGGTTTGAACATTTCTTCGGCAGCATTTATTCGCGAGCTAAATTCCATATTACCTGAGTTCTTAAAACGTCACATCACCTTATATGTGGACGATATTCTGATCGCAGAAGCCTCATGGGAACGACATAATCGCATCCTCAACAGCGTGTTACATATTTTTGCAGAATCTGGAATTACAGTTAACTTAGAAAAGTCCGAATTCGGGAGGAAAAAGGTGAAGTTTTTGGGACATATTATTTCTTCTGAAGGCATTCAGACGGATCCTGAAAACTTAGAAGCAATCAGAACCATTCCAGTTCCATCCACAAAAAAAACAAGTCCGCAATTTTTCTAGATCTCGTAAATTTTTACCGTCGTTTTCTGAATATGCAAATTCTAGTTACATCAAAACTTTGTTCTCTCACTGGAAAAAATACTATTTGGAACTGGGACAAACAAGCACAGTTGGAATTCAATTCTTTGAAAGAATCGCTACTTAACGCGCCAATACTAGCTCATCCAGATCTGTTACAAGATTTCTGCCTTAGCACGGATTCTTCTAAAGTCGGTCTTGGTGCCCATTTATTTCAAGAAGCCACAGAAAATGACACTACTGTTCAGAAAACCATTGATTTTGCTAGCCGAGTGCTAACAAAATCTGAAAAAAATTATTCAGTTACTGAATTAGAAGCTTTAGCTATCGTTTGGGTATTTAACAAATTCCGTTTCTTTCTTTCTGGTAAGCACGTAAAAGTATACAGAGATCAACGTGCATTACAATTTCTTATGTCTTCAAAATTAAATCATGACAGGTTAAAACATTGGGCATTGTATCTGCAAGGATTCCACTTCACAATAGTCTACATTCCCGGCAAGGAGAACATAGTTGCGGACGCACTGTCACGCGCACCAGCTGGGCTTGAGAAATGTAACACAGAAGGCAACCTCGAGAATAATTTCAGTATTCTTTACATTCAGAAAGTCACCTTTGAAAACTTCATTACCACGTCGTTAAAGGACATTGCTCATGAACAAGATAAAGATCCGGTTTGGAAAGACATCAAAAGTAAATGGCATGAAAAGACACACACTCAGATTCAGCATTATTATCTGGTTACAGACAACATACTCTTCAAACGCTGCACTGTTGATGACAAGCTATGGGTACTTTGCATTCCAGACGATTTTGTTAATAAGCTCATTTGGTACATTCATTTCAGCTACGCACATTTTGGTCCACGAAAATGTTATCATATTCTTCGAACGACTTGTTATTTTAGCAATATGGAAAAGAGAATTCGAAGAGTCTTGTCTATTTGTAAACTTTGTCAAAAGGCGAAACCATCTACTATCTCACATCGTGCTCCGTTGTTTCCTATCATTCCTTCTAAATTAAAAGAATTTGCTGCTGTTGATCTCTTGGGGCCCCTTGTCAGAACATCGAATGGATTTTCGTACGTTCTGGTCGCTGTTGAACTTACTTCAAAATTTGTTTCTTTTACTCCGTTACGTAAAGCCACTGGACGGTCTGTATCCAACGCCTTTGTTAAAAATTTCTTACGTGAAGTTGGCCACGTTGCTAAAGTCATTTCAGATAACGGACCGCAATTCAGATCTGCTGTTTGGTCACGCATGCTCCGGAATCATAAAATCAAACCTGTTTTTATTTCATTGTACTCACCACATTGTAACCCGTCTGAACGGTTTATGAAAGAAATCAATAAGCTTTGCAGACTTTATTGTCACAGAACGCATCAGCATTGGGACAGATATTTACACTTATTTCAAAACGTGCTGAATTAAATGCCTCATGACTCCACTGCTTTACCACCTATTCTTATGCTGAAGAATGAAGAACCACCGAACAGAATCAGAGAGCTTGTACCTTTCCCGAATACACGTAAACTTCGACACAAAGACATAATTGATTTGGCTTTTAAAAATATAAAATCTGCAGCAGACAAAAGGAGAAAACTTACACGGTAAAGCAAATGCAAAGAAATTATATATTGGTCAGAAAATTCTCATTAAAGCTCACTCATTGTCACATAAGAAGAAACACTTGAGTCACAAATTCTTTCTAGTTTACAATGGACCTTACAGAATCCGACGTATACCACATGATAATTGGGTTGAAGTTGAAACTCTGCGTACTAGGAAGAGTAAAGTTTTACACCACATTTCACACGTAAAACCGTTTATTGAAAGATATTCTGCTTTTTAACTTTATCTTTTCCATAAAACTTTTCACTTCACATTTCTAGTACGCGTTGTCACACTTTGAAACTGTTAACATGCAACTACACTCCTGGAAATTGAAATAAGAACACCGTGAATTCATTGTCCCAGGAAGGGGAAACTTTATTGACACATTCCTGGGGTCAGATACATCACATGATCACACTGACAGAACCACAGGCACATAGACACAGGCAACACAGCATGCACAATGTCGGCACTAGTACAGTGTATATCCACCTTTCGCAGCAATGCAGGCTGCTATTCTCCCATGGAGACGATCGTAGAGATGCTGGATGTAGTCCTGTGGAACGGCTTGCCATGCCATTTCCACCTGGCGCCTCAGTTGGACCAGCGTTCGTGCTGGACGTGCAGACCGCGTGAGATGACGCTTCATCAAGTCCCAAACATGCTCAATGGGGGACAGATCCGGAGATCTTGCTGGCCAGGGTAGTTGACTTACACCTTCTAGAGCACGTTGGGTGGCACGGGATACATGCGGACGTGCATTGTCCTGTTGGAACAGCAAGTTTCCTTGCCGGTCTAGGAATGGTAGAACGATGGGTTCGATGACGGTTTGGATGTACCGTGCACTATTCAGTGTCCCCTCGACGATCACCAGTGGTGTACGGCCAGTGTAGGAGATCGCTCCCCACACCATGATGCCGGGTGTTGGCCCTGTGTGCCTCGGTCGTATGCACTCCTGATTGTGGCGCTCACCTGCACGGCGCCAAACACGCATACGACCATCATTGGCACCAAGGCAGAAGCGACTCTCATCGCTGAAGACGACACGTCTCCATTCGTCCCTCCATTCACGCCTGTCGCGACACCACTGGAGGCAGGCAGCACGGTGTTGGGGTGTGAGCGGAAGACGGCCTAACGGTGTGCGGGACCGTAGCCCAGCTTCATGGAGACGGTTGCGAATGGTCCTCGCCGATACCCCAGGAGCAACAGTGTCCCTAATTTGCTGGGAAATGGCGGTGCGGTCCCCTACGCCACTGCGTAGGATCCTACGGTCTTGGCGTGCATCCGTGTGTCGCTGCGGTCCGGTCCCAGGTCGACGGGCACGTGCACATTCCGCCGACCACTGGCGACAACGTCGATGTACTGTGGAGACCTCACGCCCCACGTGTTGAGCAATTCGGCGGTACGTCCACCCGGCCTCCCGCATGCCCACTATACGCCCTCGCTCAAAGTCCGTCAACTGCACATACGGTTCACGTCCACGCTGTCGCGGCATGCTACCAGTGTTAAAGACTGCGATGGAGCTCCGTATGCCACGGCAAACTGGCTGACACTGACGGCGGCGGTGCACAAATGCTGCGCAGCTAGCGCCATTCGACGGCCAACACCGCGGTTCCTGGTGTGTCCGCTGTGCCGTGCGTGTGATCATTGCTTGTACAGCCCTCTCGTAGTGTCCGGAGCAAGTATGGTAGGTCTGACACACCGGTGTCAATGTGTTCTTTTTTCCATTTCCAGGAGTGTATGTTTTAAAATTAACTATCCAGTCTAGAACCTAGGGAACATATTTAGACAGTAATTACGAATGCATTGTTATAGTGAACAGACGACACAGTGTTATTGTGTGTGTACATTCTTGCTTGTTAGTTACACGATTACGTAACGACAATAAGGCTTACATACTTAGAACATATACTTCTAATGGGATTTTAATGCAACATTTTGGTTTACTTGAAAAGACATTCTTTATTTGAAGTACTTTCTGAGAGATGCCAGATGACACAGTGGTTAGTTTATTTGATAGCTACACGATTATATCACGACGCTACTAATGTCTTACACAATTTCCATTGTTGCTTTTGCGATGTATCTGTTTTATATCTGCACAGTTTTTATGTATTATTCTGGAAAGTAAAACATGTTTTAGTAGTAAATTTTGTGGTAGAGCTACAATGAGAGACCCTTATCCCTAGCACAACAATACGTTACATTATAGTACTTTCTTGATCACGCTAAGGTACGTAATAACTACGATATCTATACGCAAAGCATTTCGCTTTCGTTTATGATGAGGTAAGTACATTGACTTCAGCAGAACTTTGCTTACAGAGGACGATAACTACGACACTTCCACAGAATTATCTTACAGCAAGAGGCACATTTAGCGCTACAGGACACGCATTTGAGTGATTAATTTTGTACTTGAACCATTTATTTTTCAAGATTTTTGAATTACAAAGAAAGTTTTCCATGATACATTTCATTCCATTGCTGTAATCTGTAACACCTGAGGGTATAATTACATTAATCCTCAGGGGGTACACGCTTACTTTGTGTGTCATGTGCTTGGCATGCACAAGGAGCCCTAGCTAATATGGTATTTGTTTACACAACTTTACACATCGATACCATATTTCTCTAACACATAAATACACAGCTATCTGATCATTTAACTGAGAGAGACAAACTCTTTTTACTACGCCAGTGACAGATGTTTACGTAATTACACAGTTGGATAACTTCACACTTCTGAAATTGTATTTCGTCTGTACTTTGTGAACTGTTCATATTTTTACGGAACCATTGTGATACTATGAGAGCTTTGAATGATATATTTGGTAAGGGATCATGATATTTAAAGTAAGTTTGAGGCAGATGACACTATTGAAATGAGCAGAGATTTTTTTTTTTTAGGTTTTGAAATTATTGCAGAAAGCTACGACGTTTTTGAGATTTGACTGAGGTGTTATGATGTTATTATTACGATGACGATGTGTATTATGCTGTTGAGGAATGTTTATTATGATATTTATTTATTATGATGAAATACTGAAGAAGTGTCGACGAATATCTATAGGTGTAATAAGGTAAGGAATAATGAGTAGTGGTTAGCGACTCTGGTTTGTGAAAAAGGATGTTGGAAATCAAGAATCGTACTTTAAGAGTTATGAAATGTGTGTATATGCGTAATGTATCACAATGCCGACAAAAATTTTTTGGACACTGTTATATTTATAGGATTTTGTTTCTACACATTTGTAACACAAATTCTCAACCCGTGAAATTTTTTTATATGAGACTGCCACTGTAGCGGAAACTGCTGTCGTAAATATTTTGGTAGGAAAGGTAAGCGACCTTGATGTAATGCGTTTTGGGCGCCCAGCTGAAAGATAGTCATCTGACAAAAGAAAGCCATTAGGTGGAGAAAAACAAAAAAGGAGAGGCCATTAACCCCGCTATAGAGATTCCTTTCTAGAAAGCATCGCAAAAACGACACACTCATTACTTGGAAAGATACTTACATCTGCACACCTGATTATGGCAAGTGTCTTTCTACGAGAGTTGAGAGAATTTCTACTAACTTATGAAATGCCACATGACTATTGAATGATATTTTTATGCTTTACTTTGTACATAGTTGCTTATTTCATTTGATATCTGGTTTCCAGCTGTGTTGCAACATTGGTTTTATAAAATAAAATTAAATGCATTTGCTAATGTGAACACTTTCTGCCAACAGATTTATTAAATAATAATTTTATGATCCACATTCTTCGAAAAAGGAGCATTTGGAATGGAAAGAACAATAAGAAGGGATTAGTAACAGTAAATGCATACATAATTTTGTTTTCAACTACTCGGTAATTTTTTTGGTAGAGTAAGTTATTGTGATGCATCACTCCAGTGTTAAGATGTGACATAGGTATTAAACATGGCCATTTTTACTGTAATATTTTTTCTGCTTGAGCTTTGTCATGTTTAGGTATAAGTTATTGCATTTTCTGCTGCTGTTTGCCAGGCATAGTGCTACTAAATTTCAGTTTCTGTTACTCTGTTAAGCCAGATTTACTACTGATTTATTTTTCTTGTTGCTGCAGATTGGCTCTTATTAGTGATAATGTTGCATTTGCTTTGCTAACTTATATATATATATATATATATATATATATATATATATATATATATATATATATATGTGTGTGTGTGTGTGTGTGTGTGTGTGTGTGTGTGTGTGTGTGTGTGTTGCTGTTTGTGTTAACTGTTTTGTGCTGCTGCATTGCCTCGTCCCTTAGTTTAGCATCTGAGCTCAGTAGATTTAAGTTAGCTTAAGATGGGGTAGGCTATATAAGAGAACGAGTTGTGATGAATTGGAAGAAATGCATTGAGAAGCTATAAGAAAATGGTTTGGCCAAAAAAGTAGTGTACAGTGGAGAAAAACTATTTTTGAAAGAGGATGTGAACAGAATACAGAAAGCATGCTTGGATAGGATTTTTTTGGTGGAAACAAATGTTGAAATAGGATGAAACATCTATGGAATGAAGTTTTAGGTTGGACTGCAGTACCAAATGTTACACTGAAAACAAATATGTTCAGCTGATATGAGTTACGTTGTGGAATTTTTCTAATAATATGTTATTTTCTTTGTAAAGATGCTTAGACATTATTTATTCTGTTTTGTTTTAATGCTCATGTTTGAAGTTGATGTTTCAAAAGTTATTCTGATATTTTATGTATTTACTTATGTCATTATTCCAGTAACACTGATGTATATGTTTATTTCTATTGTTTTGTAAAGCCTGTATTACTACAAATGTTATCTGTATTATTATGTTTTTAATGATGTATTTTGTACCATTATTATTGTATTTTTATGTTATAAAATTATAATTGACACCAGTTCATCAAATTAAGTAACTTGTAAGTTACATTTCACTGTACACGTTTCTGTTGGTCATAGTATATGGACAATATGTGACAAGTCGTGACTGTTAGTGTTTGCACGTGTGTTGATAATTCAGCAAGGGACTGGTTAACAGCATTGCTGGTTCTAAGGACAATTCCAAAAACTTTGTGCATGCACAAGTGGTGATTGATGGACTTGCTATATTCTCCGCAAGACTCTTCGATGGTGATTGTGCTCCTGCACAGTCGCAACAGATGGCTGCTGGCCGTCTCTACAAGGACTACAGTGGGTCTGCTCCTTTGATGACCCACCAATACCATTATTTCTACAAAGACTGCAGTGGGTCTGCACCTCTGGTGGCCCACCAGTGCCGTAATCTCTACTAGGACTACAGTGGGTCTGCTCTTTGATGACCTACCTACCAACATTCTTCAAACCTTCGACTGACTCTGCTGTGGGTTTGCTCTATTGTGGCCCATTACCTGTCTGCGTGGCAAGAGTCAGCATGTCTTTCCGTTGGAAGGACAACACTACTTCTTCAAGACTGCATGGAAATCCACTAATTCCATGTGCATTTTCTTTTACTGCTCAGACTTTGAGAAAAACACTATTTTACTATGATGAACGATCAGGTCTGTCTTTATGGACTGTGAGAAAATTTTAGCTTTTGACCAACATTGTATCAATAAGTGTGTGCATTTGATATCTTTGTTATTGTAATTATGAAAAATTGTTTCAAATCTGTATTGGCCATGGCCCAAAACAATTTGTAAATTTTTTTGTGGGGAGCATGGGGGCTATGTAAGTAGGCTGTTTAGGTTTTTATACTGGTAACGCCACGTAGCGCTCTGTATGAAAATCACTGGCTGTGCTGTGTGCAGTCTGTGGCTGGTTTGCATTGTTGTTGGCTATTGTAGTGTTGGGCTGTTAGCTGTTAACAGCGCGTAGCGTTGCGCAGTTGGAGGTGAGCCGCCAGCAGTGGTGGGTGTGGGGAAGTGAGATGGCGGATTTTTGAGAATGGATAATCTGGAGGTGTGTCCATCAGAAACAGTACATTTGTAAGAATGGATGTCATGAACTGCTATATATATATATATTATGACTATTAAGGTAAATACATTGTTTGTTCTCTATTAAAATCTTTCATTTGCTAACTGTGCCTATCAGTAGTTAGTGCCTTCCGTAGTTTGAATCTTTTATTTAGCTGGCAGTAGTGGCGCTCGCTGTATTGCAGTAGTTCGAGTAACGAAGATTTTTGTGAGGTAAGTGATTTGTGAAAGGTATAGGTTAATGTTAGTCAGGGCCATTCTTTTGTAGGGATTTTTGAAAGTCAGATTGCGTTGCACTAAAAATATTGTGTGTCAGTTTAAGCACAGTCATGTATAATTTTTCTAAGGGGACGTTTCACCAGTTGTTAAAAATTATTTTCACCTGCGCCTCATATCAGCCTCGCCGATCTGGTGTACAGGCTAAGAGTACCACTGGGGAGTTTGGATTACATGCATCTGGAAGCTGCCAAATTTCTCCGTAGAATCATATGGCACTTTCCACGCTATCGAAGTATGTTGGCGTACACAGAAGGCACTTCTATGCATAAGCCTGAAACACCAACCAATACCCCCACGAAATTCTGTTTGTGGTATGCTTAAGGTCAGGATCGACACATTCCTTTGAGATGATTTTTATTGAAAGCTAGTACTCGTAGAATGGTGATACTTTTAAGTGTTATGGTCGTCTCACACTATCGCCGTATTAAATGAACAGAAACAGTTGCCGACTCTGTAAAATCTCTTCGTTCTAATTTGTTAAATCTGTTTCAGAATGTTCTTTAGTACTTGTCAGGACAGCCATAAAACGTCATGACCACTCTTCTCACATTTGTCCGATTGAAAATATCATGCCATAACAATCTAACTTCTCTGTTCCTGCGTTGCCAATCTCCTTTGTCTACAAGTACACGTATTCGCATGCACTCATATGATTCATTCAAACATAAATGTAGAATAATAGATTAAAATAATAATTTCTAATTAGGTAAGTGATGGAATGTGTCTTAGTTGCCGTATGTCTTAATTACTGTGTGCTTTAATTACTGATCAGTGTTTGACACAAATGCAAAGTTGAACTACGAACTATTATTGTTACCCCTCAACTTCTGTGGGGTAGAGCTACAATATGAAAACCAAAAGCTATACTCCAAACACTTCATAAGTGTCCTAAGTGTAGCTTGTTATTCATGTATGAATGTTGTATGTCAAACAACTGAGAGAGAAATTACTATGGCTGCGTGTAAAATGACAGTTATGGTGTCGATCGTTAACTTTCCAAAGTTTTCGCAGTATAAATTTTGTATAACTTTTATTGTTTAACTTCCTGCTGCAAATTACTGTTCTAGTATTTTATTAATTCCCTGAACTGCTTTGACCTGCCGGAGGTTGTGTCGTTCTACGTTGTCTTGTTACTGTTTTTGATGGAGTCAAATGTTTACTCGGAATAGTCCTACCTTAGAACATCGACAGTTGCTGGTAGCGGGAAGATGGGCGATGTAATCTCTGAACTACACTGAAGCTATTGAATGGAGATCGCTGCAAGATGGCGGAGCCCACGCTTTGGTTTTACTAAATTCACTGGAAATTACTGAAATTGTGGCTCCAGAAATAAAAACGACGGCAAGAAATTTAATAAACTCTCCAGGAAAAACTTTTAGATGGGATTTAGAAGAGGTACTGATGCAACAACAAAAACTTTTTATGGCAACAATGCACTCATAAATGGATATATTTAATAAGTGAAGCGCACTTTTATGTAAGATTTCTACTCATGAAGCTTATCTAAATTACCCCGTATATACGACAATATACATAACATTCAGTTCGTTTGTTTTGCCAAAACTTGTCTGCACTACACAGTACAAATACGGTTTCCACTTCGAAGTCCCATTAATTTCTTGTCACTTCATGCTCTGTTGACACAGTTAGCCATGGAATTCTTCAATCAGTACGTAGCTGTTATTAGCCATTAACATACTCTCCATCTATTTTTCTCTTGAAATTTTTACCAGAAAATCAATTCCACTTTTTCATCCGTCAGCAGATCCGCTTCTCCTCGTTTTTTGATCCGCCCCTATTGTCTCTGAATACTTCGTACACTTGTTCGATTACAAGTTTTCCAGTGTGTTCTCCATGACACCATTAGTCCGTCCACGACAATAATCTTCTTTACGTTTGCCGAACATAAATTCTTGCAACAGTATGTTCTTCTCTTCTCGTCACTGTCCATCACTACCTAAATTTGATCTCGAAACATTTCTCCTTTCCTCAATAGATAAACCGTTAGTCGCTTATAGCGAGCGGTGCACGGCAGAGAACGGAGGCGAGAAGCCGCCAGGCGGGGGAGCCGCTGGAGGTATCACTAACTACGAACAGACAGGGCAGATGAACAAGTAGGGGACGACAGACACAACACGAGGCGAGCAAGTAAGAACTGCGGTGGCAAACACGGAGACACAGCAGCAACGCAGCAACACTCCAAACAACGACAGTAGGTATCTCAACACAGGGAACTGGAACGCAGTACGGCAGATATGCACACGCGACATACAGCGAGTACCAGCCGCGCGGCCGCCTAAATACACTCCTGGAAATGGAAAAAAGAACACATTGACACCGGTGTGTCAGACCCACCATACTTGCTCCGGACACTGCGAGAGGGCTGTACAAGCAATGATCACACGCACGGCACAGCGGACACACCAGGAACCGCGGTGTTGGCCGTCGAATGGCGCTAGCTGCGCAGCATTTGTGCACCGCCGCCGTCAGTGTCAGCCAGTTTGCCGTGGCATACGGAGCTCCATCGCAGTCTTTAACACTGGTAGCATGCCGCGACAGCGTGGACGTGAACCGTATGTGCAGTTGACGGACTTTGAGCGAGGGCGTATAGTGGGCATGCGGGAGGCCGGGTGGACGTACCGCCGAATTGCTCAACACGTGGGGCGTGAGGTCTCCACAGTACATCGATGTTGTCGCCAGTGGTCGGCGGAAGGTGCACGTGCCCGTCGACCTGGGACCGGACCGCAGCGACGCACGGATGCACGCCAAGACCGTAGGATCCTACGCAGTGCCGTAGGGGACCGCACCGCCACTTCCCAGCAAATTAGGGACACTGTTGCTCCTGGGGTATCGGCGAGGACCATTCGCAACCGTCTCCATGAAGCTGGGCTACGGTCCCGCACACCGTTAGGCCGTCTTCCGCTCACGCCCCAACATCGTGCAGCCCGCCTCCAGTGGTGTCGCGACAGGCGTGAATGGAGGGACGAATGGAGACGTGTCGTCTTCAGCGATGAGAGTCGCTTCTGCCTTGGTGCCAATGATGGTCGTATGCGTGTTTGGCGCCGTGCAGGTGAGCGCCACAATCAGGACTGCATACGACCGAGGCACACAGGGCCAACACCCGGCATCATGGTGTGGGGAGCGATCTCCTACACTGGCCGTACACCACTGGTGATCGTCGAGGGGACACTGAATAGTGCACGGTACATCCAAACCGTCATCGAACCCATCGTTCTACCATTACTTGACCGGCAAGGGAACTTGCTGTTCCAACAGGACAATGCACGTCCGCATGTATCCCGTGCCACCCAACGTGCTCTAGAAGGTGTAAGTCAACTACCCTGGCCAGCAAGATCTCCGGATCTGTCCCCCATTGAGCATGTTTGGGACTGGATGAAGCGTCGTCTCACGCGGTCTGAACGTCCAGCACGAACGCTGGTCCAACTGAGGCGCCAGGTGGAAATGGCATGGCAAGCCGTTCCACAGGACTACATCCAGCATCTCTACGATCGTCTCCATGGGCGAATAGCAGCCTGCATTGCTGCGAAAGGTGGATATACACTGTACTAGTGCCGACATTGTGCATGCTCTGTTGCCTGTGTCTATGTGCCTGTGGTTCTGTCAGTGTGATCATGTGATGTATCTGACCCCAGGAATGTGTCAATAAAGTTTCCCCTTCCTGGGACAATGAATTCACGGTGTTCTTATTTCAATTTCCAGGAGTGTACCTGACTGCGGGAAACGCTATTGGCCGCGGACTTCACGTGCTACTGAGAGTGCCCCAGTCGCAAGGCGGGGCTCGCGGTGCAGGCGTTCGTCGGAGTACAGAGACCCCTAGTGGGTATCCACGTCCATATCTAGTGACGCCCATTGAACTTCCACGCCTTCCGACGCCAGATACTCGTCCTTAAATATCTCTCTCCATCCTTAAAGACACGTTTACTGACACAGACATTAATTTTGTCCTAACGGGCGTAGTACTTCATCACATTAACCACATAATTTTAGGCTAAAATTACACGTTCAACGTGTTAATATTACATAAATGTACAAAAACTAATACATTTAAGAACAAGATTATATAAAGTCGAATATCCGCACTTTGCACGTGATATTAATAAAAATCAGTAATAAAACATGAGCCGGCCGCGGTGGCCGAGCGGTTGTAGACGCTTCAGTCCAGAGCCGCGCGACAGCTGCGGCCGCAGGTTCGAATCCTGCCTCGGGAATGGATGTGTGTGGTGTCCTTAGGTTAGTTAGGTTTAAGTGGTTCTAAGTCTAGGGGACTGGTGACCTCACATGTTAAGTCGCATAGTGCACAGAGCCATTTGAACGATTTGAGTAATGAAACATGAAACAACATAACACTGAAAGTAGTGATAACAAAACCGACCAACACGTCCCAATAATACAGTCGAAAAACTCTAGCACATTCTTAATCAAGGGCATCATTTAAAAGTCGCACTGGCAGTACAGAGGTGGGCAACAATGGCTGAGGTAACAGATGGCCCACGCTGGAATGCACTGGGAATGCACACTGAGAAAAACAAACTGGTCATAGTAACAACTAATGATCCGAAGATAATCATTCTTAAAACTTCTGTTTGAACATGATCCATTCATTGAACAAACCATCTTGGCTGGTCAAGAAGTAATGTCTTCTATAGCAGAAATTGATCAAACTTACGGTGGGAACAGATCTTTCCATCAGTAGCCAGAAGGCCTGGAAACTGCTGAGAAAACTAAATAACGATCCAACCAAACATGCCAATCACGCTAACATCACTCCAAATGAAATTGCTACACAGTTGTTGTTGTGGTCTTCAGTCCTGAGACTGGTTTGATGCAGCTCTCCATGCTACTCTATCCTGTGCAAGCTTCTTCATCTACTACCTACTGCAACCTACATCCTTCTGAATCTGCTTGGTGTATTCATCTCTAGGTCTCCCTCTACGATTTTTTACGCTGCCCTCCAATACTAAATTGGTGATCCCTTGTAGCCTCAGAACATGGCCTACCAACCCATCCCTTCTTCTAGTGAAGTCGTGCCACAAACCTCTCTTCTCCCCAATCCTATTCAACACCTCCTCATTAGTTATGTGGTCTACCCATCTAATCTTCAGCATTATTCTGTAGCACCACATTTCGAAAGCTTCTATTCTCTTCTTGTCTAAACTATTTATCGTCCATGTTTCACTTCCATACATGGCTACACTCCATACAAATACTTTCAGAAACGACTTCCTGACACTTAAATCTATACTCGACGATAACAAATTTCTCTTCTTCAGAAACGCTTTCTTTGCCATTGCCAGTCTACATTTTATATCCCCTCTACTTTGAAAATCATCAGTGATTTTGCTCCCCAAATAGCAAGACTCCTTTACTAGTTTAAGTGTCTCATTTCCTAATCTAATAGCCTCACCATCACCCAATTTAATTCGACTACATTCCATTATCCTCGTTTTGCTTTTGTTGATGTTCATCTTATACCCTCCTTTCAAGACACTATCCATTCCGTTCAACTGCTCTTCCAAGTCCTTTGCTGTCTCTGACAGAATTACAATGTCATCGGCGAACCTCAAAGTTTTTATTTCTTCTCCATGGATTTTAATACCTACTCCGAATTTTTCTTTTGTTTCCTTCACTGCTTGCTCAATATACAGATTGAATGACATCAGGGAGAGGCTACAACCCTGTCTCACTGTATTTTACCCCTGCCACCTTCAGAATTTGAAAGAGAGTATTCCAGTCAACGTTGTCAAAAGCTTTCTCAAAGTCTACAAATGCTAGAAACGTAGGTTTGCCTTTCCTTAATCTTGCTTCTACGATGAGTCGTAAGGTCAGTATTGCCTCACGTGTTCCAATATTTCTACGGAATCCAAACTGATCTTCCCCTAGGTCGGCTTCTGATAGTTTTTCCATTCGTCTGTAAAGAATTCGCGTTAGTATTTTGCAGCCGTGACTTATTAAACTGATAGTTCGGTAATTTTCACACCTGTCAACACCTGCTTTCTTTGGGATTGGAATTATTATATTCTTACTGAGGGTATTTCGCCTGTCTCATACATCTTGTTCACCAGATGGTAGAGTTTTGGCAGGACTGGCTCTCCCAAGGCCGTCAGTAATTCTAATGGAATGTAGTCCACTCCCGGGGCCTTGTTTCGACTCAGGTCTTACAGTGCTCTGTCAAACTCTTCACGCAGTATCATATCTCTCATTTCATCTTCATCTACATCCTCTTCCATTTCCTTAATATTGTCCTCAAGTACATCGCCCTTGTATATATACTCCTTCCACCTTTCTGCTTTCCCTTCTTTGCTTAGAACTGGGTTTCCATCTGAGCTCTTGATATTCATACAAGTGGTTCTGTTTTCTCCAAAAGTCTCTTTAATTTTACTGTAGGGAGTATCTATCTTACCCCTCGTGAGATAAACCTCTATATCCTTACATTTATCCTCTAGCCATCCCTACTTAGCCATTTTGCACTTCCTGTCGATCTCATTTTTGAGACGTTTGTATTCCTTTTTGCCTGCTTCATTTACTGCATTTTTATATTTTCTCCTTTCATCAATATTTCTTCTGCTAAACAAGGATTTCTGCTAGCCCTCGTCTTTTTACCTAATTGATCCTCTGCTGCCTTCACTAATTCATTCCTCAAAGTTACCCATTCTTCTTCTACTGTATTTCTTTCCCCCATTGCTGGCATTTGTTCCCTTACGCTCTCCCTTAAACTCTGTACAACCTCTGGTTTAGTCAGTTTATCCAGGTCCCATCTCCTTAAATTCCCACCTTTTTGCAGTTTCTTCAGTTTTAATCTACAGTTCATAACCAATAGATTGTGGTCAGAGCCCACATCTGCCCCTGGAAATGTCTTGCAATTTAAAGCCTGGTTCCTAAATCTCTGTCTTACCATTATGTAATCTATCTGAAACCTTTTAATATCTCCGGGCTTCTTCCATGTATATAAACTTCTTTCATGATTCTTGAACCAAGTGTTAGCTATGATTAAGTTGTGCTCTGTGCAAAATTCTACTAGGCGGATTCCTCTTTCATTTCTTAGCCCCAATCCATATTCACCTACTACGTTTCCTTCTCTCCCTTTTCCTACTACCGAATTCCATTCACCCATGACTATTAAATTTTCGTCTCCCTTCACTATCTGAATAATTTCTTTTATTTCATCATACATTTGTTCAATTTCTTCGTCATCTGCAGAGCTAGTTGACATATAAACTTGTACTACTGTAGTAGGCGTGGGTTTCGTGTCTATCTTGGCCACAATAATGGGTTCACTATGCTGTTTGTAGTAGCTTACCTGCATTCCTATTTTTTTATTTATTATTAAACCTACTCCTGCATTACCCCTATTTGACTTTGTATTTGTAACCCTCTACTCGCCTGACCAAAAATCTTATTCCTCCTGCCACCGAACTTCACTAATTCCCACTATATCTAACTTTAACCTATCCATTTCCCTTTTTAAATTTTCTAACCTACCTGCCCGATTAAGGGATCTGACATTCCACGCTCCGATCCGTAGAACGCCAGTTTTCTTTCTCCTGATAACGACGTCCTCCTGAGTAGTCCTCGCCCGGAGGTCCGAATTGGGGACTATTTTACCTCCGGAAGCGTGATTGCGATACTAAAACCTGGAAAGTCTCCAACGGATCCGAAGAACTACAGGCCAATATGTCTCCTTTGCCATCTCTACAAGATCCTAGAGAGAATGATTCTTCACCGCTTAACTGCGGTTGTTGATCCACTTCTTATCTCGCAACAAGCTTGCTTTAGACCACGCCAGAACTGCACCTCATAAATCCTTTATCTTTCTCAGTTCATAGAAGATGGCTTTGAGCAGAGGAAGGTAACAGGTGTAGCTTTTGTTGAGCTTTCGGCGGCCTCTGACACCATAAACCGCAGAGTGTTGCTGCACAAAATCTACGACCTGACTATCGACTATGCGCTAACGAGGATAATTGCAACACTCCCACAGGATCGACATTTTTTCGTTGACTTCCAAGAAAAACACAGCCGATGGAGAACTGAAAAGAACGGTCTCCCTCAAGGAAGTGTACTGTCACCTATTTTATTTAATGTGTACACTAACGATCAACCATAGCCTCAAGAATGCAAAAGTTTCATATATGCTGATGACCATGCTCTTGCTGACCAGAGCAATGGGTTTGAAGATGTAAAGATAATAATTACACACGTTCTATAACAGCTTGGTACTTACTATGAAAAGAATCAACTCGCACCCAATCCTAAGAAAAAGTGTGTTCATTCCATCTGAAACATAAACAAGCTGACAGGAAACTTGAAATATTCTGAAATGGAGTTGCACTAGAATTTTGTTCCCACCCCAGGTATTTGGGCGTCACTCTCGACCGTACACTGACCTACAAGGAACATTGTCTGAAGCTGTTGTTTTTGTTTTTGTGGTTTTAGGGCGCACAACTTCAATGGTCATTAGCGCCCTGACTACTCTAAGAATGCACCGCAAGGCACAAGTTGACAACAACAACTAAAAGGGAAAACACGATAAAAGACACACTGACAGGCATAGGATTAAAAAACAGCATCATCAAATGTCCTTAGCGAGGTTTGTCAAATTGATAAAACGTAGAACACGAGCAGCTGCTCGTGGGTCATCCGCTAAAATGGCATCGAAAGTATTTGGCAGGTTAAGATCTAGGCGCAGTGTGTTAAGATCTGGACAGGACATTAAAATGTGTCTAACCGTCAGCAAGTGTCCACATGGGCAGAACGGCGCCGGCGCAGCCGTCAGCAGATGGCGATGGCTGAACCGGCAGTGTCCAATTCTTAACCGGGCTAAAACGACCTCCTCCCGCGGAGAAGGGCGTGAGGAGGACGTCCAAGCCACGGGAAGAGGTTTTAAGGCCCGAAGCTTGTTGTCGGTAAGTGCAGCCCAATCGGCATGCCACAGCGATAAAATGCGCCGACAAATGACCCTGCTAAAATCGGACGAAGGGACACAACAAGAAGCTGTCCGAGGCTGGAGGACCGCAGCCTTGGCCGCGGCATCTGCAGCTTCGTTCCCAGGGATACCGACATGGCCAGGAACCCACATAAAGCTAACCAGAGAACCGACGTCCACTAGCTGCTGAAGAGAGCGTTGGATCCGGTGTACGAAAGGGTGAACCGGGTACGGATCACTGAGGCTCTGGATGGCGCTCAGGGGATCTGAGCAGATGACATAAGCAGAATGTCGGTGGCGGCAGATGTAAAGAACAGCCTGGTAGAGGGCAAAGAGCTCAGCTGTGAAGACCGAACAATGGCCATGGAGCCGGTATTTGAAACTTTGTGCCCCGACAATAAAGGAACACCCCACCCCGTCATTGGTCTTAGAGCATTCTGTATAAATGAAAGTCATGTTGATGAACTTCGAACGAAGTTCCAAAAAACGGAGTGGTAGACCGAACCGGGGGTGACCTCTTTTGGGAGCGAGCTGAGGTCAAGGTGAACGCGGACCTGAGCCTGGAGCCAAGGTGGCGTGTGGCTCTCGCCCACTCGAAAGGTTGCAGGGAGTGAAAAATTAAGGTGTTGAAGGAGGCGACGAAAGCGAACTCCAGGGGGTAGCAGGGCAGAGACATACAACCCGTATTGACGGTCAAGAGAGTCGTCAAAAAAGGAACGATAAGACGGATGGTCGGGCATTGACAGTAGCCGACAGGCATACCGACAAAGCAGTATATCGCGCCGGTAGGTGAGTGGCAATTCGCCAGCGTCAGCATGAAGACTCTCTACGGGACTAGTATAAAATGCTCCGATCGCAAGTCATAAACCCCGATGTTGTATGGAGTTGAGGCGGCGTAAGATGGATGGCCGTGCAGAGGAGTATACGAAGCTCCCATAATCCAGCTTGGAGCGGACGATCGACCGATATAGACGAAGTAGGACGGTTCGATCCGCTCCCCACGACATACCACTGAGAACACGGAGGACATTTAAAGAACGGGTACAACGGGCGGCCAAATATGACACATGTGGAGACCAGCTAAGTTTCCTGTCAAATGTAAGGCCTAAAAATTTGGTTGTCTCCACGATTGGGAGAGCAACGGGACCGAGTCGTAAGGATTGTCTGAAGCTGAAGCAGAAAGTATCCTCCAGAAACTGCCTGCTCCTGAAACTGGCGGGATCGAACTGGGGTACACATCCACAATCATTAAGAACAACAGCTCTTACCTTATGCTATTCTGCAGGAGAGAATGCTAGCCCAGTATGGTACAATTCAGTACGGGCAAAGAAGGTTGATGTACCCTTAAATGACAGCTGTAGGATTGTTACAGGCTGCCTAAGGCCCATCCCCATGGACAAAGTTCAATGTCTCGCTGGGATTGCTCCATGTGACATCAGAAGAGAAGTCGCCTTGACATCGAGAGGCATAAATCAAATACAGTGACCTCACACCCACTCTTTTGACATCAACCTGCCAAGCCAAGGCTGAAGTCCAGGAAGAGTTTCCTAACAACTTCAGAACCCTTAGAAGGATCAGCTACAGCTACCCGACTCACCAAGTGGAAAGAAAGATGCCAACACTTGTCAAACTGGATGACACCACAAGAATCCCTGCCGCCTGGACACATGGAGAAGTGGGTCATCTGGAAGTCCTTGAACAGACTACAGACTGAAGTCGCAAGATCGAGGGACAACCTCCTTAAGTGGATGTTCCAACTGCCAAATTCCAACACGACACTGTGCGAATGCGGTGAATTGCAGACAACCCGGCATCTATTCAAATGTAACTCATGCCCAACCAGCTGTAGCATGAAGGACTTAACGTCTGCAGCACCCAGTATTATCAGATATTCCCAATTCTGGGTGAATACTGTATAGTTTTCTTTGTATGTACTGTATATGTGCTCATTTTAGTGTAGCTCTGACACAATTCGATTAAAGAAAGATTCTTAAAACACAATTTAGAAACGCAAAACTCAGGAAAGTTAAGTCATAAGAAGATGCCAAAGAGGTACCGAAATTCAAAATACACTGAGGTGACAAAAGCAGTGGGATACCTCATAATGTCGTGTCGAGCCTCCTTTTGTTCGACGTGGTGAGGCAACTCGATGTGCCATGGACTCAACAGGTATTTGGAAGTACCCTGCAGAAATATTGAGCCATGTTGCATTTATAGCCGGTGCAGGATGTTCTGCACGAACTGACCCCTCAATTATGTCCCATAAATGTTCGATGGGATTCATGTCAGGTGCTACGGGCGGCCAAATCATCGGCTCGAACTGCCAGAGTGATCCTCAAACCATGAGTGAACAGTTGTGGCGCAGTGGCATGACATCATTGTTTGGAAGCAAGAAGTCCATGATGGCTGTAAGTGGTTTCTAACAATTTTCAGGCCATGATCGATTCACTTGGACCAGAGAACCCAGTCCATTCCATGTAAGCACAGCCCACACCACTGACAGACTGTCAATCCTAAGGGCCCAGGTTCGATTCCCGGCTGGGTCGGAGATTTTCTCCGCTCAGGGACTGGGTGTTGTGTTGTCCCAATCATCATCATTTCATTCCCATCGACGCGCAGGTCACCGAAGTGGCGTCAAATCGAAAGACCTGCACCGGGCGAACGGTCTACCCGACGGCAGGCCCTAGCCACACGACATTTCCATTTTTACCACTATAGAGCCACCACCAGCTTGAACAGTGCTGTGTTGACAACTTGGGTCCATGGCTTCGTGGGGTCTGCGCCGCGCTCGAAACCTACCATCAGCTATTACCAACTGAGATCGGGACATCTGACCAGGCCACGGTTTTGCGGTCGTCTAGGGTTTAGCCGACATGGTCACGAGTCTTGGGAAGGCGCTGCAGGCGATATCGTGCTGTTAGCACAGGCACTCAGTGTCTGTCGTCTGCTTCCACAGTCCATTAATGCCAAATTTCGCAGCACTGTTCTAACGGATATGTACGCCATACGTCCTATACTAATTCCTGAGGCTATTTCAGGCAGTGTTGCCTGTCTGTCAGCACTGACAACACTACGCAAACGCCGCTGCTCTCGGTCGTTAAATGAATGTTGTCAACCATGGTGAGAGGTAATGCCCGAAATTTGGTATTTTCGGCACACTATTGACACTGTGGAATTCGGAATATTGAATTTCCTAACGATTTCCGAAATGTAATGTCCCACCCGTCTAGCTCCAGCTACAATACCGCGTTCTATGTCTGTTAACGCCCTTCGTGCGACCATAATCACTTCGGACTCCTTTTCACATGAATCACGTGAGTAAAAATGACAGCTGGCAAGAAACTGCACTTTTATCCCTTTTGTATGTGATACTACCGCCATAAATACACTCCTGGAAATGGAAAAAAGAACACATTGACACCGGTGTGTCAGACCCACCATACTTGCTCCGGAAACTGCGAGAGGTCTGTACAAGCAATGATCACACGCACGGCACAGCGGACACACCAGGAACCGTGGTGTTGGCTGTCGAATGGCGCTAGCTGCGCAGCATTTGTGCACCGCCGCCGTCAGTGTCAGCCAGTTTGCCGTGGCATACGGAGCTCCATCGCAGTCTTTAACACTGGTAGCATGCCGCGACAGCGTGGACGTGAACCATATGTGCAGTTGACGGACATTGAGCGAGGGTGTATAGTGGGCATGCGGGAGGCCGGGTGGACGTACCGCCGAATTGCTCAACACGTGGGGCGTGAGGTCTCCACAGTACACCGATGTCATCGCCAGTGGTCGGCGGAAGGTGCACGTGCCCGTCGACCTGGGACCGGACCGCAGCGACGCACGGATGCACGCCAAGACCGTAGGATCCTGCGCAGTGCCGTAGGGGACCGCACCGCCACTTCCCAGCAAATTAGGGTCACTGTTGCTCCTGGGGTATCGGCGAGGACCATTTGCAACCGTCTCCATGAAGCTGGGCTACGGTCCCGCACACCGTTAGGCCGTCTTCCGCTCACGCCCCACCATCGTGCAGCCCGCCTCCAGTGGTGTCGCGACAGGCGTGAAGGGAGGGACGAATGGAGACGTGTCGTCTTCAGCGATGAGAGTCGCTTCTGCCTTGGTGCCAATGATGGTCGTATGCGTGTTTGGCGCCGTGCAGGTGAGCGCCACAATCAGGACTGCATACGACCGAGGCACACAGGGCCAACACACGGCATCATGGTGTGGGGAGCGATCTCCTACACTGGCCGTACACCACTGGTGATGGTCGAGGGGACACTGAATAGTGCACGGTACATCCAAACCGTCATCGAACCCATCGTTCTACCATTCCTAGACCGGCAAGGGAACTTGCTGTTCCAACAGGACAATGCACGTCCGCATGTATCCCGTGCCACCCAACGTGCTCTAGAAGATGTAAGTCAACTACCCTGGCCAGCAAGATCTCCGGATCTGTCCCCCATTGAGCATGTTTGGGACTGGATGAAGCGTCGTCTCACGCGGTCTGCACGTCCAGCACGAACGCTGGTCCAACTGAGGCGCCAGGTGGAAATGGCATGGCAAGCCGTTCCACAGGACTACATCCAGCGTCTCTACGATCGTCTCCATGGGAGAATAGCAGCCTGCATTGCTGCGAAAGGTGGATATACACTGTACTAGTGCCGACATTGTGCATGCTCTGTTGCCTGTGTCTATGTGCCTGTGGCTCTGTCAGTGTGATCATGTGATGTATCTGACCCCAGGAATGTGTCAATAAAGTTTCCCCTTCCTGGGACAATGAATTCACGGTGTTCTTATTTCAATTTCCAGGAGTGTATGTACATAACTCTATCCCATGACTTTTATCGTTATAAATACGATTTAGTAATAATAAGTGAGGATATACAATGCAAACGATTACCCACGAGAGTTTACAATGATGCACGAAGTTCGATTCAGACCTGTAGTGCTATCATCTTAGTGGTGGCCTCCAGAGGCATCGGACGCAGGACGGAACGTAGTCGAGTTGGAGCCTCCACAAGTATCGAAAATGTTTATTGAATGGTTCACCTTTAGATAGCTAGGTCTCTATCATATGTGCAGTAATGTCAGGCCAAGAGTACTGTATGTTCTTTGAGTGACACATCGTGGATTTTCTGTTTGCCTAAGTATTAGACGTAACGCTGAATAAAAGTGTGATATTTAAAACTTGATCTGTACAAAGTACGATAAAATATCCACTCTCGTATATAGTTTGAAAGTTGCAACAGGTCAAGGAACCACGACTCCAGACGGTAGGCGACAAGACACTGGGCAACGCTGTAGTTCCAGAGAAAATCATCGTCGACGGGTACGTAAAATGAAACTGAATGGCCCATTGTTCCATACGTCATTCGGTGAAGAATAAGTAAATCAGTGGGCAGTAGGCCTATACTAAGCAATGAGAGAAGCAGCATGTAATCTTCCGAGATATTAGGAACTTTCTACACCTACATCTCCTCTCCGCAACCCACCTTGAGGTGTGTAGCGGAGGGTACTTTGTGTACCATTGTCACTCGGGGAAGTTCTGTGCAAGCCACGAATGGTTCATGGGAAGAAGGATTGCTTCTATGCCTCTGTGAGGGCTCGAACCTCTCTGATTTTATCTTCATGGCCTTTTCGCGACATAATGTGGGAAAGAGCAACATATTGGCGACTCTTCTAGGAACGTCCGCTCTTAGAGCTTTAACTGTAAACCACAGGGTGATGCAGGACGCCTCTCTTGCAACGTCTGCCACTGGAGTTGGCTGAGCATCTCTCCAATACGGTCGCAGGTTCGAATCCTGCCTCGGGCATGGATGTGTGTGATGTCCTTAGGTTACTTAAGTTTAAGTAGTTCTGAGTTCTAGGGGACAGATGACCTCACAAGTTAAGTCCCATAGTGCTCAGAGCCATTTGAACCATTTGAGCATCTCCGTGACGTTTTCGTGTTTACTGAATGAACCTGTAACGAAATGCTCTGCACTTCTTTGGATCATCCCTACCTCTATCAAACCTGAGTGGTATGGATCCCGGACTGTAGCGCATTATTCAAGTACAGAGTGTTTCAAAAAGAATATACGTATTTCGAATGCTTACATATATTAAACTTTAAGACATACGCATATGAAACATATTTACGAACCTCTCAAGTTCAAATTACAGATGTTCAATATATCCTCCATCAGCGACACGTACAACATCACATCTATACTCAAATTGCTCCCATACTCGGGCAAGCACGTCCTTCGTCACTGATGTTGTGCCAGTGCGGATCCGGTTCTTCAACTCTTCCATGTTCTTTGGGAGTGGTGGTAAATAGACGTTGTCTTTAACGCAACCCCACAGGAAGAAGAGGATGTCAAATCCGGTGACGTGGAGCCAGCCCCTTGACGACCAATCCAACGGTTCGGTAGAGTTTCATTCAGATATTCACGCACTTTGCGACTCCAGTGAGGGGGTGCTCCGTCTTGTTGAAAAATGAAGTTGTCTTTGTGCAGCCTCGGAGACAAGGGCGATAAACAGATGATCGGGATATCGCACAAGACACATTGGCTTTGGGCGGATCCCGTAAATGTTCAGTGGCTGCATGTGGGTTCTCCAGGTTTCAAATTCGAACATTGTGCTTGCTTACCTGGTCAGTAACATGGAAAGTCGCTTCATCACTGAACACGATGCGTTGTGCTAAAGCGTTATCATTGTCAGTAGCATCAAGAATCTCGTTACAAATGCCACCGCTTTGCGTTTTTCATCAGGACGCAGAGCTTGTAACAGCTGTAACTTGTACGGCTTCATAACCAACCGACGTCTCAAAACATGCCAAATTGTTGTTGTAGGCAGTTGTAACCTCCCGGCTGGCACGACGAGTTGGTTTTGAAGGACTACGTTGGAAAGCAGTTTGAATTCGTGCAACATTTTCTTCAGCAACACGAGGGTGGCCAGGACTCTTTCCTTTACATACACATCCTGGCCGGCCGGTGTGGCCGCGCGGTTCTAAGCGCTTCAGTTTGGAACCGCATGACCGCTACGGTCGCAGGTTCGAATCCTGCCTCGGGCATGGATGTGTGTGATGTCCTTAGGTTAGTTAGGTTTAAGTAGTTCTAAGTTCTAGGGGACTGATGACCTCAGAAGTTAAGTCCCATAGTGCTTAGAGTCATTTGAACCATTTTTTATACATCCTGTTTCTGTCGATACCATCTGTGACTGATCCACCCATTCAGAGGATCAATTTGGTACCTCAACCTGAAACGTCTTTGCACTGTAATGATGGAATTGCTCTTCGCAAACTGGAGAACACAAACTGATTTCCGCTGCGGAGTAGCCATTTTAAACATATGACGGTTACCAAGCAAAACAGAAGACAACTAACTTCTAGCGGCTATTAATATGATGTATTCGTTTCTCCAATAGCTGAGCCGAGGCGCAGCAAACAGTCTGGCCAAAATAACACTTTGTAATACGTATATTCTTTTTGAAACACCCTGTGTTTGTCGAACGAGAGTTAGTTCTGTTTCCTACGGATTCTACCAATGAAATTCAGTCTGGCATCTGCCTGTCCTGCGATTAATTTTATGTGGTTGTTCCACTTTAAATCGCTTCGTTCGCATACTTCTAGATATTTTATCAAGCAGCTGCTTCCTGAAATTGTTCTGCAATCACTTAATCCTACGACAACGGGCCTTTTTGTCTATACCAAACTGGGTGGGGGTGGTGCTGTGGTTCGCACACTAGACTCGCATTCGGGAGAGCGACGGTTCAGACCCGTCTCCGGCCATCCTGATTTAGGTTTTCCGTGATTTCCCTAAATCGTTTCAGGCAAATGCCGGGATGGTTCCTTTGAAAGAAAATGGTTCAAATGGCTCTGAGTACTATAGGACTTAACTTCTGAGGCAATCAGTCCCCTATAACTTAGAACTACTTAAACCTAACTAACCTAAGGACATCACACACATCCATGCCCGAGGCAGGATTCGAAACTGCGACCGTAGCGGACGCGCGGTTACAGACTGTAGCGCCTAGAACCGCTCGGCCACCCCGGCCGGGCGGTTCCTTTGAAAGGCCACGGCCGATTTCCTTCCCAATCCTTCCCTAATCCGAGCTTGTGCTCTGTCTCTAATGACCTCGTTGTGGACGGGACGTTAAACACTAATCTCCTCTTCCTGTCTACGTATACGTCTACATTTCTTTATGCTGAGGGTCAATCGCCACTTCCTGCCCAAACTAGCCTTTAAAACATATTGCCATGGCATGTGAAAATCTTATTGCTCTTTGAGCGAAAAACTTCTAAGTAGACTGAACACACTGTTCTCAGGAAAGTCGTTGTTTTGTGGTAAATAATGAATGCAACGTCACCAGAAAGGTTGTGCATCATTTTCAGAACTCAATGACAGTGATTTTTGTATTTTTTTCAGGATTTCCTGAACTATCTTTCCCAAGAATTTATCTTGTATCCTGTTGTGGATTGGCAAGAGAGCCAACCCGTTTTTGAGAGGAAGCCGAAAGGCACGCGTTTTAGCTCACGCAGGCTGGCGTGAGGTCTGGAACAGGTCAAGGAAATTAGACTAGCAAAAAATGACGTAGCTGTGGAATACTTAACTTTAATCCATAAATGGTGAACATCGCTCATGACGGTACATGTTTTACAGCATCAATAATAGTAACTGGTAATGGCGCCTTGCTAGGTCGTAGCAAATGACGTAGCTGAAGGCTATGCTAACTATCGTCTCGGCAAATGAGAGCGTATTTTGTCAGTGAACCATCGCTAGCAAAGTCGGTTGTACAACTGGGGCGAGTGCTAGGAAGTCTCTCTAGACCTGCCGTGTGGCGGCGCTCGGTCTGCAATCACTGATAGTGGCGACACGCGGGTCCGACGTATACTAACGGACTGCGGCCGATTTAAAGGCTACCACCTAGCAAGTGTGGTGTCTGGCGATGACACCACATATCCTGTTGTCTACCTTGGTCTAAAGTCCCTTATTATTCCATCTAACTCAGCAAAAGTAACTGAGTTGTTTTCCACTTTTGTAACAGCAATTTCGAACAGGAGCTAAATATGGATATGCTACAGAAAACGTAGATAGCATTCAGGAAGAGGATGTTCAGTTCCTGCAGCATCAAGCTCCCCATTTGATGTCACTGCAGTCGCCAATCAATCCTGAACAACCTTCTTCGCCCTTCGAAATAAAATATTACTAACGCCAGGCCAGTAGTATACAATTTAGTCAGTTACAAGAAGTAACGAGAGCCATCTTGTAGCCATTGCCGTAATATTTTCCTAAACTTTATCTCCACAAACGCTGATAATTCTCTCAGTAATTCAACATTTGACGTAGAGCAACCAAATTCGCGTGGATTTTGAGAACTAATGAATCTGCATCATAACGGATTGTTTGAAGACCATAATGTACGATATTATTTATGACATGCCAGTTGCAATGCCACTTCGACGTTTCCCTTAGTTAACATCAAAATACTGAGGTTCATAACGAAAAGTTTTGGTATTTCTTGTTTTCGAAGCATCTGAGGATACAGAAAAACGAAAGGCTTTATGAAGCTCGACTATGACCGCATCATAACTGCATAGACCAAGAACATTTTCCAGGATAGCTGTTGTCTTAGTTCCTCCACACGAAATTTTAGATGCAACATTACCGTCTGGGAAGAAGGAATGACGCAGTGTCGTTTGGCAATCCAATGGCTTGTAACCACACCCGTGCTGCACAATGATAAACAGATGCAACTTCAGCGCGTATCATTGCATCTTCTTCAGATACACGTATCTTCACAAAGAAAGTTGTACTTGCTTTATTTTTATGGCACTGGCGTTGTGCCAGAATGTGTTTTTGTGTCTTCTCTGATCCTTAGCAGGTTTTCTTCCTTATCGAAAACGTGGCGGGCCAAACCACACACGTTGCTGTGAAGTAATCTTCTTTCGCCGGTTATGTGGAAAAATCTTTGTTTTCTAACCATTTTTTTTTTAAAGTCGTATATTTTTTAACTTTCTGCTTTGGAATAGACGAACTTAACGTATTCCACTGGTTTCATCATTAGAGGATGGACGATACATCTTTTTCCGAATGTCAATCCTTTTTAATTCTGAAATGCTCAAAGCGGACGTGAAACACGGTAGTAACTTAACTACCCATTAATCCCTAATTTAACAGATAAATGTGTATCATCACATATAGTAATAGGGCAAGGAAATTTAATCATCATTTTTTCTCTTCATTCATACGGACGACAGATTCGGCACAAGGCGGGATAAAAATGTGTCCCGAGCCCCTTTATGCAGAATCCTGTACAGTACTCAAAATTCCGGGACAATCCCGCCGGAAACTGGACGGGTGGCAACGCTAGTAATTTCTGTCTGCCTTCGACACTCAGTGAAAACCTTGTAAGATCTAATTCAGACATAAAAGTCGTCTTTAATACAAAACTACATTGGAACGAAATGATATAGACACTACGGGGAGTTGAAGGCTGACGTTTGTGCTGCCATCTGTTGGCGACACGAAGCAACAGCTGCGTGGCACGACGTTCAGAGAGCAGCATGAGTCAGTCGGTTTAATTTTGCATTTTGAGCCGTAGTTGTGTAGTTATCACGCAGCTCCACAGCTACATATCTCTAATTCGTTAATGAAATTGCTATAAGCGAACATGAATATATGAATGTTTCATGCTCATTCCGTACTACACTACGATTGTTGTAGATTTGGATCCTTACGGTGAGTTGGTAGTCATTAACTTCTGAATTTTGATAATTTTTGCAGGGTACATACCACAGCCTGTAGCGGTTAGTGATAACCAGTTAACGATGTAGATGTCTGCCGTGTCATTGATTTTATGGCTGCTATCCATCACTGAGCGTCATTATTAACGAATATTGACATTGGGGACGGACGATTAACAGTAACAGTCGATGAATTGGGCTTTTCGATTGTTGAAATGAATCTGTTAATTGTATCCTAGTAATCGATCGTAAAATTGTTGGGGAACTTATTACTTTTTTAAAACTCCTTTAAGTTGCGAGAATGAAATTGTAGGTTCTCACAAACGAAGCAAGTGCAGGAATAGGTTCCAAAATTGCAATGAAAGTGCCACTTGAAAGCATAACGAGTTGTTGCTACGAGTTGTTGCTTTACTTAAGTTTGGCAGAATGGCTGCCGACGTGTAGGTGTCTCGCAGCCTGTTACGACAGCATAAAGCGCAGCCCACAGAACAAGATTAAGGCCAGCCTGACTGGATTGCTATATGACGTTACACCTCGGCACTCTGCGTGCCCTCGTGCACCCCTCCTCTACACTCGATAAACTGTGCCGTATGTAGTAGAGTTGGGCAACACGATTCTTTTTCCCGATTCGATTCCTACGATTCAATCTCACGTTGCGAGTCGATTCCTACGATTCGTTCACTATTCATTCTAGTCTACGATGGCACGATTCTTACGGAATGCAAAAAGTTCTACATCTTACTCACAGATGGCAGGACATGTCTGAAATTGTCAATGGGGTTAGAATCGAACTGTGTCATGATAATATATG
The DNA here is from genome assembly GCF_023864275.1 of Schistocerca cancellata. Lineage (NCBI taxonomy): Eukaryota > Metazoa > Arthropoda > Insecta > Orthoptera > Acrididae > Schistocerca > Schistocerca cancellata. Next base: position 35,618,199 of record NC_064627.1, read on the forward strand.
CCATAAATAGTTTATTTATGAGTAAACATGCAAATGACGTTACAAGTGTGATTCTAGATTTATACGTCACGTTTGATTTGATTTCATCTATTGTTTTATTTCAGTATGCCAGGAAAGAGGAGTCGATTTGTGCGAAAGGTGGTGCAAAATTACGTGGTATGCCAGTTTGGTTGTATGGCTTGAACGTATCTAACTACGGACGTCTGTTTTATAGTAACAAAATCTAGCAGTGAGGCAGACGTGATTTGGCTCATATCATCCTATGTTTTTCTGTGCTAAGATGTCTTTCCAAGTCCACATCACTCTTGCAATTCATAACGCAGCTGACAGCCCTTCCACAAGGCAAATTTAGCTTAACTTTCATTTCCTCTAAATAAGAAGCATAGGTATTTTGCTTTTAATTTGTCTGAGAACTTGCCACTGGCACAACTATTTACATGAGAAGACGACACTGCTAAGTGTCAGCTTGGTTTTCACGCGTAATATTACGGCCCACGAACTTCGTTTGTTCGTTTCGAGCTTCCTTTGTTGACACGCGTCCTCCACTTGACTGCCATCTGGCGGCCGTAATCATTCGGCACGACTCGGCATGATTCGGAAGTTGCCTTCGAAGTATAGCGTACCAAGAATCGATGAATCGTTGGAACTTGGAATCGTCACGACTCGGAAACACACAATCGTTCTTACGATTCTTTTGAACGACGATTCGTCAGTATCACGATTCGATTCTTACGATTCTTTATTTAGAGTCGTTCAAATGAACGACTCATTCACGAATCGCCACAACTCTAGTGTGTAGCGCTCCCCGACGAAAGTTCATGTTCTGTCACTGCGCACAGCAGTAAACGTTGTTCGAATGTGGCAAACATGACAGAGTGCGAGGCGGCCTAATCTTTGATGACTGAGTTTCTGGAGAAGTTTAGAGAGTGCAGATGTTTGTGAGACATGTAGTGCGAGGAGTGCAGGAATAGAGATGTAAGAAATAAAGCATTTGTTTCAGTTTTTAACCAATCCATAACTGTTTCATGTGGCACACATAGACAGTGAAAGGTGAATAAAAATCCATTTCTGTTTTTAGGTTTAATTGAAATGAAATCTAAAAGCCGAAATACAGACAGATCTGATTTTAGATTTCATTAAAAAATAAAAACCGAAATACAGGCAGTCGACTGACTTATTCTTAAGGTAAACTTACTTCAATGTCATAGCTTAGAATCGTTTGAAAAATCTAGTAGGTCGTTCGCCTTCTGCTATGAAGAGCAAAGTATAAAACATTTTTACATCTCTAACAGTTGCTAAACGTTTCACCTCTTACGTATGTTTTCTGTATGTATCGCATTACATGATGTAGTCTTTCTTCACATGAATAATTTGTTTTATTTGGTTTGCTTTACCGTTCCGTCTCCTCGTGCAACTATAAACCACGTTGCACGTTTCTGGAATCATTTCAGATAGTAACTGCGGGGGTACAACTGCCTTGAATTACATGTCCTGGTAACGTCCGTCAATGGCTAGAGACCATAATTTAGCTAACAGCTCTCCACGCAGCTTACAGCTTCTCTCATTCTTAATCGTTAAATATGGTTTGATGAAGTTCAGCAGATCCGTAAAGCATGTTTCGGCCATTCGTACATAATTACAAAAATCATCCGCTCCGTTAAGTAACAGTGCGTGGGTGAATGTTTTCCTTTGCGTTAGCCATTTCTTTGTCCACATCTTTCTCTCGCCTTTCTTTAGTATTGTTAGACCCTAAACAGCCAAGGCAATTACAAAGTTTATTGTCTGTATAATGCAGTGAGTCCTATATAAAACCGCTAACGTCACGTATCAGTCAATCATCTCAAGAGGTTGAAAATACCACTTCAGTTGTAAAGTTCTTTTATTATCACACGAACGGTTTCGGGCTGTTATAAGCCCATCTTCAGGTGCCATGACTTTGTGCTGCTGTGGCCCTGTCCTAGGCGCGGTGTGCCACCTTCTCCCTGTTCTGCCCCTAGAACACGTCCACTGTGGCGCTAGGTGGTCACAGCACCAAGTTACGACACCTGAAGATGGTCTTATAAGAGCCCGAAACGCGTTGTATGATAATAAAAGAACTTTACAATTGAAGTGGTATTTTCAACCTCTGGTATAATGCTCAGTTGCGGATGTTCCACCAACAGTATTGTTTGTAATCATCTCAAGTCGATTTGCTTGTGAAGCGAACACTGTTGTGAAACGTGGCTACACTGCACTTTATCGGAAAGTTGAGTACAGCTGTGTGTTCGAGCGTCAGCTCGTGTTGTTGAGTTGTTACAGAAACGGGGCAGTTTGCATTAGAACAACCAATTGATATTGTGGGTTCTTACGTAAGGACAGGCTCCATCAAAGAATGTAAAGAAACGTTTCGAAAGACGTAACCTGATAGAAAACTCCCCACGACCATCAGTATTCGAGATTTGCACAAGAAATGGGTGATTGTAGGATCGGTTCAGAATGTGCAAATGAATATGCGACCAACACTGGGGATCCGTGAAACTATAGACAGAATTCGCATGAACACCATGAGAAGTCCCCGCAAGTCGGTATTGAGGTTAACCGCAGCAGGCTGGTGAGTCTCGTACATCGTGTCATCGTGCACTAAAAGATATGAACTTGAAAGCTCATCTTCTGGGTGTGGTGCGATAGTTGAAATTTACGGCTCTGGAAAAAACTAATCATTATTGTAACTGACTGTTAATTTCAGTTGCTAATGACTATTTGGTTCCCTTGCTTTACGTCATGTCAGGTGAGGCCTGGTTTCATTTGTCAGTTTATGTAAACTCCCAGAATTGTAGATACTGGTCGCAGGACAACCAACATATTCTGCATGAAAAACCTCTCCAATCAGAAAGTGTGTGTCTGCCATGTGCCTTATCGGCCCCATATTTTTCAATTAGACCTTAAATGGTGCCAGATATCTAGAACTCTTTGACTCTTTCTATGCAAATTAATAGATGTAAACACCCAACCAAAGTATGGTCCACATTACTAACGTGTTCGCTGAAGATGCCAATAGAGACCTCTGCCCCAAAGTTCCCGCACTTAACAGTGCGTGATTTTTATTTATGGGGCACACCAAAAAGCAATGTGTATGTTGACAACCTTCGAACAATAGACGATCTTGGATGGAATATTACTAGAGAAATTAACAACATCACGCCTACAGAATTACAAATTGTTTTGGTAACATCATCACTCAGTCAGCGATGCCTGGATGCCCACGGCCACCACCTCCGGAGTCTCTCATAAGCAGATAACTACAATTTTTCATCTTTACTATTGTCAATTATGTTTTAGTTAGTTCATTGTTACATGAATCTCTGGCGTGAAGCGTACCAGTTTTATGTGGGACACACTGAACCAAGTCGGACGTCGTAGAGCATAAGCCCAGTGAACATAAGATAAAGAAAAGACAACCGGCGTTAGGAACATGGCGGCGCTGTAATTGCTGAGTGCAGTCTTTCGGGACGTGTGTGGGCTGCCATGAATCTGGTGGGCCCGACGATAAATTGTTGGACCCCTATGGCCCAAGCAACGAAGTAGAGGAGCGCCAGAGGAGCCCCTATTGCATAATTCATGCGTTGGTGTATCACACTTAATAGTGAAAACACAGTTTCGACGGGCACTAGATTTAGGTTTGTTTTTGAAGGAATGGCCCTCTATTCTTCCTGATCTATATTAACGACATAGGAGTAGCCCTCTCTGATTGTTTGCAGATGAAGCTGTCATTTACCGTCTTGTAAACTCATCAGATGACCAAAACGATTTGCAAAATGATGCAGATAATATAACTATATGGTACGAAAAGTGGCTATTGACCCTGAATAAAGAAAAGTGTGAAGTTATTCACTTGACTACTAAAACAAATCCGCTAAATTTCGATTACACAGTAAGTCACACAAATCTAAAGGCTGTAAATTCAGCTAAATACTTAGGGATTACAATTACAAATAACTAAATTGAAACGATCACATAGATAATGTTGTGGGCAGAGCCAACCAAAGACTGCGATTCATTGGCAGAACACATAGAGGTTGCAACAGGTCTACCAAAGAGACTGCTTACACCACGCTTGTCCGCCCTATTCTGGAGTACTGCTGTGCTGTGTGGGATCCGCATCAAGTGGTACTGATGGATGACATCGAAAAAGTTCCAAGAAAGACAGCTGGTTTTGTTTTATCGCGAAATAGGGGAGATAGTACCATAGACATGATACGTGAATTGGAGTGGGTATCATTAGAACAAAGGAATTTTTCTTTGCGACGGAATCTTCTCATGAAATTTCGGTCACCAATTTTCTCCTCATATTGCGAAAACGTTCTGTTGGCACCAACCTTCATAGGGAGAAATGATATCACGATAAAATAAGAGAAGTCAGCGCTCGCATAGAAAAATTAAAGTGCTCGTTTTTCCCGCGCGCCGTTCGAGAGCGGAACGGTAGAGAGACAGCTTGAAGGTGAAACTTCCTGGCAGATTAAAACTGTGTGCCGGACCGAGACTCGAACTCGAGACCTTTGCCTTTCGCGGGCAAGTTCTCTGTCATCTGTGCTACGCAAGCACGACTGAAGACCCGTCCTCACACCTTTACCTCTGCCAGTACCTCGTCTCCTACCTTCCAAACTTTACAGAAGCTCTCCTGCGAACCTTGCAGAACTAGCACTCCTTAAAGAAAGGATATTGCGGAGACATGGCTTAGCCACACCCTTGGGGATGTTTCCAGGAGAGCTTCTGTGAAGTTTGGAAGGTAGGAGACGGTATAATGGGAGAAGTATAGCTGTGAAGAGAAGGCTTGAGTCGTGACTGGGTAGCTCAGATGGTCGCCGCCACGGTAGCTCAGCGTGTTCGGTCAGAGCGCTGGCTGGCGTCTGCAATAAAAAAAAATTGAGTGAAACGATCAACAACTTGCTTCAACGGATGTCATGTGACGTCCGCTATGACGAAATACAACGAACCACAACGATAAAATAAAATTTTAAAAAAAATGGTAGAGCACTGGCCCGCGAAAGCAAAGGTCCCGGGTTTGAGTCTCGGTTCGGCACACAGTTTTAATTTGCCAGGAAGTTTCATATCAGCGCACACTCCGCTGCAGAGTCAAATTCTCATTCAGCTTGAAGGTAGTTCATTGAATCCTCTGCCAGGCACTTTATTGTGAATAGCAGAGTAATCACGTAAATGTAGATGAATGGCAACTAATACATGAGTGAGGAAGAGAAAGAAAGTGGGGGGAGGTGGTGTGCAATAAGGTACACAGGACGACGTGCCACTGAACGTCCGTCAGGAAATGTTTCAACATGATGGTGCACCACTTCACTTCTCACATACCGTTCAGACACGTCTCAACGATATGGTGAAAGGTGGATATGCCGAAGTAGTCCACCTGCGTGGCCGCTGTGATCGCCGGATTTAACTCCTATGAGTACTTCTTGTGGGTCATATGCGAAGTTTAATTTACGAGACTCCTATAGAGACAGAGGAAGCTCTGCTGACACGAGTTCTGACCGCTGCAGTAGAAACTGAACAGACACCAAGTGGAATGGAGAATGTGTATCAAAACATGCTTCGTAGGTACATTTTCTGTACGAACGTTGGTGATCGCTACATCGAGCCGCTGTTGTAATGCATACTGATATATACGTGCAATATACTGGGTTCTTTTTTGCCTTGGAATAATGCAAATACACATTGTTTAAGTGTTAATACAAACAAATGTGCTTAAGTGATAAATGATTGTTTCATTATATTTCCTTTCGAATTGTTGCAAAGAGTCACGTCTAGTTCTATTCCTCAAGCAGGAGACCCGGGTTCAAGACCTGGCCGTGGCACGAATTTTTATTCATTTCTTCAGCTTCCATCATTATTGTAGATAAAGATGAGACACAGATGTCTGGAGGAAAATTTAATTATAAGATCTGTAGAAACGGTAGATTTAAACATCTGAAACGAAACCGTCGTAGAAGGGGAATGTCCGGACATGGGTTCCTATTCAAAATATTATGGACTCATTCCCCTCTACAAATCCTGCTAGAAATTTGTAAGGGGAATTTCTGAAAACGTGGCAGGCTGTAGCGGTCTTAATCGTGTCTTCACTAAAACTATTTATAAAACCTCAGGCTCTCAAGGCGTCACATGCCCCGTTGACTTGTAAGTATAATTGTTATTGCTGTCTCATTCTTAGCATGTGTACATCGTTTGTTAGAAAAATAATACCCAGTCCAGTTCATTGATTAAGTTTACAGAAGATTTATTTACGCTATATAAATTCATATAGCGTTTCACGAAACTTTACCAGTATATTGTTAACCGACAGCACTCCTTGCGACAGAAATGAGAACTGTCGATATTAAAGCTCAGCACGAATACATTGCCGTTCAGTTATGTGCCTGCAACATGTTATGATGAGAGGGAGATGTGAATATTGGTTTAGTGTAAGAAGTAACCAGAGCTTTCGAAAAGGCCATGTGCGGGTCATAAACCACAGTTGGTACCCTTGCCTTCGTCGTCTGTGCAACGTCAAAAGCACAATTGTGTGTTTGTATTTAGTTAGAAAAAAATTGCTCTTGTTTCAGGAGCACGGAAGTAGTTTTCGGCTTTTCACTGCGTACAGTCGAAGAAATGCGTTCGTTTTGTGCAGTGCAACTCATGTGATTCTGCTTATTGATTCAAGAAAGTCATCAAATCCAACTTTAACTATTGAGAAATGGATATACTCCATGACTTTCACCAAGAATAAAATCTACTGTTATTGGTAGTTGCGTTCCATTCTACGCAACCTACGTTTCCTTAATACTTGCATGTAAACTGCAGAGCCTTTGTTTCAGTAGAAAGAATCCAATTCCCTTTACAACTCGAAACTGTATCCTGAAATTGTTAGGTCATTCCTTCTTGTAACGGCAATGTTTGCTAGTAACAGAGTTTCCATCGGCAGGCTACTTAACTGGCGTACTTCGTAGATTACAGCAGTTTATGCACCGTTATTCGTTTTATAATATGCAAAAACTGTGGAATAAGAACAGTTCTTTTCTACACAGTGCCTAAAATGGAAAAAAAATTATAAAAGCAAACTGAATGGCATGCTTCTCTGTAGTGTCAATTTTTATTTACTTTCAGCCATTTACAGTGCCAGTAAAGCGTTTGTTCTGTACAGATTCGTGTAATTATGCTTGTTAATATCCAAGTAGCGGAAATGAAACAATCGTTGGCAGAAATACAGGCATCGTGGTTTTGAGGGAGGCATCTCTGATTAACTACTCAACAGCTATTTTGCACCAAGGATGTAATAGCCTACATCAGTTAATGTATGCGTTAGGTATAGAATCCTAATCTGTCTTTCAAAAGTCCGCAGCCCGTGGTCGTGCAGTAGTATTCTCGCTTCCCGCGCCCGGGTTCGATTCTCGGCGGGGTCAGGGATTTTCTCTGCCTCGTGATGACTGGGTGTTGTGTGATGTCGTTAGATTTAAGTAGTTCTAGGAGACTGATGACCGTGGATGTTAAGTCCCATAGTGCTCAGAACCATTTGAACCATTTTTGTCTTACAAAATGTTCCAACATGTACACTTTTTGAGTTTTATTGGTTATTTTCCGTATTTTACTAGTTATTGTTCTTTATATTTGTACAGGAGTCCTAGAAAAACTGCAGATAATCACTAGATGACACGTGTACCGGTAATAAAGATTCTCAACTTGACTCACCTGATAGCAAGATAACAGCTTCATAATACTTCTACTCACTAATGAAATTTGTTCTCAACAACATGGACTAGTTTAAAAACAACAGTGGCATTCATGATTATAATACCGGTACCAGAAAAAAAGAAAGACTTACACTATCCTTTGCTTAACATATCTTTGGCACAGCTGCTATAAAAATTTTCGACAAATTACCAGAGGAAATAAGGTGTCTGACAGACAGCAGTAATAGCTTCAAAAATAAATTGAAATCATATCTCCTTCACAACTCCTTCTATACCATAGATGAATTATTGGCTAGGAAGAAATAAATCTATAAATATAGTATATGCATTTTGTGTCATTTAAGGGAAGTTTTACTGAGGAAAAAGTTTAAATTTGTTGGCTATTGTAATCATAATATGATTCCATGTCTCTATCTTGGCAGGCAGGCATAAGGTGCAGCACAGTACTGTGGGCAGAATGTCCTGGTGGGTACTGTGAGCAGAGTGTGCAGCACAGAGGGCTGGTGACAGGTCATACCTGGTGAACTGGCCTACTATAATATGTGTAGTAGGCTGCTGTCTGTGGGGTGGCAGACTGCATCTAGGTGGCCAGTCCAGTATGAGCCAGCTAGACACACACTGGGTGGGCTAACAGGGCCATCAGAACTATCAATCAGGGATTTTGATGAGTCTTGGCTACTGGTTTGTCATGCAGCGACCCCAGTTCCTTAAAAACTGATGTTGAAGTTTTATGCATACCTCCTATACCTGTAGAATTAGACCTGTTTTGACCACACAGAAGTATGACAGTGGCTAAGGTTCCTGACTGTCATGCTGGCAGTACAGGTTCAAATACTGGCCATGTACCTTCTTGTTTTCTTTTCAATTTTATCGCACTCAATTTATTAAATTGTATATGTCATGGAGAATTATTCAAAGAGAGTCATTTTCACTGTTGTAATTTCATTAATAAATCAACCATTGCAGTAACTTTCTTCAAATGTGTATTATATTTGTGGTTCGTAATTCAAATTCCAAATATCTACACAACATTTGCTTGATTCAAGGGAAGGGCAGAGTGATGAAACACTTTATGAACAGGTATTTGTAGATGTCAGAAAAGCTTACACCTGGACCATAAAAATTATATCACCAAAAAGTACTCCACATTGAGAAGGCTGTGATGTCTATTTTTATGTTGTTTTCTTGTGGTCTTCAGTCCTGAGACTGGTTTGATGCAGCTCTCAATGCTACTCTATCCCGTGCAAGCTTCTTCATCTCCAAGTACCTACTGCAGCCTACATCCTTCTGAATCTCCTTAGTGTATTCATCTCTTGGTCTCCCTCTACGATTTTTACCCTCAATGCTGCCCTCCAATACTAAATTGGTGATCCCTCGATGTCTCAGAACATGTCCAACCAACCGATACCTTCTTCTAGTCAAGTTGTGCCATAAACTCCTCTTCTCCCCAATTCTATTCTATGTGATCTACCCATCTAATCTTCAGCATTCTTCTGTAGCACCACATTTCGAAAGCTTCTATTCTCTTCTTGTCTAAACTATTTATTGTTCACGTTTCACTTCCATACATGACTACATTCCATACAAATACTTTCAGAAACGACTTCCTGACATTTAAATCTATACTCGAAGTTAACAAAATTCTCTTCTTCAGAAACGCTTTCCTTGCCATTGCCAGTCTGCAATTTATATCCTCTCTGCTTCGACCATCATCAGTTGTTTTGCTCCCCAAATAGCAAAACTCCTTTACTACTTTAAGTGTCTCATTTTCTAATTTAATTACCTCAGCATCACCCGACTTAATTCGACTACATTCCATTATCCTCGTTTTGCTTTTGTTGATGTTCATCTTATATCCACCTTTCAAGACACTGTCCATTCCGTTCAACTGCTCTTCTAAGTCCTTTGCTGTGTCTAACAGAATTACAATGTCATCGGCGAACCTCAAAGTTTTTATTTCTGCTCCATGGATTTTAATACCAACTCCGAATTTTTCTTTTGTTTCCTTTACTGCTTGCTCAATATACAGAGTGAATAACATCGGGAAGAGGCTACAAACCTGTCTCACTCCCTTCCCAACCACTGCTTCCCTTTTGTGCCCCTCAACTCTTGTAACTGCCATTTGGTTTCTGTACAAATTGTAAATAGCCTTTCGCTACCTGTATATTACCCCTGCCAACTTTAGAATTGTAAAGAGAGTATTCCAGTCAACATTGTCAAAAGCTTTCTCTAAGTCTATAAATGCTAGAAATGTAGGTTTGCCTTTCCTTAATATTTCTTCTAAGATGAGTCGTAAGGTCAGTATTGCCTCATGTGTTCCAACATTTCTATGGAATCCAAACTGATCTTCTCCGAGGTCGGCTTCTACCAGTTTTTCCATTCATCAGTAAAGAATTTGCGTTAGTATTTTGCAGCAGTGACTTATTAATCTGATAGTTCGGTAATTTTCACATCTGTCAACACCTGTTTTCTTTGGGATTGGAATTATTATATTCTTCTTAAAGTCTGATGGTATTTGACCTGTCTCATACATCTTGCTCACAAGGTGGTAGAGTTTTGTCAGGACTGGCTCTTCCAAGGCCGTCAGTAGTTCTAATGGAATGTTGTCTACTCCTGGGGCCTTGTTTCAACTCAGATCTTTCAGTGCTCTGTCAAACTCTTCACGCAGTATCTAATCTCCCATTTCATCTTCATCTACATCCTCTTCAATTTCCATAATATTGTCCTCAAGTACATCACCCTTGTATAGACCCTCTATATACTCCTTCCACCTTTCTGATCTCCCTTCTTTGCTTAGAACTGGGTTTCCATCTGAGCTCTTGATATTCATACAAGTGGCTCTCTTTTCTCCAAAGTTCTCTTTAATTTTCCTGTAGGCAGTATCTATCGTGCCCCAAGTGAAATAAGCCTCTACATCCTTACATTTGTCCTCTAGCCATCCCTGCTTAGCCATTTTGCACTTACTGTCGATCTCATTTTTGAGACGTTGGTATTCCTTTTTGCCTGCTTTATTTATTGCATTTTTATATTTTCTACTTTCATCAATTAAATTCAATTGTTCTTCTGTTACAGAAGGAGTTCTACTAGACCTCGTCTTTTTACATACTTGATCCTCTGCTGCCTTCACTACTTCATCCCTCAAAGCTACCCATTCTTCTTCTACTGTATTTCTTTCTCCCATTCCTGTCAATTGTTCCCTTATGCTCTCCCTGAAACTCTGTACAACCTCTGGTTCTTTCAGTTTATCCAGGTCCCATCTCCTTAAATTCCCATCTTTTTGCAGTTTCTTCAGTTTTAATCTACAGTTCATAACCAATAGATTGTGGTCAGAGTCCACATCTGCCCCTGGAAATGTCTTACAATTTAAAACCTGGTTCCTAAATCTCTGTCTTACCATTATATAATCTATCTGAAACCTGTCAGTATCTCCAGGGTTTTTCCATGTATACAACCTTCTTTCATGACTCTTGAACCAAGTGTTAGCTATGATTAAGTTATGCTCTGTGCAAAATTCTTCCAGGCGGCTTCCTCTTTCATTTCTTAGCGCCAATCCATATTCACCTACTACGTTTCTTTCTCTTCCTTTTCCTACTGTCGAATTCCAGTCACCCATGACTATTAAATTTTCATCTCCCTTCACTACTTGAATAATTTCTTTTACCTCATCATACATTTCATCAATTTCTTCATCATCTGCAGAGCTAGTTGGCATATAAACTTGTACTACTGTAGTAGGCATGGGCCCCGTGTCTAGCTTGGCCACAATAATGCATTCACTATGCTGTTTGTAGTAGCTTACCCGCACTCCTATTTTTTTTATTTATTATTAAACCTACTCCTGAATTACCCCTATTTGATTTTGTATTTATAACCCTGTATTCACCTGGCCAAAAGTCTTGTTCCTCCTGCCACCGAAATTCACTAATTCCCACTATATCTAACTTTAACCTATCCATTTCCCTTTTTAAATTTTCTAATCTACCTGCCCAATTAAGGGATCTGACATTCCGTCCTCCGATCTGTAGAACGCCAGTTTTCTTTCTCCTGATAACGACGTCCTCCTGAGTAGTCCCCGCCCGGAGATCTGAATGGGGGACTATTTTACCTCCAGAATATTTTACCCAAGAGGACGCCATCATCATCTAAGCATACAGTAAAGCTGCATGCCCTCAGGAAAAATTACGGCTGTAGTTTCCCCTTGCTTTCAGCTGTTCGCAGTTCCAGCACAGCAAGGCCGTTTTGGTTAGTGTTACAAGGCCAGATTACTCAATCGTCCCTACAACTACTGAAAAGGCTGCTGCCCCTTTTCAGGAACCATACATTTGTCTGGCCTCTCAACAGATACCCCTCCATTGTGGTTGCACCTACAGTACGGCCATCTGTATCGCCGAGGCATGCAAGCCTCCCCACCAACGGCAAAGTCCATGGTTCATGGGAAATGGGTAAGTCTGCAGTCTCCATATATGAGGGGTATTCATAAAATCTCAATAATCACCTAAAAAAAAATCATAATTTTTTTTTTTGCAGGTACACATCTGCAAGTCTTGGTAGCCAGCAGCACCATAGCACACCATATGTGGGGGTGAAACAAAAATGACCTTTGGATTTTAATGTGTAGAAGGGGTGCAGACATGTACTTGCAAACAAACATCCGATAAGAATGTAACTATTTTTTATAGATGATAATTAAGACTTTGACTACCTCTCATAAAATAACATCGAAGTGGAATGTTAAGAAAGCATACCGGGTGAAACACTGTAGGAAAGTGGAAGAGACTTACAGATCCAATGAAAACATCTAGTTCTTGCCTAGAAAGATTTGCAAAATTTATAAGCAGTTTAAATGAAGCTGCATCCTCATACATCTCACAGAAGAGGGCCGTTCAAACCCAGAAGGACTGGTAGCACTGTGATGGAATGCAGAATATTCATGCCCTGTAACACAACTAAGATTAGCTTTGATGAAGCCTAAACAGAACACCAAATGTAAACATTAGTGCAATTATAAAGAGACAAATGTCTATTGTCTATTTGTAGTCTCTATGGAAACATTCTTGTAGAGTGTACCATCAAGACATGTAATAAGAAGGCCAGTGTCTCATATGTTTCATTACGGGAAGACTTAAGAGAATAATGTTCCTTTCTGTATTGAAAAGTGTGTCTCACTACATCAGAATTATCCACTTTCCTCCCTTCAACAGTTGCCTTTATGTTTCTCTATTTGTTTTATCGCCATTTTCTTCATATCAGGTCACTGATATTCGTCACCAGCATGCTATGGGTATTTGTCTACATTGCTGCATGTTGTCCTTTCTGTTTTTCAATTTTAATTTTATTTTTGCCTCCTTTTTTCTTTAGGCACCAGAAGGCACATTGTCCTTGCAAGCCCGACTTCTCCAGCCTAGTTATGATCCTAGTTCAGGTCCTCGTACAGACTGATCCTTGACTGTGGTAACACCCACATATTACTGTGTTACAAGACACCTCCATCTCTGGCAGTGACTTCAGCAGAGGCTACTTCCACCTTCTGCCTCTCCACACTATGTAGCCAAGGCTTATCCTCTAGCCCATGGTGTCTGTTTGAGAATCAAGCTCCAGGAACAGCACTTGCTTTCCTGTAGTGTGTGACACAGATGCTCATAGTGCACCAAATGGCACTCATTTGAACTATGGTGGCTTAGTTAGGTTGCGGCCCGAGCTCCACGGTTCACTCTGTTAGCTGCACCATAACGACTGTGTTCTCAAACTCTTGTGTTATGACAGTCTTGTATCTACTACTAGACTTCGTTTGGATTACTCTATTTGGATCAGTTTTTCTGTCAGTGATTGTACTTTTGGTGTCAATAAATATGTGTTACTGTATTACAAGCTGTTTCCCTGTGTAGTAGTCACTACAGAAGTGGCGACAAAGGAACTCAGTATACTCTCTTTTTTTTCCTGGACAGCATTTTCAACAGGGTCAGATATTAACAGTGGTAAATGCTGCTGTCAATGAACAGCACTCAGAAGCCACACAGTTCAGAACCAGTGCCATGAATTTCCTCAGAGCATGATCAATAATGCCACTTCAGTGGAAACTGGATGTCAAAGCCTGCTGCAACCCAGTTGGAAAGTCAGTCTCGGATGGAACAAACTCAGCAAGAAAGGGTTTTTGTCAACACTTTGGAACATCAGCAGCACCAACAGCTGGCATATCTTACACCATTCCCACCATATGATGAATCTGCAAAGGTCTGTGAATCATACAAAAAGCAGTTCCATCAGCATTTTGAAACTTTACAGAAAAAGAATGCTAACTGTATAAGAGCTCTCTTCTTGTCTTGGATTGAGCTGCCAACTTATAGACTTTTATGTAACCTGGTCCACTGACTGAACCCTCTTTGATGTCATTTGAAGAACTATACTATTTACAACTGCATACAACCACTAGCTTTTGCATATGATTGTGTCTAAGGTAGAATTTTATCAATGTAAAAAACACCATAATCAGATGTACATGGTGTACACAGCAGAACTGCATGCCCTTGTCAAAAGTGTCATTTTGTCACTTCCAAACATAAGGAATCATATGCCAACATAACGTTTAGGAATGCCATTATCTGTTCTGTCCTGGATAAAGAAGTTAAACAGCAACCTTTACAGTTTGTGTGACACCAAGTGCAAAAGTGTTGTCCAGAAAAAAAACTTTCTGGTGTTTGAGAACAGCTCACCAAAAAAAAATTTGTTTGTCCTGGACACATTCATGTCATTCGCTTTTGCAGTCACAGATACTATCAACTCAGTGTCAGCTGTAGTACCTTTTCAGGACTTAGAGGCATTATGCAAGAAATATCTGACATTTTCTCTCCTGGAGTTGTTTGTGCAAAGGGGTTCATGGCTCACATCACACTCAAAGCTTCTGCTCACTCCCACTTTTTCAGAACACATCCTGTCCCATTAGCTCTTCATGAACAGGTTGAAGAAGAATGGGATCAATTAACATAATTGGATGTCACTGAATCAGTTGCATCTGGTCACTGGGTAACACCACTGGTAGTCATCAAGAAGCCATCCGGAAAATTGTGACTATGCAGTGACTTCAAAACATTAGTAAATGCACAGTCTCAAATTGATTCATATCCAGTACCACAATCTTGAAGAATTAATGGTAAAACTCACTGGTGGGAAATATTTCTAGAAAACAGACATGAATGAAGCCTACCTGCAGCTTCTACTTTATAAAGAGTTTATCAGCTCCTGTTAGTAAACACTCCTTTTGGCCTCATTAAGTACAAGCATCATTAAATACAAGTCTTCTGGACTGCCACTGAACTGTGTTTCAATGATTTCTTGAGCAGTTAATGCAAGATATACCCTGCTGAGAAATAATCTTGATGTCATTGTAGTAATGGTAACTTATACTGAGGTGCATTTCCAGAAACTGTGCACACTGTTCCAAGCACACTCCATGAAGTAGATTTAAAGTGTTACATGAACAAATCTCAGTTCTTTCAGCCACCAATTGAATAATTGGGATATGTAACTTCAAGTGAAGACATCAAACCAATTACCATTAACATGGAAGCCATTACAGAACTCCCTAGGCGAAAGAACACCAAGGAACTGTTAGCTCTTCTCAGGAAGTTTTCCTACTACAGTAAGTTCATCCTCAATACTTCAAAGATTGTTCATCCATTGACTCAGCTATGAAAAAAGGATACCCCATTTGGTCAGACACATGATAATGATACTGCAATTAATACGTTTCAAACTTAGAAAAGTTGCCTTCATTCAGCCTCTTGTTTAGCTACCTTTCAGCCTGGCATACAGTTGGTGGTGGTGGCTGATGCCTCGGACTACAGGATTGGGGCTATCCTGGCACATTGGTATTCTGATGACACTGGGCAGCCAACAGCTTATACCTGTAAGACACTGATGGCAGCTCAAAGGAATTATTTCCAGATTGAAAAAGAAGTGTTAGCCATTATATATGCAAACAAGAAATTTCATGTCCTTTTGTAATGGGTCAAGTTTCATCTGATAACATACCGTAAGCTGCTTATTTCACTGTTCAGACCCTCATCTCAGCTCCCCTGTAAAATGGTTCACCAGTTGTAGTGTGGGGCACTCTTCCTAAGCAGGTATAATAATGAGACTTATTTCCATGCTACAGATAAATATGCTCTCCCAGTTACCAGTGGGTCCTGATTTGTCATTCAACAAAGAAGAGATTCTACATTTCTACCTCAATGATGAGGCACAGCCCAGGGTCAATGCATTTCCCATTATAGGTGACTCCACTGTGGCAGCCACAGGTGCAGACCCCATCTTATAGAATGTGTACCACTACATTCTGTGGGAATTGCCAAGCAGCTGCTGCAAGTAAGGCGGAACCCGTTTATCAATATTTTCAGCTACAACAATGGTTGCTTTTGGTTGTTAGAGTTGTTATCGTGGCAACAGAATATACATCTCCGCAAGTAGATCCAGCACAAAAATGCTGCTCCAACACCATGTACACTGGCCCACAATTCACAGACAAATAGAACAAATGGTTCTGTTGTGCAACAAATGTGCTGAACAGCAAGTGGCTCCCAAGAAGACTTTTTCTCTGTGTCCTATGACTGCACATTCATGGGAATGGGTCCACTTGGACTTAGTTGGCCTCTTTCTAGAAACAAAATGTCTTATAGCAATCACAACATATTCCTGCTTCCCATTAATTTTCAGCCTCAGTTCTATGATAAGGGAGAGTATCATTGTAGCCTTATCAAAAATCTTTCCCATCAAAGGTCTCCCCAGACACTGATGTTGGATAATGGTCCAAGTTGTCTCAAGCCTTTTGGAACTTATGTGCAACAAATGGCGTCCAACATGTTCAGGCCTCACCTTCTCACCCACAATAGTATGTAGAAGATGAGCACCTGGTATGGACCTTTAAATCAGAATTGCTCAAGTACATTTGTGACTGTCCAGTAGAAAACACTTTAACTCAATTTTTAAGTTATTACAGAGCCATACGTATGGCTGGTAAGAGTCTGGTGGAGCTTTGGCATAGCTATCAGCCACTCACACTTGTCCACCTGCTGATGCCAGTCCCACACGTGAGACCAGCACTGCTGGTGCTGAAGTTCCACCCAGGCACAACAGTCTGTGTGTATGCATTTGTTTGTTGGAATAGATGGGTACCAGCAGTCATGCAGCAACAAAGACAGCACGAGGTCCCCATGCTGCAGATGGGTAAGAGGCAAGTTGCCCACCAACTCAATAAGTTCTGGGCAAGGGATGCCATCATCCCTTCCAGTCATTTGGCATCACCACTGGATGATGATTCTTCTCTGCCCTTTCTTTCTCACCTCCAGGTACCGGTATCCCCCTTTTTTCCTCACCTCTCATGACCTGTACTTTCTGAACAGAAAGTCTTAGGCACACCTTTTTCCAGGCCTTGGGAGGTGACAACTGACTCAGCTCAGCTGTCAGCAGGGGGCCTGACTGCCATCATCCAGCAGCCTCCTGCGTCCATGCTCTGCAATCTCCAGTCACAACTTGGGACACTGAAGCATTCCCAGAGACAATGGTGTTCCTACCGGTTCATGTCACAGTGGGGGCCCAGGAAACACAGATGACATCGACACCCCTGGCACCTCAGCAGGCACCCTGTTTTGAGCTCTCTTGCCTCTGCCCAAGCATGATCAGACCCCATCTGGCACTACAGCATGCAGCCAGCAACACGGAGGTGGTGCGAGCTATGGCGTCTGATAGTGCCATAGACGTATTCGTGGGGACCCACCAGTGTGTCAAGTCTCACAGTTTTTACAGTTGCTGATGAGTTGTCTCTCTCTTGAGGAGTGAGGGATGTGGTAATGCCCACATATTGCCACATTGCTAGGTGTCTCTTTCTCCTGTAGCGGCTCCCCCAGCAGTGGATACCGCTGCCTTCTGTCTCCACTCCATGTAATCAATGCTCATCTGCCAGCCCATGGTGTCCATTCCAGGATCAGCTGCCAGGAACAGCACTTGCTTCCCTGTAGCAAGTCTGTGACACAATTGCACGTGTCACTACTTGCACCATTCCAACCAGTGTCCATTTATACTAATGCAGCTTGTTTGGGTCATAGCCCAAGCTGCATGCTTCATTTCACTAGCCACATTGTAACAATTATGTTCTTGTATTCTGTGCTATGACTATCTTGTATCTACTACTGGACTTTGTTTGCATTACTCTATTTGGATCAATCATTTGTCAGTACTTGTATTTTTGGTGTCAATAAAGAAGTGTTTCTGTGTTACAGTCTGTTTCACTGTGTAGTAGTTACTACACTGACCTCCACAAATAATGTAAATTACATGCAGGAATTTAGTTCTATATAATTTCCAGAATAATTTTTCATTATTTTAATACAGCAGAAGACCTCATTAAGTTGGTTGATTTTACTGGTGTGCATCGTAGCACATACAACAGACAAATTAACAAAGCAATCTATCTGAAATTTTTTTGGTATCTGACCCCTTTTGCTGTCAAAGGATAATTTCATTCTGAGATTGGAGTTTTAGGTATGTTACACAGCAATGTGACTTCTGGAATAATTCTATCTGAACTGTGTCATAATCATTAATTACTCCAGTGACAAAAAGAAAATTAGTGTGATATTAGTACTTATTACATGAAAGGAAAAACAGAATATTGTTAATGTTAATAAGACATTAATTACTCTTTCTAAAAAATAACACCATTAATTGTGCTTCTGTTTTGAGGCGACAGTCACAGCTTCCTAATATATTTACAAACCACAATTTGTACAATACCTGTATATTTTGTAACGTGGATATTGCACAAATCATGATTTTCAAAAATTTCTTTTAGATTTTTTTATCATTTTATCAACTGTTCCATATCTTAATATGGGATCGTCAGATCTGTTAATCATGGATTTTGATGTGTCATCAGTATTTTGTAGAGGGACCTGCCATCATGTTCTGCCCATGTACTTCTTTTTTTTATTATTTCATCATACAGAATAGACAAAAAATCTAATCACCAAGTGGTGGAAGAGCACAAACATGAAAGACTGTGTACTTCTCACTCAAATGAAGTGTTGATATTTTTACAGTCTGATAACATAATTTGCAGTAAATCAATTAAAATACTATTTGTTGCAAAAAATCAGCAGCTGGACAACATCTCAATGAATAATATTTGTATTTATGTTATTACCTGTATTTATAAAATTACAGTTTCTGATGTCATGTGTAGATGTGACCATTTTTGTTACTGCATAGTATTGTCATCAACACTGCTCGATACTTTGCCCTTATTGTTTAAAACACAGCAATCAGTGAATATATTACTAAAAGTTCTGCCACCTTGTCTGTTTAAGCATTACTCAGATTTATCTAGATCCTTTGTTCTTACAGACTTACCAGAATTTATAAATTCTGCTGGTAGTCTGCTGCAATGCTCATTTATACATCATATTTCACAATTCTTATTACAGTTTTCTAGGGTTTCTAGGAGTATATAGAGGGTTTATACAAGGGCGATGTACTTGAGGACAATATTATGGAAATGGAAGAGGATGTAGATGAAGACGAAATGGGAGATAAGATACTACGTGAAGAGTTTGACAGAGCACTGAAAGACCTGAGTCGAAACAAGGCCCCGGGAGTAGACAACATTCCATTTGAACTACTGATGGCCTCGGGAGAGCCAGTCATGACAAAACTCTACCATCTGGTGAGCACGATGTATGAGACAGGCGAAATACCCTCAGACTTCAAGAAGAATATAATAATTTCAATCGCAAAGAAAGCAGGTGCTGACAGATGTGAAAATCACCGAACTATCAGTTTAATAAGTCACAGCTGCAAAATACTAACGCAAATTCTATACAGACGAATGGAAAAACTGGTAGAAGCCGACCTCGGGGAAGATCAGTTTGGATTCCGTAGAAATGTTGGAACACGTGAGGCAATACTGACCTTACGACTTATCTTAGAAGAAAGATTAAGAAAAGGCAAACCTACGTTTCTAGCATTTGTAGACTTAGAGAAAGCTTTTGACAATGTTAACTGGAATACTCTCTTTCAAATTCTGAAGGTGGCAGGGGTAAAATACAGGGAGCGAAAGGCTATTTACAGTTTGTACAGAAACCAGATGGCAATTATAAGAGTCGAGGGGCATGAAAGGGAAGCAGTGGTTGGGAAAGGAGTAAGACAGGGTTGTAGCCTCTCCCCGATGTTATTCAATCTGTATATTGAGCAAGCAGTAAAGGAAACAAAAGAAAAATTCGGAGTAGGTATTAAAATTCATGGAGAAGAAGTAAAAACTCTTAGGTTCGCCGATGACATTGTAATTCTGTCAGAGACAGCAAAGGACTTGGAAGAGCAGTTGAACGGAATGGACAGTGTCTTGAAAGGAAGATATAAGATGAACATCAACAAAAGCAAAATGAGGATAATGGAATGTAGTCAAATTAAGTCGGGTGATGCTGAGGGAATTAGATTAGGAAATGAGACACTTAAAGGAGTTTTGCCATTTAGGGAGTAAAATAACCGATGATGGTCGAAGTAGAGAGGATATAAAATGTAGACTGGCAATGGCAAGGAAAGCATTTCTCAAGAAGAGGAATTTGTTAACATCGAGTATAGATTTAAGTGTCAGGAAGTCGTTTCTGAAAGTATTTGTATGGAGTGTAGCCATGTATGGAAGTGAAACATGGACGACAACTAGTTTGGACAAGAAGAGAATAGAAGCTTTCGAAATGTGGTGCTACAGAAGAATGCTGAAGATAAGGTGGGTAGATCACGTAACTAATGAGGAGGTATTGAATAGGATTGTGGAGAAGAGAAGTTTGTGGCACAACTTGACTAGAAGAAGGGATCGGTTGGTAGGACATGTTTTGAGGCATCAAGGGATCACAAATTTAGCATTGGAGGGTAGTGTGGAGGGTAAAAATCGTAGAGGGAGACCAAGAGATGAATACACTAAGCAGATTGAGAAGGATGTAGGTTGCAGTAGATACTGGGAGATGAAGAAGCTTGCACAGGATAGAGTAGCATGGAGAGCTGCATCAAACCAGTCTCAGGACTGAAGACCACAACAACAACAGGGTTTGTAAAGGGGACTTAGTTGATGAAGTTGGGGTTGTAAAGAGGACTTAGCAGGTTTGATGATAGTGTCATTCTCAGATCTCCAGCTTCATGATAAACAAACACTCAGCTCTGATGTATGTGTTATACAGGAGCTGCCCACACGGTGAACCTGCTGTTTTGCGTGAGGTATATCTGTGATGCTTGCTTTCATATACATGGTCCACAAACCTTGGTGTGTCTATGGAGCACTACAGTCAGCCCTCAGAGTTGCAAATGTACATTTCCCACAGCTGTTGTTCTAATCATATGAATGTGATGGACTCAGGTGATATGGAAAATGTTCTTGATACACTCATTGTGCAGCTCTACCATTACATGCTTACTATGAAGTAGGATATTTGAAAGTGAACTGATTTTCATATTTATTTTATGTTCAATTGGTACATTTTTGGATGAGGGTTCCTCATCAAAACTTGATTACCAAGACACCTCTACAAACCTTGGAAGCCTGCAATAGGAAATGTTAAACAACTTACATATAGCCACGTTCTTTTTTACTGTTCATATGGACAAATTTTCTATATGCATTGCCACTAGGATAAACCTAGATGCTTTGTTGGGATTTATGGCATACTGAATTATGTTCCTTTTCCTCTTCTGTATTTACATTCAGAAGCAGCATGTTTCGAATTCACCCATTTACCCAGTTTTTCTATAGATTCCCCAAACTGCCTAAGGTAAATGCTTAAATGCTTTCACTGAAAGTGACGTGGCTCATTTCCTTTCACATTCTTGTACAACCTGTGCTTATGCTCCAGATCGTCTTCTTTATTTCCTCTCCCCATGTTTCCATAGTTGGTCTGAGGGGTATACAGATGAATATTCACATCATCTTTGCTGACTTCATCTTCTGAATCTTCTTTCATACACGACACCTTGCCGCAGTTCTGCACTTCCGTGGCAGAAGTGCACATACGTGGTGTTAAATGTAGGAGTGAAATAGTTTAATGTGCAATTTGTGTGTGGAATGATATTAATACTGATGTAGGCACTATGTATGGTTCAGTTGGCTACCACAAGAAGAGACATTCATGGAAATGACCCATTAGTTGTTTTTCAGCAAATGGCTTAGAATACCTCTCTGGAACTTGGGTTATCCATTTGGGCAGCAGAAGTGTTGGTCTCTAGTGACTAAGTATACTAGTCCAAACCAGATGAACCAAAAGATGACACTAGAAGAAAATCATTCAAAGGGAATTTGGTTGTCACAGAAGAAACTTTCCCATGGGAAGAAGAATGTGATAGCCAAACATGGAAATTATGAAGACAACATATTTATGGCAGAATTAATTTAGCAGATAAACAGTGTTAGCACT
Source organism: Schistocerca cancellata (assembly GCF_023864275.1). NCBI lineage: Eukaryota > Metazoa > Arthropoda > Insecta > Orthoptera > Acrididae > Schistocerca > Schistocerca cancellata. Next base: position 35,640,358 of record NC_064627.1, read on the forward strand.
AAAAAGATCTGGTGTAAGCCACAAGTTTGTAATGCCAAACCCCATTGGCTGGAGATTGTTGATACATAGTGGATGGATCCTGAATTTGTCATTTTTTCTGTACCATTTGCTGGGGATGAATCATGAGGTAGCTCATGTTTACTACATGTTGCCTGTAGACTGTGACTAGTTTGGTTTTTACACCTATAGGAAATGTAACTGATGTGATTGCCTTAAGGTACATTTTTTTAGCATTTTGAGTGTATTTTGATATTTCAAATAATTATCATTTCCATCTTGAAGTTCCTCCTGTTTTTAGAGATGGCCCAATTCTGAAAATGGAATGAAATCAATGGTACTGAAATACTTTCAGAGGTTTTTGCCGCAGAATATTCAGATGTTCCTACTGAGAATGATGATCCAGATTATCTACATCCATACTACGCAAACCATTGCAAAGTTTAGGCAGAGGGTATGCTCCATTGTACCTGTTCTCCCTGTCGCAGTTATGTATGGAGCATGGGAAGATTGATTGATTGAATGCCACTATAAGTGCTGTAATTATTCTAATCTTGTACTTGCAAACCCTGTAGATCACTGCATCATCTGCAAAAAGTCTGAGGTTACTATAAATGTTTCCCACAAGGTCATTAATATAAAACGTGAACAGCAAGGGTCCCTACACACTTCTCCACTTCCGTGGGACACAATTGAAATTAGTTCTGCATCTGACTACTCTCCAGCCAAGATAACGTTCTGTATCCTACCTACCAAAAAGCCCTCTATTCAGTCACAAATTTCATTTGATACTCCAAATGAATGAACTTTTGACAATAAGTGTAGGTGTGGTACTGAGTCAAATGCTTTTTGGTAATCAAGAAATACTTCATCTGCCTGATTGCCTTGAACCAAAGCTTTCAGTATGTCATGTGAGGAAAGTGCAAGTTGGGTTTCATATGATCAATGTTTTCGGAATCCATACTGGCTTGCCTGGAGGAGGTCATTCTGTTCAATATCTATCATTATGTTTGATGTCAGGATATGTTCTAACATTCTACATCAGATTGATGTCAAAGACACTAGATGGTAGTTTTGTGGTTAACTTCTACTATTCTCCTTGTAGAGGGGTGCCATCTGTGCTTTCTCCCAACCACTGGGCACAGTGGTTTGTTCAAGTGATTTACAATAGATTATAGCTAGAAGAGGGGATAACTCAGCCACAAATTCAATATAGAATTTTTACACAGTAATCTAAAAAATTATTCAGATGGACATAGGCTACATCCTTTTTAATAAATGTGATATAAAATATCTGTATACTATGTAAAGTGGATAGTTGCTGGTACAAATCTCATAAAGTTCCTGACTGATTTACTTCAGAGTTTTACATGATACTCTGACAAACATTTGAATGAACATAGGTTATATGCTTTTCAGTGGATGATATATATTTTGTCATATAACAAAGAAACATTGCTAGAAAAAAATATCAAAAAGTTCCTGACCGATTTACTTGTCATCTTTACACAATAGTTTACTAAATATCCAGACAGACAGAGGCTACATGTGTTTTAAATACATATCTGTATTTTACATAAATATATATGTAATATTTAAGGAAGAAACATTGTCAGCAAAAAATCTCAAAAAGGTCTTGACTAATTTAGTTCAAATTTTCACACAATACTCTATGAAAATTTGTATGGCTATAGACTGCATAGTTTAAATATATGTAGTATATAGACATGAATAACATACAACAGGCAAATGTTATTGGCTAAAAATCTCGAATTTGCACAATAACCTAATAAACAGAGATCGCACTGGGCATGGACGATGCGCAGAGAGTCTCTGTATCGTCCATGCCCAGTGCGAGCTCTGTTCAATTTGACCCACAGTTTCCTGTTGACTGCTGGCACAGAACTTGACAGGAAACTGTGGGTCAAACTGAACAGAGCTCACACTGGGCATGGCTGATGCACATACTCTCTTTACAAATGGGGTGCTGAAGATTCTCCATTTTGTGACTGTGGAGCTCCGAAACAGAAAATCAATCACATTAGAGGTGTCATGATGATCTCTCCATTGGCAAAAGATTCTGGAATAGTCCCCCATTCGGATCTCCGGGAGGGGACTGCCAAGGGGGAGGTTACCATGAGAAAAAGATTGAATAATCAACAAAAGGATAACGTTCTACGAGTCGGGGCGTGGAATGTCAGAAGCTTGAACGTGGTAGGGAAACTAGAAAATCTGAAAAGGGAAATGCAAAGGCTCAATCTAGATATAGTAGGGGTCAGTGAAGTGAAGTGGAAGGAAGACAAGGATTTCTGGTCAGATGAGTATCGGGTAATATCAACAGCAGCAGAAAATGGTATAACAGGTGTAGGATTCATTATGAATAGGAAGGTAAGGCAGAGGGTGTGTTACTGTGAACAGTTCAGTGACTGGGTTGTTCTAATCAGAATCGACAGCAGACCAACACCGACAACGATAGTTCAGGTATACATGCCGACGTCGCAAGCTGAAGATGAACAGATAGAGAAAGTGTATGAGGATATTGAAAGGGTAATGCAGTATGTAAAGGGGGACGAAAATCTAATAGTCATGGGCGACTGGAATGCAGTTGTAGGGGAAGGAGTATAAAAAAAAAATGTTACAGGAGAATATGGGCTTGGGACAAGGAATGAAAGAGGAGAAAGACTAATTGAGTTCTGTAACAAGTTTCAGCTAGTAATAGCGAATATCCTGTTCAAGAATCACAAGAGGAGGAGGTATACTTGGAAAAGGCTGGGAGATACGGGAAGATTTCAATTAGATTACATCATGGTCAGACAGAGATTCCGAAATCAGATACTGGATTGTAAGGCATACCCAGGAGCAGATATAGACTCAGATCCCAATATAGTAGTGATGAAGAGTAGGCTGAAGTTCAAGACATTAGTCAGGAAGCATCAATACACAAAGAAGTGGGATACGGAAATACTAAGGAATGACGAGATACGTTTGAAGTTCTCCAACGCTATAGATACAGCAATAAGGAATAGCGCAGTAGGCAGTACAGTTGAAGAGGAATGGACATCTCTAAAAAGGGCCATCACAGAAGTTGGGAAGGAAAACATAGGTACAAAGAAGGTAGCTGCGAAGAAACCATGGGTAACAGAAGAAATACTTCAGTTGATTGATGAAAGGAGGAAGTACAAACATGTTCCAGGAAAATCAGGAATACAGAAATACAAGTCGCTGAGGAATGAAATAAATAGGAAGTGCAGGGAAGCTAAGACAAAATGGCTGCAGGAAAAATGTGAAGACATCGAAAAAGATATGCTTGTCGGAAGAACAGACTCAGCATACAGGAAAGTCAAAACAACCTTTGGTAGCATTAAAAGCAACGGTGGTAACATTAAGAGTGCAACGGGAATTCCACTGTTAAATGCAGAGGAGAGAGCAGATAGGTGGAAAGAATATATTGAAAGCCTCTATGAGGGTGAATATTTGTCTGATGTGATAGAAGAAGAAACAGGAGTCGATTTAGAAGAGATAGGGGATCCAGTATTAGAATCGGAATTTAAAATAGCTTTGGAGGACTTACGGTCAAATAAGGCAGAAGGGATAGATAACATTCCATCAGAATTTCTAAAATCATTGAGGGAAGTGGCAACAAAACGACTATTCACGTTGGTGTGTAGAATATATGAGTCTGGCGATATACCATCTGACTTTCGGAAATGTATCATCCACACAATTCTGAAGACAAGAGCTGACAAGTGCGAGAATTGTTGCACAATCAGCTTAACAGCTCATGCATTGAAGCTGCTTACAAGAATAATATACAGAAGAATGGAAATAAAATTGAGAATGCGCTAGGTGATGATCAGTTTGGCTTTAGGAAAAGTAAAGGGACGAGAGAGGCAATTCTGACGTTACGGCTAATAATGGAAGCAAGGCTAAAGAAAAATCAAGACACTTTCATAGGATTTGTCGACCTGGAAAAAGCGTTCGACAATATAAAATGGTGCAAGCTGTTCGAGATTCTGAAAAAAGTAGGTGTAAGCTAGAGGGAGAGACGGGTCATATACAATATGTACAACAACCAAGAGGGAATGATAAGAGTGGACGATCAAGAACGAAGTGCTTGTATTAAGAAGGGTGTAAGACAAGGCTGTAGCCTTTCGCCCCTACTCTTCAATCTGTACATCGAGGAAGCAATGATGGAAATAAAAGAAAGGTTCAGGTGTGGGATTAAAATACAAGGTGAAGGGATATCAATGATACGATTCGCTGATGACATTGCTATCCTGAGTGAAAGTGAAGAAGAATTAAATGATCTGCTGAATGGAGTGAACAGTCTAATGAGTACACAGTATGGTTTGAGAGTAAATCGGAGAAAGATGAAGGTAATGAGAAGTAGTAGAAAAGAGAACAGCGAGAAACTTAACATCAGGATTGATGGTCACGAAGTCAATGAAGTTAAGGAATTCTGCTATCTAGGCAGTAAAATAACCAATGATGGACGGAGCAAGGAGCACATCAAAAGCAGACTCACTATGGCAAAAAAGGCATTTCTGGCCAAGAGAAGTCTACTAATATCAAATACTGGCCTTAATTTGAGGAAGAAATTTCTGAGGATGTACGTCTGGAGTACAGCATTGTATGGTAGTGAAATATGGACTGTGGGAAAACTGGAACAGAAGAGAATCGAAGCATTTGAGATGTGGTGCTATAGACGAATGTTGCAAATTAGGTGGACTGCTAGGTAAGGAATGAGGAGGTTCTACGCAGTATTGGAGAGGAAAGGAATATGTGGAAAACACTGATAAGGAGAAGGGACAGGATGATAGGACATCTGCTAAGACATGAGGGAATGACTTCCATGGTACTAGAGGGAGCTGTAGAGGGCAAAAACTGTAGAGGAAGACAGAAATTGGAATACGTGAAGCAAATAATTGAGGACGTAGGTTGCAAGTGCTACTCTGAGATGAAGAGGTTAGCACAGGAAAGGAATTCATGGCGGGCCGCATCAAACCAGTCAGTAGACTGATGAAAAAATAAAAATAAAATAAAAAATAGAGGTGAATGCCACTTGGGTTCCTACCAGGAGAGTTGGAGCGACCTCTTGAAAGCTGATGATATGGCTCTTATTTGGATTGAGAACATAGATGTGACATGCAGTTAGTTTTATAAGTAGTTTTGTATTTTCATATTCCTGTTATATATAGTATTACTGTTATAAATAGTATTACTAATGTTATATACCTGTCATTTTAAACAAATGTGAGCCACATGAATAAATAAATAAACCCTAATAAACATGCAAATGGACATAGACTATATATTTTTTAAACGGCATTGTACAGGTTTTCTGTTAAAACTGACTACAAGAAAAAAAATTCTGTGCTGTGGCAATGTGTGGCTTACTTTTCTTTCTCACAGTCTATTTTAACTATGATATCAGGGCATTCAAACCTTTAGGTTGTGTGTGTGTATGTGCGTGTGTGTGTGTGTGTGTGTGTGTGTGTGTAAGAAGTTTGTGCATAAATCTTGTTTTGGGAAGCCTAGAGACATGCCCATAAAATTTTAATCACCATTTTCTAATGTCTGCTGCAAGGTCGGACAGTTTCTCAGTTGTTGGACAAGATTGTAGTGTACAGCCCTCTTCTGTTGCCTTTGGCCCTAGTATCTTTCTGATGATTTTACCTTCTTCTTTTAATAAGTTTTCTAGGTCACCTTTTAGGATTTCACTGGCCTACAGGACTTCAGGTTTTAATACTGTATTATAGTGCCTAATATTAGTGTTTTCGGACAAGTATTTTTTATTGTATATCTTGTAGGTTCTTCCATAGGCACACTTAAGTTTTTGGAGGTGAATGTTTTGTGCTATTTTCTCTCGCACCATAGGTTTGAGGTCTTCACATAAGTATTTAAAATATGGCACTCTATTGATGTGACTGTATTTGTAGTCAATTTTGGGTATCAGATTTTGTGGTGATGAACTCAGACTTTAGGAAAGATGTTTGCAGACCAACTTTCTCTGCACATTCTTTAAGGGTTTCAACCTGTTCAATTGCTGTTATCTTAACCGCTAGAAAGGCTAAGTCATCAGCAAAAGCTATACATGAAATTCTTATGTCATCCTTCACTCGCCCCATCTGTATAGAGTTCCAGCAGTTTTTGTTCTTCAGTTCCTTTTCCCATCCATGGATGACCTTGTCCAGCACACTGTTGAATAGGAGAGGAGATATGTTATCACCGTATTAGATGCCAGTTTTGATCAAGAAGGGTTCTGATATTTCACCTATATATGTATATAATTTTAAAGAAAATTTGTATACAGAACAGTGTGCTGTTTAGTTTTATTCCTCACAATCTGTTTTAACAGAACACAGAAAAGGTGTATTTATGGCATATCAGCTCATGATTAGAATACTGCTATGGAATCTGAATTCTTTGAAACTTCATAATCCTACCAGTTAGCAGTTTAAAACCAGTCAAAATACTGTCATTGAAGCTACTTGATATTCCCTCTAAACCCTCTGGGCAGAGCAGGTAATAGGATTGTGGAAAGGGCCAAAGGTTGAGGTCAGTTTCTCCTTCTAATTGTCATTTATTGTAATTCAATAACCTTCACAACCAAAGCAGCACATAGCCGGACCTTTACCGAATGCAACTCTTTCACAGCTGAAGGTCTCCAAACAAGAAATCTTAACAAATCAACAAGATTAAAATCCAGTTAAGATAGCAATAAAATAATTTTAAAAAACCAGCAAACATATGCAAAGTGCAATACAAATGACTGAGGGCCACAATTAAATTTCAGAATTTCACACTATATTACCATAGACTTTTAAAAGGCAGAAGGCCAGAATGTTTAACAACAAGAAATCTTTAAAATCAATAAGATTAAAATGCAATTAAAGAGGCAAATCAAATAAATTAAGAAACATATCACGGCTACGTGGAAAGCCTTAAGGCTAAGCAGATAGAACATACATATACAAGGTGCTATACCAATGACACAATTAAGTTTCAAAATTTTAAAATATACACTCCTGGAAATTGAAATAAGAACACCGTGAATTCATTGTCCCAGGAAGGGGAAACTTTATTGACACATTCCTGGGGTCAGATACATCACATGATCACACTGACAGAACCACAGGCACATAGACACAGGCAACTGAGCATGCACAATGTCGGCACTAGTACAGTGTATATCCACCTTTCGCAGCAATGCAGGCTGCTATTCTCCCATGGAGATGATCGTAGAGATGCTGGATGTAGTCCTGTGAAACGGCTTGCCATGCCATTTCCACCTGGCGCCTCAGTTGGACCAGCGTTCGTGCTGGACGTGCAGACCGCGTGAGACGACGCTTCATCCAGTCCCAAACATGCTCAATGGGGGACAGATCCGGAGATCTTGCTGGCCAGGGTAGTTGACTTACACCTTCTAGAGCACGTTGGGTGGCACGGGATACATGCGGACGTGCATTGTCCTGTTGGAACAGCAAGTTCCCTGGCCGGTCTAGGAATGGTAGAACGATGGGTTCGATGACGGTGTACCGTGCACTATTCAGTGTCCCCTCGACGATCACCAGTGGTGTACGGCCAGTGTAGGAGATCGCTCCCCACACCATGATGCCGGGTGTTGGCCTTGTGTGCCTCGGTCGTATGCAGTCCTGATTGTGGCGCTCACCTGCACGGCGCCAAACACGCATACGACCATCATTGGCATCAAGGCAGAAGCGACTCTCATCGCTGAAGACGACACGTCTCCATTCGTCCCTCCATTCACGCCTGTCGCGACACCACTGGAGGTGGGCTGCACGATGGTGGGGCGTGAGCGGAAGATGGCCTAACGGTGTGCGGGACCGTAGCCCAGCTTCATGGAGACGGTTGCGAATGGTCCTCGCCGATACCCCAGGAGCAACAGTGCCCCTAATTTGCTGGGAAGTGGTGGTGCGGTCCCCTACGGCACTGCGTAGGATCCTACGGTCTTGGCGTGCATCCGTGCGTCGCTGCGGTCCGGTCCCAGGTCGACGGGCACGTGCACCTTCCGCCGACCACTGGCGACAACATCGGTGTACTGTGGAGACCTCACGCCCCACGTGTTGAGCAATTCGGCGGTACGTCCACCCGGCCTCCCGCATGCCCACTATACGCCCTCGCTCAAAGTCCGTCAACTGCACATACGGTTCACGTCCACGCTGTCGCGGCATGCTACCAGTGTTAAAGACTGCGATGGAGCTCTGTATGCCACGGCAAACTGGCTGACACTGACGGCGGCGGTGCACAAATGCTGCGCAGCTAGCGCCATTCGACGGCCAACACTGCGGTTCCTGGTGTACCCGCTGTGCCGTGCATGTGATCATTGCTTGTACAGCCCTCTCGCAGTGTCCGGAGCAAGTATGGTGGGTCTGACACACTGGTGTCAATGTGTTGTTTTTTCCATTTCCAGGAGTGTATTACCATACTCTTTTAAAGGCAGGAAGCTGCAATGTTTAACCTTGAAAGATAAATTTAAAAATTAATTTTGCAAAATTTTTAAGAAAATAAAAAGTTAACTATAAGCCTTGAATTTCAAGTAGCTGACAGATAATTAAACACCGGTGGCACTCAGATGCCTCCAGGATGGTCAATCTGTCCTCGTTCACTTAGGCGAGACAGGTCATGAGCCCAACTATACTTGATCCGTCGGAACCCAACCACGGGACAGCCACGGACTGACCTACAAAACAACTTGCTTCCCGTCAATCAGTACATAAGAACTCAAACCGGAAATGTTACAAACATGATAATCCAGAATGGAATATGTATTAGCTGTCAAAATTACACACCACGTTGGACAGCAACAACAGGTGAGGAAAGGACGCTGCCTGAAATTATGTTAGTGGCCAGGGCAGGTAACCAGAACACTAATGACCACTAGGCAGAAAATTCCGCCAGTACACTTGAATTTGAAACACGGTAATATAGTTACATTCACTCAAAAGAACACTGCCTGAATTTACATCAGTGCCCAGGGCAGGTGACCAGAACACTAACGGCCACAAGACAGAAAATTCCACTGGTGTACTCAAATTGTAATTGACCAAAATAGTTAATTGCACCGCATGGCAGCTAAATTTTAGCAGTAGAAACACTCGGTGTTGCTCCCCAACAGCAAACCACCAAAATGAACCACCACTACATGAATGGATGTGGCTTGGTTAGTTGAAACCACTACTCAACTTTGACGTCCTGGGTCGGTGAACCACGAAGCTCGTAGCAATCAGACAGCTCTACACCCACCCCGACACTGCACAGGGGCTGCCAGCGGCCCCAGCCAACTGCACCACATGGAGATATCTTCCCTCGTCCGCAACAACTGACTGACTCGCCGAAGAATGCCAACAACATCTAAAATAATTGTCTTGGAAATAACACCAACTACACACACAACCTGACAAACACTTACATGAAGATCTGAACAGTACCCGACAGTAACTAAGCATACATGAAGACAAATCGGGAGTCAATGCACACACACACAGCCGACTCATCAACGATCGGCGAGCCAAAACGCGTCATCCAGTAGGACAACCGACCAAAGATCCACCAAGATTAGGGCCAGGCTCCAGTGATGTGTGGCGGCAATGGTCACATGAGCCGTGTTGACGCAGACCTCCCTGCTGCTCCAACCTGACTGCACTAGTGCCGCATTGCAACTCCCCGACTGGCAGGTCCGGACTGCGCTCCAGACGCATTCCAACTGACTGGCAGACCCGAACTCGCAACCCGAACTCACTACGAACTGCTTATGACAGACAATGACCAGGAAGTAATAGCAGTCAAGCAAAGATACTACAAGAGGGGATATATTGATATGCACTGCTAATGCCACTCATGGTCAGGCAAAGCAGCAACTCAATGACAGCAGTAATTTAAATTAATGTAGTAAGGTGGAATTATGTTAAAAACAGGGTGTAAAATGCATTGTGGCGGGAACACCATTCATTTTAAGCCGCTTTAGTTTCCAATTACGGTTTCCTTTGCAACACCAGTAAATAAGGCCCAGTGTCAGAGAGAGCGAGAGGGGGGGAGGGGGGTTGCAGAGGAGGTGGACAGTGGACAGAGAGGGGGAAGGAGAAGAACAGTGAGAGGGCAGAGGAGGAGAACAACAGAGAGGGAGAGAAAAAAGGAGGAGAAAGAGGTAGCCAACAAGAAGGGAGAGGAAGAGGTAGCCAACGAGAAGGGGGGAGAGAGGTAGCCAACAAGAAGGGGGAGAAAGAGATGGACAGAGAGAGGAGGAAGATGGAGATTAAGACATACATCCAGTTCCCACAGATATTTAGCAATTATGAAGCATTGCCAGGTTTGCTAGTAGTTTATAAAAAGGGGTGTTTTTGTGCATGCTGTAAAAATTGTTTCATAATTTGGAGAAACATTCTATGTTCAAACACTGAAAGCTTAAAATAAAAATGAGGTAAAGTTGCTGACAAGTAAATTTGTTTATGGTTACATGCAAAAACTGAAAAAAGAAAACCAAACAACTGTAACAAAATTAGGTTAGAAGATCTGCAAGATAATTATTTCAGGCTGCATGCAAATAAGGCAGCATGCTATATCTGGCCAGTGTGGTAAGTTGCAACAAAAATATCCAGTCCTTAATGTATTTCATATGAACAGATGTCAGACAACTATGGGAAAAAGAAGTCAAGGGTCAGAGAATTTAGTGACAGAACAGTCAGCTGTGTTGTAGGCTTCGAGCAATGAAGGTGCCTCACTAACTGCTGCTGTTGCGAGGTGCTGGTCTTGGCAATGTCTGTAACTGCAGCATTGTCTACAGTGTTCTGCTGCTTACATTGGGCATCTTCCATCACCATTCCAGCAGCCCCAGGTTCACCGTACCTGATTAAAGATGCAGTTTAAATAGGACCTGGCAATATCTGTGACTGCTGCATTGCCTACAGTGTTCTGCTGTTAATGTGTGTCTTCCATCCTCATACCAACGACTCCAGGTTCACTGTATCTGAATAAAGATGCAATGTAACTGGTCTTGACAATATCTGTAATTTCCAGAATGAGATTTTCACTCTGCAGCGGAGTGTACGCTGATATGAAACTTCCTGGCAGATTAAAACTGTGTGCCCGACCGAGACTCGAACTCGGGACCTTTGCCTTTCGCGGGCAAGTGCTCTACCAGTTTGGAAGGTAGGAGACGAGATACTGGCAGAAGTAAAGCTGTGAGGACCGGGCGTGAGTCGTGCTTTGGTAGAGCACTTGCCCGCGAAAGGCAAAGGTCCCGAGTTCGAGTCTCGGTCGGGCACACAGTTTTAATCTGCCAGGAAGTTTAATATCTGTAATTGCTGCATCATCTGCAGTGTTCTGCTGCTGACATTATGCATGTCCCATACCCATCCCAATGGTCCCTGGTTCACCATACCTGATTAAAGATGCACTGTCTGTGGCATCTGCATTGCTTACAGTGGTCTACTGGTGATGCAGATCTTCCATCCTCATCCCAATGGTCTCATGTTCACTGCACCTGATTAAATATGCAATGTAAAGAGGCTTGACAATATTTGTAACTGTACCATTGTCTACAGTGTTCTGCCGCTGATCATGTGCATCTTCCATCCCCATACCTGCCTACACTGTGAAGCTTTCTATGTGGGAATGACCAGCAACAAACTGTCCATTCGCATGAATGGACACAGACAGACAGTGTTTGTTGGTAATGAGGATCACCCTATGGCTAAACATGCCTTGGTGCACAGACAGCACATCTTGGCACAGTGTTACACCGTCCGGGTTATCTGGATACTTCCCACTAACACCAACCTGTCAGAACTCCGGAGATGAGAACTTGCCCTTCAGTATATCCTCTCTTCCCGTTACCCACCAGGCCTCAACCTCCGCTAATTTCAAGTTGCCGCCGCTCATACCTCACCTGTCACTCAACAGCATCTATGCCTCTGTACTTCTGCCTCGACTGACATCTCTGCCAAAACTCTTTGCTTTTAAAAATGTCTGCTTGTGTCTGTATATGTGCGGATGGATATGTGTGTGTGTGCGAGTGTATACCTGTCCTTTTTTCCCCCTAAGGTAAGTCCTTCCACTCCCGGGATTGGAATGACTCCTTATCCTCTCCCTTAAAACCCACATCCTTTCGTCTCTCCCTCTCCTTCCATTTTTCCTGATGAAGCAACCGTTGGTTGCGAAAGCTTGAATTTTGTGTGTGTGTTTGCGTGTCTATCAACATGCCAACGCTTTCGTTTGGTAAGTTACATCATCTTTGTTTTTAGACATATTTTTCCCATGTGGAATATTTCCCTCTACTAATCTGATATATAAAAAATTGAAAAAAAAATTCAAATATATTTAACCTATTTTTTATCATACTAGAAACCGTAGGACTATTCTAAGGTTCTTGTGTATGAGCTTTATTTTTGTTTGGAGATTGATGGTGATTTGGTATATGTGAGTGAGGAAATAGATTGTTGTTGTGACAGTCCCTAGTGAGAAGTAATCAAGAAATGTTATTATCTACTACTGCATGAAGTGCTTGTTATTAGTGCTTGTTATTTTTGAAGTTCAGCTCTACCGTAGAGTATATAAAGATTTTGTCCCTGAAACTTTGGAACCATGTTAGAGACAACATGTGGCTATTTTGAAATTTGGGAATACATTGTGTGATGAGTGACCATAATTAAATTAGATTTCATTAGTGGGTTCATGATCAGTCAATGCCAGAAGAGGCTAAGTTTTGATTTGTATTAGATAACTGTAATTGAAAAGTAGCAGTGACATTTCTTTTTGTTGTGTAATTCAGTTTTGATAGTGGGTCTTAGTTTTCTTTGCTGGCACTATGTCACATTAGTAGTAAGGTGTATATGAATCGCACATGAATAGTTAAGAATGCACAGAAAAGGATGTGCCCCTATTGACACAAAGTTTTTAATATAACATTTTCTGATTTGGCTGCTCAATTCCATGTGTGTATTCCATGAATATTGGAAGCTGATAAGATTCAGAATGGGTGAATGTTTGTCATATCTCCCAGTTATGAATGAGAGACATTTGCAGTAGTTAAATTGTCTCTGATGATATGACCAACTTGCATAGGAAATTAAAATCAATATTTGAAAAAGGGGGGGGGGGGGGGAGGGGAGGAACAGCAGAGAAAGAAAAAGTATTTTATGAGTATGTTTGTTGTAAAGTGTTGCAGATAAAGAAAGTGGAAATTCTTCATTGTTTATAACTAATGGACTTTGCAAATAACAGTAAAGTTCATACAAAATATTAAGTAAAGCCCTATGATAGAAATTAGTTCAGAACAGGACAAAAGAGTTAATTTTATGTAATTTTAGAATCACATTCAGCAGTAATAGATATTAGTGATATAATTTTTTAATTAATTTTATTGGTTTTGTTGTAGCAAACAGTACAGCTGTTACAGTTATTTAAGTTAGTGACTGCAGTTAAATTTTAAGTACACATCTACTTTATACAAATATAAAATTACAAAATTAGAATTCAAATTCACTGTTTTAAGTGAGACCTTTATTTCTGCCTCTTGTATGTAACATACTATTACAATATTACAATATTAGTTTTGAGGTTGTTCTCGCTCAATAATTTCAATATTTGTTGGTATGGGAATCTTCACTTTGGCAAGGTCTTTTCTCAGTTTAGTTTGATGTGAAGATACATACACACATCAAAAAAAGTTTTGCATCACCCCAGTTCCCAGAACTCCTGAAGATAGATGTTGACTGAGGATATTGTATCACAGACGCAGTCCCTTTGGCTATTCAGAGATGTCACTAAACCTGCCCAAAGATGTGAACAACCATGCATGAGCAGTGCCTATTAGTTGGAGGGGGTCCAACAGTCAATCAGTTCCAGTCATTCCACCAGGAAGGAGGTACACGGTCCTTGTTGTCTGTAGTTCACCAATGCCTAGATGGTCAATACCATAGTTCGATTGCGTCCGCATAGTTACTTTGTGCCAGGAAAGGGTCTCAACAAGGGAAGTGTCCAGGCGTCTCGGAGTGAACCAAAGTGATGTTGGTCAGACATGGAGGAGATACAGAGGACCAGGAACTGTCGATGGCATGCCTCGCTCAGGCCACCAAAGGGCTACTACTGCAGCGGATGACTGCTACCTATGAATTATAGCTCGGAGGACCCTGACAGCAATGCCATCATGTTGAATAACGCTTTTCATGCAGCCACAGGACGTCATGTTATGACCCAAACTGTCCGCAATAGGCTGCATGATGCGCAACTTCACTTCCGACATCCATGGTGAGGTCCATCTTTGCAACCGCGACACCATGTGGCGTGGTACAGATGGGCCTAACAACACGCCGAATGGACTGCTTAGGATTGGCATCATGTTCACTTCACCAATGAGTGTTGCATATGTCTTCAACCAGACACTCTTCGGAGATGTGTTTGGAGGCAACCCGGTCAGGCTAAATGCAAGGTGGAGGTTCCCTGCTGTTTTGATGTGGCATTATGTGGGGCCGACGTACACCGCTGGTGGTTATGGAATGCACCATAACTGCTGTAAGATAGATGAATGCCTTTCTCTGACCGATAGTGCAACCATATCAGCAGCACATAGGTGAGGCATTTGTCTTCATGGACGACAATTCGCACCCCCATCGTGCACGTCTTTTGAATGACTTCCTTCAGGATAACAACGTCACTTGACTAGAGTGACCAGCATGTTCTCCAGACATGAAACCTATCAAAAATGCCTGGATAGACTAAAAAGGGCTGTGCATGTACGACATGACCCACCAACCACTCTGAGTGATCTACGCTGAATTGCCGTTGAGGAGTGGGACAATCTGGACCAACAGTGCCTTGATGAACTTCTGGATAGAATTGCCACAATCAATACAGGCATGTATCAATGCAAGAGGACATGCTACTGGGTATTAGAGGTTCTGGTGTGTACAGCAATCTGGACTACCACCGCTGAAGGTCTCCCTGTATGGTGGTACTACAATCAATGTTTATGTTGATCTCTATTCCAGTTTTCTGTACAGGTTCCGAAACTCTTGGAACCGAGGTGATGCAAATCCTTTTTTTGATATGTGTATTTAGAACTTCCCAAAATGATATGTTCAAGACCTCTGTTGTCTTCTAGATAGTCATTCCAGTACTAT
This sequence comes from Schistocerca cancellata, assembly GCF_023864275.1. Classification (NCBI taxonomy): domain Eukaryota; kingdom Metazoa; phylum Arthropoda; class Insecta; order Orthoptera; family Acrididae; genus Schistocerca; species Schistocerca cancellata. The sequence goes on from NC_064627.1 coordinate 35,655,495, forward strand.
AGAGCTGTGCAGGAAAACCTGCATATCCCAACCTTATTCTAATATATGATTTTACGTATTTCCTTGGGAGATTTCCCTGACCTTGGTTTTTTGGTACATTCCACTGTACTAAAGTGAATGAAAAGCCTTTTTCTGCTGTGATGTATGCTGTTGCTGTTATCATTAATTGAATGCCTCTTTTTTTGGAGCATGGAGAAAAGCTGTGTAAATACCAGCTCCGCTTCTTTCATTCTCTTTTTTGCAAAACCATTAACTACTTTGTTATGCCAAATATGAGTGTGCCTGTACCCACATTAGATGCATTGATTTTTGTTGTTGGCTTTCGTTATTACTTCCACCTCATTGTAGATACATCTGTTATCAGCTTTCCACTTTTGATGCTCTAATTGATCCTAAAAACTTCCAGAGTCAGTCACAATTAATGTTTTATTCCCTCTTCCAGTTCCAAACTTAACTGCTTCTTTAGTAACAGTTACTTCTCCAGTGTAGGTACTACATCTACATAGATACTCTGTAAGCCACCATACAATGCATGGCGGATAGTACCCTGCACCACTAGTCATTTTTCCTCATGTTCCATTTGCAAATAGAGTGAGGGAAAAATGACTGTCTGTACCCCTCAGTATGAGTCCTAATTTATTGTATTTTATCTTCATGGTCCTTATGCGTGATGTATGCTGGTGGCAGTAGAATTGTTCAGCAGTCAGCTTCAAATACCAGTTCTTTAAACTACTTAATGATGGTAATAAGAACTTTTTAACTATCTGCAGCCTAGGACAATAATATGTGCAGCCAATTCCCTAATGAGTTTTGGATCTGTCAGAATCTGGCCATTCACTTTCCAGGTGATGTATCACTTCCATATTAGTTCTAAGCTCTTGACCCATTCTGTCTGGTAGTTAAAGAACATCGGGTTAGCAGACTGTTGTTACATATTTACTGACACTAACAACACTTGGTCCTTCTCTGTCAAAGGAAGCATAAATCTGAGACATCAGAAGCCTGTTGCTAACAGTGGTGTTCATTTGTATTAATCTGGGTACCTCCTTTCAGCCTACCATTTAGATTTAACTGTGACAGGATGATTAATTTCTATGGATATTTGGAGCAGAAACATTTTAGCAAGACGTTCTCCATGGATGTGAAGAGGCATTTCTTTGGCTTCGGATAGAAGGGCAATAGTTGATGGCTTCATTGTACATAGGCACTTCCTAATAACCCAGTATGTTTTTCTAGTTTGTTAAAAAGGGCATTTCCAACTAGAAAACTTCTGTAGTTCATTACAGCATGTATTAGTCTATAGTATAGGAGAAGGGTATGTCTGGTTGGTCTACCTGCCACACATGACATAAAGCACATAAGACAGTCAGAACTTTTTCTGTTTTCACAACAATATAACATTTTCTGTCCAGGTTAGTCTGCTATTCAGAAAAAGCCCAAAAGTTCCCAGCTGCATTGTACCATGTTCACTGGGCATGTTCAGCGTTTTATGTAAAGAAAACTGCAGGCGGATTTGATTGTGGCAAATTGAGACCATTCCCATCAAGCATTCACATAGCAGATCAGCAGCATTATTCATCCATGAGCACCACAACACCAGACTGAAGATGCCGTATATATGCAGGCATCATCTGCATATTTCAGAACATTAGTAATGGACGCATATATGGTTGGTTGGTTGGTTGGTTTAAGGATTAAAGGGACCAAACTGACGCATATATGTTTTTATAAATATATTACAAGTAAGCATGTGAGAGAGTACTTAGAATAGCATTTTGAAGTAATCCTTTCCACACTGATAAGGGGCCCTATAAACTGTTGCCTTGTTTTCAGATGTACATTGTTCTGCAGTGTAAATAATTTTGAAGAAAATGAAGACAAATATGTGGGACACCTGAGTGGTCTCGCTTCTGCAAGTGAATCACTGGTTGCAAAAACAAGCTAAGTCACATTCACTTACTTTTAAAGAAAGTGAAGAAAACAAAATAAATACTGTATAAATTATCAGAATAAGGTGAAACTTAAGCCGAAGATTAAGTAGCACTCAACAGGTTTATTGTCAACATATCACACCTACATGTTAACTCATTTGCGTTGCAAAAGCTTTTTATGTTGTGGATTTAGGTTGTTTTGCAATCAATGCGTTTGACGATAAAAAATTTCAAAATATATGAAAAAAGTAACTATTTTTATTTAGAATACAGTACATGGTACTTATGTTTATTTCAGGGCTGTAAAGTAACATACTTGAATTATTCGCTATAACAAAAGGAAAATTAAGTAACAAAACAAAATAGTATTTAATGTTTACAGTAGAGAAGTCCACCCAATGTTTCTTGCATATTTGCTGTAGGCCTAATTAATATTTCATTCCAGAAGGATGTCAAACTTTCACTGTCAGGAACAAATCATATACATTTTTTAATGTCTTCCATTTTTTTTCACCCCAATACATTTTTGTATCCATGTAACACTTTTCATCTGGCAACTGTGGTTTCTTCCTTCGGTCAAATATCAAGGAGAAGTTATTGGGGTGAAGCCCATTAATGAATTCCATTGCTTCCACAACTCCTGGCATTGATGATTCATAATGGCAAAGATGAAATTTTGAATTATTTAGTGGTACCCTGTCAGCCCTTGGAGTACCTCATTTCAATGTTTCAATAGAAAAGCAAGTTTTCTTATAAATTGATGGCCACCACTTCTTGAAGTCTACTGTTTCATGTCCATCCACCAAATGTACGATGAAATTGCAGTTTACAGTTACTATAAGCTCCATTAATTCATGGATTTTGTACATTCTCTCTACTTTGAGAGTTTTTTTTTTTTTGTCATCATCAGTCTACTGACTGGTTTGATGTGGCCCACTACGAATTCCATCCCTGTGGTAACCTCTTCATCTCTGAGTAACACTTGCAAGCTATGTCCTCAATTATTTGCTTGACGTATTCCAATCTCTGTCTTCCTCTACAGTTTTTGCCCTCTAAAGCTCCCTCTAGTACCATGGAAGTCATTCCCTCATGTCTTAGCAGATGTCTTATCATCCTGTCCCTTCTCCTTATCAGTGTTTTCCACATATTCCTTTCCTCTCCGATTCTGCGTAGAACCTCCTCATTCCTTACCTTATCAGTCCACCTAATTTTCAACATTTGTCTATAGCATCACATCTCAAATGCTTCGATTCTCTTCTATTCCAGTTTTCCCACAGTCCATGTTTCACTACCATACAATGCTGTACTCCAGACATACATCCTCAGAAATTTCTTCCTCAAATTAAGGCCGGTATTTGATATTAGTAGACTTCCCTTGGCCAGAAATGCCTTTTTTGCCATAGTGAGTCTGCTTTTGATATCCTCCTTGCTCCGTCTGTCATTGGTTATTTTACTGCCTAGGTAGCAGAATTCCTTAACTTCATTGACTTCGGGGCCATCAATCCTAATTTAAGTTTCTCGCTGTTCTCATTTCTACTACTTCTCATTACCTTCGTCTTTCTCCGATTTACTCTCAAACCATACTGTGTACTCATTATACTGTTCATTCCGTTCAGCAGATCATTTAATTCTTCTTCACTTTCACTCAGGATAGCAATGTCATCAGCATATCGTATCATTGATATCCTTTCAGCTTGTATTTTAATTCCACTCCTGAACCTTTCTTTTATTTCCATCATTGTTTCCTCGATGTACAGATTGAAGAGTAGGGGCGAAAGTCTACAGCCTTGTCTTACACCCTTCTTAATATGAGCACTTCGTTCTTGATCGTCCACTCTTATTATTCCCTCTTGGTTGTTGTGCATAATGTATATGACCCGTCTCTCCCTATAGCTTACCCCTACTTTTTTCAGAATCTCGAACAGCTTGCACCATTTTATATTGTCGAACGCTTTTTCCAGGTCAACAAATCCTATGAAAGTGTCTTGATTTTTCTTTAGCCTTGCTTTAATTATTAGCTGTAATGTCAGAATTGCCTCTCTCATCCCTTTACTTTTCCTAAAGCCAAACTGATCGTCACCTAGCGCATTCTCAATTTTCTTTTCCATTCTTCTGTATATTATTCTTGTAAGCAGCTTCGATGCATGAGCTGTTAAGTTGATTGTGCGATAATTCTCGCACTTGTCAGCTCTTGCCATCTTCGGAATTCTGTGGATGATGCTTTTCTGAAAGTCAGATGGTATATCGCCAGACTCATATATTCTACACACCAACGTGAATAGTCGTTTTGTTGCCACTTCCCCCAGTGATTTTAGAAATTCTGATGGAATGTTATCTATCCCTTCTGCCTTATTTGACCGTAAGTCCTCCAAAGCTCTTTTAAATTCCGATTCTAATACTGGATCCCCTATCTCTTCTAAATCGACTCCTGTTTCTTCTTCTATCACATCAGATAAATCTTCACCCTCATAGAGGCTTTCAATGTATTCTTTCCACCTATCTGCTCTCTCCTCTGCATTTAACAATGGAATTCCCGTTGCACTCTTAATGTTACCACCGTTGCTTTTCATGTCACCAATGGTTGTTTTGACTTTCCTGTATGCTGAGTCTGTCCTTCCGACAATCATATCTTTTTCGATGTCTTCACATTTTTCCTGCAGCCATTTCATCTTAGCTTCCCTGCACTTCCTATTTATTTCATTCCTCAGCGACTTGTATTTCTGTATTCCTGATTTTACCAGAACATGTTTGTACTTCCTCCTTTCATCTATCAACTGAAGTATTTCTTCTGTTACCCATGGTTTCTTCGCAGCTACCTTCTTTGAACCTATTTTTTCCTTCCCAACTCCTGTGATGGCCCTTTTTAGAGATGTCCACTCCTCTTCCACTGTACTGCCTACTGCGCTATTCCTTATTGCTGTATCTATAGTGCTGGAGAACTTCAAACGTATCTCGTCATTCCTTAATACTTCCGTATCCCACTTCTTCGCGTATTGATTCTTCCTGACTAATGTCTTGAACTTCAGCCTACTCTTCATCACTACTATATTGTGATCTGAGTCTATATCTGCTCCTAGGTACGCCTTACAATCCAGTATCTGATTTCGGAATCTCTGTCTGACCATGATGTAATCTAATTGAAATCTTCCCATATCTCCCGGCCTTTTCCAAGTATACCTCCTCCTCTTGTGATTCTTGAACAGGGTATTCGCTATTACTAGCTGAAACTTGTTACAGAACTCAATTAGTCTTTCTCCTCTTTCATTCCTTGTCCCAAGCCCAAATTCTCCTGTAACCTTTTTTCTACTCCTTCCCCTACAACTGCATTCCAGTCGCCCATGACTATTAGATTTTCGTCCCCCTTTACATACTGCATTACCCTTTCAATATCCTCATACACTTTCTCTATCTGTTCATCTTCAGCTTGCGACGTCGGCATGTATACCTGAACTATTGTTGTCGGTGTTGGTCTGCTGTCGATTCTGATTAGAACAAGCCGGTCACTGAACTGTTCACAGTAACACACCCTCTGCCTTACCTTCCTATTCATAATGAATCCTACACCTGTTATACCATTTTCTGCTGCTGTTGATATTACCCGATACTCATCTCACCAGAAATCCTTGTCTTCCTTCCACTTCACTTCACTAACCCCTACTACATCTAGATTGAGCCTTTGCATTTCCCTTTTCAGATTTTCTAGTTTCCCTACCACGTTCCAGCTTCTGACATTCCATGCCCTGACTCGTAGAACGTTATCCTTTCGTTGATTATTCAATCTTTTTCTCATGGTAACCTCCCCCTTGGCAGTCCCCTCCTGGAGATCCGAATGGGGGACTATTCCGGAATCTTTTGCCAATGGAGAGATTATCATGACACTTCTTCAATTACAGGCCACATGTCCTGTGGATACACGTTACGTGTCTTTAATGCAGTGGTTTCCATTGCCTTCTGCATACTCATGTCATTCAACATTTGCTGATTCTTCTGCCTTTAGGGGCAATTTCCCACCCCTAGGACAAGAGAGTGCCCTGAACCTCTATCCGCTCCTCCACCCTCTTTGACAAGGCCGTTGGCAGAATGAGGCTGACTTCTTATGCCGGAAGTCTTCCGCCGCCAATGCTGATTATTTATCAAAATTTAGGCATTGGCGGGGATTGAACCCGGGACCGAAGACGTTTTGATTATGTATCAAAGACACTACCCCTAGACCACTTGAGAGCTCTATTACCCCAAATACCCTGTCACATGGCAGGGATGAATGACTGAGGATATTCAATCTTTTCAAATTGGTCTAATTCCACAAGAGCTAAATTCAGGTGGATCATTGTGTTGTGTTTGTTTTGTTCTGGGCAGTTATTGGAAAAAAAGTAAGTTTTTCATATCTTGGGCTATATATTCATTGATGTAGCTTAATAGAAAAGTACAAACTTCATTGGGTGCTTTCTTCACATTCCCTTCATGATAGAGATGAAAAAACAGATGACCTTTTATATACGAGGGCCGTTCAGAAAGTAACCTCCGGTTGATTTAAAAAAATACACCAAGTTAAATAAAAATATTTTAATATATACATCTTACAACTACATCTTTGCACTATTTTTCTACATAGTCTCCATAGCGATTGAGGCACTTATCGTATCTCTTCACAAGCTTTGAAATTCCTTCTGCATAAAAATCACCCACTTGTGCCTGGAACCAGCCTGTGACCGCATCTTTGAGCTCTTCGTCGTCATCAAACCGCTGTGACCCGAGCCATTTCTTCAAATGCATGAAGAGGTGATAATCACTTGGCGCCAGGTCTGGGCTGTAAGGTGGATGGTTGATAACGTACCACTTGAAGGACTCAAGAAGGGCCATTGTTCTGCGAGCAGAGTGAGGACGGGCGTTATCGTGCAAAAAAACGATACCGGAAGTCAGCATACCACGGCGTTTCTTCTGTATAGCCCGTCGTAACTTTTTTTATTGTTTCACAGTACACGTCTTGATTAATGGTCGTACCACGTTCCATGAATTCAACCAACAACACCCCTTTGGCATCCCAAAACACCGTTGCCATCAGTTTTCTGGCAGAAAAATCTTGCGAGGCTTTTCTTGGTTTGGTAGATGAATTTGAATGTGCCCACATCTTTGATTGTTCTTTTGTCTCAGGGTTCACGTACTTAATCCAGGTTTCGTCACCGGTCACGATTCTGTTTAACAATGGTTCTCCTTCGTCCTCATAATGTGACAGAAAGTCTAATGCAGAGGCCATTCTTTGAGTTTTGTGGTGGTCGGTAAGAATTTTGGGCACCCATTGTGCACAGAACTTACGGTAACCCAATCTTGCTGTCACTATCTCGTACAAGAGAGGCTTAGAAATCTGTGGAAAACCAGTAGACAACTCCGACATTGAGAAACGTCGATTTTCACGAACTTTTGCATCAACTGTCTGAACGAGTTCATCAGTCACCAATGATGGTCTACCACTCCTCTCTTCATCATGAACGTTTTCTCGTCCACTTTTAAATAAACGTACCCATTCACGGACAACTCCTTCACTCATAACTCTTGGTCCGTACACGGCACAAAGCTCACGATGAATAGCTGCTGCAGAATATCCTTTGGCTGTAAAAAACCTTATGACAGCACACACTTCACATTTGGCAGGGTTTTCTATTGCAGCACACATTCCAAACTGCCACAAAAACTAAACTAGCGCAGGTACGACGTTCACTCGACCACGGCTTGATGCCGACTGACCTGTTGAGTGCGTGAACGCACAGATGGCGTCGCTACTCCCCCCACAACCCGCACTGTGACCGATCGGAGGTTACTTTCTGAACTGCCCTCGTAGATTATGTATACAAAATACTGCAACAGTCAACTGGTGCAAGTAGAACAGCTCTTGCATTGGGACACAAGGAAGCTGAACATTTTGCATGTGGTCAAAACATGAAGCAGTGGTTCTAGGATTAGTCTCCAACTGGTTTTTTTTCCATCGTGCACAGCATCATAAGACTTCTTAGAGCTTCAGATATGGTCAATCTTCTCTGCTACTGCTGCTCATTTTGTTACCTCATTAAGGTTTTTTGACTTAATCTCGAATGTCAACTCTTTGCAGGTGCAGCAAGTGTCTACTTTAAGTGTTCTGAAACCAAGTAAAAAGTTTTCATGAAAAATCTGATTACAGTTCTTGTATTTCACTGATGAGTTAGGATGTTTGGTAATAAAAAGTTGGTGTATTTTTTTCGCAGATAGTTCAGTCAAGTTAGCGCATAGTGTGGCTACCATAATGACTTTCCTTAATGGGGAATGATCTGATGTGATCTGTAATATTGATAATTTCCTCTGATGGCATTGCATTAACACTCTTACATTTCCCTCTTCCGTCTTTCAGTGTCTGCCCACTACACAGCAGTTTGCAAATTCTTTTAACTCTCGCATTAGTTACTGCATAAATGCTTATAAAAGCTTTTATACATATCTCAAATCATTTTTCTTCAACGAGAACACAATAGCTAAAAGATTTTTCACACCTGCACCCCTTCTCACTTCTTGGGCGGCGTCTTAACATCACTAGTGGTGATCAGTCCTTACAGAAATAGGTCCTAGTCATTCTTGCATTCCACATTCAGAAAACATGCTGAAGCTTATGTTCTGTTGTCTTCTGCAATAACACTAAAATTGCTTCTTTGACACTTGTAGCCTTCTCCTGTCACCTTTTTCATAATTTATTTGCCTCTATAATTTACATGTTCCTCTCCATGAATTTTAGCTTTCTTTATATTTCGTTGATATTCTGAAGAATGTTTCACCCTTTTCTTCTCATAACTGCTGGTATATGCCACTTCATCCATTTTCACAAGAATATTAAAATCAACAATGCCAATTACTTCTGTAAAGTTGTACTACACTTTTCCATAGTGCCAACAGTTGAGATGAAAAATAACTGAAGTCCTGGACTTCTGACATTTCTGCACTCACCTCAAATTCCCTACATCTGTTTGAATTGCAACAAACGATGACTTTGGCTGTTTTCATACACAGTCTGGTGGAGCTACATGCAGAGTATGCATTTTTGCCTTTAACTCAGTTTTCACCAAAAGTGGACTTAAGAGATTTTTGCAATCAGCGATTCAAGTGTAAGAGAACACCAACAGTGTTATATGCTCTTGATATACCCAAGAATAAAGCTGTAAGATAACTTTTCTTGTCAAATGCTTTTTCTATGTCCACCATGAGTATACTTAAATAGTCAGTAGTGCTCCTCATTACTTTCTAAAAGCCATGCTGTGACAATGGCAAAATAATATAACATTCCAACCACAAGTGAAAATGTAATTTGTGAAGATGATGAAAAGTCTTTTTCTAAGCACAGTGACAGTGCAATTGGACAACATGAATCTGCTGCTGAAGAATAATTATTGGGCTTTATTATAGGTACAATAGTTTGTATGGTCAATTCTTGAGGAATTTCATTATCTATCCCCATTGCATTAAAAATCAGTAAAAGTATATTCTTTTGCTGCTGTCAGATTACTGAAATAGTATCAGAAGTAGTCACCTAAGCTAATAACATTACTGGAGTAAACATAGTCAAAGATATAAATTTCATTCAAAAGAATAGAGGCATATTTACTACTTGCTTTGGGCCCACTGCTCTGTTCACATAGATTGTATTGTGTGCACAGATGTTTCTTGTTTTTCTCTAATCAAATTTTTATGTTGTCCACGAATTGCAACACCTTCTAATCTTTTCACACGAATTAAGGCCATAGAAGCATGTTCTTTTCTGAATGTACTTCTAACCAAAGAGGAATTCTGGTAGCTGGAGTTCAAGGTTTTTGTTAATCATGGATTTTGCATTCTTGTGGTGATATTTCCATAGGAACTTTCATCCCCAAACACTTTTATCTTTATAAACAGATGGGGCCAGAAAAATGTAGACACTCTTTGATAGTTAACATCTTTGGAACAAAATGATGTTGCAGTTTTGCAAGGTAATGTAGTCCATTGTTCTCTCAACAGATCATGGCATGTGTTTTCCAGCAAATGAGAGTGGAGCAATGAATAAAGTAAGATTATTGTTTAAGCAATGCTAGGCCATATTGAAGTGGTACTGTAAATTTGAAAACATGGTGGAGGTGCAATGGCAGTGGCATAATGTGTACAGAACTCGGGCATCAACACATATAATTTATGACATTCAGGATAAATTTTAATCTGACATTACTATTCAGGATGTACGTAAGGAAAGTCTAGCTGACTAAAAACAACAAGTCCAGCTTCCAGTACTTCTGTGCTGCAACATGTTACTAGATCACTTCAAAAGTCTGTGAAGCTGTGTGCACATGGAAACAGGGTAAGCTCACCATGCATACAAGAAATTCTGATGGCTGTGAAGTGGAAAGTGTACATTCCAAGATCACTGCTGCACGCTGTGAATGAGGATGGGCCAGAATGAAAGATAGTGTACTGCAAGTTATTTGAAGAAATGCTTCATGAGGATGAATGGTTTACAGGGATGATTATCTGGTCAGATGAACTGTAATTCAAACTGAACAGTACTGTGAACTGCCACAACTACATGTACTGGGCTACTGAAAATCCTCACATTCACATGGACAAACATGTTAATCTATCGTATGTTAATGTGTGGTGTGTTCTGTCATCACAGGATTTGATTGGTCCATTCTTTTTTGAATTGTATCTTGTAATATTATTGGGATTTCTGTATATATAATGATCAACTTAGGAGATGAGACATATTATTTGAAAGACATTTGTTTTATATAATTTACATAACTGTAAAGATGCGCATCTAGCGCGGACGCTAATACATCGATTGTGCAGTCAAAGAAACATTTTAACAGAAGCTGAACTGACGTTCCGCTTCTATCTAAATAAAAGATGTCAGTAAAAAACTTTTGTAGATCTTCAGATTTTAATGTACTTCTGCTTGTAATGTGAAAGCGTAAAGAAGGTCGTCTTTAATCCATAAAATTATTGTTATGAAGATGTTGAATGGTGCAAGAATTGTCTCGAAGGAAGGAGAAAAGTAATGACTGTAATTTGTGACAAAAACGTGAACCAATGAGACAGCACAGGACAGGCTGAAATCTGATCGCACCATACAGTTAGAAATGTACTTATGTAAATTATACTGTCTATAAATATGCCCTAATTGCTTGTGAGAATTGTTTGAATATATTTAGTGTTTACCAGATTTCTTATTCTATTATTTTCCTTTATACTTTTTTAACCTCCATGCCATATTATTTTTGTAAATGTCAAACAGCCTTTGCTACAGCAGAGAATACTGCGGCATCCTGGTCGTGTACAGAAGGCCGCCCCCTTGTCTTCTATACAACTCATAGCTGCCCCATTTATTAATGATTTCATTTGCAAATGCAATTTTTTTTACTGTTCGTTGTTAAAGGTCCCTTAGGTAATTATAAAATTCATGCTGATTACATAAATAAATCCGGATTGTTCTTTTCCAAATAATAGAAGTCTTTGCGTAATCAAAAACTAGCCTCCTTCTGACAACAATCAGGAGCCGACCAGAAGACGGACGTCGTCGACCGCTTTCGTGTCTCCTGTGGCAAAGCTGTGCCAAACTGGGAACACGACATTCTAGTATGAAACACAGATTTAAATGGAAAGAATTGAAATATATTTAACCTAATTTTTTTATCATACTAGAATCTTCATGTTGTGTCATCCCCAAGATGTTATTGTGAAAATTTATGAAACTAGTGTGATGATATAAAAACAATCATAATAACAAAAATATTGATAAAAGCCATAAAGACGATGTGTTGTGATTATTGCTGTGAAATATTGTAAAATAATGTAGAAAAAAGAATAATGAAAATTACTATTAATACAGAAACTGTGTATTTCGAGGATAATCTGTGAACAAAGACAAAAATGAATAGACAGTCCTCTAACAAGGAAGAAAGCGAAAAAACTGACTACTCTTTGTTTTGTTCTTGATTGTAGAAGGACGCCATTGACGATTCATGATGAGAATGGTACCGTATGTGTTTGTTACTAACAATGTAAGAAAAAGCATTCTCATGATAATAATCATTAATTGTATGGATGTGTAAACTTGTGTTTTCCTTTCAGTAGTGTAGGGAAAGGCATCTCATAATTATTACTGAATAATTTGCAGTTTTTATACATTGAGCTGATTTTGTTCCAAAGATGCCATTACAGGCGAGAACATAATTTTTTCATTACGTCACATGGCTTACAAATAGGAACTTACTCGCTGAGAATCATCTGCTTAAGTGTTTCATGTGAAAGTCAATTAATATTTCATTGCAGAAACAGTTTTTGTGTTAGCCTGGACCAGTCAGCACGGATCACGTCTCACACTATTCACTACATAAAAAGTAATTGTTATTCAGATGTAAACAGCAAATAGTTTTCAAAGAATTTTAACCAGTTCTATAACAAGATTTCAATGTGAACCTCACAGAAAGCCCACAGTGTCTTCTCATTAACAGAATAATGAAGCTGGTCGGATTTTAGTGTGTGCAACTTAAGCTTTGCTACCTTTCATGTCTAATACATTAAACACAAACATGTTAAACTGCTTAAACTCGCAGTTGAAAAGAAATTAACATTACGCGCACAATAATCAAAGCCTTTCATATAACCGTGACGATTTTGGTGCATTTAACACAGCATTTCAGCTTCGTGTTGCAGAGTGGCACTGCGCATCTGCAAACGATGAAAGGTACATGAAACACAATATTCTAATGACAGGTCATCAAAAAACTAAAGTGTTGGTGGCCAAGGCACCAAAGGAAAGTACATTTCCTTTTACTGAAAATAGCAAAGCTCAATTAAGTGGCTTTAAGGTGTTGCACTTTCTAATTTGCAACCTCTAATATCAGAGAATATCATTACATGAAGGGCTTATTTCAATAGTGGCACAAGTCCATTACCTCCACTTTTTTGTCTATAATGCTTCTGAAATTAATGAGCCAAACAAACAGAAAGAAAGGTTGATCTCTAGCAAGAAGCCATATGAAGAGCAGAAGGCAAAAATGATGATAGTCACCTTTTTGTAACTTTTCAGGACGACGAATTTTCTGCTCTAGTCTCTCATATATCATAAACGTTCACCGTATAATTATCACAACAACATTTTTATTGTTCTATATCTATTTGTTTTAATTAATAAATGTAATACAATAAACACATTTTCAATTTTAAGGTACTTTATTAATTAAGAACTTAAATAGGTACACAAAAAACATGGTAAAAGTGATGGTAGTCATAAAAAACTTGGTAAAAACAATGAAAGTCCACTATCTTTCTGTGCTTCTTCAGTGGATCTTGTAACCTGTAAACACTTTCTGTTTACTGTTTATTTTATAAGATTTATAGTATTCTAGATTTTAACACATTAGGCCCACATAGATTTTATTTTAATACTGTTACTTACAAGTTATGTTTTGTCAATGAGGAAGTTTTTCAAAGTACTTTTGAGCAGATGGACTGCAAATCTGCTTCAGGTGCTGCAGGTCTTGGTACTTTCCAGGTTTTAGTATAATCAGATCTGGAGATAAGCAAACTTTGGGCTAAAACAAGGGAACCTGCTGGTGGTTTTTGTCATAGAATAGTAACCTACCTACTTACATAGTGTATTATGAATTTAACTAATAACCTAACTAAATATCTGTTGCAATAATGGCAAAAATATTTCCTGTACTGATAAGTTTTCATTACTTTCAAGGTTACACTATTGTTATGAGGTATTATTCTATAACTCATTATAGGTCTATAGATTATTGATATGTGAAAGCAAAGGTAAAGTGTTGAGTCATTTTATCTTACCTTCATGCAGAATTTGTGGTAAAGAGAAGGACGGATTATCACCAGGGTCTTCTGTCTCTCTTGAAAGCTTGGTAAGTTGGTGTTGTGTTAGGATCGGTGACATAAGAAAGTACCCAATGTAAGATGATCTGTGTTCAACTAACCTATGACCGAGCGAGGTGGCGCAGTGGTTAGACACTGGACACGCATTCGGGAGGACGACGGTTCAATCCCGCGTCTGGCCATCCTAATTTAGGTTTTCCGTGATTTCCCTAAATCGCTCCAGGCAAATGCCGGGATGGTTCCTTTCAAAGGGCACGGCCGACTTCCTTCCCGAATCCGATGAGAGCGATGACCTCGCTGTCTGGTCTCCTTCCCCAAAACAACCACAACCCAACTAACCTACAATGGTCTTTTGAAAAATTTATTTCACGAATTGGGCGTGTAGCAAATGAGCATTTCTTGTGATAGTAATTTTCCAAAAAAGCAGTCCATTTTCTAAATAGGTTTTGGTCAGTATCAATCACAGTGAAAGGCGAAGGCTTTACTCTGGCATTCTTTATTTCATTTACCCAATGTTCTGGTATCTCTGTGGAAAATTTGCCGTTTATCAGGGCCATATCTCTATCAAATTCTAGGTAAGAGTGCCCGCAAATAGGAAATATGATTGTTATGCAGTCTAGTGTTTTTAGTATTTGTACCACATGATGACAGAAGCGAAACATGGTGTAATTCTTGTTCTGTCCACTACAAGAATCGCAAAGTATGTACAAGTTTTTGACATTGGACTGTAACATGGTGAAGATATAATAGTGAAACATCGATACTACTTTGTCTGCACCTTTATTTCCTTCTGTTTCTGGGTAAGCAAAAAAAGTTGCGTACCCCATAGATAGGCTGTGGATATTGAACAAATACAATGACAATTGACGGCGGTAGTACACAAAATTTATGGTCAAATTAGGTAAGCTTAAAATATTTTGAAAATCAATGGTAAGTACCTCAGTATCCTCCCTTTTCCTTGACATTTTCGTACATTTTCTCTTTGTGTCATAAAAAATGTTAGCTTTCCTCAAGTGTAGTTCATTCTCACATTGTTTTGTCTTAAAGCTATTTAAATTTTTTTCTCTTTCCTTGTCATCATTAGTCTGTTCCAGCTGGAGGTTCAGAGGTTTCATTTCTGCTTGGTACCTGTCACATCCCCCCCATGAACCATGGACCTTGCCGTTGGTGGGGAGGCTTGCATGCCTCAGCGATACAGATGGCCGTACCGTAGGTGCAACCACAACGGAGGGGTATCTGTTGAGAGGCCAGACAAACATGTGGTTCCTGAAGAGGGGCGGCGGCCTTTTCAGTAGTTGCAGGGGCAACAGTCTGGATGGTTGACTGATCTGGCCTTGTAACATTAACCAAAACGGCCTTGCTGTGCTGGTACTGCGAACGGCTGAAAGCAAGGGGAAACTACAGCCGTAATTTTTCCCGAGGACATGCAGCTCTACTGTATGATTAAATGATGATGGCGTCCTCTTGGGTAAAATATTCCGGAGGTAAAATAGTCCCCCATTCGGATCTCCGGGCGGGGACTACTCAGGAGGACGTCATTATCAGGAGAAAGAAAACTGGCGTTCTACGGATCGGAGCGTGGAATGTCAGATCCCTTAATCGGGCAGGTAGGTTAGAAAATTTAAAAAGGGAAATGGATAGGTTAAAGTTAGATATTGTGGGAATTAGTGAAGTTCGGTGGCAGGAGGAACAAGACTTTTGGTCAGGTGAATACAGGGTTATAAATACAAAATCAAATAGGGGTAATTCAGGAGTAGGTTTAATAATGAATAAAAAAATAGGAGTGCGGGTTAGCTACTACAAATAGCATAGTGACCACATTATTGTGGCCAAGATAGACACAAAGCCCATGCCTACTACAGTAGTACAAGTTTATATGCCAACTACCTCTGCAGATGATGAAGAAATAGATGAAATGTATGACGAGATAAAAGAAATTATTCAGGTGGTGAAGGGAGACGAAAATTTAATAGTCATGGGTGACTGGAATTCATCAGTAGGAAAAGGGAGAGAACGAAACATAGTAGGTGAATATGGATTGGGGGGGAAGGAATGAAAGAGGAAGCCGCCTTGTAGAATTTTGCACAGAGCATAACTTAATCATAGCCAACACTTGGTTCAAGAATCATAAAAGAAGGTTGTATACCTGGAAGAATCCTGGAGATACTAAAAGGTATCAGATAGATTATATAATGGTAAGACAGAGATTTAGGAACCAGGTTTTAAATTGTAAGACATTTCCTGGGGCAGATGTGGATTCTGACCACAATCTATTGGTTATGAACTGCAGATTGAAACTGAAGAAACTGCAAAAAGGTGGGAATTTAAGGAGATGGGACCTGGATAAACTGAAAGAACCAGAGGTTGTACAGAGTTTCAGGGAGAGCATAAGGGAACAATTGACAGGAACGGGGGAAAGAAATACAGTAGAAGAAGAATGGGTAGCTCTGAGGGATGAAGTAGTGAAGGCAGCAGAGGATCAAGTAGGTAAAAAGACGAGGGCTAATAGAAATCCTTGGGTAACAGAAGAAATATTGAATTTAATTGATGAAAGGAGAAAATATAAAAATGCAGTAAATGAAGCAGGCAAAAAGGAATACAAACGTCTCAAAAATGATATCGACAGGAAGTGCAAAATGGCTAAGCAGGGATGGCTGGAGGACAAACGTATGGATGTAGAGGCTTGTCTCACCAGGGGTAAGATAGATACTGCCTACAGGAAAATTAAAGAGACCTTTGGAGAGAAGAGAACCACTTGTATGAATATCAAGAGCTCAGATGGAAACCCAGTTCTAAGCAAAGAAGGGAAGGCAGAAAGGTGGAAGGAGTATATAGAGGGTCTATACAAGGGCGATGTACTTGAGGACAATATTATGGAAATGGAAGAGGATGTAGATGAAGACGAAATGGGAGATAAGATACTGCATGAAGAGTTTGACCCAGCACTGAAAGACCTGAGTCGAAACAAGGCCCCGGAAGTAGACAACATTCCATTTGAACTACTGATGGCCTCGGGAGAGCCAGTCATGACAAAACTCTACCATCTGGTGAGCACAATGTATAAGACAGGCGAAATACCCTCAGACTTCAAGAAGAATATAATAATTCCAATCCCAAAGAAAGCAGGTGGTGACAGATGTGAAAATTACCGAACTATCAGTTTAATAAGTCACAGCTGCAAAATACTAACGCGAATTCTTTACAGACGAATGGAAAAACTGGTAGAAGCCGACCTCGGGGAAGATCAGTTTGGATTCCGTAGAAATGTTGGAACACGTGAGACAATACTGACCTTACGACTTATCTTAGAAGAAAGATTAAGAAAAAGCAAACCTACGTTTCTAGCATTTGTAGACTTAGAGAAAGCTTTTGACAATGTTAACTGGAATACTCTCTTTCAAATTCTGAAGGTGGCAGGGGTAAAATACAGGGAGTGAAATGCTATTTACAGTTTGTACAGAAACCAGATGGCAGTTATAAGAGTCGAGGGGCATGAAAGGGAAGCAGTGGTTGGGAATGGAGTAAGACAGGGTTGTAGCCTCTCCCCGATGTTATTCAATCTGTATATTGAGCAAGCAGTAAAGGAAACAAAAGAAAAATTCGGAGTAGGTATTAAAATTCAAGGAGAAGAAGTAAAAACTTTGAGGTTCGCCGATGACATTGTAATTCTGTCAGAGACAGCAAAGGACTTGGAAGAGTAGTTGAACGGAATGGACAGTGTCTTGAAAGGAGGATATAAGATGAACATCAACAAAAGCAAAACGAGGATAATGGAATGCAGTCAAATTAAGTCGGGTGATGCTGAGGGAATCAGATTAGGAAATGAGACACTTAAAGTAGTAAAGGAGTTTTGCTATTTAGGGAGTAAAATAACCGATGATGGTCGAAGTAGAGAGGATATAAAATGTAGACTGGCAATGGCAAGGAAAGCGTTTCTCAAGAAGAGGAATTTGTTAACATCGAGTATAGATTTAAGTGTCAGGAAGTCGTTTCTGAAAGTATTTGTATGGAGTGTAGCCATGTATGGAAGTGAAACATGGACGATAACTAGTTTGGACAAGAAGAGAATAGAAGCTTTCGAAATGTGGTGCTACAGAAGAATGCTGAAGATAAGGTGGGTAGATCACATAACTAATGAGGAGGTATTGAATAGGATTGGGGAGAAGAGAAGTTTGTGGCACAACTTGACTAGAAGAAGGGATCGGTTGGTAGGACATGTTTTGAGGCATCAAGGGATCACAAATTTAGCATTGGAGGGCAGTGTGGATGGTAAAAATCATAGAGGGAGACCAAGAGATGAATACACTAAGCAGATTCAGAAGGATGTAGGTTGCAATAGATACTGGGAGATGAAGAAGCTTGCACGGGATAGAGTACCATGGAGAGCTGCATCAAACCAGTCTCAGGACTGAAGACCACAACAACAACAACCTGTCACATGCACTGCAGGTGTCACTGGGGTATCCGAAAGCTATGTTAAACTTAGATACGAATACCTGCCTATAATATTCATAGGACACAATCTTACCACTAGGCCTACCTGTCTTGTACAATGTGTACTTTTTTTTTTCAAATATAAAGTGTCTGGCAAGTATGTTTTTTTTTTAGTTTTATCAAAACTATAATGGCTTGTACGGCCCTGTGATGTGATAAATGACACTTTCTTTAACTTCTTCTGAGGTCCTACAATGTTTGTAGTCATACTTTACTCTCTTGTCTGGTGGGGGCTCACCTGTTTCTTTCAAACTCGTTTGAATAGTTTGAACTCTTCACTCAGTTACGCCAAAAATAGACAAAAATGCTTTATAACAGACAGGGGTGTCAATAAAATTATCACCATCCTTTATTCTTACTTTGTAGGTGTAGCTCTTATCATTAAAATGTGATTCATTTTCAGGCTTTCTTGGTCTGTGATTTTTGACATCGTAAACATTGATAAGCCCAGCCAAGTATGATGACTGAGTATCATTAGATTCTAAACTATTAAAATGAGAAATTAATCTTTTTCTTTCACCTTCACAAACTCTATCATAACACTGTAATCTTTTACATCTGCAATCGGGCCCAGTTTCGTGAGTACACACTTTACGTTTTTTCATCACATCTCTTACCCTTCCGTGGGATTTTCTCTTCTTTGTGCTAAGTTTACTGCCGTTTTCACAATCTTCATCCACACTTGACTCACTTAATTCAATCATTTTCACAGAAACTACTACCAAGAACACAAGCTATAAACTTTGGCAACTTTCTAACCACAAACACAAAGTAAACAAAAGAATGAAGACAGCACTTTGAACTCCTGATCAAGCAAATTTTGCCAACCTTATGAAATGACTCTCATCATATGTGCCATGAACACAGATGACATTCATCAGTTTTACCATGCACAACAAAAATAAAATGACAAATAACTTGGTAACTGCCAGCATTCTTGCCGTGGGCACGCCCCTACAAATTCGGCTGTATTTAAGCTACAAATTCCTGTACTAACCTGAAAATGGTAAAAAATTGACTATCATCATTTTTGCCTTGTGCTCTTCATATGCTTGAATATTTCTGGTATCTCAACTGCAGATTTTTCAGCACTCATTTAACTTTAGGACTCTGTATCTCAATATGAACAAAATGGACTTGTACCATTATCGAAATAAGCCCTTCACATGTTAGTAGAATTGAGTATTCTGCATTTACAACTGCATTTTCCATTGGTACTGAGAATAAGTCATCTTAGCTATTTCTTGTGCTACACAAACATTGACAATATCACGCAGTATAGAAAGTAGTACAATGTGCTGGAAACATCGACTTTACCTGTCATCTGAGAGCTGTTTGGAAATGGAAGATTTTATGTACAACAAGATGGTGCTCCGCCTGTCCTCCACAGAGATATCAGAGCCTACTTGAATTAAAATCTACCTGGATGATGGGTAGGTCGAAGAGGAGCTGTTGAGTACCCACCATGGTCTCCAGATCTTACACCTTGAAAAATAGCATTTATCAATAAAACCCAGCTACACTGAATGAGTTGGTTGGTTGGTGGGTTGGTCAATCGCAGGGTACGGTAGCTGTTATGATGTGGAATGTGTCAATTGCACATGAAATGCACATATGAAACAAGGTTTTTTAATATATATGTATTACAATACAGAGTTAAAGATTAATATTTCTGTTATTTACCCATTTCCCTTAAATGGTACAAAATGCATATGCTACATTTATAGATTTTTTTATTCCTTTTCAAGAATTCATCTATGGTATAGAAGGAGTTGTCAAGGAGATATGATTTCAATTTATTTTTGAAGTTATTACTGCTGTCTGCCAGACCAAAAATCGAGGCATCCTGTGTGGCTATAATACAGGCAACACTGACAGCTGTAGTTCAGTCAACAGTTGAGCTGCTAATGGAGGTCATTTTGAACATATAAAATAACCTCCCCCCATGCACTAATTGTGAATGATCTGCCATTTTCTTCAACTAATATTGACTATGTAATGTAATAAAATAAAAATTATTTGTGAATCTTTTTCTTTGCTATCAATGTAATGTAATAGAATGAATATGAGCCATGACTTATATAAAAAAGAAACACACATTATTGCAATGACTCAGCATAAAAGAGAAATAACTAATTTAGGAATATTATTAAAAGATTTATATGTTGTTTAATTTAGCCCGACGTATATAAGCACTCAGTAAACTAGCTCAGTTCTCAGGGTAGTTACGTAATCATCGATAACTGTCCTTTTGTTATTTACCCATCACTACAGATATTACTCTAGGCTCATGAGAAGTTGTGTGCTTATTGAACCAGAGAATATTTGCCAAGTCTGTTCGATGTACACTACTGCTGTACGTAACTTAACATCGTGGTTTCGTCTCGATTCCCCAATATAAGATAACAAGAGTAGCATATACAAATGAAATTCTGTAATGGAACTGGAGTCCTGTGACCAGACTTTTTCTGCCTGGGATGTTATCTTGTTATATAAAGAAAATCTGTAACTAAAATTGTTAAATTATTACTAGCTGCCTCCAGTCTCATGGGATCTGAAATAAAGTTAATTGCCCTAACTGACAGCACATCTCATAGATGAGCTAAAAGAAAAATGTTAAAAGATTTTTCTAAGATGGTGCCTAACATTGAAAATTCTTTGTTAAGGCCCATATCTACTTAAGACAATCCAGGTATCTGGCTACCAACTGATTGACCACATACACAAATTATTTTGACAAAATAACCATTATGTTTTTCAGGTTTTAAGTACAACTTACATTATCAGGTGGTACAGCAAGATGAGCATTACACAAGAATGTCCTCTTAGGTCTGAATCCAAGCAGATAAGTGAAAAACCAAGGAAAGGTAGTTCATGCATATAAGTGCAACAGTCCATGGAATAACATGTCCATTGTAGTTCTCTCTCCTCTTCTTTGGCGTACTTGTCATTTATTTATAAAATTTATCATAATATTTAGTTTACATTTTTTTGAAACCCAAGTCCACTCAGGAGCAACAGTACAACTATCAAAGTGTGTCTACATTTTATTTTTCTGAACTCCTCTGTATAAGTAAAAAGTGAAATACCAATTTTCATACATTTAGCTTATTTTTATTTCAATATATAAAAAAAAATTCTTAAAAATTTTCATCCCCAATTTCGTCCTAAACAAGGCTGAATTTCCAAATACAGTGGAGCACACTTTTTTAATTTATGATGGAGAAGCAAAACACGAATTTCCATAGATTTAGCTCTTAAAATGCTTTCATAATGAAATAATTTCATTACAAATTTTTATCCCCTATTTCACTCCCATAGGGAGTTGAATTTTCAAAAACACTTAAACACTTTTTTTTATTTCTAAATGAGAAGTCATATACCAATTTTCATTGATGTAGCTGTAAATTTTTTTAACAATTCTTTAATAATGATTTATTTTCAAAAACTTTTATCCACTATTAATCCCCATTAGCAGTTGAATTTCCCAAAATGCTGAAACATGTATTTCTTTACTTCTGACTAGGAGACCATCATCATCATCATGTTCTGCCAAAAGGCAGGTTTTCTCTCATCAACCCTTTCCAGTATCCTTTCATTGCTCACTCTTTCCATCCAGCTTACTCTCTCCATTCTCGTTCACATCCACATCTCAAATGCTACTAACCTTTTTTCATCCTCTCGTCTCAGCATCCATTTTTCTGCCCCCTATGGTGCCACACTCCAGACAAAACATTTTCCAAGTCTTTCCCTTAGACCTCTATCTAATTTGCCACATAAGTGTCTCCTCTTTCTGTTGAATGCCTCCTTCAATATGGCAATTCAAGTTTTCACCTCCTGGTGACATCTTAAGTCTTCAGTTACTGTGCTTCCAAGATATTTAAATGCACTTACTTGGCTAATGGTAGATTGTCTAATTTTAATATTGGACAGTCTGCATCTTGTACTGATGACCATACTCTTTGTTTTTGCTGTGTTTATTTGTATCCCATATTCCACACAAGCTTCATTCAGATCTTTCAGCATGTTATTCACTGTCCGCTCACTTTTTGCCACTAATATTACGTCATCAGAAAATCTTATACATTCTATTCTCTTTCCCATCTAAGCCTTTTGCAATAATATCTTCAAGGTATGCATTAAACAGTGGGGAAAGGCGACAACCTTGTCTAACACCTCGTCCAATGCTGATTCCTTCAGAAATTCCGTTTCCAATCCTTATCCTTAATTTCTGGTGTAAATATAGATTCTGTATCAGTTGTCTCTATTTTCAATCCACTCCTTTCCTCTTCAAATATCCATCAGCTTGTTCCACTGAACTCTGCAAAAGTCTTTTTTCTAATCTATAAACAGGACAATAGCACCTCTTCTAAATCAGAAATGCTCCTCTGCCATCCCTCTATCCAGCTTGCCATATAGCCTTCTATTCAACACTATATGGCCAATCAGATATCAATTTTCGTAGTTCTAGTTTCAAAGTTGCCTTTATAGCAACATATTTTCAAAATGCTTTTCATACTTTCTTTCACCCCTGTTGGAGAGGAATTTTGAACAATCTGTCCTTAAATTCAAGTTTATGTCCTCAGCGGTTTTGGCTGAGTGATAGTGAGTCAGTGAACCTGTCTGGTCCTATTTCACCCACTTAGGTGATGAATTTCTGAAAACAGTGAGACACATATTTTTTTTGTTTCTGAGAAGCCAAGTACCAATTTTCAAATATTTAACTTTAAAAATATTTTCACAATGAAATAATTTCATAAAACATTTTACTCCCTGTTTCACCCCCCTCCCCCCCTTAGGGGTTGAATTTCAAAACAAGTGTAATGGTATTTTTTTATTTCTAACAAAGAAGTGAAATAAAATTTACATGGTTTTAGCTTCAAAAATGCTTCCATGTCCTTAAGGGATGAATTTCCAAAAACAATGAAACACCTTTTTTTTGTTTCTAGTGAAGAAAAGTTCAAATTTTCATAGATTTAGCTTTAAAAATGCTTTCATTGTGGAACAGTTTCATAGAACATTTTATCCTCTGTTTCATCTACATACGGGTTGAACTTCCAAAACACTGAAGCATATATTTTTTTATTTCTAACCCAAAAGCCAATACCAATTCTTGTAGATCTAGCTTCAAAACTGACTTAATGGCTACATATTTTCACAAAGATTTCAAGTTTCTATCCTTAGCAATAATGAGTTAGTGAGAGTGAATGGGTCAGGAAATTTACTCAAATAGTGTATTTTTTAACTATTTATGCTCTTCATCTTATCAATGAGAGATATGTTTTCTCATGATAAAGAACTAAAAAGGAAAGGAAAAAGAATTAGTAGTTTCTGTATTATGCAGAAATGTCTTTCACTAACAGCATGACAATCCTGAAGTGCACAGGTACACTAATCTTGTATGACTACAGAGGATCATCATCATCATTGTAGTTGAAGTGCGATAATTTGTGGCAGGCAAGATACAGAGGCAGTAATAATGGTTAGATATTTCCATGACCTTTGATAGCTATAAATTGCTAGTAAGTTGTTCTCACATTCACTTATTTAGAATGATTTGACATAGTGAGTATTACATGTGATGCAAAAGTGTCACATCTAGTACAATTTACATAGCCTCACTGTACCTGGTTAATGATGCAATGTAAATAGGTCTTGCAGTGTCTGTAACTGCTGCATTGTCTACAGTTTTCTGCTGTGATTGTGCATCATCTGTCCCCATCCCAATGGTCCCAGGCTCACTGTTCCTGATTAAAGATGCACTGTAAATGTGTTGGCCCCTCTGCCAGTGCTTTGCTTCCCTCTCCCATCCAGGGATCACCACTACCTGCCACTGCACAGGAAAAAGAGTGACCAGCCATGGAGGCAGTAACTACTCTGTCCCTTCATAGACTTTGTATCGCTGTGAACCAGAAGTTTTAATCCGATAGACATAATGTGTGTCTAGTTTTACCCAGGCAAACCATACAGTAAAACATGCTCTCTCAGCAAATATCAAGATGCTCTTTGTTGTTTTCTTAGTCATTCATTTTGAAATTTTTGTGCTTCTTATCAAATAACACATCCATCAGTGAGTCAGTTGTATATTCAACTGAGGTATGTTGATTTCCTGACATGTCCATTGTGGAATGTACTACAAATAATTTTTTTCATCACGAAAATGCTTATAATTTAATACTGGTCACAAATACTGTCTTGCACAAGTGTGACAACATAGTTCAAGTGAGTGTGACCTAGCTTAAGATGTCACAGCTCAGTAAAATGACAGGTGATAAATGCTGTCTTATTTTTTGTTTCCATTTGGTTAAGCATGGTCGTGTACAATCCCACTCCCTTCACACAGACAAAATCGACTTATATGTACCTGCTTTATGTCTGCTCATAAACAATTACAAAATACTATCATTACATAAGTAAAAGAAATCTTTTTAACTGTTAGTAGGATTTTAATGAAGTTTATTGTAATGAAAGCACTCAACCACCTACAAAAATGTAGCACAATTGTCTTCACAGAAAGATAACTGATGAAGTTTACACTGATCTTGGATCCAGAAATGCCACAGATACAGTGAGCTTCAAAACTCAAGAACAACATGTAGCACGATGAGAGGCCCACCATCCCTGTGAAAAATCACATATGCATATTAGTACATTGTACATTATAATGGAATATAAAATAGATTTATTTTGTGTGATCTTAAGACTGCACTAAATACAATTTAATTTTCATCATAGATCCTATAAATTCCGAAATAGTTGTACTGAACTTAGCAATATCCACTTGTCTGTGGAAATAGGTAATACATGTGAGCAGGTAATCATTAATAATGTATGACTCTATTGTTCAATAACTTTATGGGTTTCTTACAGAAGGAAACAGCTGTACAACTTGTACATAAAAAATTTTAACACATTCCAGGCACATGGCCTCAGAGGAAAAGTGGCTGTCTTGTAAACAAAATTATTTTCTTACCCTCAGGTCACACAAATGGTATCATTAATGGTTTTGACTATTAGCAAGTCATAATCAGTTAATCCACTTAAAAAGGAAAAGCTTGGAATGGTAAAATACTAAGACACTAAGTTACAAAATTGGGGAAACTTCTACATATAATGGAAGTAGCTGTGTATAGAAACTAATCTGATTGTGGAACTAATTTTCCTATCCTCCTATAAACATATTTTTGCATAGACCATCTGATGCTCATATGAGTTTTTAAGAAGACAATTTAGATCCAACATTATCAGTATTCATATACTGGTTGCACATTAACAACTGCTCTGTTTGTGAAGATTCATAGTTCTGTGAAAAGGTATAATGGACTGGAAACATATTGTCTTTGATCATGGGCTTACATAAGATTTTGATTCTGAAAATAAGCGTAAAGGCCCCCATAGCCATTATGGTCTGTGTCTCAAACCTATGTAAGCCAAGGCTTTGGAGTAATTACTTAAAAAACCACAGTGGCCATCTACTACTTTAAATTCTATTTATGCCAAGACACATTTTAGGTTTACACTCACCATCAGTTGGTGTGATATGGTTACATATTCATAATTATTATGTTTATGTTGATGGCATTGTGAATTCTGAAGGCATTGCTGTGTCCAAAATAATATTTTTTTAGCTATGATAATTAAAGAAATTTCTGTTGTGCTTTTTCTATATACTTATTTTAGCAGAAAAACAGGTAGTATGAATAATTCCAGTGAACTCCTGCTTAAACTGTTGAGTAGCTGTTTCATCTAATAATTAAAACTAATTATGTGTGTAAATTTATTCTGAACACTGGGCTAATTAAAGTTTGTTTAATTTGCCAGTTTGTTAACTGCAATTTATGTACCAGAGCCCAAGTATTATGACAAATTATTGAACGAACCTTAGGGATCTGCAAAAGGAGGGTGGCAAAAGGTGACACTTGCCCCCCCCCCCCCCATCTTTCTGAAGTCTGGATTGTAGAGTTTTTATTCAGTAGTGAATTCTCAATCACTTCTAGAAGTGATTTCCATGATTCCACTAAACCTCTCAAGACAATACTACGGCTTAACAACTGCTGTGTAAAATGGCAATTTCAGGCTTCACACCCTCCATTTTGGCACAAAAAGCTTAGACAGCACAACAAATCAGCAATAATAATAATAATAATAATAATAATAATAATGATTTTATTGTCTTTAGGCCATTACAGCAATTGACAACGTCAAATGAAGTTACAATTTATAATACAGTGTGATAAGGTATTGACTACTGAAATATTTTAGTTTATATTACAATAAATGTACAGTGGGTCATCTGTTGGATTACTGCATTTTACAGTTGAAGAATTCATTGATATCATAGAACGGGTGGGCAATAAACCATTCATGCAGTCTTTCTTTGAATGTATGTTCAGGAAGATCCTGTATGGCATGTGGCAGCTTATTAAATAGCTTGTGTCCTGTGACTTCATAGCTATTTATTGATTTTGATAGTCTGTGGTAAGGCGTGTATATGTGTTTGATGCTTCTTGTGTTGTAACAATGTACATTTTCTCTACGTTTCACATCTTGTAGGTTCTTCTTCGTAAAGATTAAGACATTGTATATATAGAGGTTTATTACAGTCATAATTTTTTGTTTAGTAAATAAGGGTTTGCAGTGAGCCTTATGTGAAGAGTTTGTAATTATCCTAATGGCTTTCTTCTGCAATAATAGGATGTCATGTATATGACTACAGTTACCCCACAAAATAATGCCATAGGATATTATACTCTGGAAAAATGCAAAATAAGATGATCTGATGTATGTTTCAGGTACACAATTTCTGAGTTGTCTTAATAAATAAATTACTCTAGATAGTTTACTACTAATATAGTTTACATGTTGACTCCAGGTTAACTTTTCGTCTAAATAAACTCCCAGGAATTTAACAGAACTAGGGTCATCAGATAGTGGCTTTTCTCTTAGAGTGAAGATTATCTGCTGAGTTTTATTTTCATTTAGCAGGAAACCATTTGCTCTGAACCAATATGCTGCATGAGTGAGTGTATTTTCAGCACAGGTTTTAAGGTCATTAAGATTGTTACTGCTATGGAGAAAAGTCGTATCATCTGCATACAATACAGTGGTGGGTCTAATAAACGAGGGGAGGTCATTGATCATTATTAGAAACAGGAAGGGCCCCAGTACAGATCCCTGAGGCACACCTACTTTAACATTTTCTATGTTTGACATTTCCTTACCAACGCAAACTACCTGTTTACGGTTGTTGAGATAAGCTTTTACTAGTCTGAGACTGTTTTCTTTGATGCCGTAGAATTCTAGTTTCTCTAGTAGTGGCATGTGCTCAACACATCACGCCATCCAAAAATACTATTGGCACGTTCATTCCTAGTGATGGATGTGTTCTCACTGTTAAGTGTCATGACTACTAGTTAAGTAATGAGAGATACTTACAGAAGAGTAATAAGAAGACACACATCACATGGTGGTGGTATTCTTGACTTGGAAGGGTTCAGCCGGCAATACGCCGTTTCCAGGGGACGCCTGAATGCTGCACGAGGCATTCTTCAAGGAGGCACCTTCCATGTCCCCCATAAGACTGCCACCTATCAAACCAGAGAAAACTTAGGACATAAAGTGTACTCCTAATCAGTCCATTTCTAATGACTCATGAAATTTGGAGAAGGTGTCTTGTCAATTATTATAACCTCTTCACTGTCTCAGAATACAGAGCCATCAGTTTTCGTGTTGACACAGTTTGTTTGACAACTGAGCATGATGTGACTCCACAGACTGTTACTTCATGGGGCGGAAGGAGGGGGGGAGATGGGGGGGGGGGGAGATGTTATGAAAACCCCAGGTTCCATCACCACAAACAATCTGCCAATGAATCATTTGGCATCCCTTTTTTAATGACCCAGGAATGCTAATGCAGTACCAATTATCACAACTTTTTCTCAACTGTAAAGTATCATGGCACGCACCATGCACAGATTTTGTGGTGCCCTAAGTGCTGAGTGACAATTTCATGCACAATTGAACAAGACGTTTCGTGACACTTTTCATGCATGTCACTAATTGTGAATCATCAGTTCTTTTGAATGACACAATCCATCTTTTGTTTCAGTGTATCTTTGATGATGGAGGACCGCTCTGATCACTCTTTATCTTTAACATCTGTTCTCGTACTCTGAAATATTATGCACCACTAATGGACACTGACTGCATTCATTACACAGTTGCCATAAATGGTCATAAGTCTGCAATGAATGTCAAAGGTTCTAACATTTTCTACCTGCAGAAAACCAGTAACACCTTGCACCACACAGTTGATGAGATTTGCTGTCAGCACAGTTGTACTCATGCCTATCTCCATAGTTAACACTAGTCAAGGTGTGACTTACAACTGTATGCAGAAACTGTTCACGTCACACTGAACACAAAAAATTAAGGAGCAACTGTTACAAAATGCATGCATGCCCTATACGCAAAGATATTCTTTGTTTTCTGGATGTTCGTCATACATAAACAAACTGACATATAAGGAGTGCAGCAGTCTGTGATGGTTGACACTGCTGTGTATGGGAAAATGTAATCACTGAGTCACTGTACAAGGATACAAGATGATAGAACTTCTATTTAGGGTTATGAATAGCAGCTTGCTCTAAATGTAGAAAAATTTAAGTTAGTGCAAATGACTAGGAAAAACCATCCTGGTGTGCTTGAATACAGTACTAATGGTGCGATTCTTGACACCGTTATGACAATTAAATATCAGGATGTAACACTGAGATGCAATATGAGGTGGAATGGGCATGTAAGATCTGTAGCGGGTAAGAAAAATTGTCAACGTTGGTTTATTATGAGAATTCTAGAAAGTTTAATTAATCTTTAAAGGATATTGTGTATAGAATGCCAGTACAACCCATTCTTGAGTACAGTTTGAGTGTTTTGGGATCCCCACCATGTCAAATTAAAGGAAGACATCAAAGCAATTCAGAGATGTTTTGCTGGATTTTTTACCAGTAGGTCAGATCAACACACAAGTGTTACAGATACACACTGTGAATGAAATTGGAAAACCCAGGGGGGAAGAAGAGGCTGTTTTGAGAAAGTCTAGAGAACCGGCATTTGCAACAGACTACAGAACAATCCTGGTTCAACTTGTCTGGAGTTTTCACTGTTTCTACCATGTTCAACTACACCTCAGTAGTGGCAGGACTAAAGACTGGGTTAATTTTTGTTTTACTTCTGGCGGAAATATTTTTTCTAAATTTATGGTCTGTACAAGTGTGCAGGCCCTTCACGAACCAATACCTTGCCGAGGAGGGATGGCTTGCATGCCTCAATCAAACAGATAGCTGTACAATACATGCAACAACAGTGGAGTGTCTGGAGTGGAGCAAATGAGCCATGTCTTCCACCAGGGTTTCCTACTCCCAATCCTAATTAGTATTCTCTGACCCACCCAACCAACACAACATCCTGGTCCATCCCTATCTCACTCTCACTTCCAATCTCTTGAAAAAAGGGCCATACCCATGTGGAAGACCAAGATGTGAGCCCTGTCAAATTCATCCACCCAGCATAACCTACAATAGTACTGTCACAGGATTATCATATCCCATCAGAGTCACGACCACCTGTGAAAACGGCCATACCATATACCAACTCTGCTGTAATTTCTGCACAGCCTTTATCAGGAGAAGAAACAATTATGCGCACTATCAAACATTGTTAAAATTGGGAATTATTTGCCGCTATTTTCTGAATTACAGCTCTGAGTCTTGTGTACTCTACTGTGAATATAGTACATCAGTATGGCTCAATAGTGACCACATAAAGAATGTCAGCATAGAATGTAATTGTAATGATAATGCCTACATGTATCTAACAGTTTCTCTGCCTACATGTATCTAACAGTTTCCTATGCTTAACCATGTTCATGCACCACAAATACAATGGAACTTTGATGTTGTAAGGAAATATACTAAAACACAAAGTAGTCTCTCTTGTCTAAAGGTGTGGAAATTGACAGACTGCATTCCATAGTCCCTCCATACTTAAAAGCCAGGAAACTAGTTGCTGACAGCTTTAACAGACCTGGAGCATGGTAAAAATAGAGGGAAGAGTCCTCACTGACATGTGCCTATGACTTTCCCAGTCTCACACAAAAAAAAAACCTGTGGACCTCAACTTACATTGGAAAATATAGACAAGCCTCAATAGAATAAATGAGGGCAGATGAGTGGACTCATTCTACTGATGGAGAAAGGCAGCTTCAACAGAATGTCAGTGCGATGACAACACACAAGCCATACACTGTATTACAGCAGAACAGGCTTTATGGTCTGATGGTCAGCAATTGGGACTTCAGTGTGATCCAAAAGTAATGAAAATATGTTAAAAATCTTGTTTGTGACTGGTGTGATTATATCAAAAAAAGTGTAAAATCTCAGTTTTCCTTATGTAGTATAAGTTATGTTCTTATGTTTACATGTTTTCAAAAGAATATTTGCTTAGCAATCAAAGCTGTACTGGTGAGTACTGAAGGTACAAACACTTTAATGAAATGTGAATCTATGGAGGTACTCACATGACTTCTTCTGCTTATTGCAGCAAACTCCTGCATGTAACAATTCACTGGAATTTTGATTTAGAAGAAGCAGCACTGGAATTTTGATACTGAGAAGTGTACACTGGAATTTTGTCTGTCACCTGCAACAAACAAATATTTATTGAATATAGCACATGTAGACAGCTCTAGTCTTATCATGAAATAAATGATCAGATACTAATAATTGTGTGTTTACACTGCAATCAATGTGTCTAAAAAATTCTCAAATTACAGCCAATGTATGCCTGTCAAACTGCTTAAGGAAGAGCTGCACAGTTTCCTGGTTTAGAAGCACAGTGTACTCATTAGAAGAATTCCTTCATATACCTAATAATATAACTTTGTAATCATGTTTTTGTCAAAAAATTCATTTCAAGAAATGTTAATACTGTAGGCTAAGTAAACTGATTAAGTCTATTTCATTTATTTATGCCAAATGATTAATAGAGAAACTCAATTCATAATAATTGTGACACTTCAGTATTAAAGTATGAGCTACATTCATAAAATGAACATCTTTTGTAGGTATTAAAAATTAAATAGCTGAAGTATACCAAGTGCAAAGATGCCAAAAAAAGCAAATCTGAAGACCTTACTTCAATAATATTTCCATTTTATGTACTCACTGTGCACTACTGTCATTTTCATCCACTCATGCATGGTTACACAAAAGGAAATGCTGTTGACATAGTCTTTGTAGAAAATTTCTCTAAGTAACTAAAGTGAAATAGCCACAAAGATTAAAATAATAAATCAGAGGAATATGATTGGCTGACCACTCAACTCAAAGTGCATGCAAGTATAAAATGTATGGTATACTGTACTTAGTATGCTACAAATACTGAATAATGTGTCATTTGCAGTTAGGTTACAAGAACTTCATCTCACTGGAAAGACTTGAAGAAGGTATGTATAGTCAAAATGTGCATTTCACCCAGCACAATTTGTAGTAGTGCACTCTTTGTCCTGTTGGCATGTGACTTTGTACCTCAATAGTAAGAGCAGAGAGGCAAGGACATCTCATTAAGAATTGACAAGAGTGAATTGGCAAGAGTGAGCACTCTGTGACAATTTGAGACACAATCAGGGATGCTCCACACAACATGTACACTTGCATCTGCTTGTCACAGGATAATTCTACATGTAATGCTAGTGTCGTCAATGTGTAAGCAACAGAAGATAATGGCTTCTTTTCAAAAGGATGTAAGTGAAGTCTGCCACCCCTTAGTCTTCTGAGTTCTGCATGTAATTTTATTATAAAGCTGCATGGTGGAGCAACAAAATTTTCATCCCACTTCCAAGAGTATAAATGCTTCAGAAACAGGGAATTCTGGAAGTAAATTTGTGGTAGTTTATGTTGTATGTTGGATCCTTCATTCTAATATCTTGTAGGGTTTGCAAGTTCTAGCTAAAAAAACACTCATTATCATAGACAGCCTCAACTTTTTCTTTGAGTGCAGATCTGAGATTATTTATACCTTAATTGTATTATAATATTGACACTGTATAGTTTATACATGTATTAGAGTATCGATAACACATTTTTGGGTCCAAGTTGAGCTTCTATGAATTATCACAAATGTTAACTAATGTTTTTGAATGTTCTAGAATATAGCTGTGGTCTTAATAGTGTCTTTGATTACTAATTATAACACCCTGCTGCTGCTTAAATTTTGAACAAAAATCACATCAGTGGTGGCCGAAGATTTCTGGCATAAGAAGTTGCCCTTATTTTACCAATTTCCTTGTGAAAGAGGGTAGAAGAGTGGACAGATGTTTAGGAGACTCTCTTGCCCTTAGTGTGGGAAACAGCTGATAAAAGACAGAAGTATTAGGAATGATCAATGAATGGCATTAGGATTCAGAAGGCAACAGAAACCCCTGCATTAAACACACATGATGTGTATCCACAGGAAATGTGGCCTGTAATTGAAGAAGTGTCATCATTGGGAAAAGATTCTGAACTAGTCCCCCCCCCCCCCCCCTTTGGATTTCCAGGAGATGACTGCCAAGAGGGAGTTGACCATGAGAAAAAGATTGAATAACCAATGAAAGGACAACATTCCAGGAGTCAGGGCATAGAATTTCAGGAGTTTGAATGTGGTTGAGAAGCTAGAAAATCTGAAAGGGGAAATGCTAAGGCTCAGTCCAGATATAGCGGGTGTTAGTGAAGTGAAATGGAAGGAAGACAAGGATTTCTGGTCACATGAGTGTAGGGTAATATCAACAGCAGCAGAAAATAGCATAACAAGAAGAGGACTTATTATGAATAGGATGGTAGGACAGAGAGTGAGTTACTGTGAACAGCTCAGTGATAGCATTTTTCTCATCAGAATTGACAGCAAATGAACACCTATGACAATAGTTCACGTATACATGCCAACATCGCAAGCAGAATATGAAGATATAGAAAAAATATATGAGGATTCTGAATGGGTATTTCATACATAAAGCGAGATGAAAATCTAACAATCATGAGGGTTTGGAATGCAGTTATAGGGGAAGGAGGAGAAGAAATGCTTACAGAAGAATATGGACTTTACATCAAGATCATTCAGAGATTCTGAACTCAGATATTGGATTGTAAGATATGCTCAGGGGCACATAGAGATTCAGATCACAATTTGCTAATTATGAAGAGTAGGCTTAAGTTTAAGAGACTAGACAGGAAGAATCAATGTGCAAACAAGTGGGATAAAGAAGTACCAAGGAATGAAGTGACATGCTTGAAGTTCTCTGAGGCTATAGATACTGTGATAATGAATAGCTCAGTAGGCAGTTCAGTTGAAGAGGAATGGACATCTCTAAAAAGAGAAATCACTGAAGTTGGAAAGAAAAATGTAGGTACAAGGAAAGTAATTGTGAAGAAACCATGGATAACAGAAGAAATACTTCAGATGTTCGACAAAAGAAGGAAACACAAAAATATTCAGCGAAATTTAGGAATTCAGAAATGCAAGTCACCTAGGAATGAAATAAACAGGAAGCGCAGGGCAGCTACGGCAACATGGCTACATGAAAAATGTAAAGAAATCAAAAAAGAAATGATTTACAGAAAAATGAAGATAACCTTCAATGAAATTAAAAGCAAGGGCAGTACAATTATGAGTGCAATGGGAATTCCACTGTTCGATGCAGAGGAGAGTAAGGTAGGTTGAAAGATTACACTGAATGCCTCTGCAAAGGGGAGGATTTGTCTGATGACATGATAGAAGAAGAGACAGGAGTTGATAGTGAATAAATAAGGGGTCCAATATTAGAATTATAATTTAGGAGAGCTTGGGAAGACTTAAAATCAAGTAAGGTAAAAGAGATGGATAATATTCCATCAGAATATTTAAAGTCAGTGGGGGAAATGGTAACAAAAAATTATTCACATTGGTGTATAATGTATGAGACTGGTGATATACCATCAAACTTTTGGAGAAACATCGTCTACACCATATCAAAGATTGCAGGAGTTAACGAGTGTGAGGACTGTCACACAATCAACTTAACATCCCACACATCCAATTTGGTGACAAGAATATTATACAGAAGACTGGAAAATAAAACTGAGGATCTGTTAGCTGATGATCAGTTTGGGTTTAGGACAGGTAAAGGCAGTTCTGATATAGTGGCTGATAATGGAAACAAGACTAAAGAAAAATCAAGACTGTTCATAGGATTTGTCAATCTGGAGAAAGTGCTTGACAATGTAAAATGGTGCAAGATGTTCGAAATCCTGAGAAAAATAGGGGTAAACTGTAGGGAAAGAAGGGTAACATACAATATCTACAAGAACCAAGAAAGAACAATGAGAGTGGAGGATCGAGAACAAAGTGCACAGATTAAAAATGGCATAAGACAGGGATGTAGCCTTTCATCTCTGCTGTTCAATCTGTATGTCAATGAAGCAATGGTGGAAATAAAAGAAAGGCTCAAGGCTCGGATTAAAATTCAAAGTGAAAAGATATCAATGATGAGATTCACTGATGACATTGCTATCCTAAGTGAAAGTGAATAAGTATTGCAGGAGCTCTTGATTTAATGAATGGTCCAATGAGTACTGAATATAGACTGAAAGTAAATCAAAGAAAGACAAAAGTAATGAGAAGTAGCAGAAATTAGAACAGCAACAAATTTAATCTCATATTTGGTAATCACAATGTAGATGAAGTTAAGGAATTCTGCTAGCTAGGCAGAAAAATAACCTGTGATGGATAGAGCAAGGAGGACATAAGAGGAGACTGGCACTGGCAAAAAGGGCATTTCTGAAAGAGTCTGCTTCTATCAAACAAAGGTCTTAATTTGAGGAAGAAATTTCTGAGAATGTATGTTTGGAGCACAGCATTATATGCCAATGAAACATGTACCATGGGAAAACTGGGAAAAAAGAAAATCAAAGCATTTGAGATATGGTGCTACAGAAGAATGTTGAAAATCAGGTGGACTGATAAGGTAAGGAATGAGGAGGTTCTCTTCAGAATCGATGAGGAAAGGAATATATGGAAAATACCGACAAGATGATAGGACATCTGTTAAAGATATCAGGGGATAACTTCCATGGCACTGGAGATAGCTGTGGCAGGTAAAAACTATAGGGGAAAACATGGGACATATCCAGCAAATACTGGAGGACACTGTTTGCAAATGCTATTCTGGGATGAAAAGGTTGTCACAGGAGAGGAATTTGTGGTGGGCCACATAAAACCAGTCACAAGATTGGTGACTCAAAATGAATGAAAGAGAGAGAGAGAGAGAGAGAGAGAGAGAGAGAGAGAGAGAGAAAGAGAAGAATATTCTTGAATGTTCTAGAATATAACTTGGAGACAGTGCATAGCACATTGATATAGACTGCAGGAAAATTGTCTTAACCAAAAAACAGCACATATCACAACAATATGCAATTCAGAAAAATAATCCTAACTGATTAGTTAGAGGCAGCATAGTAAAGGTAGAGGAAAAAATGTATCTACCTATAGAAAGAAACTACATAAACAAAGTATTCTTTTGTGAGCATACAGTTTTAGCGATGAAAGACTTTGTTTAACAAACAAAGTAGTGGATACAAAATAAGATACAATGAAGAACCAAGATGAAATTGTGAACTTCCAAACAGCATTCCTAAATTTGCTCCATGTTCCCAGTGTCCTTATGAAAAAAAATTTTAACATCATCATATTATCCAGAAAAGAAAAGACAGGTCAGTATTCACACAAAAAATTCCATTCATTTTAATTAACTTACCATCCAGCTGTAAGAGGCTTCAGTTCCCAGTAAGATTGGTATATAGTATGGCTATCAATGAAGTGCAAGGGAAAACTTTCTAATGTTGCAGAGTGAAACTAAGAAAACTGTGTTTTTTGCATGAACAACTGTATTAAATGATGATGGCGTCCTCTTGGGTAAAATATTCCGGAGGTAAAATAGTCCCCCATTCGAATCTCCGGGCGGGGACTACTCAGGAGAACGTCATTATCAGAAGAAAGAAAACTGGCGTTCTACGGATCGGAACGTGGAATGTCAGATCCCTTAATCGGGCAGGTAGGATAGAAAATTTAAAAAGGGAAATGGATAGGTTAAGTTAGATATAGAGGGAATTAGTGAAGTTCAGTGGCAGGAGGAACAAGACTTTTGGTCAGGTGAATACAGGGTTATAAATACAAAATCAAATAGGGGTAATGCAGGAGTAGGTTTAATAATGAATTAAAAAAAATAGGAGTGTGGGTAAGCTACTACAAACAGCATAGTGAACGCATTATTGTGGCCAAGATAGACACGAAGCCCATGCCTACTACAGTAGTACAAGTTTATATGCCTCCTAGCTCTGCAGATGACGAAGAAATTGATGAAATGTATGATGAGATAAAAGAAATTATTCAGGTAGTGAAAGGAGACGAAAATTTAATAGTCATGGGTGACTGAAATTCAACAGTAGGAAAAGAGAGAGTAGGAAACATAGTAGGCGAATATGGATTGGGGCTGAGAAATGAAAGAGGAAGCCGTCTGGTAGAATTTTGTGCAGAGCATAACTTAATCAAAGCTAACACTTGGTTTAAGAATCATGAAAGAAGGTTGCATACATGGAAGAACCCTGGAGATATTAAAAGGTATCAGATAGATTATATAATGGTAAGACAGAGATGTAGGAACCAGGTTTTAAATTGTAAGACATTTCCAGGGGCAGGTGTGGACTCTGACCACAATCTATTGGTTATGAACTGTAGATTAAAACTGAAGAAACTGCAAAGAGGTGGGAATTTAAGGAGATGGGACCTGGATAAACTGAAAGCACCAGAGGTTGTACAGAGTTTCAGGGAGAGCACAAGGGAACAATTAACAGGAATGGGGGAAAGAAATACAGTAGAAGAGTTCAAAGTTTCTTCTAACTAGACAGCATGATCTCTATATTTATGTGCTACTGACAGTAGTCTATATTTGAATGACTTTAGAACTGTCAGAGGGGAATCGGGTGGCGGGTTGAAACATCGAGCAACATAACTTGCTTTCACCTACTGGATTAGTTACCAAATCTATGTATCCAATCTTCAGGCATTCTTTTGTACCACTGCATTTCAGAAGCTTATATTCTCTTCTTGTTTGAACTGTTTATCACTTATGTTTCACTTGCACACAAGGCTATGTACCAAATGAGTAAATTCAGAAGAGATTTACTAATATTTAAATATATTTTGATAGTAACAAATTTCTCAGAGATGCTTTCCTTGCTAGTGTTAGTTTGCATTTTGTATCAATTCTACTTCTCCCATCAGTTATTCAGTTTCATTTCCTAACCTAATTCTTTCATTATCACCATATTTAATTTGACTACATTCCATGAACCGTATTTTACATCTGACCTACGTCTACATACTGTAGGCAGCTTAGAATGCCTGTAGATCAGGCAGGGAAACAGTCCTTCCCTTCACTCACTTCTGCACAGTGGCTGCCTACAGTCTATGATACTGGTTGTTTGAAAAATATTGCGTTGCCCATAGAGATATCTAAATATCTACATACCTTTGAACATGTCCAATCCATTCACCCATAACTCCCTTCTCAAATTTTGCAGTTATGTGTTCCATGTATCATTTGAGTGAAAACTGAATCTAATCTATATTGAAATGATGTGGAAAAAGTTGCTTTAGAGGACGTATGTAAAAGATTAGTGTTGACATTAATGAACACATTTAGCCCTACTCATGCTACTACACTGAATATTTTTTTAAATCAATGGAGTATGAGTTGTCCAGGTGAAACAATTTTAAGTTCTCTTTAAAACTTATCTTTGCTTTTATGTCATTGGTCAAATAAATGAATAAAATAGCATAGTCCATATCAATTCCGGCAGGCCAGGAAAAAATCTTACCTTCATAGACTCGGATGTTATTGAATTTAGCGTATGTTAAAATGAAGGACTACGTAGGGAAAACACATTTTTTTTGTTTATTCTCCATAAAAAAATTTCTGCTCTGAGATACAGCTCTCCAAAGATGACTGTGTGCATACCATTTTGAATATGAAAATTTTGGAAAAAAATTTAAAATGCTGTATCTCTGTATCAATTCTAGGTTTTTTTGTTGGGGTTTTTAATTCAAAAGACAATTGCTTTATGATTACAAAGAAATCCTTCATTTGGGCTTACGTGTCAAAGTTCTTTTACTACAGTGTTCTGAACTTTTTTATAATTTATGGATTTTTTTAAATGTCAATCCATACAATTTTGATGTTTTTCTGTTGATTTGTACCATATAGTTCTACATTCCCTGAAAAGGAGAGCTTCCATTTTGAGGTTGAACATGTTTTATAAACAATTCAAATTTTTGCCTTATGTAAAACATGTTTTATTACCACATTATCACACAATAGGCTCATAAAAACCAAAAACCAGCCTTATTTAACTTAATTTTAGTTTTGAAAGATGAGTAAGAGACTCATTTTTTCAAGCATTTTAAATGCTTCCAAAATGTATGTGAAAGGTCTAAAGACTTTAAGGTTTCAATTTATACAACTTTGGTGCACTCTGTTTTGCACTGAAATAAGCCAGTTAATCTTTTTCTGAGGCTGTTTCCCCCCATGTATATATTCGTATTATTTCACATGCAATCTAGATTATTAGACAGGTTATCTTCCTGGTGCAATGGGACGTATCCTCAGCCATTTACCTCACGTTGGTTTGCAGAGTATAGATGTACATGTAGAAATCTTGGAGTGTCACCTTGAGCTTAATGTAGGGGATATGTCTCTCTTATTAATCTTTGCATCCGTCTCCATAGCTGAGTGGTCAGCACAGCGGATTGCCACACCAAGGGGCCCGGGTTCAATTCCTATCTGGGTCGGGGACTTTCTCCGCTCAGGGACTGGGTGTTGTGTTTTCTTCATCATCATCTTATCCCCATTGACATGCAAGTCGCCAAAGTGTCATCACTTAAAAAGACTGGCACCAGGCAACTGGTCTACCCGTGGGAGACCCTAGCCACACGACATTTCATTTCATTAATCTTTGCAGAATCACTCATAGAAAAAACTATCATTCTGTATTTTGCAACATACTGCTTCTTAGTTCGTTGCTGTTTTTTCTCACATTGGCTACTTTATTGTCTTCCCTAATGACAGTAACTGTGTTGGCTGTTACCACACAAGTGGTCTAAGCTTTTTTAATTTTTCGAAGTGGGATGGTGGCAGTTGTACAACATTGTGACATCTTCATACTAGTAAAAAAAGATGCTTTGTAATACAGCTGCTCCAACACAATTAGTAGCGAACATATTGTGATGGAGACAAATTGAGGCATGAATTCTAGGAGATAATTGTGCAAAGATACTTTGTGTTGTTACTGATCAAATAAATGATAGTATAATAGTCTTTTGTGTTTTTCTTACCGTTTTGAAGATGAGTGTGGAAAGTGGTTCGAAAAGAAAGAAAAATACATTAAGAAAACAGAAAATAAAACGAAAACTAATGACTGGTGAGTACAGAATCATCGAGCCTGACCCAGATCTCAAAAGTTCAATTTGGTCAGTGTTTAAGCCCGTAGGAGATAGTGATGGCAACAGTGCTGCCTGTCTTTGTTGTGTGGAGTGCAATGCACTTTACTTGCATGGTAAAGGGTCATGTGACACTTTGCATATTTCACACCATTTGTGTGTGTCTAACACACAGGTGGCATGTGTTGACCAAAAATGCCTTCCCAGTTGTGCTCAGAGCAAATTTACTGGCAAATGCGTGGTTGTGTGTCCACGAGAAGCTATTAGAAGTGAAGGATTTTTGGGTGTGGCTCAGATTAGTAGACATTGCAGTGACTTATGGAAAAATTATACGCAGAACCTTCTAGGCCGCATCCCACT
The DNA here is from genome assembly GCF_023864275.1 of Schistocerca cancellata. Classification (NCBI taxonomy): domain Eukaryota; kingdom Metazoa; phylum Arthropoda; class Insecta; order Orthoptera; family Acrididae; genus Schistocerca; species Schistocerca cancellata. The sequence goes on from NC_064627.1 coordinate 35,695,727, forward strand.
ACTCTCTCACGACACATCACAAAAGAAGCAAAAAACCTTAGGAAATTATACCTGAAGTAATTTTTTATGTGAATGAAGGTGAATGCTCAACGATCAGATATGTGGACAATCTCACAAGGAGAGATCGTTACCTTACATGTACTGTTTCGTATTTTTTTAACTGAGACCTCACATCACACTTCTTGTTTATGACCCCCTTTCCAGATGAGCCTAAAACACTTGAAAATATCAGAGAGGAATTGTTGGAAGATTTATCTCCCTTGGTATTCATGAGAAAAGTCTTGTCAAAGATGTACGTTTTATGACTAAGGTGCCAACATTACTGCCGCTCTTTGTAGATATTCTACACTGATTTGTTCCTGTCACATTCTGAACAGAATACTAAGAAATGTATTTAATACTCCATATATCTCATCCAATTGCTCACAACTATTTTGTTCTGACTTCAGTGAAGGAACGTGTAACATTTGTAAAGCAAAGTGGCCTTGTTCATACAGGGTGTATACGACCCGGGAGATCCGGGAAAAACCTGGGAATATTTTCATCCAGGAGAAAACTGGGAAAAACCTGGGATTTTTTAGAATTCTGGGAATTTTTCATTGTTTTAGTTTTCAGTTAAATTTTTGTAACATTGACCGGTAAGAACCAATACTCTAACAGTGGATATTACTGTATTTCGCTACTGCAGAATAATACTGCAGCAATAAAACTTGAAAGAGAGAAAAAGAAATGAAAATAAAACTAAGTTGCCAAGGAAATGCGCCATATACAGCAACAAAACACAGTGCTCACAAAAGCGTCTGCCAACAGCAAAATGTGTCAACGGCTTTAGGAAGACTATGCAATGCTTCATAACAGCAAGTTGCCTCCGATGAGCCTGATGTTACAACTGCTTACAGTAGATTCATTTGAGCAGTTGCGAGCGAGCTCTTGCACATGCGTAGTTGAGTCGCGTATGACTAGAACCTTCTCCCGCTTTTTTGCTAGAACGCTACACTGGCAAGGGCCAGTTGTACAGTCCCAGGCTAGCTGCCGCTAAAGTTCTGTTGTGGGAGCAGCGTGGAAAATGCATTGTACGAACACCTAATAATGCCTAACTGGAGAAAAAAAGCGGGATACCGTAATAAAACGGTGATTGTGGCAGGGTTAGTCAAGTTAATCAGAGAATAAGTTTTAACCATGGCAGGAATTGTTACAGAATTAGTGATGACAAGATTTTTTGTTAGAACGAGGAAGGAGAAGAAACGGGGACACCACACAAATTATGGAATAATATGATGACTCCAAATTTATATAAAAATTTTGTACTACTGCTTCAGAAGCTAGAGCGTACGAATGAAATGTGAAACTATTACTTAATGTGAAACGTTTTGCTTGTAGTAGGCCTAATAGGCATTTGATATTGGTACTTCGTGATTATATTCTGTCGTGTTATAAAAATGACTATTTGTGCCAAAACAGTGTCGTTTATTCGGTGTGTGTTACAACTGCTGCAATATTAGGCAGAATAAGATTTCGTGACAAAATACACGTAATCAGATTGAGAAAGCACACTAGTCTTGGGTTCTATTCATGTTAATAGCATTTTCAGTATTAGACAACATTTGGTTTTTTCATGTAGCAAAACGTTTAATGAACTTTGATGAGCTAATAGATTTGGTTTTTTCATGTAGCAAAATGTTTGATGAACTTTGATGAGCTAATAGATTCTTACCGAAAAGGAAAGCACGCCATGTAAAGCTGTACTAAGGTTAGTGAGAAAAACAATGCAAGGACTTAAGGACTGAAGAAATGTGTACTGTCTTGCTTGTCTATTGTCTTTACTGGTTTTTTGTATCCTATATTTAATTTTATGTCCCACAAAACGTAAAGTTATTAGCTAACAGGCAATAAAGAGCGCAAATTTTCTGATGAGTTACTGTTCTCCCTGTTACGAATAATCCCATCCAGTATTTATTGTGAGTTTTTTAAACAGGGCAGGTTGTCGAACCGGCTGATTGGGAGCAGGAAAGGCACCACAGGAAATTTTAATTTCCACTGTCCTGAATATAGTGTGATGGCACACATTACAAAATGTTACATGTTTGAGTTCCACAGAGCGAAATACAGTGATGTGCGATAGAATGCTGTGTGAATAGGCGTGGGGCTGCACTTTGGCACATTTAAGACCAAAGAATATGTCTTACATTTCAAATGGTTCAAATGGCTCTGAGCACTATGGGACTTAACTTCTTAGGTCATCAGTCCCCTAGAACTTAGAACGACTTAAACCTAACTAACCTAAGGACAGCACACACATCCGTGCCCGAGGCAGGATTCGAACCTGCGACCGTAGCGGTCGCGCGGTTCCAGGCTGTAGCGCCTAGAACCGCTCGTCCACCCTGGCCGGCCTCTTACATTTCCTCAAATACGTTTGTTTTATGTATCAGACTCTTCAGAAAGAAGTGCGCTACAAAATGGTCATTTTTTGAAAAGTCAATTTTTTTAAATTTTTGGTGTCCTACTTCAAAAGCTCGAGGGAGGGGGGGAGCACCACTATCTAGTATTGCCCCGATTCGGAAATATCGTAGATCCGGTACAGATCTACAGAGCAATCTTAAGTTGTTATGGGAAAGTGTGTAGTCTCATGTGACTCATGTTTACATTTAGTGATTTTGCTGTTTCCTTTCCGTTTTTTGCTCTTACATCAAATGAAAACAAAACTGATTTCTGAGTGATTTCGGAAGTGAATTACATAATTGTGAAAGGCTAAAATATGTTATTAGTTTCAGATTTTATTTTATTTCCCCATTCTGACAGTCGAGCATTAATCACATTGCAGAACAATGAAGTTATTTTCGTCGATTTGCTAAAGAAATTCGGTTTTTATTAATCTTTTGCGCTGAACCAACCAATTTATTTGAAACGGAATGTTTAATTCCACACTATTGGCTGGTTTCAACTGTTTACGCTTCATTTCAGGTGCATGTTTTCGTCTCCTAGAACGTATGGCATTATGCCATAGTAAAGAACCATACATGAGATAATACAGTACTGGTACCCCAAGAGTATTTACATCCGTATCTGGACATACGAATGTGCACTTTCAAGCCGAATGATGCATTTTAGTACAGTTCACGAAATACCCGTGCTCTTAGAGTATCCTCTGTCTTGTTTCTTTTATGACATTATGTAAGACGCTTGTTATCAGGCGCCCTCTGGCAAGCGCTGAAACGAACCTATTTCTAACAGGTCGCGGGAAAATATTGGGAATGGTGGTTTGAAAACCGTTACTTTCAAAGTAAATTTTCTTTTATGCAATATGAACTATGTGTGAGAATGTACGATGAATTTCATAAATCCCAGAGCTTTTAACTCTTCGTTTAAAAATCAACTCTTTGAGTACGATGATTCAGAAAAATTTCGAGCCCAGAAGATCTAACATTTAAGTCGTTCTTAAACATTTTTACTGGCACATTTGTGTGATGTATCTTAAAGTGTAACACGTGCAAAAAGGGGCAATATTATATGTGAAAGCTTTTCTTTTCTTGTAGCAACACTACATATATTAATTTAAACCATTAACTTTCCCTATTTGTGTGTTCGCGTTACCTAACAGTGATCTTGCTTTTGGCCGACTACATCACGCGTCCTTTTTCTGAATATCCTCTGTCATCGGCTGGCGACATCACGTGACGTGAGCTATGACTGGCTTACAAAAGCGCATCGCAATCACGATTTCAATGCTTCGGAAAGTAACATGCGGTGTTTGGTGGAATTCGAATTTATATTTTTGTAATATGAAAATATGCAGTGTACAAGTTGCTGCACGTCAGACATCTTCCCAAAACGTGTTTGGTTTCCTGAGTTTAGTTTTCTAAACTGCCGGGAAATTCTATGCCCTTGTATAAAACCATAACCATTCAAAAGATTAATAAGTTTTACAGTTCCGAGGAAAAGTATACTCTCACTTAACACGGAAAAAGTGTATTTTCACCCGGGAGGAAATGTAATTTTAACTGAGAATTACGGGAAAAATCCGTGAATTTTTTTTCTGCATCCACGTATACACCCTGTCATAGCCTAGAGAGAACACTGGAGCAGTCAGACGATACTTGCTGGAACTCTCGAATGACCATGCCTGAATTTATCAGAAGGCAGTATTCTGTACTGTGTAATAATGCTCTTTGAGAAATGAAAAACAGAGAGGGAATAGAAGGAATTGACACCACATTGGACAGACTGATTTCTGTTCTGACGATATGTACGTTGTGGTATTTTTATAATAAACTGATAATGTATATATATTAACACATAAATCATTCCAAGAGTTGTAAAGTAGAGATTCTCACATCCCTTCAAGAAGACTTCAAAAGAACTGGAAATGGGAAAAAATTGCTTGCTTTGCACTCCTGTTGCCATGGAAGATGATGCTCCCGAAACACTTAAACAGGGTGTATACGAACCGGGAGATCCGGGAAAAGCCCGGGAATTTTTTCACTCGGAAGAAAATCGGGAAAAACCCAGGAATTTTATGTTGTTTTACTTTTCAGTTACATTTTTGTAATTTTTGACCGGTAAGGATCGATACTCTAACAAAGGATATTACTGTATCCTGCTACTGCAGAAAAATGCTGCAACAATAGAACAAGAAAAAAATATTAAAATAAAGCATAAACCACATAGGAAATGTGCCATATACAACAACAAAACACAGTGCTCGTACAAGCTGTTTGCCAACAGCAAAATGTGTTATAGGCTTTAGGATGTCTATGCAATGCTACATAACAAATTGCCTCCGATGACCGTGATGTCACAACTGTTTACATTAGATTTGTTTTAGTCGTTACCAGTGGGCTCATGTGCATGCGCAGTTGAGTGGCGTATGACTTGTACCTTCTCCCCCTTCTGGCTACATAAATGTTACTGTTGGCTGTGTAAGCAGTCGCAGTTAGATGCAACCAGGAAAAATTTACTGCTGCGCCCAAGCTGCCAGACTCACGCATGCACAGCAGGCCCGGATCTATGAGGGTGGGGGACAAACCAAGGTATCTGACCCGGGCAAGAATTGGGGGAGGGGAGCGCCAAATTCATCTTCTTGAGGGGGGCAAAAAAACCTTGTTTCACAAAGCACCTAGCATCCAGTGCACGATGGTCTATCGATTACTCATACGATTTTGAAACACGTCCCTGTTGGTTGAACACACTCTTAAGTTGATTTCTGAATGAATCACAAGTTGATTTTTGAATGCGTGCATAGTGTACGTGATATCTGTCAGGGGAATCCTAGTTGCATCTATTATTTTCACTTTTCTGACAGTCATGCATTAATCACCTTCTAGAACAAGGCAGCCAATGTGTTTGAAATGTTTAGTTCCACACTATTGGCTTATTTCAACTGCTTGCTGCATTTCAAGTGCACGTTTTCATCTTATAGCACATGTGGCATTCTGCCATAATAAAGAATCAAAAATGAGTTAATACAGTATTGGTGCTCAAAGAAATTTTACATCCCAAAACCCCCACTGAAAAGCTTAATATCGGGTGGAGGCCAACTTCATTGGGAATCTGGATATACAATTGTGGTCTTTAAGTATGCACTTCAAATGTGCCATTTTAGTACGGTTCAGGAAATTCCGATACTCTTGGAGTATCCTCAGATGTCTTGTTTCTCTTATGACATAATGTAAGATCTTTTAATGTTTTACAAGTACGAACATACGGGCTTCCTGCGTCATCGTAGCTGCCAAAGCGCGGTGGCACCTGTTATCTGGCACTCTCTGGTAACTGCTAAAATGAACCTATTTCTAACAGGTCGCGGGAAAATATTGGGAATGGTGGTTTGAAAAGCGTTACTTTCAAAGTAAATTTCCTTTTACGCAAGTTGAACTATGTGCGAGAATGTATGATGAATTTCTTAAATCAGAGCATTTGATGACGAGCCATTTGGAAGTAATTTGAGCCCAGATGATCAGACATTTATGTTGTTATTATGAGCAAATTGATGTAGTGCTATGGGAAGCTATCCCTCCTCTGTGGTAGCTAATTTATTTGTGTAAAACTGTGAGGACAAGTAACTGGACTCTTCTAAAAATTTTCCTGGCACATTTGTGTGATCTATCTTAAAAGTGTAACACGTGCAAAAAATATCAACATTATATGCGAAAACTTAGCTTCTTTCGCAGCTTATTAACCTTAGAGACCAATATTATATGTGAAAGCTTTACTTTTCTTGTAGCAACGCCATGTATATTAATTTAAAACCTTAACTTTTCCTGTTTGTGTATTGGCGCTACTTAACAGTTATGTTGCTATTAGTTGACAGCACGTGTCCTGGGGTCTGAATATCCACTGTCATTGGCTGGCGAGATCACGTGACATGAGTTATGACTGGCTTACAAAAGCGCATTGCAATCTCGGATTACAAAGGTTCGGAAGTTACAATCATTTTACATGAAAACTCTTAATTTGAATAATCCATTGACATGAAATAGTACTGTGGACCCAGTGTAACGTCACACTCCATTTTTCTTTAGCACAAAACAAAATGGTTTGACATGACAACATGCTTCTCAGAAAACTAGATGTTCAGTGCCTACTTTATGCAGTCACATCAACTCTCAGAAGTTTTTTCTTATTTTTATCTGTTCGACCGAACAGAGGAAACAGTGCTGCTTTTGGGTATGTTATAGTATTGCCAGTGTCAGTACATTTCATTGTACTTGTCAGTTTTGGAATTCAGTTCTGGATATGTCGAAATCTAATTTGTCTGTGTAATGGCAGAGAAATCTATAGAAATGCAACCCTTAAAATGAAGATGTTCAAAGTGTAAACAAACATATCTAATCAGATGTGTTAGCAATTGCATGTGTGCATTTTGGCAGCAAATAACATTTCAAAAAAATTACTTCAAATATATTGTTGAGCATTTATTTCACATACATTGTGTAAAATGAAATTCTTTTCACAGAGAAAAATACTTCGGCCTCATCAGTACTGTGTTAAGTGCTGTCGAAGGTACGTTGGGAAAACCCTCATTGGGAGGAGGTAACAGCACATCTAGAGTGGTAGAGTTCGGTTTGCAGTGTGGGATGTACGTTTGATACGCTGTCCGGCCCGTACAGTCTGGTGGGCTGTGGTAGACTGAGCAGCCAAGTGCTACCTGCTGGCAATGTGGCCACGACAGCTGAGGAGTTCAGGCTGTGGACTGGGCCGGTCGAGCCTGTGGGCCAGCATTGCTGCGTGGCGGGCTGCTGTGCAGGATTGTGCCACAAATGTTAATGAAGAATCGCACATTCAGGTGGAATGTGACTCAGCAGCAAAGTAATTCATACTTCTTTTCCCATTCAATCTTTTGTTAGATCTCAATCTGACTTCCCTTCAGTGAACTGTCATCTCCACCTGGCTGAGTGAGTAGTTACTCTACAGTTGGCATGGCTCTTCAGGAGACAAAATTCTCAGAGATCCAACTCCTTGCTATTATAAATTGCAAATCCTGTTGTACATCTGGCCTTTACACTGAGAGGGCGACTGCACATGCGTGCATGCTCATACACGCTGACACTTTCACTGAGCAGTTGTCACTGACCAGCAGGTGCCACCAACCTCTGACAGCGACTCCCCTCCCTCCCCCCCCCCCCCTCTTCTCTCTCTCTCTCACTCTCTCTCTCTCTCTCTCTCTCTCTCTCTCTCTCTCACACGCACACACACACACACACACACACACACACACACACACACACACCAACCATCGATCTATGGAGCATGCACCACATTGTTCACTTAGGACAGCAAACACTATAATTTTCGAAACCCAATAGATGCAGCTATCTGAGAGTGTTTCAGGGCACTTAGATGCAAATGCCATCCCTCTGTGGACCAGTTAATGTCATTCAAGAGACTTCAAGTGAAGGCATGCTTTCTATTAAAGAAGAGAAAGCAGGAGCGTTGGGAACTGCAACATTTGCTGCCACCCACCATCCACAGTCCCCCAGAGGGCTCGCCACTCTTTCGCAGGTTCGTGCTCGGCCACTGCGGGGCTCCAGCCTTTGCAGCATGTTTTCCCTTCTGGGATGCATATCTATCTTCTTGCTATTCTTTACGTCCTCCCTTGGGGAGCATGTGGGGGGTGCTGTTGGGAATGTTCCACATTGTCTGTTGCTGACACGATCACTATTTTCGTTCCCTTTTCCTTTGTTTACCTTCTCCTATCCGTCCTCCACTTCGGCGTTTGACGCTCCTCTTTTTCTTCTTCCTCTCTGTGCGCTCCTGAAGGCCGACCCACGTGTCTGATGCGTAACAGGTCACTGGATAACACGTAATTCCCAGCCCCAGGTCAACAGGTAAGGATCATGTGCACATCCTGATACAGGCCAGACACAGGGAGGGATGATTGCCTGTGCTGCTACCTTCCCAAATTTCTGATTGGCCCCTCTGCTAGGTGTTCAGGGAGGTGTGAACAATCACCTAAGGCAGTGAAGGGGGTGCACAGTTGAAAGGAGCATGCCATCGGACAAACTAGAACCAATCATCTTCACAATCAACATCCACAAAACCTAAATGGAATGAGGCTACAGGTTCAAAGACCCTTCCACCTGCACCACAGTTCCTTTTGATTTCACGTACTGAAGACAGTCAGTCCTTTGCAATGGTAAATCTGTTTATTATTCGAAAAGTTGTTGGTGCCATTGCCGACCCTGTGAAATCCTGCTTTAGTTTACGGAATGGCACTTTGCTTTTGGAGACTGGCATAATCTGGATCTTCAGGTGGAAGGGGGGGGGGGGACCTTCATAGTCTTGGATGTTACTGAATGTAGCATATGTTAAAATCCAGGAGTAAGCAAGAAACACATACTTCTTTCTTTTCTCCAAAATACCAGCCTCCAAATATGACACTGGACACACCATTCTGAAGATGCGAATTACAGAAAAATTTTAATATCCTGCTTCTCTGTAACAGTTGTAGATAGTTTGTTAGTTTTTTTATTTTAAAGGTAATAGCTTTATATTACAATGGTATCCTCTGTTTGGACATTAATCAGTCAAAGTTCTTTCACTATCCCTTTTTGAATTTTTGTAATTGAAAAAAAAAATTTTCTCAAAAATGCCAATCCAGAAAGCTTAGATTTTTCTGTTGATTAGTTCCATGTAGTACTATATTCTCTTTAAAGGGGAGCACCCACTTCTAAGTCGAGCAGGTTTTATTTTAAAAAAATAAAAAAAAAAGAAACATTTTTAACTTTCAAGGGTAATGTATGTCTTCACTGAAGTAGGTTTTTTACTAATTTCTTTATTACAATGCTTATTTCCGATGTCTCTGTTGCAGTTACTTCTTTTCACTTTCATTGTTGCAGATATTTCTTACACTTTGTTGTGGATTCTTGTCAGTTTCTTTGTCATGGTTGTTCATTGCAGGTTTCTGTATTGTAGTTGTTCAGTGCTAATTTGTTTAGTGAAGAGACTTCTAAGAAATCTGACACCATCCTGTGAGTTCTGTGTTTTCGTGAGGAATTCGCCAGTAGACAAAGTTGCAGTGTGTTTTGTGGAAAGGACTTCGAAATGTCTTCTGACTGGGGCCACAGGAGAGTGAAGTGTGCTGACTATTTGCATATCCATAAAAGAGTGATATATAATGTGGTGTCACCGCCAGACACCACACTTGCTAGGTGGTAGCCTTTAAATCGGCCGCGATCCGTTAGTATACGTCGGACCCGCGTGTCGCCACTGTCAGTGATAGAAGACCGAGCGCCACCACATGGTAGGTCTAGAGAGACTTCTTAGCACTCGCCCCAGTTGTACAGCAGACTTTGCGAGCGATGCTACACTGACAACTACGCTCTCATTTGCCGAGACGATAGTTAGCATAGCCTTCAGCTACGTCATTTGCTACGACCCAGCAAGGCGCCATTACCCATTTATATTGTGGTTATAACATGTACCGTCAAGAGCGATGTACACCAATTATGGATTAAAGTTAAGTATTCCAGCAGCTACGTACTTTTCTTTATAGCATTCATTACGTATCCCGTTTCAGACCTCATGCCAGCCTGCGTGAGTTTAAACGCGTGCATTTCGGCCTCCTCTAGGAACACGGTGTTGGCTCATCTGCCAACACTTCATATTAGGCAAATAAAAACGCAGATTTTGTTCAAGGTGGTGATAAGTTTCCTCATTGGAAGATTCTCTTTCAAAATGGTGTTTCCAGTGACTACTTTTGTGTCCTAAATGTTTTGACAGAATAACAATGATAATATCTGAACAAGGTGAAGTCTCCCATGATGCAGATGATGCAGATTTTGCTTCAGTAGAGGAAGAATTAAATACCCTGAACCAGTCAACTACAGAGGTAGGTGTTAGTCCTGTTAAGAAACCATGGTCAGTGAAGTCGAGTCATAAGCTCTAGGCATCAAGAAAGTGCAGAGAAGTCACTAAAGCTGTGGGTGAATACACTATGCAAAACTGACCACATTCTTCAAAGTAGAAATTCCATCTTCAGAAGAAAATGAAAAAAGCACTCGTGCACCTCTTGCCAGGAATTTTTCACAAATATCAATTCAGCTGCTGAATATTGTGCATCCTACAGTGAAAAGGTGGAAGTTTTAACTATTATTCCAGGGACATTTTGAAAAAGAATTTTGAACCATGTTCCATCAGTATCAGAGTATGTGATAGACAAATCAGGAAATGTGAGGTCTGTAAAAGGAGTCTTTGGAAGACCAGATCCCTATTATTGTCATCCTGTAGAAGCAACTAAAGTTAAAATAGTGCAATCATTTTATGTGGAAGATAAATGGGGCTGTTATCGCCATACTGCCAACAAAACAGTTGAAGGTCATAAAGTTGTGAAAGTGAAGAGAGACATGACTTGCAGTATTAAAGAAACTTTTGCAATTTGTAAGAGCAACTATACAACTTATATTGGAAGATTAAAATTTTATGCACTATGACCTAAGTGGGTAGTTAATCACTTAGAGATGTCTGTCTGTGTGTACTGTGAGAATTTTTGACTGTGTGGTAACTTTGAAGAACTTACTGGAGCATGTGACATATGACACCTTGGTTGGGTGTCTGAAGTCGTTAGTAGTTTGTGACGTAAAGTGAGAGACTTGTTTGTTTCAAGAATCTGGTGACTGCACTGGAATGGGGGGACTGTCTTTACAGACACTTGGCCCAGAAGACATAGCAGATAACCCTGCAGAAATTATATACGTGGCATGGGAGGAAAATGAACTAATTAAGAAGACTGTTGCCTTTGACAGTTTCATTGATGAACTTGGTAAATGGTCAGTTAAAGCAGTACCACACAAACATCTGAAGAAATTGCAACAACACCACATTGCAGAAGTGCTTCACTGTGATTTTGCTGAGAACTGTTCTGTAATTCCTCCACAAGAAGCACAAAGGTTTCAATTTTTACAAGAATGACATTTTTTCAAAACAAGATCACAAGTGTTGCAGTAATAAGCGATGTCATAGGACATGACTCAGTACATGCTTTTCTAGCAATGCGCAAAATTCATCTGCAAACAGGGGCTGAGAAGATCATCATTCTTTCTGATGGTGCTCCTAGTCATTTTAAAAATCGTTACCAGCTGTTTGAATTGAGTAAGTTGCTTGTGCCAACTGACTGCGTATACAGTGCTACTGGTCACTGGAAGGGGCCTTGCGATTGTGTAGGCGGCCTGCTGAAGCACCATGCTACAAAACTTAATTTTTCCAGAACAGATACAGCTGTGATTCAGAATGCTGAGGATTTTACGAGAGTCGTGAAATCTTACACATCCACAGCCCTCATTCTATTGTCTGAAGAGGAAATCGAGGAATTCTCTGAGCAGAAAAAAGAACGGTCCAAACAAACTATTCCTGTGAAAGGAATTCAGAAGACACATTTTTGGACTCGGTGATGGGTGAACTCATATTGCACGCACTTAAAAGAGCAAAAAAGAAGAAATTTAGTTTGTTCAGCCAATACCTCAGAAGCAGCAGCATGATATTCAGATTCACAATCTGAGAGGGGGATGTTTGTGGCGTGTTTATATGAGTGTGACTGGTGGATTGCAGAGATTATAGGCACCAGTTAATCGAAATTGTAGTGAACTTTATGTAAGTCTTTGGAGCTTTCAGATACATTTTGAAACCATTTAAAATGCTTGAAAAATGAGTCTCTTACTCATCTTTCAAAACTAAAATTACGTTAAATAAAGCTAGTTTTTTTATTTTGTTTAATTTTATGAGCCTGTTGTGTTCATACAACAGGTTTTATGTATGGCAAAAATTTCAATTGTTTATAAAACCTGTTCAACCTAAAAGTGGAAGTTCCCTTTTGCAGGGCATGTAGAGCTACATGGTACTAATCAACAGAAAAAATCAATTTTATGGATTGTCATTAAAAAAAAAATCCCATAAATTATAAAAAAAAGTTCAGAATGCTATAGTAAAAGAACTTGATCTAAGATTTCTTTGTAATCATAAAGCAATAATATTTCAAATAAAAAAAGCAACAAAAATATATAATTGTTCCAGAGATTTTAAAAATTTTTTTTCCAAAATTTGCATCTTCAAAATGGTATGCGCAGTGTCATCTTTGGAGGGCTGCATCTCGGAGCAGAATTTTTTTTTGCATGAAACAAAAAATACATGTTCCTTACTTAAACCTTCATTTTAACATACATTAAATTCGATAACATCGGAGACTATGAAGGAAAGATTTTTTCCTAGCCCCTGAATTCATATGGACTATGCCGACTACTTCTGTTTCTTAAGCTCAACAACTGCTTGCCCCCTCGCTTCTCCACAGTTATCTTGTTTGTGTTGATATCCATACAACTTTGAATTCTTCCCATGATGTTATTTACACCAGACTGCTCAATGGTCTGGCTGAGGCTGAAATCCAATCCTCTCTGATCAGGATGTCATTGCTGACCATCAGGTGATGAAAAAGGTAGATTCCTCCTTAGCGCCCAAACGCACTCTTTTTCTCATGTTTGATAGAGTGGTGCTTCCGTCTATGATCAAAGCAGGCTATGAAATTATCACAGTCCAGCTCTACATTCTGAACCCGATGCACTGCTACCAGTGTCATTGTTTCAACTACACTAGAATGTCTTGACACCTAGCCAACTGCGTAACCTGTCGTGGGGATGTGTACTAGGGCGATTGTCTGCCTCCTTCCTCCCTGTTGTATCAACTGCAATGGTGGTGATGCCACCTCCTCTCGAGATTGTCCCATGTATCTTGATGAACGGTTTGTCCAGAAGATCTGGGTAAAGGAAAAAGTGCCTTACCTGGTTGCTCGCAAGTTACTGGCTAGCTGCAAACCCTGCATTCTACCATCTGACACTTACAGTAATGTTCTCGCTACATCTTGCTCCGTGAAGGACATAGACCCACACATTGGATCTGAACTTCAGCTCTGATGTTGTGAAATCAGTGTCATAGTAGCATCACCGTCCCCTCGTCCAGCTGTGCAACTGGCCATCAGACTCTCACCTCAAGGGGCAAAGCCACCAGCTACACAACCAGCAGGCTGGAAAGGACAGAAGTACTCCTTCTGTGAAGACTTACTATGTCCCTTCAGTCAACCAACACCTGTATTATCCCCTGCTTACCGGAAAGGCTCCAAGAATTCCAACAAAGGCAAACAGTCTTCTCGTTTGCTGACTCGAAGATCCTCTTCGATGATGTCGCCGTGTGATATCCTCACCCAACTGGCGTCCATGTCGCCAGTGCACACCAGCAACCGTTTTTCTGCTTTGGGCTCCACAGACCGACAGTACAAGACAGCAGAGTCTTCGCAGGTTGTCTCTCGGCAGCCACTGAGGTTATACCCCTTCATTTTTTCCTCATCATGACTCTCCTCCAGTGTAATATTCACAGCCTACGGTACCGTGAAGAGGATTTACAGTTCCTTTTAGAATCACAGTGTCTGCTTGTACTTTGCCTTCGGGAAACAAAATTGCGTCCTCATTACCACTTTGAGCTTTCACATTTCTTCCTGGTCTGTTTTGACCTTCCCCATAGTATCGGCATTCCGTCTCATTGGGGGTTGTGCTGCTAATTTGAGATGATGATCATAATCAACCCATCTCCTTGACTACCCGTCTTAAAGCTGCTGCAGTTTGCCCTTTCCTCCCTCACTTGACCTTTTCCTTTTGTGCCATTTATATTTCACTGTCATTTGATGGAACCAGGGTAGACTTCCTCCAGATTACTGGGCAGCTACCTCACCCATTTCTTCTAATCTGTGACTTTAATGTGCATCATTCTCTTTTGGGGTTCTCCCAGAACCTGGCAGAGAGGTGCGCTCTTGGCTGACCCTCTTAATCAACGTAACATCTTCTGCCTTAACACAGGAGCATCCACATTACTTTTCGACTCCTCGCACACCTTTTTCCATGTGCACTGCCCAGCTTGTCCATCGTATTGAGTGGTCTATTCTTTCTGACACCTACTCGAGTGGCCATTTCCCATGTGCTATCCATTTGCTGACGCCTACCCCACCTGCTTGCACACCCAGATGGCAGCTTACCAAGGCTGACCGGTGGCTTTAATCCTCCTTGGCGACCTTCAAAAAACAAGGTTTCCCAGGTTGTCATGAACAGGTGGAATATCTTACGAATGTTGTCCTTACTGCCACAGAACATTCCATTCCTCACACTTCCTCCTTACCAAGCTGTGTTCCAGTCCTGTGGTGGTCTGGGGCATGCCGCGACGCAAATCATGCACGGAGATGTCCTCTCCGCATTTTTAACAGTCATCCTACATTGGCAAACTGCATTCATTATAAACAGATGCATGCAAAGTGCCGCATTCTTCCGGATACCAAAAATGTTAGCTGATTTCATTTACTAGTTCTTTTAACAGTTCCAACCAGTGACGGCTCTCTGGGAACAAGATCCATTCTCCAAATTACAGCCTGACATTAACAGATGATGTCATTGTGGACCCTATTGCTATCTCTAACACCTTGGGCCACCAATTTGTGGTAATTTTGAGCTCTTCCCAATATCACCCTGCTTGCCTTAATCAAAAACGAGTGAAGGTGGCTCGGGTGATACCCGTTTTTTCTCAGAATTGGGAGTGCTACAATGCAGTCTTTACTGTGAGGTAGTTAGATCATGCTCTCACTTCATCCTGATCCTCCTCCCCAGGGCCAGCACTGTCCACATTCAGATGTTGCAGCAACTTTCTCTTATGGGCAAGCACTTTCTACTTAATACATAAAACCGCATCCTGCTAGAGGGCAAGTTTCCCCAGACGCTGGTGTGAAGCCACCGTCATACCCATACCTAAGCCCGATAAGGACAAACACATTCCTTCTAGCTACTGTCTCATTTCTCTCACAAGCATTGTTTGCAAGGTGACAGAAAAATCATTCATGCCCGGCTGGTATGATGGGCCGAGTCTAGCATTTTAATGACGACTGCACAGTGTAGATTTCAAACATGCTATTCTGCAGTTCACCATCTCGTCACTTTGTCCATCCATGTCATGAATGGTGTTCTTTGGAAATCCCAGACCGTGGCTTTGTTTTTCGATTTGCAAGAGATCTATGACACCTGATGGAGTACTGGTATCCTCCGTGCTCTCTACATGTGGGGCTTCTGCGGCCGCCTGCCCTGTTTCCTTGAGGAATTTTTAAAAGACTGAGCTTTCAAGATGGGTATGGGTTCTGTCTTGTCGGACACTTTTATCCATCCTTAGCATTGCTCTGTTTGCTATTGGCATTAACACTATAATGGCGTGTCTTGTGCCGTGTATCTCCGGCTACATTTTGATTGACGATTTTGCCACCTATTGCAGTTCTCCATGGACATGTTTCATTGAGCGCCGTCTTCAGTAATGTCTCGGTCACCTTTACTCATGGAGAATCAACAATGGCTTTCGTTTTTAACTGTCTGTATAAATTTCTGGCTATGCAACTGGTTTTTCTCACCTTCTTTACATCTTGAGCCTGTTGCTCTTCCGTTCGTTGAAACTATGAAATTCCTGGGGCTCATGCTCGATAGGAAACTCTCTTGGTCCTCCCATGTGCCTTACCCGGTAGCCCACTGTACGCGGTCCCTCAGTGTCCTACGTATCCTGAATGTTACTTCCTCGGGTGCAGACAGAACCACTCTCCTCTGTTTGTACTGATCCCTTGTCCATTAGTGCTTGGGTTTGCGTCTGCACATCCAGTCCTCTTATGCCGTCCCAACACTATCCACCATCGTGGTATCCATTTGGCCACTGGCGCCTTTTACACTAGCCCAGTCGAGAGGCTGTCTGTCAAAGTTGCTGAACTACCACTGCCTTTCTGCTGTGACTTTCAGCGGGTATGTGTGCTGTTTGTCTGCCATGCGTGGCCACCCATCCTATGCCTCCTCCTTTGATGATTCCTTTGATGACAAGTGTGAGGCATGTCCCTCTTCTCTGTAACCTCCTGGAGTCTGCTTTCGGCACTTTCTACGGTGGCTTAACTTCACACTACCTGCACCTTTCCCAGTGGGTTGAACCCTTCACCACCTTGGCTTTGTGAAGTGGCCCATATTAACCTTGGCCTTCATTTGTTTCCTAACATCACTACTCCAGCCTCTATGTCTATTGCCTTCAGTTTCACGCCCTTCACATGGAACTTCGCAATAGTACCTTTGTATACACTGATAGCTCTTGGACTGACCTTGGGGTTGGATGTGTCTTTGTCATTGGCACCCATGTCTTTCAAGAAACCTACATGGGTGAAGCTGTGGGTTTTACGGTGAAACAATAAAAGCATTCAACAAAATTTGTTATGTGAACTTCTAGTGGAGGACATAAGTCATACATAAATTACTTAAGAATGGATGAGCAAGCATTTCAGTATTCGCTCAGTGAACTGTCTCGTCGTATCACGAAGCACAATACTCACTTAAGAACTGCTATACCTGCAGAAGACAGACTCACAATAAGATTTCTTGCAACAAGAGAGTTACTCTGGCTTACAGTACAGCACTCGAATACCACAGTGCACATTAACTAAAATAATACCTTAAATGTGTGAAGCAATTTATAAAGCACTAAAGGACCAATATCTGAAAGTAAATAAATGTTCAGCGCACTTTATGTGCATTAAGAACTATTTTTATCATAGATCAAAGTAATAATTCCATTTTGCCCCACAACTACCAAATGTATCAAGCTGATGAGGTCCTTTACAATGTGGAGCATCCTGAGTAGTGTAAAGTGCCTCATCGGCTTCATACATTTCCATTAATGTTGTAGTTGACGGCACACGCAAATTAAACTTCGCAGCCATGTTAACAACCACTAGTGACAGAACACTGCAACAATGCTAGCGCTACAAGTAGTAACATTTCACATTGCGGTGAACAGAAGACAGGCAACTTTTATGATCAAATCTACTGCGAGGTCGTAGATTTGATCATTATTATTTGACGGCAGGTGACATTTGACGAAGTTCCGTATTACACCATGTAATACGGACATAGATATTTCTGTGACATAGATATTTGACATATCAACTTTGATGAAGAAATATGATATTGTAATACTGGCGTTTCATACCACCTGGTGCCATCATATCCTCTACACTGTGTGTGTGTGTGTGTGTGTGTGTGTGTGTGTGTGTGTGTGTGTGTGTGTGTGTGTGTGTGTGTGGCTTCTAAGGCTATTTACCCATTTTTATCCAGATTTTCCTATCCTTTGTACTGTTCCTGGTCTGGATAGGTTTGAGCCACAGCAGCCCAAACTGGGGTCCCTCAAGGATCGGTTCTGAGCATAACCGTGTTTGCCATCGCAATCAGTGGTATTGCGACTGCAGTGGGACCCATGGCATCACTGTCGTGGGTCATGAATGACTTTTGCCTGTGCTGCAGCTTTCCATCATCCGCATAGCCATTGCCAATCTTGGGGATCATACAAAAAGTGCATACTAGGATCCTGAATCATGGATTTTAGTTTTCTCCCATGAAAACTCGCATCATATACTGTAGTTGACTCAGGACTGTGCATTCACATCCAGAGATTTACCACCGTAACTAGTTGATTCAAGTCATTGAAACTTTGAACTTTTTAGACCTTTTATTAATAGGTAAGTTAACATGTTTACCATATGTAAACCAGATCAGTGCAAATTACCCTCAGATTTCTCAGTGACACCACCTGGGGCACAGACTGTACCGTTCCTCTCAAATCCTAAAAGATTTTATTTAATCCCATCTGGACTATGGGTTGTTGTGTACGGTTCGGCACCTCCATCAGTACTGTGCTTGTTTTGTTAGACCATGCCCACAATAGCGTTGTGTGGTTGGCAGCTTGGGTGTCCCATATGAGACCTGTCGACAGCCTACTGTTGGAAGCTGGTATCACATCACTGAGGGTGAGATCCAAGGAACTCTTGATCTATGCGGTCACTGTCAGATGCCTACCCATCTGTGTAATATGTCTTATGTTTAACAACCAACAGTTTAGACTTTTTCCAAATTGCCCAAAAATGGGCTGACCAGCTGGGGTACGTTGGAAGATCTATGCAGGACCTCAAACTGCTGCCTCTTGTCTATGCTCACAGAGTTCCCTCTTGGTGCCCCCACCCCATGTTGTGGGGTAGTCCTACGATTCGGATGGATCTCCCTTGTGGCACTAAGAAAAATGCTGATCACACTATTTCTCAGACATCTGTTCAGTTCTCGGCGATGACCCAAATTAGACGTCTATCTAAAAGGATTGAAAGTCATTGATAGGATCAGTTTTGCTTTTGCACACCCAAGGGACATAAGAAGTGTTGTGTGTCAAGTACATGTAGAATTGGTTGCCATATAATGGGCTCTGCAGTACATTAAAACTCTTGGCACAAGGGATTTCATATTTGTAGTTACTCCACGAGCTGCTTAAAAGACCAGTTTCAGTGCTACTCCACAAAACCTTTTGTTCGTTAACACTGGAGACCTGTTAGTTGGCTGCCACATCCCCAGAAAGACAGATATATTCACCCCAATTCAGAGCCACCTGGGTATTCTGGGAAATGAACTTGTTGGCAAATTAGCTAAAGAAGCAACCACAGAAGATTAACTTCATTTCTGGGCACAGACATAAAGTTGCAACTACATCAGATTGTGAAGACCTGGGATATGGAATGACAGTAACGATGAACCTCAACAAGCTGAGAGCAATCAAGGGGATCACCAAGGCATGGCATGCTTCTCCAGGCCTCCTGGAAAGATGCCTTTGTACTGTGCTGACCGCATATCAGTCACACCAAATTTACTCATGAGTTCCTGTTGTCAAGAGGACTCCTCAATACACCTGTGGTAGTCATCTCAAGATTGTCAATCTGAGACAAGCAATAAACATGTCTACATCACTGTCAGATACTTGCAGATGATGGGTTAGCAGCTACCAAATTCCTACAGTGCCTGAGGCAAAGCATATTTTATAACCAAATTTAATTGAACATTCAAGTCTAGTGTAAGGTGTGGTTGTGAGGGGAGTACCTCCCGCTGCATTGTCCCCGAGTGGTATCCGGCTTTTTTATCCCTCCACACTGTCATGCATCTTTTAAATTTTTATGTTCGTATTTTGACTATTCAAGCTAATTAGCTCTTTAGTCCCTATAGTGTGCATTGTCTCACCCAATTGTACCGTAGTATTAACCAGAGTATGACGACCTTGATTATGAGACAACCCCCCCCCCCTCTCCCTCTTCCCCTAAGAGGCCGTCTGTGAAAAATTTATTTTTAACATATTCTGACTAATCAGAATTCCAAACTGTTTTATTCACATAAAGTATCTGCCTAAAAGGTTAACATTATACCTGTTCTAAATGTATGCCGTTTATTAATAGGCTACATTTTGATAGTACAAGGAGATATAAAATTTATGAAAAGAAATGGTGTACATTAATATGCAGACAATTTCCTTTTCTACAGTTTTTGCTTACTGACCCTTTCATTTGTGCTATCATTATTTTTAATGATCATCATCCCCATTGCCCAGCTAAGAAAATTATATCTTCGTTATAACAAATATTTGGCTGTTCTTTTCAAATATGTTAACTATTTTCGAGTTTGTGATTACTGTAGGACCTGAGAACACAGCTGTTATTATCCAAATCGGTATTGAATTTCTCTTCTATACTGATGTGAGAAGGTTACAATGTCTCTTTCTTATAAACATATTGTCTGCCCACTGTTCTTTCATTGGCTGTATAGAACCAGCAGCTGACAGCCCATTTTGCTCCTGTTGTACATCACACTGAGCGTCGAGAACACTGCAGCATGAAATACATAAGTGCACCACTGGCTTCTATCTAGATTTTCACTGTCACCTGCAGAAGTGAATACTCTTGAGCATTTGTGCAATTTTAAAGTCTGTTTAATTCTGACTACAAATGGATTCAGGCAAACTGTAAGTTAAACATGGTACATGTTCCTGAAAAGCCCAAGTATGTGGTATGTGGTATACATTCCCATGGTTGAAGAAAGACATAATTTGCTGTCTGCTTCTTACTCCCGTCCCTGCCTTCATAGTTATCTGCCAAACTGATGTCATTGTTTCCCCTCCAACCTTTCTGTACTGCAAAGCTTGAGCAGCTGTGAAACAAGGACTGCAATATATTCCAAGGTACAAGTTGTGCATAGCAAAAGCATAGCAGAAACAAAAGATTGCAATCATGATTCAGTCCAGTTCACGTACTTGCACGTGTCCCACCATCTACTGACATCTGTTACTATCTCCAACTGCAGGTCTTATTGCCAGAATTTAATCTTACAGCAAAAATTACAGTCCGTTTTTAATTTGTTAGACATTTCATTCTTGATAAATTTTTGTTCCTTTTTTCATCTGAATGTCAGCACCATGTTCTAAAACTGATTAGAAGCAGGTAACATTTTCACCTGGTATTCTAATTGTGAGCAGTGACTGAATTTCTTATTTGAAACCTAGTTAGTAAATCATTAGTGTCTCATAATCAAATAATATATTGATCTGGTTTCAGAAAAAAAGTAATGTATGTAGAAAAAGAGAATTTTTGCTTTTGAATGTTATCTTCAATTAAAAAGCAGCATAATGTTTATACACAGAATCTATTATGCGTATGAAAACTTTTATTCCAAACCTGTTCAAATACAAGAGTTTGTAAGATGATAGAATTTGGTGCTATTTCCTCCCATGTTTTTCAAAATTATCAAATTTTAACCAGAGCAATTTAAATGTCACATGATTGTTCGAGCAACATCGATACTGTAGTGAGTGCTTTGGCATATCGGGAAACTTTAGCCTATTCGAAGGCGAATTTCATTTGCGCAGTCTGCCCTTCCGAATTCTTAAAAATTAATGTACACATGAGCTCAATAGCCTAAGCTTCATCTGTAGGCTAAATGTGAAATGATCCCTACATACCCTGTTAAATAACATAAAAATTTTAATCTCAGCAGCAGTAGTTTAATCTGTGAATATAATATGACACTGATTTTTTGACGGATGAATTGGGGGAAAAACCTCGTCTTACAATCGGGTAAATTCACTAGTTTCTTACCCCATTTTAGATGTACTGACTATAATGATCCTTCTTGGTGTATGATTCAGTGACCATTATAGTTTTTAGCTGCCTGGATTTTATCTCATCTTTAACTATCTGCATAAAACTACTGTCTCACAAATTTTCAACCATGATGATGTGGCTACAGGCCTTGGAACTGAGAATTCTCCTTTTAACATCATTTTCCTGTGAATCAACAGACTGATAAGCAAGGAGTTTAGTCCTCTTAAACAAATAACCGCCACCACTCTGGCAGGCCTTGTAGATAAAAGAATAAAACAAGTGGTGAATATCTTACGTTAAGTAATGGTTCAGCATGGCAGTGGCAGAGCCTTTAGTTTGTTGGGAGGATGATTGTAAATCAGGCCTTTTCTTAATGTTGGAAAGGGTCCTAGGAAAGAAGGGTGAAATGAAGATGGAAATAAAATTTTTGGAAAGTAACCAGGGGGTGGCTAGGTTAGTGTGGGAGCGGGCCATGGTTGGATGGAGTATGAACTGGAAGACACTGATTCACTTCTTATTACAGAAAAAAGGAATAAATATTGCTTAGACATTATTCTTATATGTGCAGGAGCCATGTATATTTATCTTTACTACTTTCCAGGAGGCAAAGATGTATGTGAAATCAACTTAGATACCAGTTCGAAGGCGGAAGAGGAGGAAGCGTTTCCCAGCAGCTATAATTGAAGATGACTTGAACTCCAGTTTTTGTTTGTTCAATGCTTTGAATGCTGACAGTATAAAGTAGTTCAAAGCAGACCAGAAATGTAATCCAAAAAAGAAAAGGAAGCCTAAAAAGTTGCAGAATAGTGTCCATTGTGATACAACTACTGTAAGTATCTTGTTTATATTGTGTTGACCTAATTCCAGTATCTCATTTTGTAGGCTAAACTAATTCTTTCACCCTGCATAAAATTATAGTAGAATTTGTAAATATATCAGGAAAGTTGAATGTTCATTTTGACTGTACAATGCAGTTACAGCATAAATTTTCCCCAGGTAGATTTGAAAGCAGAGAAAGAGAACAGGAAAAAGAGTAAAATGGAGGGAACTATGAGGAAAGAGGGTGTTGCTGCAGCAAAAAAGTACAAATTTTTCCAGCCAGAAGTAAAGGTCTTCAGCGATGTCACACACAGCCCAAACACAACATTTGATAGGTTACTTCGCAGTTCCAGGTAGTTTCAATGAAATTAAATAATAATTACATAATTGTTAACTTAGTTTTTCATGTACATATTACTTTTGTGCTGCATTTACAAACTAAATTCTTAATGCATTATTTGTAATGATCTGTCTTAAAATACACAGGTATAATACAGTCAATGAAACATTCATTTGAAAGTGCAGATTCCGTTTCATTAACTCTCTAATTGAGACTGTTAGGGGAATTTCATATTAATTAAAATGAAAGTAATTTGAGAAGAAAACAGTACAGTATAATAGGTTACTATTATTCATGCATGAAAAATGCTTAACCCTCTGCCAGGCACTATTCTGGGACTCCTGTGTTCGGGGACAAGGAGCTTGAAGGACAAAGGTTTTGAAATTGGCTATATATCTCATATTTTCAACTTTAGTAACCTAAATGTAACTAGTGGCTTTCGTGGGAATGTGTCGAAGCAGAACATGAGGCTAAAAAAAACTTTTTATTAAAAACAAAAGAATAAAATATAAATGACTGAAATTTTAAATCCACTACCGAACAGTTACAGTTTTCAGCACATAAATTTTAGTAAACAGTAAATTTATGTAAAAATGTCCCGTTTCAAGACACTATTTTGATGCTGGTGCCTTTCCCACTCACTGAGGATTACTGGAAGATATACATTGGGGGGGGGGGGGGGGGGGCAGAGAAGCAAAGTTGGCAGACCATGTTTGCATGAAATAAACAGATTGCATTGTGGCAGTTTTTACATTTGTAGTTTGACATTCTTCTGCGACACATTTCTATAGTGCAAGTGATGGTGGTGGTGATTTCTCTCTGTCTTTTGTGGGGATTAATCTTTCGAGTCGCCTTTGCAAGCTGGAGTTCATTCCAATCTTCTTCTTACTACTTCTGCATAGCTCTCTAAGAACAATTTTGATGTTCCATCAGTTTTAGGTACACTCCTCTATGTAGTTTCTTCAGTTGATTTCCAAGGAAAGTAACTTGGAAGTTGATACCACCCACAATCAGCAGGATGTGAAAAAAATAATCATTGGCCAGTACTTTGTTTCTCTGCTCACACTGTTAAGTAGCATGCATATGATCTGTGATATCAACATCTTTTGTTAAATTGTAGTGTGTGACTGTATTTGGTTTATTGTTCTCTCCAGATTAAGGATCAGTGACATTGTCATTGTGAAACAAAGATATAAGAATCACATTGTTGTTCTGGTGTGGTATGTAGGAAACCAAAACCTTCCCATCATTAACGCCAAACATTCTGCAGTATTGTTCCTTTGTTTTACATCAACAAAATCTGATGGCAATTGTCTTCTATTTTTTGTGACAGGTTCAAATAACACAGCTTTTTGTGTTCAAATAGCCAGTGAGGTCAAAAATCAGAAAATCAACTATCAGCAGTGATATTTCGACTGCATCCAAATACAGATTTAGTCATTCTCTTGACAACTTCAGTTGGTTTGTTGCTGACAGAAAGGACCTGCAGGCTGTAGTGCAACATAGATCTCCATGTTTACAGTGTGTATCATTTTAGCCGCAACAAGAGCAAAAAGTTTTATTCAATATTTGTTTGGTTTTGAGAGTATGTACTGCTGAAAAACACATCTTCCACAAAAACCAGGAAGCATAGGACAATAGCTCTTCTGATAATTTTCCACAAATGTTTCAAAAAGTCACAAATAAGAGCTAGACAGCCAAATTCTTTTCGTTGGTCTCTGATAGTTCAGTCATCAAAATGAAATCAAGGTAACAGTCGTAAACTGTCTGAGTTTTATCAAGAGACTATTATTCAGCGCAAAGACCTTCGGTCCCCAAAGTTCCTCCAGGCTTCGACAATTCCCTAGGTACAACAAACCAATAAATGCTTTTAGTTCAATTACATCTGTGGAACTGATTTTCTCTCTCTCTCTCTCTCTCTCTCTCTCTCTCTCTCTCTAGAAACAACCAGTGATAGTGTCAGTGTATTGATTTGCATATTTTTATTCCCGTATTCAACTGCACTTTTAGTGTTCTTAGCATTTGCTATGACTCCAGGGAGGTGAGTGGTGGTGATGTCTGATTCCATATGATGTGCCTTCCCGGGTGGCTTTTTGGCTGCCATGGTCTTCTTATTTCTTCCCAAATTAAGTTCATTTTATTCTCTCTTTCTTTTTCATTGTCAGCAGTATCCTCACCATCCTGCTATGTTACAGAATTGCATTCACATTCTTCCACCTCGTCTTCTGAATAAATGTCTCCTCACCAAGATCCTCAGATAGCATGGGGTCTTCATTGTCATCACACTTCAGCAAATCCTGTATTCCTTCAAGGTGACGTGGATTAGACAAGTCGTAATAATTATGAGCCTTGTCTGTGGAAAATATGTAGTGTAAAAGAGAGACAACAAGTATAACAACATTATTCAGGCACAATGTGCCTGAAAGGCTTAGCTCACTGTACTCTACATTTTCACAAGCAATTCACATTACTCATCCATCAAGTGAGTAAAACAACAACTCTGGTTGAAAAGAACCAAAACTACACACCTCTGTAAGTGAGATGTATTCGAGCGCACTGAGCTTGAGAGGCCATTTTCTGCTCTCCCCGAAGGTTGTGGAAAAGCTAGTGGAGCGTTGTAAACAGCACCTCAAGATAAGAAGGTACCAATGGCGGGGAAATCCCATGCCGACTATTTGGGGAGAGGGGAACAAAAACATTTCAGCTGCGCCTATCAGGCCGATTGCACTCGATGAAGGGTTAAGAGAAATAATATAGTTCGAAAAACAGCCTGAAATTGAAATACATCATTGACAAAAATGTAATTTGAAAGTGGAGAGAGGGGGGGGGGGAGGGAGAAAGGAAGGGGGGGGGAGTGGAGTGACACTGCTGTCAGCTGCATTAGGACATTACGCAGAATTGGCTGAGACAACTGAAAATGGGTACTTGACTGGGATTTGAAGCCAGGATCTCTTGCTTACTAGGCAGGTGCGGTAACCACTGCACCATCTGGGACACAGTGTTATCGCAGCTGCACAGACTATCTCAGCTTGCCTCACGGCCGGTCCACACTCCCATCAAGCACCACCTATCCGCAGCCACTGTCCATTTCCTCCCTATGCCCTCTTCTGATTGTGAGTTTGCCAGGAGGTCGGATGTATTTGTGCATTCTCACTGAAGGAGGTGGATTCACTGCCCAGCTAGGTGTAGCAAATTATGAATGTGTGGTGACTGTTTCTTTGGACATGTCAGAACAGACACCACACATTCATACATTGACCACAAGTAAGTACTCTGGTGTAGCCTACAAATAGTGAAGATTCATGTGAATCATAGATCTCTACACGAATAAAACACAGTGAGATGTTTTTAAAAGTGCAGAAGAAAAGTGTGAATATGATATGTTATGATGTAAGCCTCTTGGACATTAAATTTCTTTTGTCGTCCTAGCTTCATCCTTCCTAAATTCTGTGTTCATGTTTACAGGAAACCATTGGTCGACAAAAATTCGTTGAGTGGTGTGAAACATCAGGTTGAACACAATGACTCAGGTGAGATCCAAAGTTAAAATATATGTATATGTGCTTTCTTTCTTGTAGCTCAAGTGTTATCCTAACAAGAATTAATGCTGTCCATAATATTTTGGATTTGTAAGGGGGGGGGGGGGGGGAGGGGAGACAAAATTGTTTATCACTACTTTCTGCTGCTTCCGAAGAATATACTGAGAGAGATTCAGATTTCATCTACAACAACTCATAATGTGGATGTAGTGTTTCAAACTTGGGGTAGACGAATCTTTAAGACATGATTGGAGGCATAGATGATGCATTCAACTTTGTGTTTGAAATGTGAAGAATAGAACCTGAATTTTTATTAATTTGCATATGCACATGAAAAATGTAACTGTTCCTGGATTTTTTACCAGTGTTAATTTTTCATTTTATTGTTGTGTATTAATATATTGCTTGTCTTACGTATTAGTGCTTTTTTACCGTACTACTTACACCTTGTCCTCCGTTCGCCGCTCCTAGAAAAATTACACTTTATTAACAACACTTGAATTTTCACACCACAAAAGGGAGTTGATAGTTTCCTTCTTTCATCTACGTAATTAATGAGCTTTCGTTGGCGCCTTCTGTCATATCCTGTAAGCATTAAAATGCATAAAATCAAAATTATTAGACAACTCATTGGCATGTGTTGTCTCAAGGAATCTCATTAATGGGTACCAGTAACACTGGATTTTAGTAATAAATTTATACTTGCCATTTCCGCATAATTGTTTTCAACTTTCCTACCAAATGCTGACTTTTTACTCCATTTAATTTCTTTATTTCATTTTCCATAGTGCAGCCACTTCAAATGCAGCTGATTGCAAAAGTTTTTCTTCATAAGATTCTAACAGCTTGTTGCGGTTTTTTTTAGTCAGCATGCTTTGCATTATGAAGAATTCCATATCCTTCATATTTTTTGATAACCATTGTGATGGTACCCACACACAAAATACTTTCGATCGTTATTTTATAGGTGAAAGGTGTAAAGGAAATGAAGTGCCAAGCATATAATTGCAACCTTTTATGAAAGTGAGTACGTTGCTCAGATTTTTGTCAAAGATCTTTGATAAAAGAAATCTTTTATAAAAGCACACATAGAATTGACTTTCAAAGATTTGACCAACAAGCATTTATAAAAAAAACTTTGTCAAAGATCTTTCATGGTATAATATGAGCCTTAATGAGAGGGTTTATGTGGATTGAAGCTGTTGATGTTATGAATAACATTTTCAGGCTGTGAAATCTGCTTTAAGTACATGATGCGCTAAATGCTATCATTGTACCTTCAATAAAAAATGCCATGGTGTACATCCATAGCAACTTTGACTTCCTTGTTGGCACCGTTAAAAGAATTTGAATCCATCAGCTTGCCTTCACAGAAATTGATTGGAATGTTAATTGCAAGCTCATTGATGTTAGAATTGATATTAGGCAGAGGGTAGTAATTAAGTTTGACACTGTCTGCAAGAAATCCAGGCCATTCAACTTTTGATACTGTGCAGTAACGTCAGTGGGGGAGAAGTAGGTGCTGTAGTGGACATCTCTCGAGGAATATTTAATCTCCAAATATTATTACCATCATCATCTTGTGATGTTTTTCAAAAGTTTGCAGGTATGACAGTGTCAAAAATTTAGTTGCTAAGACACACAGCAAGTTTTTTAAATGAAGAAACCTGCCAAATTTGTAGTATAGCTAGCCACACAAGTGGAGAAGTGTACTCTCTTACCCTAGCCAAAGCAGACAGTACATGAGCAACACTGCAGATCCACATCCTTGGTTGATGGCATGTAAGTAAACAGACAACTCGGTACAGTACTACTGTGATGTGTAAAGTGAATTTCAGTTTCCATTGATAATTTTTCTTACACAATTGCTCAGGTACTATTTGCTCAAGTTTGTAACTCACTTAATATCCCTAATGACCAACTGTTGCCTTTGCGGTATTGCAAGTGTTAACCATGGCAGTAAAGCTACCCCCTGCCACCAATATGCTTGCTAATAGCATCTGTCTTTGTGCAGGTTGCAGATTTCCCAGCAATGTGAAATCCAATTAATGTTCTCAACTTTGTAAAGGTGAAATATGAAGACATTCATTCAAATGATCTCAGTATTTTGTTAGAAATTGTGAAAACATGAGAAGAAACTGGAGGTAACTCTGAATCTGTGAAATGTGGCTTGAACAAAGGAAAACATGTAAAGTAATAGATTTGAGTAACAAAGAAGAGATTTTAAATTATTTGATTAAATGTAGGAGAGAGAAAAAGCCTAAAGTTAAGCAGTGTGCAGTCAGTTTCGTTTCGAAAAATTGGAACATGTATAAACCTAGGAGGCTTTACATCAAGCACGAAATATGTGCCAAAATGAAGCTTGAAAAAGTATGAAAGGAGAAAAATTCGGAAGGTTTACAACTGTTAATGAGCATCAGTGTACCATTACTGAGGGAGATTACTGATTTCCAGCTTTCTTTGACCCGGTTAAACAGATACAAGAAATTACACTGAAAAGGAAGTCAGAAAATTATGAACTTTCCTTAAAGTAAACATGTAGAGGAGATAGCTAATAGTATAGAGCAATTCGTAATTGATGTGAAGACAAAGCTTCTTGCTGTTCATAAAACTAATTAGTCAGGTTTTGTGCAAGAACGGCGTGCAAACTACTTTATTTTGAGCAAAAAACAGTCAGTTGCTTGTGCAATCAATGCTTACTATGACATGTTTCATTACTCTCATCTCACTTTTCCAGATTTTACTATGTCGATTACAAGATTTTTGTCCCTAAACACTACTTGTTTTAAATTTTGGTCCTAATGTGCCTTGATGTGAAGAGAGATATAAAACTGTGTAATCCACTCATGCTTACCACAGGCACTGGCTGTTTAATGGCAAATATCGTGTAATTGTGGTAAAATCTGGAAAAATGGGAGAGAATAATTTGATCAATATTACGTCTGAAATGTCTTCTTCCCATTTTCAGAAAACAATGCATTGCTTTTATTGGAGTTTTGACCTGGACATGATATCTCCATCTTTTGGATGATGATGATGATGATGATGATGAAAAGACTGTTAATATAATTTGGATTCCACCCAGAACTAATAGTGCGGTTCAGCCTCTCCATAAAGTAGTTGTTTGACAGAAGAAAGCAGTTTCTAGAAAATTGTTGGACAACATAATTTCAAATAGCTCTTTGTACTTTCAGGTTTACCATTGGAACAGTATTGTTAAACGTCTGTCATTTGTGCATTGTCACTTTGCGTCGGCACATTTTGTTACGAGGGTTTCACAGAAAGTAATGTACCACATTTTTTCCTTCAACATATCTTTATTGAACATAATGAGAATTATAATCACAAAAGAATGGTGTTTAAGCCACGCACCATATTTTTCCACATAATTTCAATCCGATTCTATGGCCTTCTTCCACTGTGAAACAAGGGCGTTTATGCCTCTTCAGTACCAGTCCTTGTCCTGGTGGCAGAGCCAGTGCTTCACTGTATGAATCACAGCCTCATCATCCTCAAAATGTCTTCCACGAATAGCATCGTTTAATGGCCCAAACAAGTGGAAGTCTGAGGGGGCTAGGTCAGGGCTGTAGGGTGGATGGGGTAGCACTGTTCAACCCTGTTTTGCAATGTGTTCAGCTGTCCTCAGACTTGTGTGGGGCTGAGTATTATCGTGTTGCTGCAAAACATCTCCTGGGTTGCTGTGGTGCCAAAGTCACTGGAAGTGAGTCTTTGAGTTTTGTTAATGTGTTGACATATGCTTATGAATTAATGGTACCAACTCTTGGCATCACATCAATGAGAATCACACCTTCACAGTCTCAGAACACAGTGATTATGACATTGCTGGTGGAAGCAGTTGCTTTGAATTTTTCTTCTGTGGGGAGTGGGAATGGCACCATTCCAGCAACTGTCCCCCTCCCTCCCCCCTGGACTCAGAATGATGAACCCAGGTTTCTTCACCTGTCACAGTCCGGGACAAGATGGCCTCACCTCATTTTCAAAATGTTGCGTCAAATCAAGACTAATGTTTTTCTGTGCAATTTGATCCACTGCTAGACGCCACGGGACCCATTTTGCACACACTTCTGGATATCTGAGTGTTTGGATAATTGCATCCACACTTTGTTTGCTGATTGACAGATGCAGCACCAACTGCCGAGTCATAATGCGTCAGTCTTCGCGAATGACATCAGCAGCTCAGTGCAACATGTCTGGTGTGACAGCCATGGGTGGTTACCTAGACCGCCTTCTGATGACCTCACCCTCTGTGGCCAACAGCTAACTGTACTTCTGTTGACAGCATATGCTTTGTAGACTTTGAACAAGTGTTTGTAAATATTCCCCACAGTTTTTCTTTGCAGTGAGAAATTAAATGACAGTACGTTGTTTGTAATGTACAAACTGTCCTGCAGCTTCGCTATCTGTCGGAAGTGATGGGAACTTGGCACGCTTACCCAAGAGATTTCAAATAATACATACGTAATGTTTCACATTCAGAGCATTGTTTTTGTATGAGAAAAAAATGTGGTGCATTACTTTCTGGGCAACTCTCATAATTTGGACATGTACACCTGGTACGCAGCACAATGTACAGAACATGGTCATGACTGTTTCTTACTCCATCCCAATTCTGTCTAAATAAAATTAGTAAGCACTGAGTTTTGTTTTGTGACATCTGCCTGGTGTAAGGAAGATATTGATTTTTGTCATCCAGTGCACACATTCTATTTTTGTGACAACCACAGGGAATAAACAAGGAAATGTTTCATTGTTTCTGAAATATACATTATTCAAAAATTATCATAAGAACTGTGCTTCAGGAATTATTATTAAAAATGTTTAATGTCAACAAATTAGTCTCAAATGATGGAAGCATATTTAGTATAACATCATAAACTGCATTGATTTTCTTTCCTCTGCTAGTCACTTATGCAATACTTACATTTGCAGCAGCTTAGCTGACAGTATGATCTGCAAGTTATTCCAAACGTTAATGATGTGAGAGACAATGGTGTGGCGTAAGTGCTTAAAATTTGTGTGCGCGCAGTTTAGACTTCATACTACATGGTCCTACATTCTTGTAATGGCCACAACTGCTTGTTTTTCAATTCCCATCTAGGCAGAAGGGCTGTACAAATTACTACTTCAAGCAGTTTTTCAC
Organism: Schistocerca cancellata; assembly: GCF_023864275.1. Lineage (NCBI taxonomy): Eukaryota > Metazoa > Arthropoda > Insecta > Orthoptera > Acrididae > Schistocerca > Schistocerca cancellata. The sequence continues at coordinate 35,727,079 of NC_064627.1, forward strand.
GTGACAAATACTTTTTTAAATACTTGCAATGTGCCTTAGCACCTAAAATTTGGACAGTGAATTTCTTTGGCAAAATCTTTCTGTAGGCAAAATTTTAAGGTAGATTTTTGACATATCAGATTGGAGCAATCCCACATTAGTAAGTTCACGAAAGATGGACATTTTAGTAAAAAAAGGAGACCAAAGAAATTTTTCAGTAATGCAGGATGGACTTCCAAAATAAAAATTAATGTAAAATTACCATCTTTGTGCACATTCCTTGTTTCTGGTTCATTAACATTGCATATTATGACAGTATAGTAGGCTATGGTGTAATTTGAAAGTTGATTTCAATTTAAATTGTTTTATGTTCAATTTTTAATACAATATTTTTGGAGTCATGTTTTACTGTTAGTTATTTTTACTGCTTCATATTAAGAAATTATATAATTTAATTTGTTGTGAAAACAGTAGTCTGTATTTTGAGCAATATATTTGATTAATTTATTTATTTGCTTTTCAGTGCTACTTTCACCTTGGCATTGTCTACCAATAGACAAAGGAAGTAACAGAACACGTTCTCCAATTTTGATTTCACCTGTTTTCCCAGCAGTTTCAGTTCGTAATAAATGAAGGAACAACAATAATGATCTGAAGAGAGATGGCAGAAATATGTTGACACGGGAGTTAAGGAATAGTATTGAAAATATTGAGAAATCTTCCCAACACCACTCTTCCATTTTGGCTGCCTCTGATTCCACCTTTTCACCTTTACCGCTTCTGTGATGACACTGATGGATCCAATGTGGTCAGATTTCTTGAATCATGTGGACATATTTTTGAATGTTTTTGTAACAAAATTGTAGAACAGTGTAAATGTGAGGATAGTCCCTTCTCCCAGATTGCAAAAATTAATAGAAATAGTATTGAAAATGAGAACATTGATTACAAAATTACACATCAAGATTCTTCTGGAAATATTTCAGGAATGAGAATGAGATTGAGGAGAACTACGGCAAGTGAAAATGGAGGGCCTAATAATACTGATAACTCATTTAATCCTGATGGAAGCTATTCATCAATCAAAATAAAACATAAAAAGAATAAGAAAACAAAGAATGGACGTGACAAAGTTGATAACACTCGAAATTCTGATGATTTCCTTTCGCCAATTTTCACAAGATCTAAGAGAACTAGTGAGAGTCAGGGTGTACGTGAGAAAGCTATTGGAGTTCAGGAATTTATAAGTGTTCATGATTCTAATAAAAGGTCTGGTAGTGACAGTGTGTATAATATAGGTAAAAGCAATTGTCGAAGGCATACCTTTGTCAGTCAGAATTAAACATAAGAGAATTGAGAACAGATATCAAACATGTTCTAGTCATCAACATCGTGAGAGTTACTTGGTGCCACTAGTTAGCGGTTCCCAGCACAATGAAAGTGGAAGCAATGGTGACAGCACAACTTGGGATAGACCAGAGTTTGGCCAACTTCAATTTGCAATGACTTGTGAAAGTCCTGACATGTTCTCTTCTGTGGATGAGATTGAAACTGATATGGTTGCATTTCAATGAGGAACTGTAGTTCAAAAGAACCATTTGAACTTCCATGATGAAAGTGCCTCAAGTAGAAATTTGTCTTCAGACTCTGTTATTACAAACAATTCTCATGAGTACCATAGGTCACTCATGTCAAATGATGCACATTCATTTAATTTACATGTAAGAAAAGCAGAGTTCAGCCACTCAGTATCTTCAGTGGAAATCAAAGGTAACAGTGATGTGGATAGGAAGTCAATAGGTAACATCATTAACTTATCTTCACAGGTTAGCAATACACTTAACCTCACCAGTCCAGTACATGCAGGACTATCAGATTCAATAATTACTTCAGTACAGAGTTCAGACTGTGATAATGTAGTAAATGAAATGTGTGCTAATAGAAGTAAGTCATTAGAGGCAGAATTTGACAATGGTGGCTATTTTAGAGCTACTACTGCAATTAAAAATTTAATGCCAGTTGATCCTGAAGTAAATCGGTGCAGCAGAATAACTTGGAAGTCTGCTCGTAGTTCTTAAAGTGCTGCAGTGTTATCGTCCCCTTCACACATTGAGACATGCATACCTTCACACAAAGATATGTGTACAACTAACATGTTGTCACAGGCAACTCATCAAGAAGAAGAATCAGAGAATGTGTCCGATGTTTTATATCGAGCTGCTGACAGCCACGAATTGAGCTATTGTAAAGGTTCGTTCAGAGTAACATTGTAAAGACATGTAGTCATGTTTTGTGTACCCCTCAACTGAAATTGAAAATACTATACTTCCTCATAAGCCTGTCTTCAGAAATTTTTTGATTTATCACATAAATGTTTGTATTTCTAAATTTTCCCAAGTGTTTGTAGTGATCGTTGAAATAAGATTGCCATAGTCAAGCTGCTGAAAGAGCGTCCCTCGCATTTCACACACATGGAGCGCATTGTTAATTTCTACCTCAAGCCCAGGAAAGTAGGTTGTTATCTTAAATATTCAGTCTTGTAAACCTATGTGTAATATACAGTGATATTCTGAGAAAGAAAGATAATGTTGGCCCTCTTACACCTTTGTTGAAAGTTGTCAAATGAGTAGTTGAAGCTCTGAAAATTAGAATGAACTCTATCAAGAAAATAATGAGGGAGAAATGTGCTGGAGAAGTACTGCCACTCTTTCTACTCCAGGAAAAATCAGAGTATGTGCTGCCAGAAGGCAGAACTCGGGAATTTTCAAGAGAATGGTCTTCGGCAACACATGTAGAACTGTTAAACACGGAAAGAATCTCTCACCCGGAAGAAGCTCCTGGTCTTAACATGAGATAGTCAGTTGTTTTTCTGAGGAAAAACCAAGCCTTGAGTGATACTAAAGAAGATAGGGATTTGATGGAAAACATTTTGTGGAAGAAGAATTCTGCGTGGATGGAAGGATATCATTGCCAGAATATGCTGCTTTCTGAGGGAAGTATCCAAATGCAAATGTTAAGAAATCGTATGGTTGGATGAAGCATGAGTAACCCGTGATCATTCCAGGCTGACTGCAAGGATTGATGACACTGCATGAGAAACAATCAAAGCATCAGTTGCAAAAGGCAGTTGGCCGACTCGACTGGAACAATCAGTGGGTTTATTCTAAATGCTTCGTTGTTTACATTAAAGAATCTGAGTATTTTAGAGGAAAAATGGTGACAATTAATTTTAAAGTGTGTTTCATACACCCTTTGCTGCCAAACAAAGAAAATAACTGCACTATAAGATCAGATTGTGGACCATAACACTCCTTTCAGTTAAATGAAGAACCTACATGCAGAAGCAGGAAGAAAGTCACATGGGATTGGCTAGAAAACAACAATATAGATTCATTTGATAGGGAAATGGAAGAGTCAGAAATGCTGGAAATAATGAGGGCATATGTCATATAATCTCTTACGTCATTGACAAAATTGCAGAAGAAAATGGTTGTAGTGTGTTGTCTTCTACAATATCATTGACATTTCAGTACAATGGAAGTCGTGTGGACTCAATTGAAATTGGGTTCTCTCTCCCGACAGAAATAAAAGTTTTAAAGTAAGACATTGGGCAATATTACTCCCACAACACAGAACAGTGTGGTCATACACTCTTAGCACATCTTAGAAAAGATTATATCAGCAGAAGCAGGAGGGAACATAGTGATTGTGACATAGGAGATGTGGCTAACGAATACGCTCTCATTGACTTTGAAATAAATTTGCTGAGTGCGAATAACTTACTTGCAGCTGTGTTAGGTATAGATGTTCTACTATTTTCATATGTCACCAATAGGTAGTGCATCTGTACCTAACACAGCTGAAGCCAAGTTATTCGTGTTTGGCGAATTTATTTCAAAGTAATTTTGGATGACTTTCTATTGTCTGCAATACCTGTTCATCCAGACATGCAAGTAAATCGCATTAAAGACTGTGGTTCTCTATCCTCTTCCTTGTGATAACAAGTAAGAGATTAACCAGTGCATTAAAATATGTACTTAAATAGTGAAAATATTGTAGTCTTCCTCTCAACATACATTTCCAAACGTTAAATTCTTCTTAATTACAGAGAAAGGGTGTTTCATTTCTCCAAGGTTGTCAGTGGTTTTCCGTGCTTCAGTAGTACGGCACTGCAACAGCTCTACAATTTACATTCATAATCGGGTGATAGACATGGCATAATAGCAGCATTGGCAACATAGCTGCCGGCTGTTGTGGACGTCCTTTTGGCGGCTCTAGTATAAGTGCTTGACTTGTTTTAGTTTATATATGTCCCTACATTTTATGATGAAGTATTACCAGTTTTATTTATGGCCTTGTTAGTAAGCAGTGTCTTCCAGAACACCCCTTGCATACACAACACACATAGGCATGTGTTTTATATTTGTCAGAAATTCTTGAATTTGTCATTGTGGTTGGGTCATTCTGTGCTCAGTGTTGATTGATGTTGACCCTTGACACTTTTGCAAATCCAATTTCAGAAATTACTCTAACTCTTATTAGTCATGGCCAATTTTGTGTACTGATTTACCAGTTGCATAACAACAATAGAGTACAGTATTTAATATATTAGTTGACTAGTCTGTCATTCATACAATCTTTCTGCAGGGCAAAATTTGGCCCACAGCACGAGTCTGTACTGTGGAAAAAATGCAGAACTGTCATATCGTAATCCCAGCAGGAGGTCCAGTCTGTGCAGGAGGCTTTCGCATGTGGTAATTCCAGAAAGGTGGACACGAGGAAGTAATAATTCAAATGGATCATTGCCAGCATCTGATAAAAGATCTGTCCCCCTTTCAGGTATGTCTGCCAGTTTTGATATTTGAGCAAGTGTACACAACTATGTGTGCAAAGTGATATTAACCTGTGGGTTTGTGTTTTACATTTTTCCCAAATAATGGATTTTATCGTCTCTGTAATAATAGAGGAAGATGAAGATGAATTGGCTCCTGAAGTTGCGACTCAAGGACTAGTTTCTGCAAGGGACATGGTACTGGACAGGTGTAACCAGCTCGAACCCCTTAATTTTTGAGAAGGCCTTTCCACCCAGGTATGACACCCTTCCTCATTTAATGCAATTGTAAATGAGTCACATTATTTTGATTTAATTTGACAGTTAAAAAAATTTAAGGCACCATACATACTTTGCAAGTAGTGAGCATTAATGACGTTTGCAGTAAGTTTTCTGTGTACACTATAGTGTGACATAGCTGTTAGTATCAAAAAGTTAGTAGACATACAGAAAGACAATATCCTACATTGAACTGACTGGTCTACAGCCTGCTTCAAATAATATGGCACTTCCATGCATAGAGGCAGGGCGATAAGAAGGCGTTGGGGGGATGAGGTTCGTACATGCACTGCGGCACAGAGATGTAGACGAAGTCTCTGTTGCTGAACTGTGTTAATGTGGACAACAATCAGGTTCATTTGCATTCGGTACATCGTATTCTACGTCCAAATCTATGAGGGAATAATGCATTTTAAAACAGATTTCGATCATTCGTCTACATGAGAGAAATCTTACTTCTGAGTCTTGAGGTTGTATCCACTGCTTCACAACAATTAGTCTGTGTGACATCAGAAGGCGAGAACAGCTGATACAGCTGTGTGAAGATGTCGAGCAATTTTTCTCAAAAAGACGATTGTCTAATGACTCGTTGAAAATAATTGCAATAATTGCCATTTATTGCAATTTGGACTGTATTATAAGTAAAAATGTAATAAGTAACAAAATAAACTACAAACTCAAACTGAAATCTTTATATTTGTTCGACAACTGCTTCTGCTCCATATAATTTTTTTCAATGTGTACGATGCGCTTATGTAGATGTGTTTCACTGCTGTTCAGTGTAAACCACTACGTGTAAAAAAAAATCACTGGTAGCACACACTAGAGCAAAAGACTATCATAAAAATTGTCAGTATGATATGACATTTTTCGGTGTCAACAGGTATTATGAGTTTAAACTAACTTGTTCATTACAGTGGGAGAATGCATTTATGATCCATTGAACAAGCTAACAATTAGCCATCTTCTAAGAATAACTCAACGGAATGCTGACTGATAACGTCGAAACCCACCGATATCTCAACAGGTAACCCCCCCCTTTTCATTTTTAGGCATTTTCCAATTTGTGCTATGAAAATGGCAGGGGTTTACATGTCAAAATACTGGGGTGTTTGATGAATTTATCCACCCGCATTCTCACAAGTGATACTGTACGCTAGGAAAAGCTTAACTTTTCCTTGGGCAAAGTGTTGAACATTATAGTTTAAATACTTCACAGGCTACTCATTCCTAATCAATAAAAGCTAGGAAGTTCTCATGTGCAGTGTATGCAGTTAATATGTTGACAAAGTTTTTAAACCATGCATCTTTAAAACCAAGAAAGATCATTACTTTGCTTCAGTCTACATTGTAATACCATCTACTATGTGAGTCCATGTCCAAACCATCTGATTGTAAATTTACGATTATATGTTCAAGACATTTATCCATCTTTACCTTCCTGTGAAAGTATATTTTTGAAACTTTACACACACACACACACACACACACACACACACACACACACACACACACACACACACACACACCAGGAACCAAATGAGAAGAAGAGCCAGCATCATCACCCATTTTACTGCAGGTTTTCATGGAATGATTCTGATTCACCCGTGTTTCATCAAAGTAATACACTCTAGAACTACCTCCTCCTCTTGTCTCGTGCATCTCTATAATGGAAGTGCTTCGTGCTGCTTCCATGCCACTTCTTTCAATTAAAAGTTCTCTTCTTAACACCGAGCGAGTTGGTGCAGTGACTAGCACACTGGACTCGCATTCAGGAGGATGACGGTTCGATCCCGCGTCCGGCCATCCTGATTTAGGTTTTCCGTGATTTCCCTAAATCGCTTCAGGCAGATGCTAGGATGGTTCCTGTGAAAGGGCAAGGCCGACTTCCTTCCCCATTTTTCCCTAGTCCGATGAGACCGATAACCTCGCAGTTTGGTCTCCTCCCCCAAATCAACCCAACCCAACCTTTCTCTTCTTAACATGTTTGAAATCAATGTATTTTAAAATTCTTTACATTGATGAAATGCTACATTTGAAGCCAATTTGCTCAGGCATAATTGTAACAAGTTTTTGTGATGTTGGGTATTCCCTTGTTATATGCATTTCAAACACAAAGTGCTTTAAAACATCATTGTCAAAACCATCTATTTGTGTTACAGATTTCTTGCGATTTTGATGATTTTCAGGCGACACGAAAACAAAATTTCCTGAGTTTTTTACAGCTCCATCAGTTTTGTTTACTATTCTCTGTCCAGTTCTCTTGAGTGTTGAAGATGTCCAAAGTAGAAGTATCGGTCTCAGATTCAAATTTGAAGTTATAAATGCGGGACATAGACTACCTCGACTGCTTGTGAAGCATTTACATCTACATGATTACTCTGCAATTCACAATTAAGTGCCTGGCAGAGTGTTCATAGATTCATCTTCAAGCTGTTTCTCTACTGTTCCCTCTCGAACAGCGCACCTGAAACATGAATGCTTTTATCTTTCCTTGAAAACTCTAATTTATCTTATTTTACTATGATGAACATTCCTCCTTATGTAGGTGGTCACCAACAAAGTATTTTCACACTCTGAGAGAAAGTTAGTGACTGAAATTTCATGAGAAAATCTTGCCGCAACAAAAAAGCCATTGATTTGATGATTTCCACCTCAATTCTTGTATCATATCTGTGGCAGTCTCTCCCCTATTTCACGGAAATACAAATTGAGCTGCCCTTCTTCGAACTTTTTCGATCAATTCTATCTATGGTGGATCTCTCACCTAACAGCAATACTCCAGAAGGAGGCAGAAAAGCGTGGTGTAAGTAGTCTCTTTAGAGGACCTGTTGCATTTTCTAAGTGTTCTACCAATAAATCCTACCAATAAATTGCAGTCTTTGGTTTGCTTTCTGCACCATGCTATCGTTGTGATAGTTGCATCTTAATCTATTCGTAATCATAATCCCTAAGTGTTTACTCGAATTTACAGCCTTTAGAATTGTGTGTTTTATCCTGTAAATCTAATTTAGCAGATTTCTTTTAGTAATCATTCAGACGACTTCAGACTTTCATTATTTAGACAACTGCCACTTTTCTCACCATACAGATATGTCATTTTCTGATTTGTTTAATCTCTGATGACTTTATAAGATGGTAAATCACAGCATCATATGTGACAGTTTAAGAGGGCTGCTCATGTTGTCTCCTAAGTCGTTTATTAGATCAGGAACAGGGAGTGCCTATCACACTTCCTTGCAAAAGCCAGATATCACTTCTGTTTTACTCCACAATTTTCTGTTGATTACATAGGTGTTGCATAGGTGTGCAATTTAATTAAAGTTGCTTGTGAGGAACTTCACGTTTATTGCCGTCACATTACATTTTCACTTGGAAATCACACTGTTTACAGATACACATCCACATCTATGCTGCTACAAGAAAGTAACATCAACATCTGAATGAATAATTTGGTCGCTCTGTGAATGAAACTGCAATGTCGCAAAATACGGCAACAGCGCAGCACGTGGGAGAGATTCTCACAGTCTAGTTTGTAACTCGCAGTTAGCCACTTGGAAAGAGAATGAATCTTATTGGCTACTAGCAGTTAACAGTGGGGGATGTGCAAGAAGGCTGAAAATACAGTGGGGATGCGCAGGAAGGCTGAAAATAGGGCCGCCTTCCAACATGATGCGAGCTATAGTGTTGTCAATATTTATGCAATTTCATAAGGGCAGAAACATTACATAGCAGACAAATGTTAGACCTTGCTATGGTTGCCTCATTGGCTAAGGTTTCGGTTCTTGTTTGTGCTTTCCAATTAATAGGTCCAAAGTTTTTTGTTTCAGTAAGTCACTGGAATATTGTTGCTTTTTGACAACATCAGTAATTATTCATAAATTCTTGACGCTTTCTAAAACTCCACTTCTTAAGTGAATTACTTGTGCAACATTTCATCACAACACAAATAACTTGATAGTTACATAGACCAATCTTGACAACAGCTGAAACTATTGTGGCATGTTTGGTGCCTAAAATTTGTATTAGTATTGCATACATAACTTTCAGATACTTCTAGAACAGAATGTAGTTAAAATGAATTTTATTATGACTATCTCAACTGAAATTACTTCACAGGTATAAATTACATAATGTTTTCTGGAAATAATTATTTATATGTCTAATGATTAATAACGGAAGTTGCAAATTTTGACAATACAAAAACTCAGCTTCCTGTCTGTGTGTAATTGTCAATTGAATTATTGATCGCAAAATGAGAAAAAATTTCTTTACATTACGACTAAATCATAATATTTAGTCTCACTGTAGCAGTATTATGAAAAGGAAAGTTGCTACTCACCAAATAGGGAAGACACTGAGTCGCGGGTGGCCACAACAAAAATACTATCACAATAATAGCTCACACACCTGACTGCAGCCTCTGGCAGCATTGCAATCAACAGCTTCAGTGCATGATGGGAGTGGCAACTGGGTGGGGGTCTACATCTACATGGTTACCGTATTTACTCGAATCTAAGCCGCACTTTTTTTTTTTTTTAATCCAAAAAACCGCCTGTGGCTTAGAATCAAGTGCAACATAAGCGGAAGTTCTGAAAAATGTTGGTATGTGCTGCCACAACTGACTTCTGCCATCAAATATATGTAGCACTACACAGGCATGCTTTGCAGGCACAAAGATAAATACTGGCGCCAAAACCTCTGTGTCAGTAAATAAATTTAAAAAAGGTGGAAGACGAGCTTTTTTTCTCCGCCCCGAGTTTCGACCAATGCATTTTCATACATTATCCATCGAAGTAAATACAAATTCCGTATTGTTCATCTTCGAATGTAGCAGCATTTCAATGTACTGTGACAATCCGACTGGCAAGACGTTTGGGATGTTTGTCAATATGGCCAACTCTACGTTCTGAATTTTTTCCTACCTGTGAGAAGAGATGGTTGCTAATAGGAACTTTAATGAACTGTGAATCACATGCAGTATTCTCTTCACCATAAGAATAATATGAATATAAACATTTTGCCATGTATTGTTTCATGTTTGCTGGCATCTCATTTAAATCCTGTCTGCCTAATACACTACGAAACTAGAGTGAGACAACAGCAAACGCGGAAGAATATACATATCATGTCATGTTTAAATTCGTATTATTCTTATGCCTAATAGTGATACAGTCAGAAATGAAGCACGGCAATTGACTAGATTTTTAAATCTAAGGTGACTCTAATTTCTGCGCGGAATGTTATGTACTAAAGAGGCGTCTGCAAAGATTTTCAAACGGAGAAAAATTTTCGCTGAACTCTCGTTCAAAACTTCTATCATATGCAGTATATTGTTTGGTTCTTGCTGATCATTATCAAAGAAAGCAGCAGTGTAAGTAATATCAAAGATCAGTCTCTTGCCATTGTTTCGCTAATGAGATGATTCCTTTTTTTAAGCGGCTGTAGCGTGCACAAAAGCAAGCCATGCCGCGAGTGGCAACAGGCAGTAAACACTCATTATCAGAATGCTACTAACAGTGCATGACACAGTACAGTAATACATTTTCAGCTTAGAGTGACGTAAACACCTGTAACAAAGAGAATGGCGCTTATCAGATCAAAGAAAAATAAACAATCAATTCAAACCAGACGAAGAACGTAAAAAAGAAAGGGTACCCGTATAAATACAAACGGAGCGCCTGAAGCATAGCAATGGCTACCTGGTAAAGCTTAACTGCTAAGCTTATGACTCGAAGCAAACTACTGTAGCTGTATCATCATTCATTCGACCTAAATTGTGTTTCATATTACAATGGACCAAATTAGTTTCGATTTGGAAGTGTGGCCTAAAACTTTTCTCTCCCCTTGAATTTCGAGTCTCAAATTTCAGGTGCAGCTTAGATTGGGGAATTTTTTTTTTCCTTGATTTAATCTCGTTTTTTAGGTGTGGCTTAGATTCGAGTAAATACGGTACTCTGCAATTCACACTTGGTGTCTGGCAGAGGGCTCATCGAACCATTTTTGTACACTCTCTCTCTCTCTCTCTCTCTCTCTCTCTCTCTCTCTCTCTATTCGTTTAGTCGGTTCCGACTCTTCGTGATCCCATGAACCAAATCACGCCACTTTTTCCTGTCTTGCACTTTCTGCCGTAGACCTTCCAGGTTGGAACACATTGCTTCTGTGATGCCATCGATCCATCTCATCCTCTGACGTCCTCTTCTTCTAGTGCCTTCAATCTTCCCCAGCATTAATGTTTTTTCCAGCGGGGCATGCCTTCGCATTGTGTGTCCAAAGTAGGTCAGCTTTTGTTTTAACATTAGACCCTCCAGGGATAAATCTGGTTTAATTTGCTCCAATATTGATCTGTTGGTTCTCTTTGCAGTCCATGGAACTCTAAGAAGTTTCCTCCAACACCACAATTCGAAGGAGTCAATTCTTCGCCGTTCAGCATTTCTAATGGTCCAGGTCTCACATCCGTACATCACAACTGGAAAGACCGTAGCCCTCACAATACGGATCTTTGTTGCTAGAGTTGTATCTCTGGACCTTATAACCTTGTCAAGGTTTGACATCGCCTGTCTACCGAGCAACAGGCGTCTCCGGATTTCATGGCTGCAGTCGCCATCTGCAGAGATCTGGGAATCGAGATAACTGAATGTGGTCACTACCTCCATGGTTTCTCCTGCTATATCCCACGAATTGGTAGGTGTAGTTGCCATAATTTTCATTTTCTTCACATTCAGCATAAGACCGACCTTTTCACTTTCGTCTTTCACCTTCAGTAAGAGTGTTCTCAATTCTTCTTCACTTTCTGCCAACAGGATCGTATCATCCGTGTACCTGAGGTTGTTTACATTTATTCCAGCTATTTTAATTTCTGTTTCTCCTTCATCTAGCCTCGCATTCCTCATAACATGTTCTGCATACAGATTGAATAAGTACGGTGACAGTATGCAGCCTTGCCGGACCCTTTTCTGAATCTTTATCCATTTCGTTGTTCCATACATAGTTCTTACTGTGGCTTCTTGGTCAAGGTATAAACTCTGTATCAGATGAATGAGGTGATCTGGTACACCCATGTTTTTCAGTATGTTCCATAATTTGTTGTGATCGACGCAGTCAAAGGCTTTGGCGTAGTCAATAAAGCAGAGGTACACATCTTTCTGGAATTCTCTCACTTTTTCCATAATCCACCGAATGTTAGCAATTTGATCTCTAGTTCATCTTCCTTTCCTAAATCCAGCTTGTTCTTCTGGTAGCTCTCAATCTAGATATTGGCGAAGTCTATTTTGTAAGATTTTCAACGTAACTTTGCTAGCATGTGAAATAAGTGCGATTGTTCGGTAATCTGAGCATTCTTTAGGACTTCTCTTCTTTGGAATGGGGATGACTACTGATCTTTTTTTCCAGTCTTCTGGCCACTGCTGTGTGATCCATATTTTTTGACATATTGAGTGCAGCACTTTCACTGCATCCTTTCCAGTGGCTTTAAACAATTCTGCTGGTATTTCGTCATGTCCACTAGTTTTGTTATCAGCCATATTTTCAAGGGCCCACTGGATTTCGCTTTCCAAAATATCTGGCTCTAGTTCTAAATTAACATTTCGTACTACTTCTCTACAATTCCACTCTCAAATAGTGTGTAGGAAAAAGGAACACCTAAATCCTTCCGTTCCAGCTCTGATTTCTCTTATTTTATCATGATGATCATTTCTCCCTATGTAGGTGGGTGTCAACAAAATATTTTTGCATTCAGAAGAGAAAGTTGGTGATTGAAATTTGATAAATAGATCTCGCTGCAAAGAAAACCGCCTTTCAGTGACTGCCACCCCAACTCGCGTATCATACCAGTGACACTATCATCCCTATTGCGTGGTAACACAAAACGAGCTGCCCTTCTTTGCATTTTTTGGATGTCCTCCGTCAGTCCTACCTGGTAAGAATCCCACACCAAGCAGCAGTGTTCCAGCAGAGGACGGACAAGTGTAATGTAGGCTGTCTCTCTATTGCGTTTGTCGCATCTTCTAAGTGTTCTGCCAACAAAGCACAGTCTTGGCTTCACCTTCCCCACAATATTATCATGTGATCTTTCTAATTTAAGTTGCTCGTAATTGTAATTCCCAGGTATTCAGCCGAATCAACAGCCCTTAGATTTGTGTGATTTATCGTATACCCAAAATTTATCGGATTTCTTTCAGTATCCATGTGAATGACCTAGCACTTTTCTTTGTTTAGTACCAGTTGCCACTTTTCGCACCATGCAGAAATTCTCTCTAGATCATTTTGTGATTGGAATCGATCGTCTGACGATTTTATTTGACGGTAAATTATGTCATCATCTGCAAACAATCTAAGGAGGCTACTCAGATTATCACCTAGATCATTTATGTAAATCTGGAACAGCAGGGGCCTATGACACTACCTTGTGAAACGCCAGATATCACTTCTGTTCTACTCAATAATTTACCGTCTATCACTACGAACTGTGACCTGCCTGAGAGGAAATCACAAATCCAGTCACACAACTGAGATGATACTCCATAAGCACGTAATGTGATTAATAATCACTTGTGAGGAAGTCTTCTTGAAAAATAGGATTACGGAATCAATCTGAGATCCCTTGTCGACAGCACTCATTACTTCGTGGGAATAAAGAGCTAGTTCCATTGCAAAAGAATATTTTCTGAATCCGTGTTGGTTATGTATCAATAAGTCATTTCCTTCAAGGCTGGAGTACAGTATATGCTTTAGGACGACTGTGCAGTGCTTCTTAACAACAAATTGCCTCCAATGAGCGTCACGTGACAGTTTTTTTTACATTAGATTCGTTTTAATGCGAGATCTTTTAATGTTTCACACGTACGAACATGCGGCCTTCCTGCGTCGTCGTAGCTGCGCAAGTGCAGTGACGCGCCTGTTATCTGCGCTCTGTGGAAACAGCTGAAACGTACCTTTGTGATAGGTCACGAAAAAATATTGCGAATATTGCATCGAAAAGCGTCACTTTCAAAGTAAATTTCTTTTTATGCAAGATAAACTGTGTGAGAGTGTGTACGACAAATTTCTTAAATCACAGAGCGTTTGACTCATTTAAAAATCAACTCTTTGGGGACGACCGTATGACGAATTTCGAGCCCAGAAGATCAGACATTTACGTTGTTATTAAAAAATGTTACTGGCACATTTATGTGATGTATGGCGTGCAAAAAGATCAAGAATATATATGGAAGCTTAGCTTCTCTTGCAGCTTATTAATCTTAGAGACCAATATTATATTTGATAGCTAATCTTTTCTTGTAGCAACAATTATACATTAATTTAAGCCATTAATTTTTCTTATTTGTGTGTTCGCGCTACTTAAGAGTGATCTTGCTATTGGCTGACTACATCACGTCTCAAATGCTGTCATCAGCTGGCGAGATCATGTGACATGAGCTGTGACTGGCTTACAAAAGCACGCCGCAATCTCGTTTTTAATGCTTCGGAAAGTAACATGCGGTGTTTGGTGGAATTCGAATTTATACCTTCGTAACACGGAAATGTGTGCTGTATATGTTGCTGCACATCGAAGATCTTTCCAAAACGTGTTTTTTCCCCTGAGTTTCATTTTCTAAAGTGCCGGGAAATTCTACGCCGGTGTATAAAACCATAAACGGATTGATAAGTGCAGGGAAAAAGGATACTGTCACTTAACACGGAAAAAAATGTATTTTCACCCGGGAGAAAGTGTATTTTCAACCGGGAAATCCGGGAAAAATCTGGGAATTATTTTTCCTTGTCCATGTAGACACCCTGTAAACATCTAGGAAGGTGGTTTGTTGGGTTGAGTAGGACCAGGTGAAGCATATGGTTGAGAAGCTGTTTAGGTTCTGGAGGAATGAGGATGAGGTGTCCTCAACTTTGATCCAGATTGCAAAGATGTCATCAGTGAATCTGAACCAGGTGAGGGGCTTAGGATTCTGGGTGTTTAGGAAGGATTTCTCTAGATGGCCCATGAATAGGTTGGTGTGGGATGGTGCCATTAGGGTGCCCTCAGCTATACCCTGGATTTGTTTGTAGGTAATGCCTTCAAAGGAGAAATAATTGTGAGTGGGAGAATGTATTTGGTCATAGCGACTAGGGAGGAGGTTGCTGCTTTGGTATCCTTCAGGTATTGGGAAAGGTAGTGTTCAGTAGTGGTAAGGCCATGGGAATTAGGAATCTTAGTGTACAGGGAGGTGGCATCAAAAGTGACTACCAGGGCACCATGTAGTAAAGGGACAGGAACTGTGGAGAGTCAGTGGAGAAAATGGTCAGTATATTTTGTGTAGTAGGGTAGGTTCTGGGTAATAGGCTGAAGTTGTTGGTCTCAGAGAGCAGAGATTATTTGTGGGGGCACAGTAACAGGCCACAGTGGGGCATCCTAGATTGTTGTGTTTATGGACCTCAGGAACCATGTAGAAGGTAGGAGTGCAGGGAGTGGTAGTGGTGAGCAGAGAGATGGACTCCAGTGAGAGGTTCTGGGATGGACCTAAGGATTTGAGGAAACTCGAGATCCTGCAGGATTTCTGGAATGTGCTCACTTTGGCAAGGTTTGTAGGTGGATGTATCTGAAAGCTGGCGGAGTCCTTCTCCCGGGATTTTCCGTAGTTTCACTGTAAAGTGGTTTTGATTCATTTAAGTCAGCAGTTGTGATTACTGATATTCATAGTTAAAGATCGATGTTGCTGAATGGATCGATATATACAAGTTACGCACGGTATTTACGTGAGTATAAGACTACCCTGAATATGATTCTCTGTCTCTCTCTCTCTCTCTCTAAAGGCTCCTTGTGAAAAATTTATTTTTACCATACTCTGACTAGTGTAAATTACAAACTGTTTTATTGACATAAATGTCACAAAGTTAACATTGCTCCTATTCTGAACTTCTACCATTTATTGATGTCTACATGTTGCCAATACTAGGATAAATAAAACAAACAAAAAGAAAGGGTTTACGTGGATTTTTGGCCCTTTTCTACCTTTTTTGCACATTAACCATGGCCTTGGTACCGCCTTTTTTAATCATCATCATCGAAATAGCACAACTGGGAAATTTATATCATTGTTGTTCTGAATATTAGGCTTGTCTTTTGAATGTGTTGCTATTTTTGAGGTTGTCGTTATGGTGGGACCTAAGAACGCAGCTGTTTTTTCCAGAATACCTATCAGATTTCTCTTCTATACTGATGTCACGTCACAGGGAGCATCAACAACATTGCAACAAGCAACATGTAAATACGGCACTGGCTCCATTGATTTGTACCACCTCCTGCAGAAGTTGTTGTCGTTGTTGTTGAGTGTTTGTCCAATTTTAAAGTCACCTCAGTTCCAGTTATAAATGGATTCGGGCATACTGCAGTTAAAATATTGTAGATGTTCATAAAAAGCCAAAGTATGTGGACAGATTCCCATGGTTGGCAACACGACAAAATTTGTTGTGTACTCACTGCTCCCTTCTCAGCCAGGCTGGTGTCACTGTCCCCTTTCCAATCCTTCTGTATTGCCGAGCTTTCCTTCACGTTACAACTGAATTTCACCACATTTTAAAGCTGATGAAAAGCTAGTAATGTTATTACCTAGTATTCTAATACGTGAACAGTGACCAAATTTCTTATTTTCAGTCTACTAAGTAAATCATTACAGTGTCCTATAACCAAATAAAATATTGGTCTGGTTTCTAAAGCAATTTAAGTTTTTTGAAGGACAATAATTTCATTTTTGAATGTTATCTTTATTAAAAAGTGACATTAATATTCATATATAGTATCCCTAGATGTATGAAAACATTTATTGCAGACCTGTTCAAATGCAACAAAAGTTTGTAAGGTAATAGAATTTAATGCTATTTCCTCCTGTGTTTCACAGAACTGTCAAATTTTAATCAGAACAAGAGACTGTTGCAGTGGCTAGTTCATAGTTTCTCACGTATCCTGCTAGAGCTGCATGAGTCTGTTACGTGATTGAGTGAGTGAAGTTGATACTATATCAAGCACTTCAGAATATTGGAAAAATTGAGCCTGTTGGAATGCGAGTATCGTTTGCTGAGCCCTGCCCTATCGAATCCTTCAAAATAAATCTACCAGTGTCTTCAGTAGCCATAGCTTTATGTAAGATGAACCCTACTAAAAACAAAAAAATGTCGACCTCAGCTGCAATTGTTTAATCTGCAAGTGTAAGACATCCCTGTGTTTTTCAAATGACAAATTTGGGAAAAACCTCTTTTTATTATGGTGTCAATTAGGTAATCAAATTAACTCAAGTTGGGTGGAAATTTAAATGAAATTGAACATTTCTATTGAAGTATGAAAGTTCTGAGTAGACAGGATTCATTACACCACACAGCTATTTATCTGCCAAGCATAAAATGGGTCATTGATGCTACTTTAAATATACAGATCATTCAAGTCAGTATTCGTAAGGTAGCCAAAAGTTTATGTGAAAACTGGCACACACAGAACAAATGGTGAGGAGTGAATGTCATTCAATTGCACACTATGCAATGGTAATTTTCTAATGGATTTATGTAAAGAAAAGTATGGAAGACAAAACTATTGACCACTTGTAAGAAAATGGCTGTTCATTGCATTTATTAATATATGTAGTTCAAACATGAATTCTTTGGTTCATAGCATTCCACTTTAATTTTGTGCTGTAACACTTTACTGGACACTTAAATTTCACCGGCCAGGGTGGCCGAGCGGTTTTAGGCTCTACAGTCTGGAACCGTGCGACCGCTACAGTCGCAGGTTCGAATCTTGCCTCGGGCATGGATGTTTGTGATGTCATTAGGTTAGTTAGGTTTAAGTAGTTCTAAGTTCTCGGGGACGGATGACCTCAGAAGTTAAGTCCCATAATGCTCAGCTCATTTGAACTTGCATTGCTGTATTCTCTTTTATTTTTCGGATCTGTTAGTGACGAGAATCCATATATTTTCCACAAATACATAACACAATGGTCATTTATTAATAAAATAAGTAGGTACGTTGTTCATCCAGAGTGAGCATCATAACTTGTACCACAGTTACCAAATGACTCAGAACAAACACTAGAAATTGGAATAAACACAACAGCTTAACCTGCAATTTTAAAATAGATATTGTTGTTACTTTAACTTTCTTAGCAAAATGCCCAGAGAACTGTGCATCAAAATAAAATGGCAACAAGTTGCCAACATCTGGCATTACTGCCAAAGTGTTACATAGATCTTTTCGGTGTACATCCACAGTTACAACTAAAATACAGAGCAATTTTTTAAAATTCAGTTGAAATGTATCTGTAGTTGACAACCAACACCAAGTTTGCTGGTAAAACATGACAAAGTGAAATCTTTGTCCAGTACCAAAATAACTATAAGCTTTATGGGGGAATTTGTTCATTTTGTGTTTGCGTATATACTTCGCATTTTACCGAACGGTTCTTGGATGGTCTAAAGTCGGTGGCCAGAGACATTGGTCATGTGTAAGAGTTTCGTGTGTGTGTGTGTGTGTGTGTGTGTGTGTGTGTTTTGTCTAATTCAAAAGGAGGCTTTTAGGCTGAAAGCTTAAGTGTTCAGCAGTCTTTTTGTTGTGCCTGTCTGCAACCCAACATATCCAACATGGGTAAATAGCAATCTATAATTTTCATAATATTGTCATTATTCCATCCTGGATTTTTCATTGTTTGATTCTGAACTATTACAAAAGTTGATTCTACAGTTTCCAAGAACATTCATTACATTTCAACTTTTGAATGAAACACATTGTTTATATATCATAGTTTTGAAGATATTCCCTTCAACCTAACATACCAAATTACCATTTGAGGTATGTTTTACACCTTAAAGGGGCAGATGGGCAGAAACAAAAAAAATATGTTTTGCATTATTTGGACCTCTCCATATACCTGCCAAGTTAGTCCATTGTTGATGTACAGCAGTACAGGGGATACGCAAAACAATGTGAACAGTGGTAGCAATTTAATGATAGTGTTTGATGGTCAACAATGCTGGTAAGGCACATGTCAATTTGAACTGTGCATGTTCAGTACAGACTGGGCATCAGTGCAGGTTGTTTACGAGTAGTCCACACTTCTTATTTGCATTCAGAGGCCGAGGTTCAACATGCAATGAAAGACCTAACAGAGTTCCAAAGAGAGCAGATTGAGGTGGCTCGATGAGCTTTAGCATCAGTAACCAATACAACAAACTCACTGAATGTTTAAAGAGCAGTCGTTTCAACACTCATGACAGCCTACACAAAACATTGAAAGACATCATTGTGTACACGTAATAGTGGGCACAAATCAAAACTAAATGACAGAGATCGTCATACTCTAACACGAGTTGTGTCTAAACAACACAAAACTACAGCGGCTAAAGTGGCTGTGGAGCTCAATAGCCATCTTCAAGACACTGTATATATCAACACTGTCCACCGAGAACTCCATAAAGCGAATATTCATGGATGAGCTGTTATAATGAAATCATTAGTGATGACACCCAATGCAAAGAAGCTTAAAACATAGTGTCAGGAGCGTAAATCGTGGACAGCTGAGCAGTGGAAACACGTAATATGGTCCAATGAGTCAGCGTTTTCATTATTTCCAACATCGGGTTGGGTTTACATCCGGAAAACGCCAGAAGCAGCCTACAATCCTGATTGCTTGATTCCAATGGTTAAGCATGCAGATGGAAGTGTGGTGGTGTGGATAGCCATATCATGGCGTTCTGCTGGTCTCATCATTACTCTCAAAGGCTGTGTTACAGCCAACAATTATGTGAACATTTTGGGTGAACAGGTGCAGTTGTTCCCCAACAGTGATGCCATATTTCATTACAATAATGCACCCATTCACACAGTCGGACAGTACAGTTGTGGTATGAGGAGCTTGCGACTGAACTGCTGCGTCTTCCCTGTGCAGCACAGTGCCCGGACTTGAACATAATTGAATCCTTTCAGGGGGTCCACAATTCTTTTGTGGATACGTGCGTCGTGAGCACGGGACCCTGAACTAGTGCGGCTCTTCCCTTTCCGGCCTGCATACCTTTCTTTTCCACATCCTCCCCCCCCCCCCCCCAGTCATCCCCCCCCTCACCTCTGCCCCTTCCCTTCCCCTTCTCCCCCTATGGGAGAATGTTTCGTCCCTACATCCGGCGACGGACTCTTGTAACTGTAAGACATAGTCTCTCTCTCTTCTTTGCTTTCTATGCTGGAAAGTCTCTGTCCTTCCTTTGTCCTCCTCTTTTCCTTGCCTCTTCTGTTTACCCTCTTATCCGCTGTGGCGTTTGAGACCTCTCTTCTTTCCTTTTCTGTGTTCCTCCCTTTCTCCTTCTTTCCTTCCTGTGCGTGTCTGAAGGCTGACCCACACGTAACCAGTGACGGGGTAACATGTAATTCCCCGCCCCGGGTAGACAGGTATGACACGTACGTACCCCTGGTAATGGCCAGGCCCAGGGAGGGTAGATTACCCAAGCTGGAACCTTCCGAATGTCCGTTTCTCGGGAGGCGTGACCTGAGGTGTGAACAATCACCTAAGGTGGGAGTGCCCTGAGAGAGCGCTCCCACAAGGAAAGAGCATGCCATCGGAGATGCTGGTAATCCTGGGGGATACTTCCACAATGCTTTCCTCTAAGTCTACAATTTTTATCACAAGCGAAAGTTAGATGAGTCTCAGCCACAGACAATTCTTCCATCAGTGCCACAGTTCCTTGTTGTTGCTCGTTTGGACGAAGGTCAAGACTTCTTCACAGTCAACCCTTTCATTATTCAGAAAGCTGTCTATGCAATTGCAGGTCCTGTAAGGTCTTGGTCCAGATTATGAAATGGCACCTTGTTGTTAGAAACAGTCAGTGCCCTCCAGGCACAAAAATTGCTGCTAAATCGACTGCTACACACCCTCCCTGTCCAGGTGGAAGCACACTGCACTTTAATGGTGAATTGCTGTTTAGCTTGGTGGCTGGAGTCCTGCAGTCTTTTAACACCTGCCCAATGTGGTTTCCGAAAGCATCGTTCTGCAGTTGACCATCTTGTTGCTCTCTCTATCATGAACAATTTTCTCCGGAAACTCCAAACAGTAGCAATATTTTTTGATCTAGAGAGAGCATACAATACCTGTTGGAGGACAGGCATCCTCCGCACACTGTTCTCTTGAGGCTTTCGAGGTCGGCTGCCCCTTTTTTTTCACAAATTTATGGCAGAGCGCACATTTAGAGTGCGGGTGAACACCACTCTCTCCCGTACTTTCTCCCAAGAAAACGGGGTACCCCAGGGCTCTGTGCTGAGTGTTGTACTGTTTGCCATTGCCATAAATCTGATTCTGGATTGCCTCCTTCCTGATGTCTCGGGCTCCCTCTTTGTGGACGATTTTGCGATCTACTACAGCTCTCAACGGACCAGCCTTCTTGAACGACGTCTTCGAGGATGTCTCGATCGCCTCCACTCTTGGAGCATCGAAACTGGCTTCTACTTTTCTCTCAGTAAGACCGTTTGTGTCAATTTTTGGCGTCGTACAGAGTTTCTTCTGCCTTCCCTACATCTAGGCCCTGTCAACCTTCCGTTTGTGGACGTCGCTAAACTCTTGGGACTTACGTTTGACTGAAAACTGTGCTTGTCCTCCCACGTTTCCTATTTTTCGGCTTGCTGTCTGTGATCCGTCAACATCCTCAGTGTTCTGAATGGTACCTCCTGCGGAGTGGACCGAGTTGTCCTTCTCCACCTATATCGCGCCTTAGTGCACTCGAAATTGGACTATGGAAGCATAATTTACTCCTCTGCTCAGCCGTCTGTTCTGCAGCACCTCAACTCTGTCCACCACCGTGAATTTCGTTCAGTGCCTGGAGCTTTTTACGCCAGCCATGTGGAAAGACTTTAAGCTGAGACTGCTGAACCTCCTCTCCCTAATCGGCGAGCTGCCCTTCTGAGTCGTTATGCTAGCCACCTGTCTTCCATGCCTGCTAATCCAGCCTATGACTTTTTTTTAATGCCTCCTTGGGTTTAGGGTATGCAGGCTGCCCTTAATCTCTGCTGCCACTGGGAGTCCACTTCTGTGTCAACTGCTACGTTTTCATGCCTTCCACTTTCCTAAAACTTTCGTGACAACTGGGGGGGTACAGCACCGTGTTGGCTCTGCCCCCGGACCTGCCTGCTCCGTGACCTTTGTCAGCTTCCCAAGGAAGGTACCTCTTCTCTCGTGTATCATCGGGCATTTGCTGCTCTAAGTGCACAAATGAAGGATGCCACATTTATTTACACTGACTGCTCAAAAACATCATTTGGTGTTGGGAGTGGTTTCATTGTTGGCAACACCCCTAATAGATTTCGGCTTCCTGACCAGTGTTCAGTTTTTACTGCGGAGCTTTACGCTGTTCTCCAGGCTTTCCAATATATCCGTCGCCATCAGCGGGTACAGTATATTATATGCTCAGATTCGCTCAGCTCTCTCCTCGGTCTCCAAGCTCTTTACCCTGTCCACCCTCTGGTCCACTGGATCCAGGACTGCCTCCACTTGGTCCACTTGGGGGGCGTCTCTGTGGAATTCCTCTGGATCCCAGGACACATTGGTATCCATGGAAACGAGGCGGCTGGTACAGCGGCCAAGGCTGCAGTCCCTCTTCCTCAGCCTGCTGTTCGCATGGTTCCCTTCGTCGATCTAGAGTGTGTTTTATGTCGTTGTGGTGCTCTTTTATGGCATGCACATTGGTCTACACTTCCCAATAATAAATTGTGGGATGTGAAAGCTCTTCCCTGTGCTCAGACCTCTTCCTCTCAAATTCGTCATCGGGAGGAGGTAATTTTAACTAGACTCCAGATAGGGCATTGTCTTTTTAGCCATCGACATCTTTCAAGTGGCGTTCCTCCCCCACTTTGTCCCCACTGCTCTCAACTGTGGACGGTGAGATACCTTTTACTTCAGTGCCCCTATTTTACTCCGCTACATGCCCATTTACAGCTGTCGCCTGATCTATCTTCCATTTTAATAGATAACGCGCTCAGCCGATCGCGTACTCGAGTTTGTGTCAGTGAGATGATGTCGGTCATTTGAAGCTCTTTTTGTGGAAAACAACCCCCCCCCCCCCCCCCTCCCTTCTATAGTGGATTTATAATCTTTCCTTCTGTTTTTTAGTTTCCCCACTTTTTGGATTTTGCTCCCTCAAGACTGGTAGTGTGGTGTATGTTTGTTTATACAGTGAAACTTGCACCAAATGGAATGTGTATAATTCCAAACTCTGCTCAAACTGCACAAGTATTATGGTACCAATGCATTGAGTAGACTTTCAAATGCTAATTTTTATACGAAGCGGAACATGCTTAATGTGGAAATGGGATGCAAATTTCAAAACTTATTAATAATGTATTGTATAATGTGGTAAAGAACTTACGCTATTATACTGTAGGTTAGTTATTCATGACTCTACAAGGATGCTACTCATAACACAATAACGGTACAGCCCTGACAATGCTGTGAGCGAATGAAAACCGAGAAAAGAGCCTCAGCTTCGTGCAGTGCTGTGCTGCAGGTCTAGACATCAAAGCATGCTGCTCTGTGCAACATCAAATAGGTTATGCTCAGTGTTGGTACATCAAAGGAGCACTCCGTTTGTCTGTGTTTCTCGTTTTGCAATATTATATTTTGGATGCTTGTGGGCACACACTTGTCCGTTTTTGTGCACCTACAAACACTCTGCTGCAATCTACCCAGTGAAAAAGGTGGGGGTGGTGTTAAGTTAAACAATGGTTTCACCTGGCAAAGTTCAGCATTCCAAAGAAATGCACCACCTGCTTTACTTTCTGGCAGTTTCAGTTCTCTAGTAGCACGTTACATGATAATACAATGTTGAACAAAAAGTGTGTGTCACTAACATTTAACAAAATGGTTAAGGTAATAAAGGTGAATGAGAAAAACACTTTCTGTGTGTGAAATAATGTTGCGTTTCAAATGCGCCAGTATACAAATTTGATATTTTCAGAAACAAGGATAAGATGCAGGATAAATGGATGAAAGGAAATGGGCAAAGGAAAAGAAAGCCAAGGAAATGAAGGAATTAACGAGATAATGTGGGAATGGTTCATACATGCACTGGCAAGAAACTTACCTTTGGATCCACATTACAGGGTGAAGCTCTGAAAGTCACTAAAGAGCTTGGAAATACTGAGTTTAAGGCATTCACAGGTTGGCTGGACAGTTTCAATGCTAGGCACAACACTGCGAAATGAAGTATGTGGGGAAGTTAGAGATGTGGGAGGAAGTATAGCAAAAGACTGGAAGGCAATATTGTACTGTAATCTAATTGCAAATTATGAACTGAAAGACACGTTCATTGTCAATGAAGCAGGGCTGTTTTATTGTGCACTGCTTCCGAAATCTCTAGCAATTTGAGGTGAAAAGTCGTCTAGTAAAAAAACGGCCAAGGAAAGATTCACTATGCTGCTGTGTGGAAACATGTTAGGTGAAATAGAGAAGCCACTGGTGATCGGAAGAGTTACAAAACTGTTTTGTTTCAAAAATGTAGATGTCAGTAAGCTTTCAGTTACGTGGTAAACAGTAAAAAGAAGTGGGTGGTTAATGGTCTTTGGAAAAATGACTGGGCTCTTTGTGCCAAAATGAAGAAAGGAAATCGCAAAGTACTCCTTTTCCGAGACAATACAACCTGACACCTGAAAGTCAAATTATCGAACATGAAACTGCCTTGCTTCCCACCAGGTTGAACTAGCCTCACACAATCCATGAACCATGCACATCTCATAATAGGTAATCACTGATGCAGTCTCTTATTCTTAATATTGGAGAAGATGAAAGTGCGTTTGTTCTGGCATGGTCGGTTTCTGTCCTGGAGGCAGTAAATGGATTAGTTTGCCAGTAAGGGAAATAAAGCCTGAAACTGTTAAAAAGTGCTTCAACAAAGTGGCATTTGGAAGTCAAAAACAACACAGTCCTCCAACTATCAAACCTCAAGAAAATGCAGCAGCAGTTGCTGAATTAATTGAAATGTAAAACATTTCATGTGTGGATAATTATGTTTGAAGTGATTGCTGTCAGCCAGCTCACAGTACATTTACTTTAATAACAGATTTAATAGAAATCCGCAACACAGATGATGATGATGATCAAGAAGAAACAAAGGAAGAAGAAGAGTAAGATGATAGCCCTAGAAAAATTAATGTCTGAAGAAGCTGTTGCACACACAGTTACAAAATTCACAGCATACACAAGTTCTCCCAAACTGTTTCAACTATCATATAATACAAGAAGTTGTCTAGAAAAAACAGTTCTTAATGGGAAATTGTAACAAGCTTCCTCACTTGATATGTGGCAAAAAAAAAAAAAAAAAAAAAAAATTAACTGCAAAGCAAATAAACATGGAAATAATATGTTGTATTGCTAGAGAAGGCTGAAATGCACGCGTTTAAACTCACGCAGGCTGGCATGAGGTCTGCAACAGGATACGTAATGAACGCTATAAAGAAAAGTACGTAGCTGCTGGAATACTTAACTTTAATCCATCATCGGTGTACATCGCTCTAAAAGATACAAGTTAGACTCTTTAGATACATGCAATATACTGTTTATGGCGCCTTGCTAGGTCGTAGCCATTGACTTGGCTGAAGTCTATGCGAACTAGGTTCTCGGCAAATGAGAGAGTCTTCGTCAGTGTAGTCTACATCTACATCTACATCTACATTTATACTCCGCAAGCCACCCAACGGTGTGTGGCGGAGGGCACTTTACATGCCACTGTCATTACCTCCCTTTCCTGTTCCAGTCGCGTATGGTTCGCGGGAAGAACGACTGTCTGAAAGCCTCTGTGCGCACTCTAATCTCTCTAATTTTACATTCGTGATCTCCTCAGGAGGTATAAGTAGGGGGAAGCAATATATTCGATACCTCATCCTTTCGCGCCGCTCTTCTTTGAATCTTCTCTATCTCCTCCGTCAACCCGATCTGGTACGGATCCCACACTGATGAGCAATACTCAAGTATAGGTCGAACGAGTGTTTTGTAAGCCACCTCCTTTGTTGATGGACTACATTTTCCAAGGACTCTCCCAATGAATCTCAACCTGGTACCCGCCTTACCAACAATTAATTTTATATGATCATTCCACTTCAAATCATTCCGCACGCATACTCCCAGATATTTTACAGAATTAACTGCTACCAGTGTTTGTTCCGCTATCATATAATCATACAATAAAGGATCCTTCTTTCTATGTATTCGCAATACATTACATTTGTCTATGTTAAGGGTCAGTTGCCACTCCCTGCACCAAGTGCCTATCCGCTGCAGATCTTCCTGCATTTCGCTACAATTTTCTAATGCTGCAACTTCTCTGTATACTACAGCATCATCCGCGAAAAGCCGCATGGAACTTCCGACACTATCTACTAGGTCATTTATATATATTGTGAAAAGCAATGGTCCCATAACACTCCCCTGTGGCACACCAGAGGTTACTTTAACGTCTGTAGACGTCTCTCCGTTGGTAACAACATGCTGTGTTCTGTTTGCTAAAAACTCTTCAATCCAGCCACACAGCTGGTCTGATATTCCGTAGGCTCTTACTTTGTTTATCAGGCGACAGTGCGGAACTGTATCAAACGCCTTCCGGAAGTCAAGAAAAATAGCATCTACCTGGGAGCCTGTATCTAATATTTTCTGGGACTCATGAACAAATAAAGCGAGTTGGGTCTCACACGATCGCTGTTTCCGGAATCCATGTTGATTCCTACATAGTAGATTCTGAGTTTCCAAAAACGACATGATATTCGAGCAAAAAACATGTTCTAAAATTCTACAACAGATCGACGTCAGAGATATAGGTCTATAGTTTTGCGCATCTGCTCGACGACCCTTCTTGAAGACTGGGACTACCTGTGCTCTTTTCCAATCATTTGGAACCTTCCGTTCCTCTAGAGACTTGCGGTACATGGCTGTTAGAAGGGGGGCAAGTTCTTTCGCGTACTCTGTGTAGAATCGAATTGGTATCCCATCAGGTCCAGTGGACTTTCCTCTGTTGAGTGATTCCAGTTGCTTTTCTATTCCTTGGACACTTATTTCGATGTCAGCCATTTTTCGTTTGTGCGAGGATTTACAGAAGGAACTGCAGTGCGGTCTTCCTCTGTGAAACAGCTTTGGAAAAAGGTGTTTAGTATTTCAGCTTTACGCTTGTCATCCTCTGTTTCAATGTCATCATCATCCCGGAGTGTCTGGATATGCTGTTTCGAGCCACTTACTGATTTAACGTAAGACCAGAACTTCCTAGGATTTTCTGTCAAGTCGGTACATAGAATTTTACTTTCGAATTCACTGAACGCTTCACGCATAGCCCTCCTTACGCTAACTTTGACATCGTTTAGCTTCTGTTTGTCTGAGAGGTTTTGGCTGCGTTTAAACTTGCAGTGAAGCTCTCTTTGCTTTCGCAGTAGTTTCCTAACTTTGTTGTTGTACCACGGTGGGTTTTTCCCGTCCCTCACAGTTTTACTCGGCACGTACCTGTCTAAAACGCATTTTACGATTGCCTTGAACTTTTTCCATATACACTCAACATTGTCAGTGTCGGAACAGAAATTTTCGCTTTGATCTGTTAGGTAGTCTGAAATCTGCCTTCTATTACTCTTGCTAAACAGATAAACCTTCCGCCCTTTTTTTATATTCCTATTAACTTCCGTATTCAGGGATGCTGCAACGGCCTTATAATCACTGATTCCCTGTTCTGCACTTACAGAGTCGAAAAGTTCGGGTCTGTTTGTTACCAGTAGGTCCAAGATGTTATCTCCACGAGTCGGTTCTCTGTTATTGCTCGAGGTAATTTTCGGATAGTGCACTCAGTATAATGTCACTCGATGCTCTGTCCCTACCACCCGTCCTAAACATCTGAGTGTCCCAGTCTATATCTGGTAAATTGAAATCTCCACCTAAGACTATAACATGCTGAGAAAATTTATGTGAAATGTATTCCAAATTTTCTCTCAGCTGTTCTGCCACTAATGCTGCTGAGTCGGGGGGTCGGTAAAAGGAGCCAATTATTAACCTAGCTCGGTTGTTGAGTGTAACCTCCACCCATAATAATTCACAGGAACTATCCACTTCTACTTCACTACAGGATAAACTACTACTAACAGCGACGAACACTCCACCACCGGTTGCATGCAATCTATCCTTTCTAAACACCGTCTGTACCTTTGTAAAAATTTCGGCAGAATTTATCTCTGGCTTCAGCCAGCTTTCTGTACCTATAACGATTTCAGCTTCAGTGCTTTCTATCAGCGCTTGAAGTTCCGGTACTTTACCAATGCAGCAAAGTCGTCCGTACAACTGGGGGGAGTGCTAGTAAATCTCTCAAGACCTGCCGTGTGGTGGCGCTCGGTCTGCTATCACTGACAATGGCGACACGCAGGTCCGACATGTACTAATGGACCGCGGCCGATTTAAAGCTACCACCTAGCAAGTGTGGTGTCTGGCGGTGACACCACATAATATATATGTACTTACAACAGTTAACGAATTTAAACGTAGAGTAATGATACAGAAATACCATATCATTTATTAATTAGTATAATAGCCTAGTGTTTTATTGTACAACGTCCAGTAAATGAATGACTACTGTGCAAGAGTGAAGGAACATAAATACTACATAATTACAAATTTAAATCTTTGTGCATGATAACTGACAAGTTTTATATAGCCTAGTGAGTTTTAATGCAGATACTTGCCAAATTTTGAAAATTATCTTAGTCCTATGTGCTTCTGTTTTGAGTAAGTTTTACTGTGTCAATCTTTTTCTACTCAGAATTTTTGTGAATGTTAATTTGATTATCTGTAATAACATTTAAGTATTAGGAAATTCTGATCAGTTAAAAAAAGAAATAATCTATTTCTATTAACTATGTAATGATAAAAATAATGTATTTTTCATTACAAAATTCTCATTTTTTATTTTTTATGGTGGTAACTGTGCGCGTATTTAAAACAGCCTAAATTCCTATTGCACTATGCACAAAGTTACCTAGATGAAGATGTAAAAGTGAGGAATAGAAATAATGAATGCAGTAACATGGATGAAGAAATAACAGGTTGAATTGAAATTAATGCATAAAATTAATTAAAATCGCACGAAAAAAGATTTAAAGCAGTAAAAAAATGTAGGAAGCAAAAACAGAGGAAATGAAGTAGTTGGTATGATTAAAATGATGTGACAAAGGAATAAAAATAAAATATTATATTTAAACCAACTGAGTAACAGTATTGAGCAATGTAATTTTGATAAAAAATTAAGTATTAAAATAAAGTACCTGATGAGATATCAATCCATGAACTTCTGTGTGAAGCCACGACACTCTCCATTACACCACACAATTGGTCAACATGATACTACATTTTTACTGCTATACATTTCCTTTGGCGGGTTGCAGAAGGCGTCCGCCAGCGGTTTGTTATCAGTAAGAATGAAGAAAGGACAGCCCTCGATGTCAGTGCGGAAATGTTTGACGGCCTCGTACCCTACCAGAAGCTTTCTATTAAAAGCAGAATATTTCTTCTGGGCTGTAGACAGTTTTTTGGAGAAGAAATGAAGTGGTGAAACTGTGTCGCCTTTTCTTTTTGTAATATTGCCCTGACCGCGATGTCGCTGGT
Organism: Schistocerca cancellata; assembly: GCF_023864275.1. Taxonomy (NCBI): domain Eukaryota; kingdom Metazoa; phylum Arthropoda; class Insecta; order Orthoptera; family Acrididae; genus Schistocerca; species Schistocerca cancellata. Next base: position 35,756,779 of record NC_064627.1, read on the forward strand.
GTCCGTAGTGATGAACAAATCGGCAGACGGTTCAGGGTGGGTGATTAAGACTGTGTGAGGTAAAGCTGTTTTAATAGCCCTGAAAGCCTCTAGCACGGGTTCAGTCCAACGGACTGGTTTAACGCCTGAAGTTTGTTTGCCAGAGACCAAGTCCGTCAGAGGGGCCCGCACGGCGGCAGCAGAAGATAGATGACGGTGGTAGTAATTTATAGTACCTATGAAACGTCGGAGTTCTTTGTACATAGCTGGGGGTGGTAATGACGTGATAGCCTATACGCAGGATTTGGGAGGCTGTATTTCATCTGTGGATACAGTGTAACGCAGAAATGTCATGGAAGACTGACGCAGTTGGAATTTTTCTTTGTTGACCTCGACACCATTGGATGCCAAAGTCTGGAGGTCCTGGAATAAATGATCTTTACGATCTGTGGTCAATTTACTGAAAATGAGTATGTCATCCAGGTATGCGAAGCAGAACTCGAATCATTGTAAGATTGAGTCAGTGAAACATTGCCACATTTGTGTGTGCTGCATTCTTTAAACCGAATGGCTTGAAGTTGTAATGGAACATACTGAGCAGCGTGATGATACCAGTTTTTGGAATGTCTTCTGGCACTACGGGAATTTGGTGATAGCACGTTTGCAATCACACTGAAGATTGCAGTGCCCGATACCATATGAGTGACTTCGTTTATTTTTGGCACGGGGTAATTGTCCGTGACAGTGCTAGAACTTAAACGTCTATAATCACCACACATTTGAAAAGAACCATCATGTTTGGTGAATTGGTGAAGACCAATTGCTGTCTGATAGCTCTAGGATGCCTGCCTCCAGAAGTTCATTAATTTGCTGCCGGGCCACGCGCAATTTAGTGCGTTTGAGGTGTCTAACCTTGTGCCTAATAGGAGGCCCAGCAGTGGTAATTATTTTGTGTGTTCCATCAGTGACAGAAGAGACTTATGAACTGTACACGAGACTGAGTGAGGTTCTGACGTTGTTTTTTGGGACGAGTGGGGTGTGATGAGGCGTGGCTGTTAGCGCGAGCAGGAAAAGGCAGCACGAAAGTCACATGCCTATTACGCATGCGCGGCATTGGGAGGGGGGTGCAGCTTAAAGTGCTAACAATGAGAGTTTTCCGCGCACACTGGCCATGCATCCTTCGTGGTAGGACCACAAAACACTGGTGAATTCTGCCGGCAGTCGTACTGTCATTGTACAAGGTTGCTGGGTGGAAAAGCTGTGTTGAGTGCAGTCGTACGCACTTGGTTGCGAAACTGGGCCGCCGATCGGGTGGTTTGTTCTAGTGAACTGGAGGCATAAAAATGTCTGTTACTGATTTGTGAGGAAGGTGAGGCTGGCGTAGCTCAGTAATAGTTGACTGCGTGTGCATTTTCCACAAATGGCAGCGTTGCACATGCACTACTGTAACAGGCGTCGTGGCGCGTACAGAATCAAAGCACGTGTGCGAATTTTGGTCCCTTCGAACTTGGTACGGGCGATCGATCGTCGCACTACTTAGATCATCCACTTCACTTTTCACTAGTGGTTGTGTGTAATCCAGCGAAACAAAACCCGAGTCCATTATTTGAGGTAATTGTGTAACACTCGGTTGTTGTGGAGTTACTGAAGTAGAGGTTATCCTCGTATAAAATTGGAGATCATTGTCCATTAGCTGCGAAATAACTGACGGTGGGGGGTTTTGTTGGCCCGGTTGTAAGAGCTGGGCCTCCAAATCTTCGTAAAGAATGTTCGGTGATGTAGCCAAGGCATCGTACATGAAACCTGTTGATTCTGTATGACCGGCGCGGAAGATGTAGAACTTTTTGTCCAGGGTCATCAATATGGGATTAGGGATACGGGTCATAATATACGCAATAAACAGTTCCCAAGTTTTCTATATACACCTATATTTTACCATAAAGACTGATACACATAAACACTGCATGAAGTACAAAGGCAGACTGAATTAAACACGGCGGTGTGTCAGAGAAGTTAATGTTCTAATGTGTGGTCGATGTGACCTATTGTCGCCACACCTTCATAGTCTCGGATGTCATTGAATTTAGCATGCTAAAATTCTGGAGTAAGTAAGAAACACGTACTTTTTTCTTTTCTCTAAAAAAATTCATGCTCAGAGATACAGACCTTCAAAGTGCAAACACCATTTTGAAGATGTTAATATGCTGTTTCACTGTAACAGTTGTAGATATTTTGTTAGTGTTGGTTTTTTTATTTTATTTTATTTGAAAGATAATAGCTTTATGATTACAATGGTATCATCTGGACATATGTCAAAGTTCTTCTACTGTTGCTTTTTGAATTTTTTGTAGTTTACAGATTTTTATTTATTTATTTATTTTTTCCCAAAAATGTCAATCCAGAAAAGTTAGATTTTTTCCTGTTGATTAGTTCCATGTAGTACAATATTCTCTGTAAAGGAGAGCACCCACTTCTAAGTGGGGCAGGTTTTATTTTTAAAAAATCATTTTTTAACTTTCAAGGGTAATGTATGTCTTCACTGAAGTTGTCTTTACCAATTTCTTCATTACAATGCTTATTTCTGTTGTCTTTGCTGTGTTACTTCTTTCCACTGTCTTTCTTTAGTTATTTCTTTTGACTTTCATTGTGGCAGATATTTCCTAAACTTTGCTGTAGATTCTTGTCAGTTTCTTTGTTGTGGTTGTTCATTGCAGGTTTCTGTATTGTAGTTGTTCAGTGCTAATTTGTTTAGTGAAGAGACTTCTAAGAAATCTGACACCATCCTGTGAGTTCTGTGTTTTCGTGAGGAATTCGCCAGTAGACAAAGTTGCAGTGTTTTTGTGGAAAGGACTTCGAAATGTCTTCTGACTGGGGCCACAGGAGAGTGAAGTGTGCTGACTATTTGCATATCCATAAAAGAGTGATATATAAGGCAAATAAAAACGCAGATTTTGTTCAAGGTGGTGATAAGTTTTCTCATTTGAAGATTCTCTTTCAAAATTGTGTTTCCAGTGACTACTTTTTGTGACCTAAATGTTTTGACAGAATAACAACAATGATAATATGTGAACAAGGTGAAGTCTCCCTTGGTGCAGATGATGCAGATTTTGCTTCAGTAGAGGAAGAATTAAATACCCTGAACCAGTCAACTACAGAGGTAGGTGTTAGTCCTGTTAAGAAACGATGTTCAGTGAAGTCGAGTCATAAGCTCTAGGGATCAAAGTGCAGAGAAGTCACTAAAGCTGGCTACATTCTTCAAAGTAGAAATTCCATCTTCAGAAGAAAATGAAAAAAAGCACTCGTGCACCTCTTGCCAGGAATTTTTCACAAATATCAATTCAGCTGCTGAAAATTGTGCATCCTACAGTGGAAAGGTGGAAGTTTTAACTATTATTCCAGGGACATTTTGAAAAAGAATTTTGAACCATGTTCCATCAGTATCAGAGTATGTGATAGACAAATCAGGAAATGTGAGGTCTGTAAAAGGAGTCTTTGGAAGACCAGATCCCTATTATTGTCATCCTGTAGAAGCAACTAAAGTTAAAATACTGCAATCATTTTATGTGGAAGATAAATGGGGCTGTTATCACCATACTGCCAACAAAACAGTTGAAGGTCATAAAGTTGTGAAAGTGAAGAGAGACATGACTTGCAGTATTAAAGAAACTTTTGCAATTTGTAAGAGCAACTATACAACTTATATTGGAAGATTAAAATTTTATGCACTATGACCTAAGTGGGTAGTTAATCACTTAGAGATGTCTGACTGTGTGTACTGTGAGAATTTTTGACTGTGTGGTAACTTTGAAGAACTTACTGGAGCATGTGACATATGACACCTTGGTTGGGTGTCTGAAGTCGTTAGTAGTTTGTGATGTAAAGTGAGAGACTTGTTTGTTTCAAGAATCTGATGACTGCCCTGGAAAGGGGGGGACTGTCTTTACAGACACTTGGCCCGGAAGACATAGCAGATAACCCTGCAGAAATTATATACGTGGCTTGGGAGGAAAATAAACTAATTAAGAAAACTGTTGCCTTTGACAGTTTCATTGATGAACTTGGTAAATGGTCAGTTAAAGCAGTACCACACAAACATCTGAAGAAATTGCAACACCACCACATTGCAGAAGTGCTTCACTGTGATTTTTCTGAGAACTGTTCTGTAATTCCTCCACAAGAAGCACAAAGGTTTCAATTTTTACAAGAATGACATTTTTTCAAAACAAGATCACAAGTGTTGCAGTAATAAGCGATGTCATAGGACATGACTCAGTACATGCTTTTCTAGCAATGCGCAAAATTCATCTGCAAACAGGGGCTGAGAAGATCATCATTATTTCTGATGGTGATCCTAGTCATTTTAAAAATCGTTACCAGCTGTTTGAATTGAGTAAGTTGCTTGTGCCAACTGACTGCGTATACAGTGCTACTGGTCACTGGAAGGGGCCTTGCGATTGTGTAGGCGGCCTGCTGAAGCACCATGCTACAAAACTTAATTTTTCCAGAACAGATACAGCTGTGATTCAGAATGCTGAGGATTTTACGAGAGTCGTGAAATCTTACACATCCACAGCCCTCATTCTATTGTCCGAAGAGGAAATCGAGGAATTCTGTGAGCAGAAAAAAGAACGGTCCAAACAAACTATTCCTGTGAAAGGAATTCAGAAGACACATTGTTGGACTCAGTGATGGGTGAATTCATATTGCACGCACTTTAAAGAGCAAGAAAGAAGAAATTTCATTTGTTTGGCCAACACCTCAGAAGCAGCAGGACGATATTCAGATTCACAACCTGAGAAGGGGGATGTTTGTGGCATGTGTATATGGTTGTGACTGGTGGATTGCAGAGATTATAGACACCAGTTAAGAGTTAAACCAAATTGTAGTGAAATTTATGCAAGTCTTTGGATCTTTCAGATACAGTTTGAAACCATTTAAAATGCTTGAAAAATGAGTCTCTTACTCATCTTTCAAAACTAAAATTACGTTAAAATAAAGCTAGTGTTTTATTTTGTTTTATTTTTATGAGCCTGTTGTGTTCATACAACGGGTTTTATGTATGGCAAAAACTTCAGTTGTTTATAAAACCTGTTCAACCTAAAAGTGGAAACTCTCCTTTGTAGGGAATGTGGAACTATATGGTACTAATCAACAGAAGAAAATAAAAATTTTATGTATTGGCATTTTTTGAAAAAAAATCATAAATTATTAAAAAATTCAGGATGCTGTAGTAAATGAATTTTGATAGGTCAGTCCAAATGGAGGATTTCTTTGTAATCATAAAGAAATTATATTTCAGATAAAAAACCAGCACAATATCTAGAGATACTGCGTTTTAAATTTTTTTCCAAAATTTGCATCTTCATAATGGTGTATGCAGTGTCATCTTTGGAGGGCTGTATCTTGGAGCAGAAATTTAGTCCTTCATTTTAACATACGCTAAATTCAGTAACATCCGAGACTATGAAGGTAAGATTTTTTTCCTAGTCTGTCTGAATTGATATGGACTGTGCCAAAAGTAGAAGTTGCCAAAATAATACTTTATTTGTTTGTAAGTTGGATATTCAGACATATACTGAAGTTAGTTTGTTGTCTATTTAAACTGCTTTGGGTGGCAGTTTTAAATCATGTGTTTAAACTTTAATGAATTGTGCTTCACTGTGCTGCTGCTTTTTGGGATGATAAACTACTGGTCAAAAAGAACATCTACCTTAAAGCCTTTATTTCATATTGGAGTGTAGAAAATCCTAATTTGGAAAATTCAGAGGTTTAAAAAAAGTTGTAAGTTACATTACTTCTGTTTCTGAAGTTACAGATCTAGAGAGGGATGTTTCTGTATGATTTTTAATCTGAGGTTTCAGTTTCTACTATTTGCTTATGAGGCTAAATACAAACAAGAAAATACACAAGATGCATTCGCTAGTATGTGCTGAAATGTTACTTACGGCTGGTCCAGTATACTATTCTGTACTCTGAACTGGTGGTGTATGCCACACGAGTTCAGAAATAACATTAAGCTCTGTGAACTGTTAACTTCATTCACGAGTTACGGCTGTTGCAACTTTTAATGTTCTTCTAAATTATATTCACCCTGTGATTCCTTATACATGCATAGATGTAATGGTGTTGCCATGAATTCAACATTAGATAAATAAATTAATTTCCATATGATTACTGAAAACAAATAACCATTATTAATTTTCCTGGTTTAATTTTAAAGTTTCAACATTTATTGCGTGATTACAGTAATTATTGCATTTTTTTAGTTTGCAGTAACTGCAAACTAGGAACAGTATTAAAATTACCAAGTAGTTTTCTTTACTTTTACCATCCTTTCTCTCTCTTTTGTTGGAAAGAAAGCATGGCTAGAGGAGATACCTCATTACTTCTTGTTCACATTTTACATAATTGCTGTGTTAGAAATCAGTCTCCCTCCCCGATGTATTTGGTAAGTGATTTTTCATTATTTTGTGAAATCAAGTGATGCTTTTTTTTCTTCAGGTTTTTTGACAATTGTAAGAAGATAGGTGAAGGCTTATATGGAGAAGTGTTTTTCTGTCAGTATAATTGTACCTCTGGCAGGGTGCTTAAAATTATCCCCATTGAAGGTCATATCTTGGTGAATGGGGAGAAACAAAAAAAGTATGATGAAGTCCTTTCAGAATTTGTTATTGCTATGTAAGTAAACAATTGTCATGGTATTATGATACATGAGTGTCCTCCTATTCTTAAAATGTTTTCTTGTTCATATAGGGAATTGAGTAATTTACGTCATGATGCACAGTTCAAAACTAGCTGCTTTGTGGAGGTTGCTCGTTGTGTGTGTGTTAAAGGAAAATATCCACAGAGGCTTATTGATCTCTGGAATGAATATCACGAGGAAAAAGGTGAGAATATATTCCATTAATTACTTTTATAACATTTTTTTCGTATCTTGGGCTCCTCGGCAAATGTTCTCATTATCACAAAATGTTCAATTTTCCTCTGATTTCACTGTATCTGTAAAGTTAAGTATTAACACCAGGATCAAAGAGCATAAGCGACATTGCAGGTTGGGGCAGGTGGAGAAATCGGCCGTGACAGAGCACGCACTGAATGAGACCGACCACGTAATAAAATTCGCCGACACGGAAGTTCTGTCTGTAGAGAAGCACTATCACACGCGCTTGTTCAGAGAAGCTGTAGAAATCCAAAAACACGCGAACAGTTTCAACAAGAAAGAGGAAAGCCTTAAGGTAAACGGATCCTGGCTTCCCGTACTGCAGCGAACGACCGTCGCAGGTAGCAAGAGGAGAAACGCAGCGGAAATGACCGCGGAGAAGCCCTCGGACGTTGGCGCGCCAGGTACATATAGCCTGCGGCCGCGAGCTCGCCTCCGGTTCACCACCAGCAATGGAGGGTGAAGCTTTGACAATGCCAGCCACTCGTGCTGGCGAAACGTCAGAAAAATCATTAGATGAACGTTGGCCGAAGAACCCGAGACAGAAGCCAGTAGGCAGTTTGTCAACAAGTGGCCACGAAAGCCTTAACAATTTTGTATAAAGTTAAGTATGTTAGGAACCCAATATAATCATTACATTTCAACTGTTGTGCTGGTTAAGTGTTTGGAATTAAAATTCACTCAGGGTTCACATGTGAAAATTGATGATCAAAAGAAAATTGGACTTAAATATTTTGAGCCTGCTAGTTGCGTGTGCAGCGAGTGTATGTAATAGCTAAGTTAATTAAGCCATAGAATTAGAAAAAGAAACTTCTTTCCTCTCAAAACGTTTGGGGTCAGTTCAGTTAAAGTTAACCTGTACTGTTGCCATCATGTTACATGGAAGAGATAAGTTTCACTTAAGTTGGGAAGCAGTCAAGGAGATTAATGAAAGAGAAACTGTTGATGTGAAATGAACTTTGGTCATGCTGAAATCTGCAATAGGTTGAATGGTCTTACATGGAAAGTTGATGACCTAAAGTACTTACGGATATTGCTCAAGAAGCATTATGAATGATAAGAAGTTTGAGAGTACTAGCAATAACACTCCAAAAATTTGTCAGAGAATACAATTATATTTTCCAATAGAATACTTACTATGTCGCTCAATGCATATTATGCTGACATGTGCGAGACAATGGCTGCAGCTCTCTGATGGTAGTGCGGCACAATATGCCGAGCAAGCAGAACTGCTCAATGAGCAGCTGCGGCAGAACTGCGCCACGCAGTAGCAGGGGACGCCGACCGACAGCTAGCTGCTGCCATTCAGCACCAGCCTCATGAAGCTGTGCCAAGTCACTGATGACACGGTACAGCAGAGGGCGTAAGTCAACGCACTGTGTTTGCCACACTGGACTCCATTATTATGACGACCTTGGCACTGGCACAGTATCTTCTTGCATGATACCCACCATTAACAAAACCTACCCTTGCATGAACTGTCACAGTCAGAAAGACATCTACTGCTCTTACTTCCTAACCTAACTATTGCAGAGGTTTTTTTCCCTTGGCGCTTGCCTTGGCACTTGTTGCCCTCTGCCGTACGAACTGCTACCCTTCGTTCAACTTTCGACCCAATCTATCTCCAGATGAGCACGTATAAATAGTTAATCTGAAAACTAATCCTTATGCAGAGATGGCAGTAGAGCTTTTGAATTGGCCATCATGTCGGTGTGGGTGTGTAGGGGCTCCACCTCTATTAAAAAAAAATTCAAAGTTCAGTTTTAACTTTAGTTGTAGTATTATTTAGTTCATGAGAAATTGAACTGTTCTGCTTATTGTTATTCACAACAGCTGTAAAACAGGAAAAATAACACATTTAGAGCACTATCTACTAAATTTGCCACTGATAATGCCTTTAAAATAATAAAGGCGAAATGCATACGGCACAAAAAAATTTTATTCATTCGGTTGTAATTAGGTGAACCCACACTATTACTGGCAACCGAAGACGACAAAATTTGGAGATGTAAATAAGTTAATAATTTTGCAGGTGATGTATTATGGATCTTTTTATGTCAAGAGAGCCTGTAGTCACAACCTAACAATTTTCAATTTGAATGAAACTGAGCTGTGAAAATTATGACCCGCAATTACAAAAATTTTGGAAGCTTGAGGCGACTCTGTGTGTGTGTGTGTGTGTGTGTGGGGGGGGGGGGGGGGGCAATGTCATGCTGCAGTAAGAATTTAAGGCTGCATAAAATTCAGACTGTTAGTAATCTTGTGGTACGAGGTTCTCAAAGTTGATGAAATATTAATTACTGTAATTTTGTAATGAAGGTTGCCAAGCAGTGTGAAATGGAATGAACCAGTCAGGTTGGTAGTTGGGAAGGCGAATGCTAGACTTCATTTTATGGGGTGATTTTGGGGAAGTGCAGGTCATCTATAAAGGAGACAGCTTATAGAATGCTAGTGAAACCCATTCTTAAGTACTGATAGTGTGTTGGAGATCCTCACCATGTCGGATTAAAGGAAGACATTGAAGCAATTTGGAGGTGTGCTGTTGGATTTGTTACTGGTAGGTTCAGTCAGTGTCAAAGTAAGAGGGCTATCCACAAAGTACATTACGTTTTGGAATTAAAAATAAATAAAGTATTGGAAATTTTTTTTATTATATACAGATGAATGCCACACTTAAATACTACTTTTCTACATAGTTGCCATTTAAATTAAGGCACTTATCGTAGCGATGGATGAGCTCGTCCATTGCTACAATAAATGCCTTAATTTAAATGGAAAACTATGTAGAAAAGTAGTATTTAAGTGTGGCTTTCATCTGTATATAATAAAAAAAATTTCCAATACTTTATTTTTGATTCCAAAACCTAATGTACTTTGTGGATAGCCCTCATATTACAGAAATGCTTTGTGAACTCTATAATGGGAATCTCTGGGAGGAAGATGGTCTTTTTGTGAGGCACTATTACAGATATTTACAGACCCAGCTTTTGAAGCTGACCGGAGATGATTCGGCTGCCGCCAGTGGACATTTCATGTAAGGACCACGAAGATAAGGGGAGAGAAATTAGGGTTCATATGGTGGTTTGTAGACAATTGTTCTTTTCCTTGCTTTGTTGGCTAGCGGACCAGGAAAAGAAATGACCAGTAGTGGTAAATGGTGCCCTCTGCCCTGCATCCAAGGCTGCACACACACACACACACACACACACACACACACAACACACACACACACACACACACACACACACACACACACAAAAACCTCTTCCTCCCCCCCCCCCCCCCCCCGGCTCTCAGGGAGAGGAAAAAATATAGCATTATGAGGCTTTTATTTCAAGAAATTGATTAAAATGTCAGTATTACACAGGTATTCAATAGAGTTTGAACAGGAACTTTCTTATGGCTGCAAACAAGTCACCATTTCTCTCTCAAAATATTAAAAGAACTCCATACCACCCCACCCTGCCCCCACCCCACAGACTATTGTCTGAGTGCCCTTACATGCACTGTATGGTGGCTTGCGGAGACTAAACAGCTTCAGAAAGATGTAGGTTGCATTAGGTACTGGGAGATGAAGAAGCTTGCACAGGATAGAGTAAACTGGAGAGCTGAATCAAACCAGTCTGTGGTCTGAAGGCGACAACAACAAACAAGGGTGGCTTGCGGAGTATGTATATAGATACAGAGGAAAAGCGTTAATATTATACCTATTCAAAACTTATGATCTTTGTTACCCACTCTTTGATAATAGGACAAAGAAAGTGAACAAAAGAAATGATTTAGATAAATTTTTAGGGTTCTGTGTGTCAGTCTGCGTAATCAGAGCTCTTATAGGATTGTTTTGTTGCTCATCTGTATGTACGACTCTTAAGAACCCTTTTTCTCAGGAACGGGTACATGTATGTGTTTCAAATTTGTCATATATGAAGGTCAACCGACTCTTGGAGGTGTAAAAGTTTAGGTCACCTCAATCAAAACATTCGGCTATTTATGTCACATATTTTGATACTCCACCTACAGGGTGATTCCTGTTGACCTAGAATCGTAAAATTTGGCAAGAAGAGGGTTTCACAGTGCAAGTAAAGAGAAAGAAACTCATTTTTAAATTGCATACTGACACACACAATCTTTTGCCATTTGAACATGAATTCCATTCACAATCCTTCAAAAGCAAAATAGCAAACATTACTGCATGCCAGCACAAAATGTAAGTTGTAGTCATGATTCAGTAAATAAATAAAAAATGTATTATTAAATCTATCTCTCTCTCTCTTCATGTATAGATTAAAGTCCCGTGCTCACTTTTTTCCATGCATCTGGGCTAGTCTAAGGAACTACTAAAGAGATTTTGATACAGTCTTGCAATTCCTGTGACCAGTGTCTTGCCAGTATTGATATCAATAACAGGCAGTTTTAACAGTATTGATCATCATCATCATCATTTAAGACTGATTATGCCTTTCAGTGTTCAGTCTGGAGCATAGCCCCCCTTATAAAATTCCTCCATGATCCCCTTCAGTGCTAACATTGGTTCCTCTTCTGATGTTAAACCTATTACTTCAAAATCATTCTTAACCGAATCCAGGTACCTTCTCCTTGGTTTGCCCTGACTCCTCCTACCCTCTACTGCTGAACCCATGAGTCTCTTGGGTAGCCTTGCTTCTCCCATGCGTGTAACATGACCCCACCATCTAAGCCTGTTCGCCCTGACTGCTGCATCTATAGAGTTCATTCCTAGTTTTTCTTTGATTTCCTCATTGTGGACACCCTCCTGCCATTGTTCCCATCTACTAGTACCTGCAATCATCCTAGCTACTTTCATATCCGTAACCTCAACCTTGCTGATAAGGTAACCTGAATCCACCCAGCTTTCGCTCCCATACAACAAAGTTGGTCAAAAGATTGAACGGTGCACAGATAACTTAGTCTTGGTACTGACTTCCTTCTTGCAGAAGAGAGTAGATCGTAGCTGAGTGCTCACTGCATTAGCTTTGCTACACCTCGCTTCCAGTTCTTTCACTATGTTGCCATCCTGCAAGAATATGCATCCTAAGTACTTGAAACCATCCACCTGTTCTAACTTTGTTCCTCCTATTTGGCACTCAATCCGTTTATATTTCTTTCCCACTGCCATTACTTTCGTTTTGGAGATGCTAATCTTCATACCATATTCCTTACATTTCTGATCTAGCTCTAAAATATTACTTTGCAAACTTTCAATCGAATCTGCCATCACAACTAAGTCATCCACATATGCGAGACTGCTTATTTTGTGTCACATATCTTAATCTCACCCAGCCAGTCTATTGTTTTCAACATATGATCCATAAATAATATGAACAACAGTGGAGACAGGTTGCAGCCTTGTCTTACCCCTGAAACTACTCTGAACCAAGAAAATTTATCGTCAACTCTAACTGCTGCCTGACTATCCATGTAAAGACCTTTAATTGCTTGCAAAAGTTTGCCTCCTATTCCATAATCTCGTAGAACAGACAATAACTTCCTCCTAGGAACCCGGTCATATGCCTTTTCTAGATCTATAAAGCATAGATACAATTCCGTGTTCCACTCATAACACTTCTCCATTATTTGCCATAAGCTAAAGATCTGGTCCTGACAACCTCTAAGAGGCCTAAACCCACACTGATTTTCATCCAGTTTGTCCTCAACTAATACTCGCACTTTCCTTTCAACAATACCTGAGAAAATTTTACCCACAACGCTGATTAAAGAGATACCTCTGTATTTGTTACAATCTTTTCTGTTTCCATGTTTAAAGATTGGTGTGATTACTGCTTTTGTCCAGTCTGATGGAACCTGTCCCGACTCCCAGGCCATTTCAATTATCCTGTGTAGCCATTTAAGACCTGACATTCCACTGTATTTGATGAGTTCTGACTTAATTTCATCCACTCCAGCTGCTTTATTGCACTGCAATCTATTGACCATTTTCTCCACCTCCTCAAATGTGATCCTATTTCCATCATCAGTATTGATAACAGGCAAAAATCATTGAAATTCTAGATCCCCAGGATGGCTGAACTATATATACAGGTAGTTTGTACAGAACCCTTAGTGTTGGAGACCTACCTGCACTTGTCTAATTTTTATCTTTCCTTGCCTTCCACTTTAAAAGGTTTAATCACAACAGCCATGCTGCCAGGAATTATTACCAAATCTGTGTTATTCTCTGATATCAGATCCTTAGCTTTCGGGGTGAAGTGTCCCTTGAAAAAACCCGGCACAAACATTTTCTTTCTGTTAAATAAAAACTGGCATTCTTTTCCAAACAACATTCACTCAATCTAGCATCAGGTCATCTGTCATCCAACCATTTTCTTGGCATATAACAGTTAGTCCATCAGCTAGCTTCCTTTTGGTATCTTTTCCTCTGAAGAATCACATTTGGTGGTGCTTCCTGCCATCCGCTAGTGCACCCAACATCGTTATTCTGGCCTTTCCATTGCCAGAACATCTTACGGGAACAATTTTAATGCCCTGCACTTCGGCAGTAACATTTGGCTTTGGATTGGAGTAAACAGGTATCTGATTGACGTTGCACATAGGGTGTAGCAGATGGTTGTTCTGTTTCCTTAGATTGGTTATGAGACAGTGATGTGGTAGTTTTCGCATACGCCACGTGAAGTCAAGGAGCTAGTGTTGTTCTGCATTGTAACATCAGCTCCACTCTCATCATCATCATCATCATCACACACACACACACCAGCCCACACTTATTTTGAATTCTATGGTGCCTTTGTCTAGCCAATTCTTCTTTCATGTAATTTCTCAAATAACTGGTAAATCTTCATTGGATTTCTCTTGCACATACTGATCAAGGAGCTGCTCAGATTTGTGAAACCTTCCTGCTTCGGTCCCCTGAAAGCTTGATGTGTGTTATTGCCTGCCTTTAATTTAGTCTTTGTTCCATGACACCAAATTTTCTTCCTGCACAGTTGTTTGTGATCTCTACTTCACGGATTACCGTTAACATTAGTGTCGTACTGTCTGTGTGAAACTATTGTGAAATGCGAACTCGTAGATCCGTGTTCCTCGACCAGTCTACATCTACATCTACATTTATACTCCGCAAGCCACCCAACGGTGTGTGGCGGAGGGCACTTTATGTGCCACTGTCATTACCTCCCATTCCTGTTCCAGTTGCTTATGGTTCGCGGGAAGAACGACTGTCTGAAAGCCTCTGTGCGCGCTCTAATCTCTCTAATTTTACATTCGTGATCTCCTCGGGAGGTATAAGTAGGGGGAAGCAATATATTCGATACCTCATCCAGAAACGCACCCTCTCGAAACCTGGCGAGCAAGCTACACCGCGATGCAAAGCTCCTCTCTTGCAGAGTCTGCCACTTGAGTTTGTTAAACATCTCCGTAACGCTATCACGGTTACCAAATAACCCTGTGACGAAACGCGCCGCTCTTCTTTGAATCTTCTCTATCTCCTCCGTCAACCCGATCTGGTACGGATCCCACACTGATGAGCAATACTCAATTATAGGTCGAACGAGTGTTTTGTAAGCCACCTCCTTTGTTGATGGACTACATTTTCCAAGGACTCTCCCAATGAATCTCAACCTGGTACCCGCCTTACCAACAATTAATTTTATATGATCATTCCACTTCAAATCGTTTCGCACGCATACTCCCAGATATTTTACAGAAGTAACTGCTACCAGTGTTTGTTCCGCTATCACATAATCATACAATAAAGGATCCTTCTTTCTATGTATTCACAATACATTACATTTGTCTATGTTAAGGGTCAGTTGCCACTCCCTGCACCAAGTGCCTATCCGCTGCAGATCTTCCTGCATTTCGCTACAATTTTCTAATGCTGCAACTTCTCTGTATACTACAGCATCATCCGTGAAAAGCCGCATGGAACTTCCGACACTATCTACTAGGTCATTTATATATATTGTGAAAAGCAATGGTCCCATAACACTCCCCTGTGGCACACCAGAGGTTACTTTAACGTCTATAGACGTCTCTCCGTTGATAACAACATGCTGTGTTCTGTTTGCTAAAAACTCTTCAATCCAGCCACACAGCTGGTCTGATATTCCGTAGGCTCTTACTTTGTTTATCAGGCGACAGTGCGGAACTGTATCAAATGCCTTCCGGAAGTCAAGAAAAATAGCATCTACCTGGGAGCCTGTATCTAATATTTTCTGGGTCTCATGAACAAATAAAGTGAGTTGGGTCTCACACAATCGCTGTTTCCGGAATCCATGTTGATTCCTACATAGTAGTTTCTGAGTTTCCAAAAAAGACATGATATTCGAGCAAAAAACATGTTCTAAAATTCTACAACAGATCGACGTCAGAGATATAGGTCTATAGTTTTGCGCATCTGCTCGACGACCCTTCTTGAAGACTGGGACTACCTGTGCTCTTTTCCAATCATTTGGAACCTTCCGTTCCTCTAGAGACTTGCGGTACACGGCTGTTAGAAGGGGGGCAAGTTCTTTCGCGTACTCTGTGTAGAATCGAATTGGTATCCCGTCAGGTCCAGTGGACTTTCCTCTGTTGAGTGATTCCAGTTGCTTTTCTATTCCTTGGACACTTATTTCGATGTCAGCCATTTTTTCATTTGTGCGAAGATTTAGAGAAGGAACTGCAGTGCTGTCTTCCTCTGTGAAACAGCTTTGGAAAAAGGTGTTTAGTATTTCAGGTTTACGCTTGTCATCCTCTGTTTCAATGCCATCATCATCCTGGAGTGTCTGGATATGCTGTTTCGAGCCACTTACTGATTTAACGTAAGACCAGAACTTCCTAGGATTTTCTGTCAAGTCGGTACATAGAATTTTACTTTCGAATTCACTGAACCCTTCACGCATAGCCCTCCTTATGCTAACTTTGACATCGTTTAGCTTCTGTTTGTCTGAGAGGTTTTGGCTGCGTTTAAACTTGCAGTGAAGCTCTCTTTTCGCAGTAGTTTCCTAACTTTGTTGTTGTACCACGGTGGGTTTTTCCCGTCCCTCACAGTTTTACTCGGCACGTACCTGTCTAAAACGCATTTTACGATTACCTTGAACTTTTTCCATAAACACTCAACATTGTCAGTGTCGGAGCAGAAATTTTCGTTTTGGTCTGTTAGGTAGTCTGAAATCTGCCTTCTATTACTCTTGCTAAACAGATAAACCTTCCGCCCTTTTTTTATATTCCTATTAACTTCCAAATTCAGGGATGCTGCAACGGCCTTATGATCACTGATTCCCTGTTCTGCACTTACAGAGTCGAAAAGTTCAGGTCTGTTTGTTACCAGTAGGTCCAAGATGTTATCTCCACGAGTCGGTTCTCTGTTTAATTGCTCGAGGTAATTTTCGGATAGTGCACTCAGTATAATGTCACTCGATGCTCTGTCCCTACCACCCGTCCTAAACATCTGAGTGTCCCAGTCTATATCTGGTAAATTGAAATCTCCACCTAAGACTATAACATGCTGAGAAAATTTATGTGAAATGTATTCCAAATTTTCTCTCAGTTGTTCTGCCACTAATGCTGCTGAGTCGGGGGGTCGGTAAAAGGAGCCAATTATTAACCTGGCTCGGTTGTTGAGTGTAACCTCCACCCATAATAATTCACAGGAACTATCCACTTCTACTTCACTACAGGATAAACTACTACTAACAGCGACGAACACTCCACCACCGGTTGCATGCAATCTATCCTTTCTAAACACCGTCTGTACCTTTGTAAAAATTTCGGCAGAATTTATCTCTGGCTTCAGCCAGCTTTCTGTACCTATAACGATTTCAGCTCCAGTGCTTTCTATCAGCGCTTGAAGTTCCGGTACTTTACCAACGCAGCTTCGACAGTTTACAATTACAATACCGATTGCTGCTTGGTCCCCGCATGTTCTGACTTTGCCCCGCACCTGTTGAGGCTGTTGCCCTTTCTGTACTTGCCCGAGGCCATCTAACCTAAAAAACCGCCCAGCCCACGCCACACAACCCCTGCTACCCGTGTAGCCTCTTGTTGCGTGTAGTGGACAGTCGAGGCTGTATTTGCATGCAATATCAGTTGCTACAATTTACAGTTCTTATAGAGCTGGCAGTATAAGTAAACTGACAGTGAGTACATTGTTCCCTTGGCTACCTACAGTTGAACCCACAGAACTGCCATCACGTAGGATTAACACTAGCCAATGTAGAACATAAAAAATGCTGTTAAGTATCAGCAGTGTTTGTGTTATTGGAACCAGGGTTGTCACAAGTTCTGGAAATCAAGGAATATCAGAGAATTTCAAATGTGTCAGAAATCAGGGAAATTTCAAGGAAAAAAACTGGAAAAATCTCATTGGTCTCACTTCATCAACATGTGTCTGTGACACATGAATAGCTGGCCACACAATTCGACTTACACCACAGGCAAAAAACGCAGACCATTTCTGGGGGTATCTCTAACAGATAGGGCCCGCTGATCTGAAGACCATCATTTCCCACTAATTGGTAAGCCCTGCCCATCGAATGTAGTCGCATCGATCTGCCTGCAGTCTGGGTCTGTTTGTGTGTGGCATAATGTGGCAAATTTTCACGGTTTATCCGAGGACCCAGGTCTCTGGTGCTTCTTGGCAGGCCAGAGGCGACGGAGTTAAGACATTGTACAGTGCGGTGTTTAAGACATTTTATTTATTCTAGTACATTTTGGCACTTTAAAATAATTTATATATTAGAAATTATGGAAGATAATAAGAAGAAATTTGTGGCAGTCGCTGGCAATTTGTACACTTTGTACTCGTACATTTCTCGAAAGAAAAATTACGCAATACCTGTAAAATAATAGACATAACACAGTTACTAATAACCGACAATGAACATAGTAGAACCATTGTTTTATTAATGGTCACCCATAGTGTTGGTTTACGCAACTCTTCCCTCCTTTATACACTCTTTTGAAGAGGCCTACTTTTTTCTGAGGGTTATTTCTGAAATCAGTGAAGGTATTTTAAAATCTGTCTTGCACTTCCAAGGAAATGCATATTTTTGTCAGAAATGTGTTTCATTTTATTGAAATAAAATAACAGTGGTCTTATTCGAACACACAAACCACTGGCCTTCCTTTCTCAATTTAAAAACAGTTCATTACAAAAGATGTCGATGTCAGTACTTCGCTCACACGGGGGAGAAATCTATCACGGGGCCACAGCCTTCGCAGCATCTTTTCCTTTATGTGCTGCATCTGTCCTCTTGCTTTTCTTTTTCCCCTCCTGTGGGGGACACAACTGGGGTGTTTCTGGGAATGTTCTGAGCTGTCCATAGCTGACGTAAGAACGGTCTCACCAATGTTTTTTCATTCCATTTTCCTTTCTTCATTCACCTTCTCCTATCCTTCCTCCGCTTCAGTGTTTGAGGCTCCTCTTTTTCTTCTTCCTTCCTGCGCACTGCTGAAGGCAGCCCCATGCATCTGACATGTAACAGGTGACTGGGTAACGTGTAATTCCCAGCCCCGGGTTGACAGTAGAGTTCACACATACCCCTGGTACAGGCCAGGCCCAGAAAGGGGTGATTGCCTGAGCTGCTACCTTCCCAAATTGCCAATTGATCCCTCTGTCAGGTGCAAGGGAGGTGTGACCTGAGGTGTGAACAGTTACCTGAGGCAGGTACACCCCCTTGTGAAGGGAGACTCCAGTTGGAGGGAGCATGCCATCAGAGACGTTGGCAATCGTGGGGATTTTCTCACATTGAGCCAGTCGTCTTCAGAATCGGTGTACTCAACATAAACTGAATGAGGCTAACGATTCAAAGACCCTGCTAGCAGCACCGTGGTTCCTCATGGTTTCATGTACTGAAGACGGTCAGTCCTTCACAATAGTAAATCCATTCATTGTTCAGAAAGGTGTTGATGCAGCAGCTGGACCTGTGAAATCCTGCTCTTGTTTACAGAATGACACTTTGCTTTTGAAGACTACTTCTGGTTCTCAAGCACAACTACTTGCCGCTTCACTTCTCCACAACTATACTGTTCATGTGGAGGCCCATCAAACACGGAATTCTTCCTGTGGCGTTCTTTACACTAGGTTGCTTGATTGTCTGAATGAGGCCAACATCCATACATACCTTTCTGATCAGGATGTCAATTGGGTGATAAAAAAGATAGCTACCTCTTGTGTAATGCCAACACACACTCTTTTCCTCTCCTTTGATAGTGGTGCTTCCTTCCAAGATCAAAGCAGGCTGTGAGGTTCTCACAGTCTAACCGTACATCCCGAACCTGATGCGCTACTATCAGTATCATCATTTCAACCACACTAGAACTTCTTGTCAACGCCGGGCCAAATGTGTAACCTGTGGTAGGGATGCACATGGGGCGATTATCCACCTCCTCCTCCTCCCTGCTGTATCAACTGCAATGGCGACCATGCTGCTTCCTGTCGAGATTGTTCCGTGTACCTTGATGAGTGGGCAGTCCAAGAGATGCGGGTAGAGGAAAAAGTTCCTTACCCCATTGCTCGTAAGGTGTTGGCTAGTTGCAAACCTTGCGTTCTACTGTCTGACACAGTACTGTTCTTGCTACATCTCGCGCTATGAAGGACATAGCCACACAGACGTGCAACCTCTACCTCAGCTCTGAGGTTGTGAAATCACGCAGTGTCATGGTAGCTTCACAGTCCCCTTGTCCAGCTGTGCAACAAGCGTGCAAATTTTCACCTCACAGGAAGTCACCAGCTACACAACTGACAGGCTGGAAAGGACAGAAGGAATGTTCCCGTGATGACTTCCTGTGACACTCCAGCCAACGAACACCCAGAACTTCCTCTGCTAACCGGAAAGGCTCGAAGAAGTCAAACAAAGGCCATTGTTCTTCTCCTTCGCCAACTCGAAGATCCTCTTCGACGGTTTTGCCCTGTGATGCCTTCGCCTGGTTGGTCTCCGTGTCACCAGTGCACACCGCCAACTGTTTTTCTGCTTTGGACTCCACACACCAGCAGGAGAAGAAAGCCTATGCTTCTGTTGACCTCGTGGAGCAAGATCCTGCTGCCTCGGTGCCCTGCAGCAGCGAGTCTTCGCAGGCTGGCACTCGGCAGCTGCCGATGTGACACCACTTCCTCATGACACTCTTCCAACGGAAAGGTCATGGTCCTTGATCCAACAAAGAGGATTTATGGCTGCTTTTAGAATTGCAGTGTCCACTTGTACTCTGCCTTCAGGAAACAAAATTGCAGTCTTCACGACTGCTTTGAGCTTTTGCATTTCCTCCTGGTCTATTTTTACGTTACACCAGAGGTCAACATTCCATCTCATGGGGGGAGTCTTGCTGCTTGTGTGGGATGACATTCATAGTCACCCCATTTCCCTGACTACCTGTCTTCTCGAGCTGTTGCAGGTTGCCTTTTTCCTTCCTTACTTGACCTTTTCCCTTTGTACCATTTACATCCCTCCGTCATTCAGTGTCACCAGGGTCCAGCTTATTGGGCAGCTACCTCATCCATTTTTGCTGCCCACCATCCTATTTGGGGTTCTCCCAGAATCTGTCAGAGAGGTACCCTTCTTGATCAACTTAACCTTTTCTGCCTTAATGCAGGAGCACCCACATTCCTTTCAGTCTCCTTGCACACCTATTCCCATTTGGACCTATCCTGCCCATCGTCTTGAATAGTCCACTGTGTCACCTACTCGAGTGACCGTTTCCCGTTTGCTATCCATTTGTTGACTCCTACCCCACCTCCATGCACACACAAATTGCAGCTTACTAAGGCTGACTGGAGGCTTTCCTGCTCCCAGGTGACCTTTGACGAACACGGTTTCCCCAATTGTGATGACCAGGTGGAGTATCTTACAAACATTATCCTTCCGCCTCAGAATGTTCCATTCCCAACACTTCCTCTTTACCATGCCATGTCCTGGCTCGTTGGTGGACAGAGGCATGCCGCGACATAGTTTGCACGTGGGGACATGCTGTCCACATTTTTAACCGTCATCCTATGATGGCAAACTGCATTCATTATAAACAGGCACATGCACAGTATTGTCACGTTCTTCGGGTTTTAGCAAAAAAGCTAGCTGAATTTCATTCACTAGTTCTTTTAACAGTTCCACTCCCTCTTCTGTTGCATGGGCCAACCTCTGACGGTTCTCTGGGACCAAGATCCATTCCCCCAGTGTTCGGTCTGACAGTAGCAGATGTCATCATGGACCCTATTGCTGTTTCCAACACATCGGGGCTCCATTTCGTGGAATTTTTGAACTTCTCCCACTATCACCCTGCCTTCCTCCATTGGAAACGAGCGGAGGAGGGTCGGGTGATACTGTCTCTTCTCAGAATTGTGAGTGGTACAATGCCATCTTTATTATGTGGGAGTTAGATCATGCTCTCACTTCATCCAGATCCTCTGCACCAGGGCCAGACGCTGTTCACCTTCAGATGTTGCAGTTCCTTTCTCTTGCGGGCAAGCACTTTCTGCTTAATACGTACAACCGCATCGTGGCAGAGAGCAAGTTTCCCAGGTGCTGGCGTGAAGCCAGTCATGCCCATATCCAAGCCTGGTAAGGAGAAACACCTACCTTCTAGCTACTCCTCCATCTCTCTCACTAGTTGTTTTTACGAGGTGATGGAATGCATGATTGATGCTCGGCTGGTATGGTGGCTAGAGTCTCACAATTTACTAACCACTGCACAGTGTGGTTTTTGAGTTCGCTGTGCTGCAGTTGACCATCTTGTCACTTTGTCCACCCACGTCATGAATAGTTTTTGCAGAAATCCCAGACTGACCGTGTTTTTAGATTTGAAGAAAGCCTATGACACCTGTTGGAACACTGGTATACTCTGCCTCTGTAATCTCTACATGTTGAGCTTCTCTGGCCGCCTGCCCCATCTCCTTCAGGAATTTTTAAAAGACCCAGCTTTCAATGTGGGTGTGGGTTCTGCCTTTACACCTGTATCCAGGAAAACGGTGTGCCTCAGGGTTCTGTCCTGAATGTAGTCTTCTTTGGTATCGCCATTAATCTTGTCTCCTGCCAGGTGTCTTCGGCTTCCTTTTTGTTGACAATTTTGCCCACTATTGCATTCTTCATAGACCTGTCTCATTGAGTGGCATCTTCAGCAATGTCTCGATTGTCTTTACTCATGGAGCATCAACAATGGCTTTAGTCTTTCACGGCAGAGCTCTGTGCCCTATATTAGGCCACAGAGTACATCGGGCAAAACGGGCTTTTCAGTTGTCATCTGCTCAGACTCTCTCAGCACCATTCAAAGCCTCTGTGCACTGAACACCATCCATCTCTCAGTGCAATGGGTACAGGAAAGCTTGCACTTGCTCATTCTTGATGGAGCCACTGTGATGTTTATGTGGGTTCCTGGTCATGTCGGTCTGATAGGAAAGGAAGCTGTTCATGCTGCTGCCAAATCTGCAGTCCTCGTACCTCAGCCCACTAGTTCTTACATTCCCTTCAATGATTTCCGGGTTGCCATCTGTCAGAAGGTGGTGAGACTTCAGTATCGCCAGTGGTCCTCCCTCCATGGGAATAAGGTCTGGTTATTAATAAGCCCATGCTGGCTATTGCCAAGACGAGAGAAGATAATTTCAGTAGTCCCAAACCCATTTCGAAGAAGAAGGGAAAATTCAAAGAAGAAGGAACTAAGCCATTTAGCATTTGCTCTAGGTGGCAGCTCAGAGAGAGAGAGAGAGAGAGAGAGAGAGAGAGAGAGAGAGAGAGAGAGAGAGAGAGATTTTTCAGTCACGGCTGAAAGAGCCTTCATTCTCACTGGGCAAATGATGGCAAGGTGGCTGTGCTGACAGTGATTTGACCCATGCGAGTGTGAACTGGTTGATTGTTGACACCTCAACTAAAAGGCACAGTATGAGACAGATGGACTCTTTGTAACTAGTGTTCAAAGCCTGGGACACCTTGTACATCTCCTATCTCCCTCTATGAATTCACCGCAGGTGAACTCTACAATCTCAGAGGGGCTTTAGACAGGTGACAATATTTGAATTTCATGTAATAATTCAAATCTTAGAATATGAGCGTACAGGGTGGCAATTCTTCTGGAAGATTTGTAATTCTTAGGAACTTAAATTTTACTTGAAAACAAAGAAGGAATTTTCAAGTAATTCTTTTGTTTTTAAACTAATGTTTAATTAAGTTTTATTGAGCTTTATATATTTCAAGGTGTGTTTAATTATTTTATTATTAGTCTATACAAATTGAGGTTGAAAAACTCCAGCTAACTACATCCTAGAGGAAAGAAAAGTTGTTGATGTGCTGAACCCCCCTTCTCCCCCCACTCACCACTAATTTCTCAGGAGCTTCTTTGGACATCTTCATCCCCACACTATGAATTCTCAGGTATTTTAATTTATTTTATTTTGTTTTATTTTTTCAAGTGTGAATACCCACCCTGGTGTAATTGTTATCTCACCATGAAGGGACTACACTTGCCGACATAGAACTGTGATGGTGACGGCGTAACACACATAGCTGAAGCTGGTTTCAGAGACAGCTTTGAAGAGTTCGAGCAACTGGAATACTCTTACGAGGATTAGGATGGAACATAAACATTATCAACACGTGTTTACAGGTTGGGTTCTTTAAATTTATTTTTCACTTTCTTTAATTAATAAAGGAAGTGTATTATTGATTTCTAGGGGAAGGTAATGGGCACATTGTAGTTTGTAATAGAATAGGAACCACACGATGTTGAAAATAGGGTGTATACGACCCGGGACATCCGGGAAAAACCCGGGAATTTTTTCATCTGGGAGAAAACCGGGAAAAACCCAGGAATTTTTCATTGTTTTAGTTTTCAGCAAAATTTTTGTGAATTCCAACTGGTAAGAACCAATACTCTAACAAAGGATATTACTGTATCCCTCTATTGCAGGATAATACTGCAGCAACAAAACATGGACGAGAGGCAAGAAACAAAAATAAAACTTAAGTTGCAAAGCAAATGCGCTGTATAGAACAACAAAAAAACAGTGCTCATACAAGCGTCTGCCAACTGCGAAGTGTGTCAAAGACTTTAGGAAGACTATGCAATGCTTCCTAACAACAAATTGCCTCCGATGACCGTGACGTGACAACTGTTTAAATTGGATTTGTTTGAGCAGTGGCGGGCGAGCTCTTGTGCATGCGCAGTTGAGTCGCGTATGAATAGTATCTTCTTTCGCTTCTGGTTACAGAAGTATGGCTGGGCGCCACTACTTAATATTGCCCCGGTTCGGAAATACAGTAAATCTGGCGCTGATGCCCAGAACAGTCTGAGTTGTTGTGGGGAGATGGATAGTCTCCACGTGACCTGTGTTTACGTTCAATGATTTTGTTGTTTGCTCTTAGTTTATTGCTCTCACGTTAAATGATAACAAACGGACTTTTGCAGCCGGGAGTTATCAAATTAATTAAAATATGTTCACATAATTACAAAATGCTAAAATTGTTATTAGTCTTAGATTTTATTTCCTCCTTCCTGACAGTCGAGCATTAATCGCCTTGCATAACAATGAAGTTATTTTTGTCGGTTTGCTAAAAAGATTTGGCTTTCATTAATCTTTTCTGTTATATTTGAAACGAAGTGTTTAATTTCACACTGTTGGCGAGTTTCAACTGTTCGCTGCATTTCAAGTGCACGTATGGCATTATGCCATAATAAAGAACCAAACATGAGATAATACGGTACTGGTACTCCAAGAAAATTCACATACGAATCTGGACATATGAATGTGCATTTTAAGCCGAATTATGCATTTTCGCATGGGTCATGAAATTGCGATGGTCTTGAAGTATCCTCTGATGTCTTGTTTCTTTTATGACATAATGTAAGATCTTTTAATGTTTTACGCGTTCGAACATATGGGCTACCTGTGTCATCGTAACTGCATAAGCGTGGTTTCGCCTTATTATCTAGCGCTCTCTTCCAGCTGCTGAAACGAACCTATTTCTAACAGGCCGCAGGAGAATATTGCGAATGGTGGTTTGAAAAGCATTACATTCAAACCAAATTTCCTTTTACGCTAGATGAACTATGTGCGAGAATGTACGATGAATTACTTAAATCACAAAACGTTTGACTCATTTAAAAATCAGCTCTTTGATTACGACCATTTAGAAGCATTTCGAGCCCAGAAGATCAAACATTTACGTCGTTATTAAAAGTTTTACTGGCACATTTATGTGATGTATCTTAAAGTGTAACACGCGCAAAAAAGATCGACATTATATGTGGAAGCTTAGCTTCTCTTCCAGCTTATTAATCTTAGAGACCAATATTATATGTGAGTGCTATGTATATTAATTTAAGCCATTAACTTTTCTTACTTGTGTGTTCGCACTACTGAAGAGTGATCTTGATATTTGCTTACAACATCACGTGTCCGTGCTGTCATCAGCTGGCGAGATCACATGACAATGAGCTATGACTGGCTTACAAAATCGCCTCGCGATCTCGATTTCAATGTTGTCTTAGTGACATGCGGTGTTTGGTGGAATTCAAATTTATACCTTTGCAATACGGAAATATGCAGCGTACAAGTTGCCGCACATCACAGGTCTTTCAAAACGTCAATATATAAAAACATAAACATTCAAAGGATTGATGAGTTTTAGTGCCGAGGAAGAGTATACTGTCACTTGGCAATTTGTATGTGGTACCTCAAGGCTGAAAAAGAGGGTGAATTCTGCATCCTGATCCTGACACATACACCAGAGACATAGAAAGCAGCGTGATCTTGTAATTAATACAAGGTTCTCAAACTTGAGCAATGGGTTGCACGAGTTATTTGTAAGCAATCTCCTTTGTAGACTGCTTGTAATTCCCCAGTATTTTACCAATAAACAGAAATCTACCAACTTCTTTACCCACAACTGAGCCTGTATGATCATTCCATTTCATATCCCTACAAAGTGTTTTTTTTTTATGAGTTGGCTGATTCCAACCGTGACTCACTGCTACTGTATTCATAAATCTTACGTTTTTTTCCATTTTATGAAGTGCGCATTTGTACATTTTTGAATGTTTAATGCAAGTTGCTAACCTTTGCACCACTTTGGAATTTTGTCAAGCTGTGATTGAACATTAGTGCAGCTTTGTTAAGACTGTGCTTCATTGTAGGAAGTGCATCATCTGTGGATTGTCTGAGGCTACTATTATTGTTAACTCAAGATCAGTAATGTACAGTATGTACACTAGGGGCTCAACACATTTACCCGACATGAACCCGAAGTTCTTTCTACATCTGTGGATGACTCTCCATCCCAGATAACATGCTGCATCTTCCCTACCAAAAAGTCATCAATCCAGTCACAAATTTCACTTGATACACCATATAATTGTACTTTTGACAATAAGCATAACTGCAGTACTGAGCTAAATGCTTTTCGGAAATCAAGAAAAACTGCATCTTTCTGACTGCATTGGTCCAAAGCTTTCAGTAGGTCATGTGAGTAAAGTGTGAATCGAATTTCAGATAATCATTGTTTTTGAAATCCATGCTGGTTGGCTTGGAGGTGTTCATTTTGTTTACACACCTCATTGTGTACAACAAATTGATATCAAGGATATTAGACGATAAGTTTTGTGGATAACTTCTATTACCCTTCTTACAGATGGTGTGACCTATGCTTTCTTCCAAGTACAAAGCACGGTTTTTTGTTTGAGAGGTCTGTGATACATTGTATCTAGAGGAGGGGATAACTCAGCCGCAAATTCAGTAGAAGATCTGATTAGGTTTCCATCGGCCCTGGAGCTTTGTTCAATTTTAGCTGTTTGTCAACACCATTGACAGTAACTTTTGTCACTGATCCTTTCAGCAGTACAAGGATTAAATTGTTGAAATTCTCCTGGGCTTTACTTTGTAAAGGAACATTTGAAAACAGAGTTGAGCATTTCAACTTCTGCTCTGGTACTCTCATTTCAAATTCTCTCACATTCACTGAGGACTGGACACCAAGTTTGGTGCTACTAACACCCTTTACATATGACTAGAATTTCTTTGGTTTTTGTGAGAGGTCATTTGATAATGTTCTCTGTGGTAGTCACTGAAGGCTTCATGTTTGCTCTCTTGACAGCCAAATGGGTTTCATTCACCATCGATCTATCTGTAGCTCTGTGTGTTGTTTTAAAGTTTCTTTCCAGTGACTGTATACCATAGAGGGTCTCTCCCATTATGAACTGTTCTACTGGATACACACTTATCGAGTACCATAGTTTCTCTACATGCTCCTGTCTTGTGCTGAAAGTTGGAAGTTGGTCATAGAAGTATGATCATCTTTCTTATGTAGTTTACTGAACACACATATCTTTCTACTTTTTTTAGTTGTTGTTTGTACTTCAGTAACCATTGTTGCCACAACTACGTCATGGTCATAGATACTAGCTTTGATATGGACATCCTGGAAGAGGTCAGGTCTATTTGTTGTCATTAGATCCAGTATATATCCATCATCAGTACGGTTTTGAACTATCTGCTCTAGATAGTTTTCGGAGAAGGTATTTAGTCATGTTTTGCAGGATGTCTTTCCACACCCACTACTAACAATACTGTAATTTTCCCAGTGGTTGTTGGATGATTGAAGTCTCCATTGACAATTACAGTATGATTCGGGAACTTAAACAAACTGAGGTGTTTTCGGTTACATCAGGAGACAAGTCTGGTGGAAGGTAGGAAGATCCAGTTACCATTTTAGGCCCACCCCTAATGAGTCTTGCCCAAGCAGTCTCACATGCAGCTTCAATTTCTCTCTCGTTGGATCTGAGATTCTTTTCTAAATCTCATCGCTATCAATTAGAGGTTTTAACCAGCTTTCTGTTCCTAGTATTAAGTGAGCTTCACTATTTTTCAGGAGCACTTCGAGCTCCGGCACTTTGTTGTGAATGCTCCAGCAGTTAACCCACTAGGATTTTAATACTCTCACCTGTGGGAGACATTTCATACTTCTTCAGTAGTTGTGTACTCACCTGATGATGGCCGGACGTCTCTGGGCCGAAATATCGTGGCAGAATGTCGACGGGATCCGGCTGCATACCCGGAAATTATTAGAAGAAGAAATACGCCGGGAAAATTTCAGAAGTCACATTTCATACTTCTCAGTTCCCTACAGCTATCATTGTTAGCATTGGTTGGGGAGTCACCAAATCTAAGAAACCTTGGTGTACAACCCACTACCTGGGTAGTGGCTCCTGATGTGCAGTGCACACCTTGACACATTTAGTGGGACCCTGCAGTTCTCAATCCTATGGAAAAAGCCAAAGACATTGCAGCCTTCAGCCTATTCTGATGTGAACAGGCTGATTGCTGTCACATCAGCTGAAAGGCAATGGGCGAAATAGGCCCGGGGCCAGGGGCACATTGTACAACATGGCTGACATTATGATCATAGTTAAAATCGCATACATATGGAACATTTTTTTTGCACTGTGTCACACCTGGCTTTGGATTTGGTGTTGGTAATACATGTTCTCCTACTGTTTCCTATTTGTACCACGTATTCTGAAACAGAAAGTTCTTTTATGGGTTTGTCACACGCAAATTCTGTATGGTAAAGCTCATTTTTTAGCTGGTCTATATTCCTCTTTCTCCATCTTTTTGCACTCTTCTTTTACAAGTTGTGCCACACAAAAATGCTTCTAACACGGAGACAATCTCTTTTAATTTATGCGTTTGATACTTTCTCCCATGTTGAAGCTTCTTTTTCTTCCCAAAAGATTTAACTAAAAATTGAAGGTTAGTATTTAAAGAATGCACTGTCAGATGTGATGCTATATCATCTTCACTTATCACAAGTCTGGAATTACGTAGCACAGCTGAGGCAACACGTGCATGGGTTGATGAATTTTGTGATGTTTGCTTTCTATTTTGTCTAGTAATAGAATAGGATACTTGTTTACCATCTATTCTGGAACATTTCTCAAATCCTTCTGAATACCTGCATGACCTTTAAATAGATTGGAACTATATAATTTTGGCTTGAAATCTATTTTTGCAAAGTGCTACAAAATTAGTTGAAATAAATCAGTTTTTACAAAGTACTACTAAAATAGTTGAAATAAGTCTCTCTGATAGGCTGTTCACAGCAAGAAATGTTCAGCAATTTGTCAGAATGGTAGTGGCTTTTTGGAATTTTGCCGTTGGTACACTGTCTTGATGTTTCCTGTGTTTATGATAGCACACTGGAGCAGTAATCCGCCCCCTCCCCACCAAAGAAATTGAAGATGGAGTGCTGTGAGGTCGATAAATTACCCTGAATGTGTATATATTCTTAGTGACCTGTCATGCTGCATATCAATGTACTCCTTACCTTTTCGGTGCTTAAGAGTTTCACTACTATATCTGGAATAGAACCATAATTATACTCATTTATGTTCAGACATGCACATGTAAAATTCATTTAATTTCTGATCTTTGCAGACCTGTAACTTTCTTCACAGTTGTCATATACATACACCTCTGAAAAATGAAAATTTTTCAGTTTTGATGTGAATCATTGAATGCACCAAATTTGAAATAAATCTGAATGAGTTGGGTTGGGTGCTGCATTGAATTGTCATGGAATTACTCCTATTTTGTGAAAGCCACCTACCAGTCGGCCCTATTGTACAAATTTTGTGCATGTGCGAGCTTCGTGGCCACACATGGCCAGTGGTGTATGGTTGTTTACACTTACGGCCTGGCTGCAAGATTGCTCACAGGTCAGGTGTTTTCCCCATCCTTGCTAACCTGTGTCCGTGCCTGCCTTGTTGCCTCAGGTAGGCATAGTAGCGGTAAAAGCCTGGTCTAAAACCCCACAAAGTTTGTTGGTGTCTGTCTGTTACACCTGTTATATTCAAACCACTTGTTGCTGAAAGGCTCACTTTTTATTTAATTTTATGTTCACAAGCCTTGTTTCTGCAAATGATCCCTATAATCTAGTGTTTTTTTCTGATTCTATGATAGCTTACCAAGTGTGTGTGCATATGCGCTGCATTATTGATGAGACTTAATTGTTACACAAAAACTCAACAAATTTATCATTATTAATGTATATTGTCCTCTAGATACTGGCAGATGTGGAAGTAATTAGATGTTCAGAATTTTGAATGTTTTGTTACACCCAAAACTCACACTACTTGAAAACTAAAGCAAAATCACTTTCACATTTGTCAGTCTAGAAAATGGTTTTAATTTCTTTATAATACTGGTGTTTAAGGTCTTGTGACATCTAAGAATATGAAATGTGTAAAACAGCTATTTTTGAAAGAAAAATGCTTATCATACAAAAAAAAAAAAAAATTTCCTCAAATATTGATGGGACAGTCGTTTGTGAAGCAGTAAAAGATGTAACATACACCAGTAATGAGTTCAAAGTCTTTGAAATTTTGAGTCTCATGTGTTGTCTAACAGCCGTGTGTTATAGGATGACATGTTATGGGATGATGTGTTACAGGATGACATATTGGCAGTATTTCCTGGCTCAATTGTTTGTTAATGTAATCGATTGAATATCCTTAACGGCTTTATCATCATGAGTTTTGGAAACCATAATTTTATTACTTTATAGTGGGTGAGTGTATATAAAAGTTGTCACTCTAAATCTAGATTAAGGATGATATAGTGCTATCCCTGTTTTATGACTTTCATATATTATGTATTAAGTTTGCTGCAAATTTCCATACTACCTTTTTTTCCTCTCTGCTAGTGTCTGAAAATGATTCACCAACTATCTTTGATGACAGCCAACTCTTTCTCATATTTGAATTGGTTGATGGTGGCAAAGCATTGGAAAATTACTGTTTTACATCAGCTGCCCAAGCATTTTCAGCCTTTGTTCAGGTATGTTTAATGCTCCAGCATTCTGCTTCCACGTAAATTGGATATCGGTGTTCATGCAGTAGTTTTATAATGTGTGTCCTCTGTGATGTATAGGGTTTGGTGTTTATAAATCAGAGAATGTACAGTATTTCATGAAGCTGTGCTCTAGATTCACAGAGATACTTACTCTTTCTGGTACAGTGTTTGAGACACACAGCAGTAGTTTTTTGAAAGCACTGTTAATAAACACATGTAATTTACAAACAGTGGAAAGTTATGTGTGTAATAACAGTGTAATGAAAAAGATAAAGTCCTACTCAACATATTCTTCTGCTCTGCAATTTCAAATTCCTGTAGCCCATCTGTCACATTGCTCTTGCCCTCCAGGAACTACAGCAGCATGCTTGAAGTCACTTGAAAAACACACTCCAACCTGTTCATCTCCTACTACCTCCTTGGACTAGTGCTATTCACCACTACAAGAACATCCTCCAAATTGCTCCAATACACCCTCATAGCAGACGAACCCTGCTTCAGAGACCTAGTGTATTTACCACATCTTCAGAACCTCTTCCACCACCATACAGAACCCAGTAGCTTAAATCCGAAATGCAGTTGTGAACTTTTCCTCCAAAAGCATTAGTCCCATTGAAGTATAAGTCCTTTCCAAAGGCATTACATTTTGCCCCATTCCCAGATTCAGTCAAGCTGGACTTCCCTGTCTCCTTCTCCTGGTCCCGACATTGAAACACTTTTCTGACGCTGAATTTACCAATCTGACTCAAGCAAAGACCAATGTTGAACACTGCTTGACTCAGTTCACTCCTTCACCCACCATGATCCATCCCCACTGCACCCAAATGACCTCCTTAACGTTCCAGAATTTCTTAACCTCAAACCTTGCCTTATCATCATTCCCCAAATCCCTCAACATGTATGCTAACTTCACATTCGGAGAAAGAACTGCAATCCTCCACCTGAAAATTGATCCTGATCTTATAATCCTGCCTGTTGACATTAGGCTCCACCACTGTGGTTTTGAACTGCAAGGATTACCTGACAGAAGGACTCTGCCAGTTGTAAGATTCAAAACCTACAAACCCTGCCACAGTGACCTCATTCCAGGAGTCTAGTAGGCTCTCCAGTCTCTCCAAAAATCCTTAGGTCCATCCTAGAACCATTCCCCTGAGTGTGTCTCATCTCATCTCCTCACCTCACCTCACCTCACCTCACCTCACCTCACCCACTCCGCATTCCTACCTTTCCCTCTACTCTAACATCTCTCATGCCATTTGCCCTGCCAATATTGACACTACCTTTTCCAATGACTGATTCCAAACCTACATCCTCCTTCCTGGTCACCACGACCAACTATATCCTCATCCACAATTACTTCACCTTTGAAGGCATCAGCTACAAACAAATCCTGGGTGGAAATGAGCACTTGCATGCACCAACCTATTTGTGGGCCATGTGAAGGAATCTAGCCACCCAGAATCCCAAATCCCTCATCTGGTTCAGATTATTGAGGACATCTTCAGAATCTATTTCAAGGGTGAGGACACCCTATACACGTTACTCCAGAACCTCAGCACCTTCTCCCCCATTCACTTCACCCAGTCTTCCTCGACCCAACAAGCCGCTGTCTTCGATGGTGGCCGCCCTCTCAAAGACGGCTACAATGACACCTCCATCCACATCAAATCCACCAACCACCAGCAATACCACCACTTTGACAGCCGACACCCATTCTATACTGAGAAGAGTTCCATTTGTATAGCATAAGCACCTGTGACTGTTGCATCTGTAGTATCAAGCAGTCCCTCTCCAAATATACAAACGGTCTCACAGAAGTCTTCACAGACTGAAATTACCTTCCCAGCTTTGTACAGAAACAGATTTCCTGTGCTTTATTTATACAGTTATCCACTGCCTCTCTCAGAACCACTGTCCAGCCACAGAGGAGCATTCCTGCTCGTGACTCATTACCACCTAGGATTGGAGCAACTGAATCACAGTCTCTGGCAGGGTTTCAACTACCTCTTGTAATGCGCTGAAATGAGGAATATCCTGTCCACTATCCTTCCCACCTCCCACAATGGTATCTTGCCACCTACCAAAATGACACAATATCCCTGTCCATCTTCACCTCTACTCCCAACCCCAGGCCTCGTGGCTCATATCCTTGTAATAGACCCAGATGCAAGACCTGTCGCATACATCCTTCCCCCACCACCTATTCCAGTCTGGCCACAAGCATCACCTGTCCCATCAAAGGCAGGGTTATCTGTGAAAGCAGGCATGGGATCTACAAAGTAAGCTGCAACCACTGTGCCGTGTTCTACATGGGCATGGTAACCTACTAGTTGTCTGTCCACATGAGTGGCTACTGCCAAACTGTGACCAAGAGACAGCTGGACCCCCCAGATGCTGAGTGTGCTGCACAACACAACTTTCTTCACTTCAGCGACTGCCTCACAACCTGTGCCATCTGGATTCTTCATATAAACACCAGCTTTCCTGAATTTCACAGGTGGGAACTCTCCCTGCAATATATCCTATGTTCCTGTAACTCCCCTTGGCCCCAATCTTCATTAGTCCCTCTGCTTCACCCACCTGTCCCCTTTCTTGTTTCCACTCCAGCACTATACCACCTGCAGTTCCAGCGACATACCTACCAGTCTTCTTTCTGTCTCCTCTACTCTCACTCTCTCTCCGTCTAACCTCCCTATTGTTCCTAGCTACCCTACCCTACCCTGTCCCCACCACGTCCTTGCATGCTCCTACAGGAAACACTTCACTGCCCGTCAACCCTACCCTGCTATCCTTGCCCCTCCCCACCACAGCCTCCTCCTTACCCCCACTACCAAGATTGCTTCTCCCATCATTTGCAGCTGCTCGCAATCTGGCGTCAGTTGCCAGAGGCTGTTGTTGCTGCTGCTGTTATTAGTGTGTTTGCGTGTGTTTTCTACTTCGGAAAAAAAACCATTTGACTGAAAGCTTACATTTATAGCTGTGTTTGTTGTTCCTGCCTGTGACTCAACTTCTTCAGTATATGGTAAGCAGCAATCAACCCATTTCGTAACACATTTAATTTTTATTTATGAAATATGATACTGATATTTTGATCGATTAAATGTCAAAAAAGCATTTCAGTTGCTCCACTGCAAGGTTTTATGCATTGTGTATTTAAATGTTTCTTTACAGACTGTGATTGGTGACTGAGTGTTGTGTGTAAAATAATCATGTGTTCGGATTGTGTAGTTATGTCTCTTGGAATAATGATCATTGTAAAACTCTAGATTAGTGTAAAATTTGATAAGTCTTTAATGGATGTGTTTGTGTGCATTCACACGTTAAAGTAAAATGTGGACATGGTAGAGGCCCCATCTGACGCTCAAATCACTTGTATATATACACTCCTGGAAATGGAAAAAAGAACACGTTGACACCGGTGTGTCAGACCCACCATACTTGCTCCGGACACTGCGAGAGGGCTGTACAAGCAATGATCACACGCACGGCACAGTGGACACACCAGGAACTGCGGTGTTGGCCGTCGAATGCCGCTAGCTGCGCAGCATTTGTGCACCGCCGCCGTCAGTGTCAGCCAGTTTGCCGTGGCATACGGAGCTCCATCACAGTCTTTAACACTGGTAGCATGCCGCGACAGCGTGGACGTGAACTGTATGTGCAGTTGACGGACTTTGAGCGAGGGCGTATAGTGGGCATGCGGGAGGCCGGGTGGACGTACCGCCGAATTGCTCAACACGTGGGGCGTGAGGTCTCCACAGTACATCGATGTTGTCGCCAGTGGTCGGCAGAAGGTGCACGTGCCCGTCGATCTGGGACCGGACCGCAGCGATGCACGGATGCACGCCAAGACCGTAGGATCCTACGCAGTGCCGTAGGGGACCGCACCGCCACTTCCCAGCAAATTAGGGACACTGTTGCTCCTGGGGTATCGGCGAGGACCATTCGCAACCATCTCCATGAAGCTGGGCTACGGTCCTGCACACCGTTAGGCCGTCTCCCGCTCACGCCCCTACATCGTGCAGCCGGCCTCCAGTGGTGTCGCGACAGGCGTGAATGGAGGGACGAATGGAGACGTGTCGTCTTCAGCGATGAGAGTCGCTTCTGCCTTGGTGCCAATGATGGTCGTATGCGTGTTTGGCACCGTGCAGGTGAGCGCCACAATCAGGACTGCATACGACCGAGGTACACAGGGCCAACACCCGGCATCATGGTGTGGGGAGCGAGCTCCTACACTGGCCGTACACCACTGGCGATCGTCGAGGGGACACTGAATAGTGCACGGTACATCCAAACCGTCATCGAACCCATCGTTCTACCATTCCTAGACCGGCAAGGGAACTTGCTGTTCCAACAGGACAATGCACGTCCGCATGTATCCCGTGCCACCCAACGTGCTCTAGAACGTGTAAGTCAACTACCCTGGCCAGCAAGATCTCCGGATCTGTCCCCCATTGAGCATGTTTGGGACTGGATGAAGCGTCGTCTCACGCGGTCTGCACGTCCAGCACGAACGCTGGTCCAACTGAGGCGCCAGGTGGAAATGGCATGGCAAGCCGTTCCACAGGACTACATCCAGCATCTCTACGATCGTCTCCATGGGAGAATAGCAGCCTGCATTGCTGCGAAAGGTGGATATACACTGTACTAGTGCCGACATTGTGCATGCTCTGTTGCCTGTGTCTATGTGCCTGTGGTTCTGTCAGTGTGATCATGTGATGTATCTGACCCCAGGAATGTGTCAATAAAGTTTCCCCTTCCTGGGACAATGAATTCACGGTGTTCTTATTTCAATTTCCAGGAGTGTATATTGAGCAGTTTGTTCCAACACTAAACCTGCATTGAAAAAAAAAAAAAAAAGGATGAAAAGTACAGCTGTTGTGTATTTTTGGAGTAGCAGACAGATCAAAGTTCAAGCATTGTATACATCAGTTCCTGTTTGCCAGTGAACAAGGGACTTAAGATATTACAGCTTGTCAGTTCCACACCATTTGCAATGTGAGCACCATAGGCCATAGATGCAGCCAGATAAGCTAGCCCTTGCGTTATTGTTTGACAACATCATACCTCCCTGTGGAATACAGATACACAAACATTTATTTGTAATTTTCTACACAGTAGTATTTACAAATACTGTCTAGTAAGATCACTGCATAGATGCAGATTGACCTTCTTACTGCACAGTCTCCCATAGTACTGGGTAAATCCCTGACCTGATGGTGCTAGTCCCCGGTGTGGAAGAGTGGGGCAGGGCATTGAGCTGCCAAGCTACTCCTCAAATATACTAAACACGTTCAAATGGTTATAGTTGACAGTAGTTACGAAGAGATGGGAGTCTTGCACAGGAACGATTAGTGTGGATATTGGCATCAAACTATTTGTCAGATTAAAAACTACAGTAAGCCAACTGCGAAGAAATAAGTCAGATTATATGGATTATATGGTGTCACTCAGCTGAGGTTGACACCATACAATTGTGCAATGGAACAGAACATCTCTGCCTCCCATTGGTGACCTTTGCCAGATATTACATGTTGCTGGCTGTCAAAGCATGCTATCCGATCCAAGGTAAAGACTGCACTCTCTGCTGTCTATCTTGTAGTAGTGAAATTTTTGGCCGACTTGTAAACCTGTTGATCACTGTTTGGCAGTAGCAGAAGTTGTGAGAAGCAGGTAGCTGGCCGATGAGATTCACATGCAAATGAGCAAAATGGGGGGGGGGGGGGGGAGATAAGTTCCTGAACAGTGCCAGTAAATGGCATGGCATTTTGCAGTTCTGGCAGGCTGACGCACTCCTAATATTTTTGATGACAAGGATGTGTGAAGTTGGATTGCAACCTTCCCACTTCTTTTACACAAGTGGACTTGCTTGGGTATGCTCAACCGATCTTCTTCTCTACATAACCAGCTATGTCGGTCTCTAAAAACTTCTCCGAAGAATGATGCTAGTTAAAGGAAGATATGTCTCCCTCTCTCTCTCCCTCTCCTCATGAAATAAGTAGGTACTTGGAGAATACTTTTAATTCACTGTCTGTATATTTCACTTCCTTAAAGAACAACATAGCATTTCTCACATAAATATTAGACTTCTCGTAAG
The DNA here is from genome assembly GCF_023864275.1 of Schistocerca cancellata. NCBI lineage: Eukaryota > Metazoa > Arthropoda > Insecta > Orthoptera > Acrididae > Schistocerca > Schistocerca cancellata. The sequence continues at coordinate 35,793,574 of NC_064627.1, forward strand.
TTGCCTGTGTCACGTCACATTAAACACAAATTAGATACATTTACAACAAAGTTGGTTTAACAGCCACAGAAATCGTGAACATGTCTTGCCTCTAGCAAGTTAGTTAAGTTTTTCCTCTCAATTGTTCTTTTGTCACTAACAGCCACAGTTATAAAACAGCACAGAATAACAAAGAAGTTCCTCGGTTCTGCCTTGCGCTGTCATTAAGACTTCCAGGGACCGACCGACAAGTACTTTTCGGTGCTGTTTGACCGCTGTGTCTACTGTCTTCTCACGATAAACTTCGGACCTGCACACACAGACAGGTGACATGTAGTAGATAGGGTTCCTACCTCCCACGCACATCTAAAATATTGTCTGCTCGAGACGGTGGAAGGCCGAGTGGCTCTAGAATTTTCGCCGAAATTCTCAGAGCACTACATCCTGTGTCCAGACAGTCCTATGGCATGCTATCACCAGAACTGACTGCAACTGGCCTGTGATTTCATCACAGTGAAGGCTACATCTATTGCCACCTGGTGGTGGTGTATGCTACAATTGAGTCACTACCTCTGGACAGTGTTGACAGCAATGACATTTTTGCACCACTGATTTGCCAAATGTGAGTCTCAAATTGGGCAATGAAATTCATTTGTTCCACTGGGACTGACAGTTGTCGAAAGGTCTGCAAAAATACAAATGTCAGCTGCAGACACCTTCGTCTCACAACTTAAATATTTCGTGGCAGCCTGGAGCTTTATATGAAATAGTGGGCGTGGGCACGGTTTCTCTGTCAGCTTTTTGGAGGAAGAGTCCCAATTCCCATCCCCCGTTAAAACACTGCTGCAGAAATGCACTTACATAACAGGCTTAAGCATACGAATAGGTCACAAGGGGACCTCACCAACAGAATGGGCAAACAGTGGATTCCACCCGGTGTTCATCTGGCTCAAAGTGCAGTACTGACGGCCTCGTACTTCCAGATGGGAATGCTGTGGCTTCCTAAACCATTACATCAGATTCCATTTTGGCAGTCTGAAGTTCATCAGGTTGCAGATGATGTAATTGTGAGAAGGCTGGATGTAGTCTGTGTGTGGTGCTCTGCCCTTGTGGCTGAAATTAATGAGCGGCCTCTGAGTCAGGAGTGCACATGGGAATACACACCGTGCCTAAGCCCGTGTCACCTAAAGTGTAAGCAGTTAGCATGTAGGGAATTTCCTCTGCACATGCTTAGATTACGGATTGTGTAGAGATGACGCAAGAAGCACGAGCGTAGGACATTGGCGAGGCACAATACCGTCGAGAGTCTACCTGTTGCGGAAGTGGCGTTTGTACTTATGTGTTGTTGCTTGGCTCTGTGAAAATGAAAATACCAGCAGAAGCAGTTGAAAGAAGCTGAGGATAAATGTCTCTCTCTTATGTTCTATTTTGAGATTCACTTCAGATATGTTGTTCTGAGAAATAATAGATTAGTCAAGTAACATTGTAAATATTAAATGTGAGAACAAACAAATACGGAAGTGTTTGCTAAAAAAGACAATTACGTCTTTTCGTAGCAAGTTAGTGTAGATGTGATCGCTCTTACAGCTTTCGACACTCTGCACCGAGAGATGAAATCACACGGTGCAAGGAGTGGCAACTGCACGGTCTAAGAGAAAGGGACCGTAAGAAAGTAATAAAGGTAAAAGTGCTCGTGAACATCGGGGAGACATCACGAGTGATGTTGTCGGTTCAGTTATGACCCATAACTTGAGCCCCGTGACACTTCTGTGTGCCTGCCTCCAAAGTGTCTATCATGGTAACACTCCTTCCAGACTGATGTGGGTGAGAATCGTGCACTGCTGAATCCACGAGATCCGATACATTCCTTTTTCTTGCAAACAATGGTTGGGCATCTCCATTTGTACACAGAGAGCCACATCCTGGTGCACGAGCTCACATAGCTGTGATGTTAAATTCTCCATAGATTCATTATGACCTACTACAAGTGATAGACTGGCAAGATCTGAAATTGTGTCCAAATTGTCAGCGCCCATGTGCCGTACAATCTCTTCTTCCAACTGCACGTACGTGTCCTCCTCTGGAGGCTTCATGAACCCATTACTCATTCTGGCAATCTAATTGTAGCATCATATGACTACAACTTTTTTTTAAAATGTGATGTTATACTTGTTACAGTGAAATGGCTCTTGATGTGACTGGACCCTAGGATTGAGCAGGCAGCATAGAGTGGCAGTGCTTTGAAAGCAACATGATGCAACTGCATCCTTAACCACATAAACATTGTGGTTGTGGCAGACCAGCCTTCCCCTCGAGGAAGGTAGTGGCTGGCTCAAAGGGTCTGTCACTGTGCAACTTGTCTCGCATCTATTGTGCTGATTTGTTGCTGGCTTAGATGCATTAGTGTGTGCTAAAAATTGTGCTTGAGGTCGGAGCAATCTTTCCCATTCTGTTGTCGCTGATGTTTCTGCACGATTGTAGTGACGCACCTGTCAAAGATGTCTTCTCAGCTGCTTCAAATTTGCATCTGACAGTGGCGGGGCGTCACTGTTTACATCTTGCAGAATGTCAGTACCTGTATTGTAGATAGCTGGCACTCTTGACTGAGAGATAAGAAATCTGCAGTATTTGTGCAATATACGTGCAAAGTTTGTCATTTGTGTAGGCCATTATTTGTGTGATAGAAATATGCATATACCATATGTAGTAGCACACAGATCTTTTGTGGAACTTGGAATATAGTAACATCTATGCCTAGACTGTGGCCAGGTCACTGATCAGGTTCACTCTGATGTCCTTTCTGCAGGTGGTCTTCTCTAATACCAGGTAAAACTCTGTTGTGGGTTCTGTAGCGTGGTGTGGGGATCATTGCACCTCAGCACTGTTTTGTTCTGTCCTGTTGCAGAATGTTAGTATCAGTAGTGTTTCCCCACCAGAACGCTGTATTGATAAAATCTACTTCTCTAATTGTAAGTCCAGCAACATCACCTTAAATATGAATTTTGAGTCTGCACTGCTTCACAAATAAGCAATTTGCTAAATCAAGAAATGCAGTAGTGACATGTAAGTGCTTCAAACTGTCAAAAATGGAGTTCTTGTTGACAATAATGTAATACTGAACTCTACAAATATTTGGAAGTCCAGTGGTGTTTACCATGACCACACCTTACTTAAGCCGTTCTTCAAACCTAAGTGGCAAAGGCACGTCACGTCTATATGGTTCCACAAATATAAGTGCCCCTCAATCCCCTGCTTTTCATCAAAATGTGTTAACATATATAAAAATGGCCCCTCATTCAAAACTAGGAAACAGGTCATAAGACAATCATTTTCCAGGTTATTACTGGTGTTTTAAAATGTCATCATATTTTATTTTTACAATAACGCCGACGCAGAAAGTATATTTGTACAAGTTAGAAACTTTGCCAGCAATCAACGGAAGTGTTATGGCCACAAAGCACATCAAAGAAAAGAGCTGCTTGTTTCTGTGGTTACACTGGATGTGTTGCAACCGCAGCAGGGTTGCATAGGCCACCACCTGTTAGTTGCTTTTCGCCCACCACTTGTGTGCTGGCAGCCGGCCTCACCGTTCCTTCTTGTAACTATTCACATAGCCTGCCCACAGCCTGTCTTCCACCCCCTTCCCCAAACTTAGACAGTACTATGGTCACAGCAATAAGAGCAACATGCAGTGAGCCATTCATAAACATACTTACTAATGTGTTCAGCTTCTTGCAACAAAGGTAAGCTACAGTTTCTGTGCGCGTGTAAGCATTTAATTCGAAGACAATTTTGTCAGAATTGCATAGAAATATCAGTTGAAGATTTTTCAGGAGTCATCTAATCATTTTGAAAAAATTCAATTGAACTGGATGGCTGTGCGGTGGAGTATAACACTGACGAATTGGAAAATATAAACAACATGTAATCTCTTTGGTTTTCTTGGTGTGGCTGATTAATGGTGTGTAACCTTGGTTTTTCACCACCACAAGTGGCATGCACCTAACATGTTTCAATCAGGAGTGATGGAAGAGTGAAGTCCTATGTCTGCACCTCATCACTACAGTGGAATCTCAAAAATATAGCACAATGGTATGCCATCTCTTTCTAAATGTAACTAGGTGAGAAAGTAACATGTAGGAAGCTTGAGTAGGGTTTCGAAAACAAGGTTTTGTCATTGTAGCACCGTAAAGGTGGCGTGCAACAAACGACAAATGGGCATATCGTATTCGACATGCCTGGGTATGCAAATGATCGGCATTTCAGCGCAGCACACAACGCAGATAGAAATACCACCGTATGCAAGGGCGAAAGTGTAAAAACAAGGTCTTGTCCAGGACACAAGTGTTTCCTGAACACAAAACCAGCATCAAAGATAAACACTGCAGAGGACGACCATCAGTAGCATGAAAAAATGACAACACAGCCAGAGTGAATGAATGTATGTGAGCTGATCAAAAATTAAATGAGAGAATGATTACAAACCAACTGAACATTTATCAGAAAACTGTTCACCTGATATCGACTGAAAACTGAGAATAGGAAAACTTTATGCCAAAATGGTTCACAAAAATCTCGCAAAGCAACAAAATGATCAACAGAGGTGGTGTGGATGCTGATCTGTTGGAATAGGTCGAATTGAAACCAGAATCACTAAACAGAGTTGTCATTGGTGATGAAAGTTCGATTTTCCAGAATGATCCCGAGACAAATCATCAAAGTTCGTAATGGTGTTTGAGGGAATCGATGAAATTCATGCTTACATGTTCGACTCCATGGGTATTGTGCATGAAGAGTAGTTACCTCCAGGACAGTCAGTAAATCAGTGTTACTAGAAAGAAATTCTGTAAACACATACAAAACAAGTCTGCTCGCACATTGCTAACAACTTGATCCTACATCACAATAATGTACCATCTCATACTACATTGTCTGTTGAGCAGTGTTTGATGACAAAGTACATTGCAGTGCTAGCACAACCACCATGTTACCCCAACATCACTGTGTGTGATTTTGTCGTTGAGCCTTTTATTATGGCAGGCTTGCTCATAGCAGTCCATGCTGAGGCAGCTTTTGTTATGGCTGTATTGCTTGCCAAATGCTGGTGCCTGTATTCCAGCCTATATGAAATGCTTATCTGGGTTTTTGAAAACTATCAAGTGAAAAAAGTTCGATTCTTGCATATCTTACAGTCTGATATCTTCACTTGATAAAGTACTAACATTGTTACTTATTTCAGTTCCAGAATAATTATCCTTGTGAGCACCAAATGCTATGTCTAAGTGGCAACTACAGTGAGATGAAAAACCCTTCTTTTACACAGTAATAATTAACCATAGAAAACTGGTGTTCGGCCAATTACGCATTAGTCAAATAAGTGAGCAGGCAACCACTCCCAGGTTCTTTGACAGTATGATGATGCACTGTCACTGCCCCATGGTTGGAAAGGACACAATGATGCAGAGTACATGTGCAACACTCTAAGGTTGTCCATGAATCACAAGTGATGGCCAGGACACAATAGCAAAGTAACACCGATAAGATACAGAACAGAGATCAACAAGCCCGGGGAATAAGTCTCACACAAGTGTCAGTACGAGGTGCATTCAAGTTCTAAGGCCTCCAATTTTTTTTCTAATTAACTACTCACCCGAAATCGATGAAACTGGCGCTACTTCTCGACGTAATCGCCCTGCAGACGTACACATTTTTCACAACACTGACGCCATGATTCCATGGCAGCGGCGAAGGCTTCTTTAGGAGTCTGTTTTGACCACTGGAAAATCGCTGAGGCAATAGCAGCACAGCTGGTGAATGTGTGGCCACGGAGAGTGTCTTTCATTGTTGGAAAAAGCCAAAAGTCACTAGGAGCCAGGTCAGGTGAGTAGGGAGCATGAGGAATCACTTCAAATTTGTTATCACAAAGAAACTGTTGCGTAACGTTAGCTCGATGAGCGGGTGCGTTGTCTTGGTGAAACAGCACACGCGCAGCCCTTCCCGGACGTTTTTGTTGCAGTGCAGGAAGGAATTTGTTCTTCAAAACATTTTCGTAGGATGCACCTTTTACGGTAGTGCCCTTTGGAATGCAATGGGTAAGGATTACGCCCTTGCTGTCCCAGAACATGGACACCATCATTTTTTCAGCACTGGCGGTTACCCGAAATTTTTTTGGTGGTGGTGAATCTGTGTGCTTCCATTGAGCTGACTGGCGCTTTGTTTCTGGATTGAAAAATGGCATCCACGTCTCATCCATTGTCACAACTGATGAAAAGAAAGTCCCATTCATGCTGTCGTTGCGCGTCAACATTGCTTGGCAACATGCCACACGGGCAGCCATGTGGTCGTCTGTCGGCATTCGTCACAACACTTTAGTGTCAATGCCAAATTAACTGAAGCAATTGCGCGACATCACATATTTGTAAAATTGCATTCCCCACTTCTCTGACCAACGAAGCTTCATTTCTCTTCCTCTGGATTCAGTGGCACCTCTAACATAGAATAGCAAGAAAGGCATTAAGCATTTCCAGTGGTAAGGTCCATTCATCATCTCTCAATGCACTATGTGCCTCTGTGTGAATTTGTGTGAGAATGAGTTTGTCAGTAAACAAATGCAATCACTTGAGAGCAAATATGATGCATTTTAAATTTTCAAGTTCGTCAGTACTAATATAAAGTATTGAAAATATTTTTTACATAGGTAACCTGTAATGGGGGTTTTCAGTAATTGTCTGCATGGCTCAAGAGGTACTTCACAAGTACTACAAGAGACAGCCATCACCACATAGGCACAATCACAAACCTGGCACCTCTCAGTTCTGAGCAGCAGACAGTTCTCATAAATCCAGACCACATTTTGCTTTCTGTGCCCACATCCATCAGCACGTTATATTCATATGCCAATAGTGTTACCAGCTGCCAAAGAGAATGCTGTCAACCAGTGACTATATTGCTTCCACCTTGTACTGGCCAAATGGCACAAAGGATGTACCTACAACCAGCTCAGTGAAGTTCATAAAATTATGCTTGGCTCATGGTACAGCAAGTCCCATTGAGAAGACAACATTCCAACTTGGCAGTCACTATTTACAGAGAACTAGGACAGTTGGTGTCTGCATAATTACTTTGTCATATTGACAATAGCATGAGACTGACAAGTTATCTAGATAACTTTGTATTATATTTAGGACATAAAGTGCCACACATCACTGTTACCAACAATTAAGTAACATTTATAAGTAAAATGTTCTTGATCATTTATTATTGTGTTGCCCATTTCTGCTGTGGTGATGTCCTGACAGGGAAGTTAGTTAATAGGGCTAGTGTGCAATGGCCACTCATTGTTATGGACGTTAGCAGTAAACATAATTTTTTGCTACTGTCTATGTTTGGGCTGAAGGAATATTAACATTGTTATAACATCCCAACACTAAATTGGTGTGATGTTAAATTCTAGCTATGCTTTCATGTTCGAATCTAACCAATACCTTAGCAATCGGAATATATTGCGAAAGAAATCTCAGGTATGATTTTATTTAAATACTGTTGCTTTTTGCTTCACTCACAGCTATGTAAATTGGGATATTAAGTCCAAATCTAACCACCAACTTGGAAATCAGAACCAATTCCGGAAAAAGCAACTATGGTGCACACCTCTTGATAACATCTTGCTGCAAATCAGAGTTATTGCAGTTTTTATTATCAACAATGGTTCAAAACTTGTTTGTATATTTTCTAAGTCATTACCATAGCTCTTGTTTATCATTGTCATCATAACTATGAACAGTGTTACATACAATATAGTTACTGATAGATTGGTAGTGTTAGGAGAAAAAGCGCTAGTAGCATGAGACTCGAGGAAGTTAACTGCATAATGTTTGTAAACACCATTTGAAAGCTGATGCCTTTCTAGTGTCAGTTAAAGTGTATCGTCTGCCCCCGTCCCCCAAATCTTCCCTCATTAACATTGTTTCAACATGGTGGGATGTTTGTAATCATGGTAACACACAAGTGAGGGCAAATTAAGTGTGTCTACAAAAAATTGAAGATCCAATTAAGAATGTGACAAAGAGCAGGAAGACTCTAATTTTGGGAATGTAAAGGTGAAGTTGTACTGTGTGGTACTGGCTCTTTAAGGTCAAATAAGTTTGTCTCGTGATGATCTGCATGGATACCATTACATCCTACTTCTTTATTTGTAGTTACTTTACAGAGCACTTTCTGACAATTGTTCCAAATCAGTGTCCAACATAATTTATTTGGACTAAATTCTGCAGCCTAGACATACATAGTTAATCGAAGTAATGAATGCTGTTTAAAAATTCAACGTGCTCTGGTTTTAATTACAAAAGAAAATCCAGTTTCAAGGTTGCTGTTTTTATACAATGTGAACAAGTTAATACAGCCCACCAAAGACACCTTAGCCACTGTTAATATGTCCTCTTCAATTATTGTATTGTATTGTATTGAGAGATGTAAATACCTGTCAACAACCTTGAAATTGTGCTATGAAGATAATTATGTTTTTACTTTGTTGTAATGAAGAATTATCACGCACGTAATAAACATTTCATAATAAGGCATGAGTAGAATAGTTAATTTCATGTGCCTTCTCTGATTTTGTCTGTTGGCCATGATCTTCCATGTAAAAGTGTAGTGCTTGTCCATTGCTCGACATACTTAGATTTCCATAATAAACATCTATATAATTTTAAAATATTGTTTGTAGTATTAAATTGTTACAGCTGGTGTTTTTACAACTGATACAGAAGAGGTCTTGTTAATGAATTATTAGCACAATGGGATTGTGCATGTGTTCTGATCCAGTATGATGATTGCTGAGATACAGTGTGCAAATCTGGATGGCACTGAAGGTTGGGAGACAAGTTTTCATTGGATGGGTGTGGGTCTGGTGCATGTGGTAGTAATTCATGACTATAGTCCGTGAGACGAGTGATTGGTACTGACAGTTCCGGCGGGCAGACGGCGCTGTTGCCGAATGTGGCTCACAGCACATGGCACCCTGTCTGCTACACGCATTCTCTAGCAGCAGAAATAAAAGCGAGACAAAATACAAGTTGTATTGGTACGCGTGAATTTATTTAAAGTTGATGCTTGAAATATATTAACTCGAAAACTGATAAGAGCTATTTAGTACAAGTATCTAAGATGCTGAAACATAATAAAGTTATTTGTTAAACTTCACAACTGAAATGATAACTATTTTCGCAAGTTGTTGAACATTAGCAGTTTTGGTTTCTATTGTTAAGTATTAGCATTATTAATTTGTTCTACTACAAGCTACAGAATAATTGGTCAGTGTATTAAGAGTTATAATCTGAAGAAAGTACTCACAATATGATGATCTGGTTGTAGATCGATAGCAAACTCCCTCCTTACATTCCTGAATACGTTGTAGTTACTGTAATGGAAAAACACCACTCACATCACCGTCAGAATCTGATTTGACATTGTCTTCCTCAGCACTACTCGAACTATCACTGCTCTCTCCCAGATGTATAATTAAATTTTCGATGCATTCTTCCACAACCCCTTCGGTTTTGGCCGCCTCTCTGATGGCACTTGCAGTGCTGTTTACAATTTTAGCCCACGCCTCGCTTGTCACTTTATTGATAGCTGCTGGAAGGAGAGTTTCCACTTCAGAGATCATGAATTTTTTGTGTTTGCAGCAATGTAATTTTTTATCTGTGCCCACACTCCTTCAATTGCATTGAAGTGACAGTGGTATGGAGGAAGCCGAACAATTTCGTGCCCGTGCCTTTTAGCAATCTCGTCAGTTACATATGTTGGAAATTGGGGTTTCTTTTGTGCCACAATTTCGAGCAGTTTTGCCTTCCTTAAATCTTCTCTGAAATCTTTTCGCCGTTTCAACCACTGAATGATATCGTCTTTTTTTGTTGCCAAGGTTGGTACCTTATTGTGAACAACGGAATGATAAGGCGCATTGTCCATAACAATCACTGATGGACTTGTCAGATTCGTCATAAGCGATGTCTCGAACCATTCTTGAAATACTACACTGTTCATTTCTTCATGGTAATCTCCCGTCTTTTTTGATCGAAACATTTTCAAGCAGTTTGGCACAAAACCTTTCGATGTTCCTGCATGTAAGACAATAATACGCCCTCCTTTGCCAACAGGCACTGCCATTGTCCCCTCGGGCGTTCCATCATTCCAGCCTCTACGTAAAGAATGGCTGGCATTGACCCAAGTTTCATCTAACCACACTATACTTTCGAATTCCACACCCATGATCCTGCGCAGAAATCTGCACCGCCATGCAACTACATCTGTCCTTTTCCATTAATATTTTGCATCCATTAAACAGTGAATAGCTGAAGCCTATGTCTTTCAACACTGTACGCAATGAAAATTTGCTCCCTTTAAAAAGATCGTCTTTCTGAAGCGACACCAGTAATTTAGATAGAGTGGGATGTTCCCTTCTCTTATATTAGCTGTATATATGACAACGAATAGCGTCTTTCTGAAAATCGTCCAAAGCTGCTTATTTCTCGGTCGCTTCTTTCCTGGTGTGTGCAGCTTCGTTGTGCACTCTCATCACAATCTACACTATACTGTTCTTTCCCTATCTTTACAACAGTGTTCTTACTTATTTTCAATGCTGCTGCAGTTCTCTTCACAACCTGAACAACAGGAATTAAGGGCCCACCTTTGTCCTTTTCTTTCTCAAAGTAATCCCTCACAGAGCACACAAATTCACGGGCCTGGGTGTGTAGCACACTTTTCTTCCTCCGTTTCACTTCTTGTGTTGGGCTGGTACTACCCACCGCCGGCTGAAGTGGCCAAGCAGTTAAAGGCGCTGCAGTCTGGAACCGCACGACCACTACGGTCGCAGGTTCGAATCCTGCCTCGGGCATGGATGCGTGTGATGTCCTTAGGTTAGTTAGGTTTAAGTAGTTCTAAGTTCTAGGGGACTTATGACCACAGCAGTTGAGTCCCATAGTGCTCAGAGCCATTTGAACCATACTACCCGCCACACTAGACATTGTTTACAATGAAACATAAACAAAGAAACACTAAAAACAACAAAAACGAAATAAACTGTGATTTCAACTTCAGACGAACTAAGTTTCATAAGTGCGCATGACCGGGTTTCAGAGCGGCAACGTGGCCCTTGCTACCCACTCAAAGTCAGGCCATCATTGGCTGCCTGCCTGCAGTCGCTAGGCAACAGAAAGATGCTACCGAGCTGTCAATACCAAAGACTCGTCTCCCAGACTATAGATCCACACTCCTCCTATGAGAATTGTCAACATTGTCTTTTACTTGAGTGAATTGTACATGCCTTTCCAATTTGGTCCTTACATTTTTCTCTGCAACATTTCTAGCATTGTTAACTAGTAAAATAATCACAATTTGAAACTGCAGTTGTAAGTGCTTGAACATTAATTCCATCGCTTCAACGTCTCAAGTTTTACAGAGAAAGACAAAAAATGGCACATGCTATTGTGGAATGAGATTCCTTCATCCTGCAAAATAGCAATAAGAGATTGGATGACACGGTGTAGTTGAATTTTTTATCTTCTATCTTGCTTGGCTTAATGCTGTTGAAGTTTTTTACTTTATTCCTACACACTAATTTCCTCAAATCCTATCCTCTCTTTGCTAAATGTAAGAGTTCTTGTTCTGAAAAATAGTGTGTGTTTTGTAGCTTATGCGATTGTTCATGTGGTTCATGTTGCTATGCCTTGAAAGCTGCTGCGTAGTAGCCAAAGAATATCACATATGCTCTTGTGAAAATTGTTGGCTTTCATTTCAAGCAAATATTAATTAGATCTGTACATACAATAATGCTACTTTTTGGTTGTATTAGTAATATTGAAATACCTTAACAGTAATTTTTTTGCAGCATTTTTATCGACCTTGCAACTTTGAAGTGATAGAGGTGTTAGTGATGAAGCTATGTATTTGTTCCATGGGTAGTTTGCATGATTATGTGGCATGAGTGAGTGTGACAATATCTATACATGGTATATATGTATGGCTTCATTCTGGCTATTTATGTGGCACTAAATAGCACAGTGACTTGTATGTAGTAATCAATGTCATACTAAATCTTGTAGTTACTCATTGACAAGCTACATATTTAACAACAAAGTGCACATAAATTTTTACTGTACACCACATACTACCAGTATTTCACTAAATATTCCTATATGGAGTCAGAATTGCCCAGGAGAAATAATTTTAGATTATTGGTGAGATTGATAATCTGCTTCAGTTGCAAATGATAATTTTTTTACTTCATGATTAGTTGAAGAGACCTGAAGCTCAATCATTGGGCATTGCATTAACATTACAGGTAAAACCTTGGTTAACAGCTACTTGCTCACATGGTTTAAGCCAAGGGTGTGGGATGGGTGGGCCAGTTAATTGCAAAACCTGCAAGTCATGGCTATGCGAAATTAGGAACAGCAATTGAAAATGCTATGCTGAAGGGAGACACACACCTTAGATCAAAATCAGAAATACAAAGATGCACGTGTATGTGCTGCAGCAGTGAGAGGGAGCACCTTCTTTACCAGTGCACAAGGATCTAAATGGTGAGGCCTATTGGCTTACCAGCTGGATGTGGTGGCCCAGGTGATTGACATACGAACTGGTGTGAATGATGAAAAGAAAACCACAAAAATTTTGAGTACAGGACTGTCTACTTATATTAATATCAAGACCCAGACAATAAAAATGAGGCAAATAATGGATTAGATATCATTATTGTTCTTCGTTGCTTGTCCAAGATACTGTATCGTATACGGCTACATGTTGAACTGCTTCAGAACCACAGGCAGCTTTAGTAGTGAGTAATGGGTAATTCCCATTTTTCTTCTAGTGTTGCATGTGTGCTATGCTTCAAATTATGATGGGTTCTTTATAGGGAGAGAGTAGTTTTCCATTAATGATAAAGTAAAAAGTAACAAGAAATTGTCTATTTTTACAAACTGTTGTGTAACTTGAAATTTTACTCATTCTCTTGTAAAAATTTCAAGGCAGCAGTTTCCTATTATTACTAACTGATAGTTATTTAATGTTGAAATTGAATCTTGACTATTTTCACATAACACTTATTTCGTGTCTAACCATAAAATGACCACTCCTTTCCCACGTAAGAACTGAAGCTGACCTCAGACTACACTACAGATTAGGTTGTCATCAGAACCATCATTTCAGAAAATAGTATTGAACAAACATTGAAATATACATTCTCAGTGTTCTGTTGTACCACCAGAATCATGCTTGTGTGAAGTCACATGTGCTCCTCTGTGACTGATCAAAGAAGCGCATTTAGGCATTTATACTTATACTTTTCTCCAACAAAGACATGCAGTTTTACATGCCACGTTGTCCAAATGCCTATGTGCTTGAAGAGGCCCTTACAGGGAGGTGGACAAAAATACGAAAATGTTGCGAGAAATGCTTCCTTGGCTGTAGATGCAGATGTTAGGCAAGCCTGCAGTTGGTGCTGTTGTATTTAACCATGAACTGCACCTGTGCAATTCCATCAATAGGTTGAAAATGCCAGTCATGGTCAGAACAGTGTTCTGTGTAGCGAGTGCATTATGCCGGAACTAAGTGAATGTGGACGTTGGCAAAGTGTGGGTGCTCATTTGGCGGGTCCTTCCATAACAAAGGGTGTGCCCCATTGTTTCTCTGCAGAGTTGCGTTACTTCCAAGGATTATCTGATCATTTTGGCTGTCAGGTCCATCCTTGGGTACCATATTTGTTTCCCCATGTGGTGCTGTGCTCAAAGACTACAGGACCCCTGTTCACACAGCTTCCATTGTTCAACATTGGTGTTGGGAGCACCAGGATGATTTGTCACATCTCCCTCGGCCACAAGTCACCAGATGTCAATAAAATGAGCCTACAATACCAAGGTTGGGAAGAACAGTGCATGATTGCTATCTACCTCCCTCACCCTTATCTGAACAACTTGCTACTATTTTGCAGGAAGAATTATGAGATTCCCTTGAAAATCATATTGGACCTGTACTTACACATTTCAAAACAACTGGATGCTGTTTTAAATGCCTACAGTTTTCCTACACCGAATTAGGCATGCTAATATATTGTGCATTGGTGTTTACACTTTTTTCTCCACACCCTGCACAAGATGACTGGATGAGAACCACTTACTATTGTTACTGATCACTTCTGTGCAGTCAAAACTTCTTCCTCTGAAGATTATACCATAAGGCTTTTAATGATGAGTGGAAATATGTGAAATGGTGATTTGCTTATTTGCCAAATTAGAAACTATGCAAAGAGCAAAACATGCAGAACATAGTTATATAAGAAACTTGGGAACACATTTCTTCTAATTTTTAAAACACTGGTTTGGTATTTGGGAAGCAGGCTTTAAACACCTGCCTGGCCACACAGATTTAGATTTTTCAGTGGTTTCTTTAAACCCTTAAGTCAAATGCTGGGATAGTTCCTTTGCAAAACCAGACGATTTTCTTCTTTGTATGTTTTGTTTCTTAATGAAGTTCCATTTTCCTTCCTTTTATAACATGCACTGATAGAATTAGTTACTGTTGTTTTTTTTAGTCAATAAGTGTAATTTGTAATATTTTACGGGTCTAAGCTGATAAAATTTGTAATCTAAGAAAATATTCCAATGCAAGTATAATTTGTGGCCAATGGATGTTTATTTGGATACATTTATCATTTGCTTTGGCAGTAGCAGAGATCACTCTGAAATTTGAGCACAGAGATTTACACTGGGGTAATGTGTTAATAAAGAAGACATCAGAAAAGCATATTACTTTCAAATTAAGTGGAAAGGAATTTTCAGTTCCAGCAAATGGAATAAAGGTATGAAAGACTCAATATTTTATAAATAGTGCAATGGTAAATGTGTAAATCTGAGAATGTCTTAAATGAGTTTCAATGAGTGGTTGGAATTTTAGTGATTACAATTTCTTTAAGTGGTACTAAATGGTAGGGAATGTATGCCAGTGTTAGCATGTTGAAGGTTTAAAGTACTAGCACTACATGGTGTGGTAACATCTTGACCCTCAAAGATTGGTGTGCTGTTGTTGAATTGCATGTTTCTGTCAACCCCTTAGCCCTGACTTCCACACACCTCCTGCCAACTCTTTCATTTTCATAAATGTACTGGCCAGTCATTCATAGTGTGATTTTAGAATGTGCACCTGGAACCAGAAAAGTAAGGTTTAAAAAATTGTATTTTGTTTCTAAGTATGAATTCCTTGTTGTATCAGTTTTATTCTGTTGTCCTTCATACATCACTAAACTCCAGTAATTCAGTTTATTGCTGCACATGGGTAGGAGCCGTATGTTAATTCATTGTGAAAACAGAAAAAATGACATTTCTAGGAAAAGTGACAACTTAATCATGATGAAGACTCTGCACTGATTCTGCTCATAGTAAAAAAGATCAACGCAAGCTGTTCGGCAATGACAGGTATGTTTTTCTGGTTGCTGCCGATATTAGTTAACGCTCACATTATATGCAGCAGAATAGCAGTAGCTGTTATGTTCATATACTACAGTGTCATCTTAGTAATCTTTTATCAGATATTAGTATTGATGAATAGATAAGTTGTTCTTAGGTCAGCATAGATGTCCTTTACCGTGATATGGTCTCTGAAACACGGGGTCATCTTTTGATTTTACAGTACGCAGATAATAGCATCAGAAGTGGGAGAGGAAGTTTTTGTTACTTCACTCTGCTTCTCTCCTCCTGGCAGTCTTTGTATGGGGTGAAGTACACTAACATGCAGTTCAGACAGCCAATATATAGAGACTGTCTATTGTGGATCAACTGTGCAGTGGATAATTGAATGTTATAGTTAAATTTTTGAATTTGCTTTCTTCGGAATGTGGAGGTTTCTTCCCTCTCCCTGCCTTGCTACCTGCAAACTCCCCTTTTAGGAAAATAGAACATCTTGTCACATTCACACACACTCTCTCTCTACAAAATAAAAACATCATCTACGTAATGCTTATAGTGTGTAGTTTTCTTATTAAGTGTTTTATAGTTTCAGAAACAAAACAAAAAATTCTTTCAGGTAATTAAAGAAAATTTCTGCTTGCATACTTCTAAGACTTGCCTATAGCGATTCATTCTTCCTGGTAATAAATTTTCGCATTAAATGCAAAATAATAGGTAAAAGACAGCTGTAATAATTCTGCCAACTTGGTATTTTCACCAGCTTGGTGGTTTCACCAGTACTGGGCCGCTGACCGGTGTGGCAGAGTGTTTTAAGTAGTTCTAGGAGACTGATGACCTCAAGTGTTAAGTCCCATAGTGCTCAGAGTAATTTTTGTACTGGGCTTTTTAAATAACAATTTCTGTAGGATGATCTGTATGCTTTCTTTCACAGGGACATTAGTGTAAAGAGTGGCAGTATCTAAAAATGCTAAATTAACATCATCTGGTAGTTTGATAACTGTCACATATTTTATGAGCTCATACTTTCAGTTTACATGAGTAGAATGTTCGAATGTGTATGTTTGCTTCAATTTCTTGTTCAGTATTTTATTTAGTTTATGATTTGGGGAAGTAATGTTAACAGTTGGTCCAATTGCTTTATTTTGCTTATTTTTATTTGGGAAGTTATAATGTACTAAGGGTTCAGTGTTTTAACGGCTTTCTGTTTTGTTAGGTCAGGAGGAGGATTGTGTTATCAGGAAAATACTGTATTTACCAGATTTCCACAATTTGTCATTCAAAAAATACAGGGTCATCCCATATTCACAGATTAAAGTATTGCTGCTGATGTTAACGTTTCTAAGTATATAGTGGTCCTCTACATTTACAGACGAAGCTTTGGCTATTGAGGTCACATGCAGATTTATTTTGAAGAATTTGGTAAGGCAGGACTGGGCAAATGATACTCACCTTCGAACAGGCTCGAGATTTCCCAATACGCTGAAGCACTCGGTTTCAGTATTGATGTTGCTCGAGCAATCATTTGACATTTGCAGTACTGACATTGCTCGTACAATCACTTGACATTGACTCCCTTGGCACTAGTGCAAGGTATATGAACTACGCACCACAACAGTCCACAGCTCAGCTTCAAATTTGATAATTTCGTGAAAAGCGTGAGTAGCACAAAATTCAACTGTCTTACAAATTCTTA
The DNA here is from genome assembly GCF_023864275.1 of Schistocerca cancellata. NCBI lineage: Eukaryota > Metazoa > Arthropoda > Insecta > Orthoptera > Acrididae > Schistocerca > Schistocerca cancellata. The sequence goes on from NC_064627.1 coordinate 35,810,704, forward strand.
CTGAATTTGAACAAGTTTGCAATAAAAGTTCTGATACGTAAACATTATGCAAACTTTAAAATAAAGGTAATGTTTAAAAACCAGAAATGTTGTTCTTCCAAAAAATTACTTGGTTCTGAACTCGGATCAATATTTCATTTCTATTTTAGTGACAGTAATTAGAACATGATGTTAACATTCAGATAAACGAGGAAAATTTATCGAGAATGAAATGTTCAACAAACGAAATAGATCATATTGACTATTTTTGTGAGAATAAATTACAGTGGCAAAACACATTGTGGAGATAGTACCAACAGACATCAGTAGATCGCGGTACAAGGGCAATTTCGAGAATTGGGCTGAATCGTGGTTATTATCTTTTGTTTATGCACGAGTTGCTGTTGTTACATGTGACTTGCACTGTAGATGATTTTGCATTCCATGCTTCAGTTGCTCAAGCACAGCACTGCCGGGGACCAGAATAGTGAGTGGGCAGCAAATCGTGTCGTGTTGCCAACCATGGGAATGTGCACTGCATACGTTGGCTATTTAGGAACATCTGCCACGTTTAAAGTGCAGTTTGCCTGAATCCATTGACAAAATTGGACAAATGCTCAACAAGAATACTCAATTATGCAACATACTATCATCTAGTCTTGTCCTGTACTCACTCCAGCAGTGTGTGTGTGTGTGTGTGTAATAGAGGGAAACATTCCACATGGGAGAAATATATCTAAAAACGAAGATGATGTAACTTACCAAACGAAAGCGTGGGTATGTTGATAGACACACTAACAAACACAAAATTCAAGCTTTTGCAACCCACGGTTGCTTCATCAGGAAAGAGGGAAGGAGAGGGAAATACGAAAGGATATGGGTTTTAAGGGAGAGGGTAAGGAGTCATTCCAATCCCTGGAGCAGAAAGACTTACCTTAGGGGGAAAAACGGACAGGTATACGCTCGCTCACGCGTGCGCGCACACACACACACACACACACACAAGCAGACATATGTATAGGCAAAGAGTTTGGGCAGGCGGAAGTGCAGAGGCAAAGATGTTGTTGAATGACAGGTGAGGTATGAGCGGCTGCAACTTGAAATTAGCGGAGATTGAGGCCTGGTGGGTAATGGGAAGAGAGGATATATTGAAGGGCAAGTTCCCATCTCCGCAGTTCTGATAGGTTGGTGTTAGTGGGAAGAGTCCAAATAACCTGGACGGTGTAACACTGTGCCAAGATGTGCTGGCCGTGCACCAAGGCATGTTTAGCCACAGGGTGATCCTCATTACCAACAAATACTGTCTGCCTATGTCCATTCATGCGAATGGACAGTTTGTTGCTGGTAATTCTAATCAACACAATCTGGAACCACAACACCCTAATTCAGTAGTTAACCTTTCCTCCAAACCTCTCTCCCAATCCGAAACCTCTGTCCTATCCTTCAGCCCTACGCCCAGATTCAACCAGACAGCCCTAGTCAAAGATTTACTGTCCTTCACTCGTACTCTCTGCTGGAAATATCACTTTACCACGAAGAAAAATAATCCTAATCCTACTCCTAATGATCCAACTCCCCAAGACACTATCCAAATTGAACCCTGCCTGGAACAGTTCCGTCCTCCGTCACAGCGGGACCCACCTCCTCTTCCTCAAAATCACCCTCTCCAAACCTTCCAGGAATTTCTCACTTCCAGCCTTGCCTCTCAATCCTTCTTGAAAAACCTTAATCCTACTCACCACAGCTGAAGCCCAGGCTATCAGTGATCTGAAGGCTGACCGATCCATCGTCATTCTTCTGGCGGACAAGGGTTCCACGACCGTGGTACTTGATCATCGGGAATATGTGGCTGAGGGACTGCGTCAGCTTTCAGACAACACTACTTACAAAGTTTGCCAAGGTAATCCCATTCCTGATGTCCAGCGGAGCTTCAAGGAATCCTCAGAACCTTAGGCCCCCTACAAAACGTTTCACCTGACTCCATCAACCTCCTGACCCCACCGACACCCCGCATCCCTACCTTCTACCTACTTCCTAAAATTCACAAACCCAAAAATCCCAGCCGCCCCATTGTAGCTGGTTACCAAGCCCCCAGAGAATGTATCTCTGCCTACATAGATTAACACCTTCAACCCATTACATGCAGTCTCCCATCCTTCATCAAAGACACCAACCACTTTCTCGAACGCCTGGAATCCTTACCTGATCTGTTACCCCCGGAAACCATCCTTGTAACCATTGATGCCACTTCCTTATACACAAATATTCCGCACGTCCAGGGCCTCGCTGCGATGGAGTACTTCCTTTCACGCCACTCATCTGCCACCCTACCTAAAACCTCTTTCCTCATTACCTCATCCAGCTGCATCCTGACTCACAACTTCTTCACTTTTGAAGGCCAGACATACCAACAATTAAAGGGAACAGCCATGGGTACTAGGATGGCCCCCCTCGTACGCCAACCTATTTATGGGTCGCTTAGAGGAAGCCTTCTTGGTTACCCAGGCCTGCCAACCCAAAGTTTCGTAATGATTTATTGATGACATCTTCATGATGTGGACTCACAGTGAAGAAGAACTCCAGAATTTCCTCTCCAACCTCAACTCCTTTGGTTCCATCAGATTCACCTGGTCCTACTCCAAATCCCATGCCACTTTCCTTGACGTTGACCTCCATCTGTCCAATGGCCAGCTTCACACATCCGTCCACATCAAACCCACCAACAAGCCACAGTACCTCCATTATGACAGCTGCCACCCATTCCGTATCAAATTGTCCCTTCCCTACAGCCTAGGTCTTAGTGGCAAACGAATCTGCTCCAGTCCTGAATCCCTGAACCATTACACCAACAACCTGAAAACAGCTTTCGCATCCCGCAACTACCCTCCTGACCTGGTACAGAAGCAAATAACCAGAGCCACTTCTTCATCCCCTAAAATCCAGAACCTCCCACAGAAGAACCTCAAAAGTGCCCCACTTGTGACAGGATACTTTCCGGGACTGGATCAGACTGAATGTGGCTCTCCAGCAGGGATACGACTTCCTCAAATCCTGCCCTGAAATGAGATCCATTCTTCATGAAATCCTCTCCACTCCACCAAGAGTGTGTTTCCGCCGTCCACCTAACCTTCGTAACCTTTTGTTTCATCCCTATGAAATCCCCAAACCACCTTCCCTACCCTCTGGCTCCTACCCTTGTAACCACCCCCGGTGCAAACCTGTCCCATGCACCCTCCCCCCACCAACTACTCCAGTCCTGTAACCCGGAAGGTGTACATGGATCAAAGGCAGACCCACGTGTGAAAGCACCCACGTGATTTACCAACTGACCTGCCTACACTGTGGAGCTTTCTGTGTGGGAATGACCAGCAACAAACTGTCCATTCGCGTGAATGGACACAGGCAGACAGTGTTTGTTGGTAGTGAGGATCACCCTGTGGCTAAACATGCCTTGGTGCACGGCCAGCACATCTTGGCACCGTGTTACACCGTCCGGGTTATCTGGATACTTCCCACCAACACCAACCTATCCGAACTCCGGAGATGGGAACTTTCTCTTCAATATATCCTCTCTTCCCGTTACCCACCAGGCCTCAATCTCCACTAATTTCAAGTTGCCGCCACTCATACCTCACCTGTCATTCAACAACATCTTTGCCTCTGCACTTCCGCCTCGACTGACATCTCTGCCCAAACTCTTTGTCTTTAAATATGTCTGCTTGTATCTGTATATGTGTGGATGGATATGTGTGTGTGTGTGTGCGCGCGCGCGCTTGTGTATACCCGTCCTTTTTTCCCCCCTAAGGTAAGTCTTTCCATTCCCGGGATTGGAATGACTCCTTACCCTCTCCCTTAAAACCCACATCCTTTAGTCTTTCCCTCTCCTTCCCTCTTTCCTGATGAAGGAACACAGTAGAACACGATATACAAAAATCAGCAACATCAATCACACCATTGCAATCGCAAAAACATCACATCGCAGACTCATAGTTGAAAGGCAGAACTACGTGCAACTAGTGGTGTAAGTGTGTACTGTTGATTGTTTAGGTGTAATATTAAAATTCTCATAAATTAGAAATTTTTGATAGAACTTCATAATCTTATAAGTTCAGCTCCCTTATCCTTGTTTTCTTAGATGTATTTTTGTTGGTTTCTAGTTGTCTCATATTAGTTTTGTATACATTTGAATTAACACATCTTCGTCACAAGTAAGTAAATAATTAGTTAATGTTAGATGCTCATCTTGCAATCCTTTTTTGAATGTAAAACAGATTATCAGAACACATTCATGCTGTAAATCGTCTGTAATCCTTTTAGTATTAGGCTCTAATAATTATAATTGATGTTGGGCTGACTCGTCACTGTTAAAATTTTGTTCAATGTTGCAGGTCACAGTTATAGATTACACTTTATCGAGAATGTCATATGTTGGCTGTTGCATTTTCAATGATCTGGCTGTGGACCCAGTCCTTTTCATCTCACAAGGAGATTATCAGTTTGAAGTGTACCGCTTAATGCAAAATACAGTGAAGTTAGTATTCACCGAATTTATCTCTCTCTTTCTCATTGTATCAGTAGAAATTTTATACTATTAATTAGAATCACAACATATCTGAGCTCTAACAACTTAGACGAGTAGAAAATACTGTATGTAATGCATGTAACATGCCAGTAAATAGCATGATTTCAAATTCACTCATTAGTTGTCTTTAGCTTAGTGTGTCATTTCTGCTTTAGTTAAACAGTGTCTCATAGCTAACATGTTGTTGACTAGTTTGTGACATTAAATATTTAATTGTGCTAGGACTTTTCATGTTAGTAAAGTTGTTTACTAAGATCATTTACATTCTGGGTAAGTTACCAGAGAGGGAGACAGACTGACTGCGTGAACGTCATGTAAATAAAGGAAAAGGTTGGAACGAACATAATTTTGAGTGAATAATTTTCAATAAATTAGGGTCCGCAGCTGTGATAAATTTTTTGAATAATTTCTTGAAGCCTTCAGCTGCCATTTTCTTTATTTCCTGTACAATTTCGGCCTTAGGCCATTTTCAAGTATCTAAAATGGAAGTTTCATACAATGGATTAGTGACACTTGTGCTTTTGATATAGAAACAAGTCATATCTGTAGATACACTAGGTGCATTAAAACTTTCTTTATGGAATATTTTTTTGTAACAGATTGTCATATACATCGTTGCTCGTGTGACATAATATCATGCTCATAAATTAGTTCGGGTGTTCACGCTATTTTAGGAGCACACAACTTTCGAGCAGTTGTTGCAAAGCTCTTATATGTAATGTACTTAACACTAGGAAGATTATAATTATCTGTTGCCAAAAAAATCATCCATAAATTAAGTTATAATGCGCGTAGTATATCTACAGATATGACTTTGTTCATATATCAAAAACACAAGTCCCACTAATGTATCCACTGTATGAAACTTATGTTTTAGATACTTGAAAATGGCCTAAGGCCAAAATTGTACAATCGCACAGGAAATACAGAAAATGGCATCTGAAGGCTTCAAGAAATCATTCAAAAAATAATTTTGAGTGGTTGGAAATAATTATAATCACGAATGCCAAAGTGTCTGAGGTAGTTCAAAATTGGGATGTGTTTTACAGATCTGGAAATTCACTGCAGAAAATTCGAAGAAATTGTTTAAAATACAGAAAGAAAGACCAGTACTTATCATGTGTCACAATTATTAATACTATCAATAAAATAACTTAAAACACAAAAAAATACTAAAGTGTGCGTCATTTGTGACGGCGGCCAAGTTTAGGTTCGTTCTGTGCTTCTGACGTCACAAAACACAGTCATCCAATGAACAGAGAACGACGTTGCCAGAGCTCGACTGCAATGCACAGCACGGACGAGTGTCTTCAGTTTTAGAAACGTTCAGTCATAAATAAAGTAATTGAATTAAAGCAATGTCTTTATAGCAGACTTTCTTTTAGAGAAAGTTTGGAAAAAGCATTCTTTATACCAATTGCTTCATATTCTATTAATTAATTAAACCAAACAAGCAAAAAGCCTCCTAATTCAGGCAATAGCAAGGAAAGATGTTTGTATAATTCTCACTAACTGCTTTTTCGCAATAAAGAACAGCGGTAATTGTTTATTTCCTATTGTACTTTGACGAAACGTGAGTAATTCATAGTCATACCAACAGTGTTTGTCGGTATTTTGCGTGATATTTTAAAGTCCTCTGGGAGCTGTAATGAAAACGAGCTGCATTAGCATAATGGTTAAGGTGTAGGGCAAGCTAAGCAAAAGGTTTAAGAGTTCAAATCTTATTCAGTGCTTAATTTTTTTTTAATTTTTTAAATTTTTTTTTTTTAAATTTAAAAACAATATCGAAGTGTCTTACTTCATGAATTTTATTCATTTGAATGTAATTTTTTGAAATTTCTAGTGGCAACTAAAATCAACCATATGGAAAGTATATGCTATGGACTTTTACCTCTGCAAACTCATCAAAATTTCGTGCAATGGTTTACTACATCTAATGCTGCACAATAACAGTGTTGAACATCGAAACAAAATAAAGTCATTTATGGGGGGAAGGTATCAGTCAAGAAGATATGTAAAAATCAAAGTTTTGGGCCAAATAGTTTTTGTGAAATTGAATGATGAAGTGTGTCAAAGCAGTCGAAACACCATGTGTCTGCACAGGCGAGCAGTGCAATGATGACAAAATCGCACGGAATGCGGGGAGCACACCTCTAGCAGCGAAAGGGTTAATGCGGCCGTGGTGGCTTTACTTCATAAACTGCGCGCTCCCCCCTAAACGTAAGTCTGCGAACTATACTATGGTGCTGCTTCTCTTGGCGCATACAACTGGCAACGCAGCAATCTCCTGCATCTGGGCGGGCATGCGCGAACCGCCAAGATAAAAGAATTGAACTATAGTGACCTTTTGGAATTTTATGCCATTTCTTCATGGATGAAAAATTCATCAATTGGAGGGGTGAAATACCAGGTGACGCCCCAGGATAAGGAAACAACTAAATGGGCGTGGGAGAGGCCATTTACCACAAGTCATTTGTTACTTCTCAGAAGTACAATCTTTTATTGCACAGATACTAAAAACACTAATAAAATAGAAATGATTCAGGCAGTTACTTAAAAATTTCTTCAATTGAACCAATTGATGAGTAATTAGTCAATTTAAACAAATAAAATGCACCAGTTACGAAGAACTTACAAGCAAATAATACAATTGCATATAACATGCACGCAGTTAGCACTGAGCAAACTACGACAGCAATTTTGCTAAAGATTATAGTTCCAACATTTGGCTGGCCAAAAGAGGTGTTTGACATTAATAAATATAACTTAAACAGGCTATATATGCTCAGGGAAATCTGGGAAAAACCCGTGAATATTTTTATCTGATAGAAAACCAGTAAAAACAGGAATTTTTCATTGTTTTAGTCTTCAGTTCAATTTTTGTGATTTTGACTGTTAAGAACTGATAGTCTAACAAAAAATTCTGCTGTGTTCCACTACTGCAGTGGTAAAATGTAAACGACAGAATAAAACCAAAATAAAACTCAAGTTGCAAACAAAATGCGCCATTTACAACAACAAAACACAGTGCACACACGTGCGCCTGCTAAAAGCAAAATGTGTCAGCTGCTTTAGGACGAAGATTATGGAGTACTTCGTAACAGCAAATTGCTTCTGATGAGAGTGACATCACGGTTGTTCAGATAAAGTTCATTTTGAGCACTTGTCAGAGAGATCATGTGAATGAGCAGTTGAGTTGTGTATGAGCAGTACCTTCTCCTGCTTGTGGCTGCAGTAGTAGCAGGAGGCAGTCATGCCACCCACAAACATTGTTTTGGCATACCCAAGCTGCCTGATTCGTGCATGCGTATAGCAGTATTGGTCGTAGTGGGAGGGGGGTAGTGGCCCATGTTTATGTCCGGTTATTTTGCTGTTTCATTTACATTAACAGTTCAATCGTCAAATGGAAACAAAACGGATTTCTGTGACCGCGAACTATCAAGTGAATTATTATACATTCACATAATTATGGAAGGCTAAAATATGTTATTGGTTTCAGTTGTCTGATTTTCTTTCCATGTTTTTGGCAGTCAAGCATTAATCGCCTTGCACAAAAATGAAGTTATTTTTGTTGATTTGCTAAATAAATGTGGTTTCTATTAATCTTTTCTGCAGATGCAGTCAGTTTATAAGAAACAAAATGTTTCATTCTACACTATTGGCTAGGTTCACTCGATTTCAAGTGCACATGTTAAACTTCTGGCACGCATGGCATTATGCCATAATAAAGAACCAAACATGAGACAATACAGTACTGGTACTCTTAGAAAATTTGCATCCCAAAAAGCGCACTGGAAAGCTTAATATCAGGTTGTGGCCTACTTCATTGTGAATCTGGGCATATGAACGTGTCCTTCATGCCGAATCATGCATTTTAGTGTGGTTTACAAAATTCCTATGATCTTGGAGTATTCTTCGATGTCCTATTTCTTTTATGAAGTCATGGAAGTTCTCTTAATGCTAAATGTGTACAAACATATGGGCTTCTTAAGACATCGTAGCTGCCCATGCGCAGTAAAACCTGCTGTCTGGCGCACTCTGGCACCTGCTGAAACGAACTGATGTCCAAGAGGTCGCAGGAAAATATTGCAAATGGTTCGTTGAATAGCATTATTTTCAAAGTAAATTTCTTTTTACACAAGATGAATTATGTTACGTGTGAGAATGTGCAATGAATTTCTTAAATCACAGACTCTCATTTAAAATGTAAAACTTTGAATACCAGCCACTTAGAATGATTTTGAGCTCAGAAGACAAAACATTGTCATTGTTTAATTTTTTTTACATTTGTGTGATGTATCTTAAAGTGTAACACACACTAAAAATACCTTATTATGAAAGCTTAGCTTTACTTGTGCTATACTATGTACATTAATTTAAACCATTAACTTTTCCTGTTTCTGTGTTCACGCTACTTAAAGTTGATGTTGCTATTGGCTGACTACATCACATGTCCTATGCTTTGAATATCTGCTGTCATAGGTTGGCAAAATCAGTGAGATGAGCTAGTGCAATCTCTAATTTCAACGCTTTGACAACTAACATGCTGTGTTTGGTGGAATTCAATTTTATACTATCGTAATATGAAAATATGCAGCATACATATTGCTGTATGTCAAAGATCTTTCCAAAATGCATGACCCCCTTTCCCTGTTGCTGATTTTGATTTTATAAAGTGCCAGGAAGTTCTACGCTGATATACAAAAAATTACCATTCAAAGGATTTATATTTTTATGGCTCCAAAGGAAAGTACAGTGTTGCTTATCATGCAATAAGCGTATTTTCACCTTAGAAGAAATTTATTTTCACATGGGAAAAGTGTGTCTTTAACTCTGAGATAGGGGAAAAATCCAGGAATTTTTCTTATTGTCCAAGTATACACCCTGTTACAAGAAATATAGTTACATAAAATTACACAAATTTGGTGTCTGACAAGCTGAGGCCTGTTGAGTATTAATATTTTATGCAGTGAGCACAAAGACAATTCTGTACACAAATATTCAATATTTGATTAGTCAGAGAAGCCGCTTGGGTGTGAAAAAATAATAAAGAACAAATAAAAATAATAAAACACCATTTAGCAGATTGAGAATTACAGCAATATTAAAACTATTACATTAAAACCAAAATTCAAGCAGGCAAAACATGGAAGGGGCAGGTAAGGAAGGGCAGGCCTGAAGAAGATGGTTTAAAGTAACGGACAGAACTGGTTAAATTAAAGCCCGATTCCTAAGAGATAGAAACTCAACTTATGAGGGATGCCATAGCAAGCCAGAAGGTGGCAACCTCTCCGAGACTACTGTGAGATGGGAAGCAGTGCCCTGGCCGCGCGCACATACACAGTCGATGCGGACAGGCTACGCCTGATGAACCTGCAGGTAATAGATAACACCGTGGGGCAACACCTAATGCTGTGAACAGCTCGGAAAGCTTAGAGCAAACACATAATTTATGCATAATAATCATAGAACGTACGAAAATGCTGAGACCAAGACAAGAAACTCGACGCGAGTGTGGCTCCAAGCCCCAAACCAACCTTAGGTATTACAACTAGAATACTACAGTAAGAATTACTAAAAGGATTAACCGGCTAATCTTACAGTAAAATATAACAAGAAGTTAATTACAATAACCAATAAATCACAGATTATTCAAACACATTAACTTAAGAGACGTGGCGTAACAGCCAAGTCTTGAGGGCTAACAGACAGACAGCTACAATAATAATTAATATAAAACAATAAATATTAATTTTCTTGAAAGGGACAAAATCTCTGTAGATATATGGAACTTACTTACCCACGTGGCCCAATATTCACTAGGCCACTAGCATTTTCTTACCACGGCTGTAGGGGAAGGTGTCGGAGAGTTCATAATCAGCACTTTGTCTCCTCCCTTGGTTCTTTGTCAAGGGTGTGGGCTACACTTTGCACCCTTCAAGGTTGCCAACCGTGTCTTCCATCCCCATTTTGCGATGGCATCAGTGCCGACCTCCTCTCCAGATGCCTTCCCCCTCCAGAAACAGTGGACTGAAGCTTCCCACTTACAATTTCTCTCTGTTCAGGGGGAATCCTACAATAAACCTTTTACCGAACGGGAACATCTTTTGGTCCTTTCCTCCTCCCAAACTGCAGACCCCAGTGCCGATTCCACCCATAACCAATTGCTGCAAGACCTCAGTCGCCCACTACTGTATCTCCTTGCGGTGTTTGTGTTATGCTCAAAGGGGTTTTCCCCTCGTGATGGAGGGACAGTATTGTGATTCCTATCCATAAGCCCGATAAGGATCCGTTGTCCCTCTATAGTTACCGGCTGGTCGGTCTGATCAACATCCATTGCAAGTTATCTGAACAGGTGGTGGCTCTGTGGGATCTTAGAATTTTGGAACCCTTTGTCTCCTCACCAGTGTGGCTTTCAGGAGGGAAGGTCTCCAATCGATCATCTGCTTCAGCTGGAAATCACAGTTCATCAGGCATTTTCTCAGCTCTGCATCTTGTCGCAGTTTTCTTCGATCTTTGTAAGGCCTACGACATGGTTTGGTACCATCACATCTTATTTACACTTCTTGATTGGGATCTTCAGGGTCCCTTCCTCGTTTTTATTTACCAGTTCCTGTCCCACTGGTTGTTCAGAGTTAAGCTTGTCATCATTCTCAGCCTTGCACAGACCCAGGGGAATGGCATTCCACAGGGTTCTGTATTAAGTGTCCTTTTCCTTATTGTTGTTAATGGACTCATGGCATCAGTCGGTCCGTTGGTCACCCCTGTGCTGTAAGTGAAAGATTTCTGTACCTGGGCTAGTTTTCACTCAGTGGCCTCTGTGGAGCGGAAGCTCCAGGTTGTCATCCAGTGCACTTCTGCATGGACACACTCACACGATTTGCAATTCTCCCACCCTTGTATATTGCAGGTGGTCCATTTCTGTTGCCGTACTATGGTCAATCCCAGTTCCGAGCTCTATGTCAATGCCCAACATCTGACCGTGGTTTTGTTTCTTTGATCTTCTTTGTTGGCAACAGGCTTACTTGGTTGCCCCATATCAGCCTTCTGAAGATCGGCTGTTTACAGAAACTCAGTCCTGTGGATATTCTTCAGGTTGACACTGGGATACCCCCACTCCCCAGCTCCTGGTCTCCTATGCCATTGCTCTCCGCTCTTTCCCTGTTCACCCCTCCTACTCTTTTCATCACTTCAGGATATCACCAGCCTTAGAGTGGGTTTACCAGTTGGTCTCTGTCTCACTTCTCTCTGCTGCAATTTCCATCTCCCCTCTGTGTCCTCTTCTCCACATTATTTTATGGAGATCCCAGGTTCGGATAGATCTCTTCCCGGGGTCTGAATGGCTCCATCACTCCAATGGTGTTCCACTTTTTATTCGACCCGCTCTTAGGAGAGTTTTGGGATGCTACTGTTTTTTTACAGCGATTGCTCGAATTCCAATGATCACATGGTATACACCTTTATTTCTGCTGTTGGCATAGAACATTATCTCTTGCCTGCCACATGTGGGGGTGTTCATCATGGAACTGTTGGTCATTTACTGGGCCCTCCACTTTATTAACAGTGGGTTGGGACTGTGCTGGGTCCACATTGCATGTAGCAACTCGGTGGCACTCCCTGTGCTCCCCCCCCCCTTCCCCTCGCCACCCCTATTCTTTACCCTTCCTGCCACCCTGATGGTTGGCATTGTCACCCCAACAATACTGGTCTCACCGTATTTCATTTCATGATTATATTTGAGTGGCAGTATTTGGTGACAGCTCACTTACTCAGTTGTTTTAGTTGGGTACTTCGCTGATGTTCCTCGCATCTCTCCTCAGCTGTTCTGACAGTCTGTCCCACATAAGTCATACAGTAATAGCATGGAATGCAATACTCACCTGCCTTTTAGAGACTTAGATCATCTCTAATTTTATGAAGAACACTTTATCGTAATTATTCCATAGAAGTAGACTAGACTGATCTTTCTGGATATTGAACCAGTGTAAAGTAGTCAGGTGCTTTTTCGCTTCTCCTCCTTGGTCTGTCTCACCCTGTTTCTCAGGTGTTGTTGGTTTTGAATGCATTGCCTGTTCAATTTGATGCTGTGATTAACCATTGTTTCAGAACATGATTCGCGGGTGTTGTAAATCTTTAGTAAGGCTTTCCTTTCCAGAAAGTGTTAGATCTCTTGGACCAGAGTCTTTATCACTGAATTTCTTTGCCCCCACAGGGCTTGCTGCTGCTTTGTGGATTCGAGCTTGGCTACCACGGGGCCCCAGTCTCTGCAGCGTCTTTTCCCTTCCACACCGCATGCCTGTCCTCTTGCTATTCCTTTCCCCCTCCCTTGGGGAATATGTCTGCGATGTTTTTGTGACTGTGTTCCACATTTTCACTAGCTGACATAAGAACAGTCTCACAACTGTTTTTTGTTCCTTTCATTGTTTACCACACCCTATATCCTTCCTCCACTTCGGTATTTGAGACCGCTCTTTTCTTCTGCCTCTATGTGCGCTCCTGAAGGCTGGCCCACACATCTGTCACGTAACAGGTGACTGGGTAATGCGGAATTCTCAGCCCCAGGCTGACAGGTAGGGTTTGCACATACCCATGGTATATGCTGGGTCCAGGGAGGGGTGATTGCCTGAGCTGCTGCCTTCCAAAATTGCCAATTGGTCCCTCTGTTAGGTGTTTGTAAGGTGCGACCTGAGTTGTGAACAATCACCTAAGGCACGGGAGTCCCCTTCTGAGGGAGGGTGGGGGGTGAGGCCAATTGGAGGGAGTGCACCATCGAAGACGCTGCAATCATGGGGGATTTTCTCGCAATGAGCCAATCATCATCTTCACAGTCCATGTAAATGGAAGGAAGCTCCCAGTTCAAAGGCCCTTCCAGCTTCACCATGATTCCTTATGGTTCCAAGTGCTGAAGACGGTCAGTCCTTTGCAACAGTAAATACGCTTCATATTCAGGCAGGTGTTGATGCAATTGCTGGCCCTGTGAAGTTGCACTCTTGTTTGCACAATAGCACTTTGCTTTTGGAGACTACTTCTGATTCTCAAGCACAACAACTGCTTGCCGTCTTGCTTCTCCACAGCTATCTTGTTCGTGTAGAGCAATGGAATACCGGAGGTCCATAGGTTGCTGAGAACATCTCATCTACACTGAGCATAGAATTTTTTAGGACACCACTCATGAAGGGGAAACTCTTCAACCCTTTTATTTCAACACTATCTGTTGCTGAATGAAACCACTGGACCGTATTGTACTTTTGCCTAGATTTCTCGATTTCAAGATTTGTGTACAAAACAATTTTTTCTATAAATTTCGAATCTGTGAATAATAAAAATATTTCCAATTCACTAGTGACCCCCCTTCCTTCCCCACGTGGACCAGGGAGATTAGTAATAATATTTGACGCTGGTGTCCTAGAAAATTTTGAATGCATGGGTTTGTTGGTCCATATTGTCTCTCAGTCTTTACCTAGCTCAAAATTTCTCTCATCATCTACATCTGACTGAGAATTAATCAAACTCAACTGCTCCTGCCGCACAATGAAGTAAATCATCCTTGTCATCAGTATTACATAATACGTCATCCTCAGTTTCTGAACAGTTTTCTGCATCGATATTGTCGCCATCCTCTGACTCAGCCTCCTGTGAGAAACTCGTTGTATATCTCCTCAGGAGTTCTAAGGAGTTGATGCGCCACTTTAGTAAGATACTAGTAGAGGAAACAAAACTTAGATGTAATATAAACATCAATATGGGGTTGAATCCTCCCCACAAAAGAAACTAAAAAGTGTGACGTAAACAGTAAGGTGGGGTCGGATCCAACCTGAGTGCGGGTAATGTAGGTTTCGGATAGAGAGGGTAGGTGCAGGTCACTCACCAGACTGACATGGCCTCCTCGGCATTCTCGGGACGACTGGCTGGTAGGGTAGCTGGAACCACAGCGCACTCAGAAAAGGGAGTGGGGATTAAAAAACAAAACAGACTCGCTAGGGTCAGATCCAACCCCAACCTTACCATTAGAGGGTTAATAGAATGCAGGAGACATCTAATTTCTTATTGAAATGACAAAACTTGTGTTTGGGACAAAAATATTAATGTAAATGTCCTTGATGTAGTCCTTACCCAAGAGTTTAAAAATCAGGCAACAGAAAGTTTATTGAAACCATTATCCAGAATGGCAGAAGCAGTAGAACTGAAGTAAGCAGAGAAGAACATAATGATAAAAGTACCTTTTATGGAAGCTACAGTAGGCACGAATCCCAGTGGGTCAGTCATGTAATGATATTGAATACAGAATGGAGAAACCCTAATTTGATATAACATTTAGAAAATGTTTGCTTTTCACCATATTATGAATTTATTTTCATATTCTTTGTAACTTCATACATAAACATCACACATATATTCTGAAAAGTTAAAAGATAACACTGTAAAAGTCAACCATTGGTACAGTTAACAGCTAGAACTTGTCTAATAAGTATGAAAAATAAAGTGTAAAGAACAGTAATTGGTTCACTAAAGTATGGTTGTGTTAAGAAATTTGTGGATTTTTTTATTTAGAAGTATCTTCCACTGTGCATCTTCTCAAGTAGTTCTCAAATGTGACTCTTCTAATTGTTAGCCAGTCACCTTTTTATGTGCTTATAATTGTTCTATTGTTTAACTGACATGTCATTTCTTGTGTGTGTTTCAGAAATGAATGGAGAAATTTCAGGCCCTACACGAATATTCTTTGGTTGCACTACACCTTGGGCAAAATGTTGCAAGGTGTCAATTACAAAAACATCTCCACAAAGATTCACAAGAAATTTAGAACAAAGCTAGATAACTGTTATAATGATGTACTGAAGTATAATAGTGCTCATGATTTAGTGACTAACGGGAATTTACTGGAAATGATTAAATAATATCTTCCAAAAATGAGTATTTCTGTTGAAATGGTTATACACAGCTGAAGTTTCTTTGCACAGAATGTATAATAGTATTAGGGTCTGATTTTCTATTGTTACAAAGTTCACACAAAAAAAAAAAATAAATAAATAAATATACTAACAGATATTAACAATGCCGTCTGAGGCACAATGAATAAACTAGCTATTCTTTAGAAATTGGCACGAAAATCAATTGCATATGACAAGCATTGTATGTTCACAATTGTATGTTTTTTGTCACATCCTGTAACTTTTTCCCCTGGTATTCTGCTTTTGGGGAAAGTATCTTCCAAACATGTGTCAAATAACGTTCCACAAAACATGGCAGTAATTAACTTCTGATTGCTTCATTTTTATTTATAATTTATGTTCTGTGTGAGGTGATCAGCATTGTCACTAGTAAAAGGTGGACAACTACATTCATAGGCAACATATCGCAAAGTTCTCAAGTGGTGAAACTTCCTGGCAGATTAAAACTGTGTGCCCGACCGAGACTCCAACTCGGGACCTTTGCCTTTCGCGGGCAAGTGCTCTACCATCTGAGCTACCAAATCACGACTCACGCCCGGTACTCACAGCTTTACTTCTGCCAGTACCTCGTCCCCTACCTTCCAAACTTTACAGAAGCGAACCTGCGCAGAAGAGCTTCTGTAAAGTTTGGAAGGTAGGGGACGAGGTACTGGCAGAAATAAAGCTGTGAGTACCGGGCGTGAGTTGTGCTTCGGTAGCTCAGATGGTAGAGCACTTGCCCGTGAAAGGCAAAGGTCCCTAGTTCGAGTCTCGGTCGGGCACACAGTTTTAATCTGCCAGGAAGTTTCATACCAGTGCACACTCCACTGCAGAGTGAAAATCTCATTCTCAAGTGGTGGTCATAATTTTTCCAAAGGCCAAGGGGATTCACATTTTACACAATCCGTCGTCAATTGACTAGTATTAACACACTGCTTTTGTTGCATTTTTATGTTTGATCACAGACTTTCTCAAAGTAAAAGTACACTTGCTTGCACAGTGAAAGCTAATCTGTGGTTGGTTGATAACAACACAGATATTGACAGTTTGATTGACTTATAATGAGGTGTTAATGTTCTGGTAGCTGAAAGGAACTCACGACATGCTGTATGCCACACACCTATTTATAGTACAACATAATATGAAAAATCATAAAATGTTGAATTAAAGATACTGTATTTTTAATGTTACTATAAAAGATTGCAAAACAAGAAAGTTCATTTAACCAAGAGCTGTATAAATAGAGAATACGGGAATGCCCACATGCTGCCAAGGCTTGTTTGATTAAGCTGCAGAAGTTTCGCAGTAAGTCATTACACAGCCTCCATATAGTCGGAATCTCTCTCCAAGCAATTTCCATGTTCTTGACCCCTGAAAAAAAGACGTTCATGGCCATTGATTTGCATCGAATGAAAAGTTGCATGCCGCATGCCTGGGTACAATCATGATTCCATAGGCATCCACAGACATTTTTTGCGCAAAGGCATAGACAGTCTTGTCTCAGTGGGATAATTGTATTAACAATTGTGGCTATTAATATTTAAATAATAAAGAGTTTCGCCAAACTTCCTATCTTTCTCGTTTCCATTTGACTACCCTCTACAATAGCAGATTCTTCATCGAGAATGCCTGTGGGAAGGACAGAAGGAGATCGTCATTAAATTAAGTTTTGAATTTAGATTACTGACGTCCCATTTAATGTCAGTTTTTTTAATTCATTTCAGTACTAATTTTGGCCTGTTGTCACCAGCCTCAAAAATAACTTAATGTTACCAGCAAGGATCTTTGACAGTAGAAGATGGGACTTCCATTATTTCTGTTATGTGCACGTAGTGAAGAGGACACCTTTCATTCAATAATGGAAAACACTATTTTTCCCTGATAACAATAGTAGTTATTTCCCCAAACATTAATTTAGCAGGAGCAAAACCAGTCAATTAATTCCATATATTGGTTATTGTGTTTTCAAAATTCTGTATGTGATTTGCCTATTACATATGTAGGGTGTAATTAGCTAATTTTCTTCATTTTCCTCTCACCATTATTTCCCTCTGAAAAGTCGGTTGAAATCTTCATATGTTTGGGTTTATACATTCCCAAACATTGCATAAACATTTGAAATGAACTGTGGCCCATTGCCTGATGATGATGAATAAGGAATTGTCACCTCACAAATGTAGTCCTTTTCTAATTTGCTATTATTGTTCTAGTCCTGTAATGACCATAACTTTCATGTAAATAATCCATAAGGTTGTCAAAATGCTGTTCAGGGAAACACAACTCCCATTCCTGATGAAAGATTTTGTTCTGAATAATAACCCTTTGTGAATAATATAAACCGCAAACCATGGAAACTCCAGGTACGAATATCAACACTGTAGAGAAAGATAGATTGCTACTTAATACTGCTTTAGTTTTGGAAGATAGGAGTAGTTAATAATAAACGTGAATTGTGTGAAATAGTAAAGAGGTACAGGAAGATTATTATGCTGTTTCTATTTTTTCCCACAGTTATTTTTGCGTTGGTTATTGGTTATAATTTTAATTTGATGAGATAAGGTGTGTTTGGGCCCTCTGAAACCTATCACACCCTTGTCCATAAATTGTTAAATATTACTGTTTCTTGTAATTTTTCCATTGCTTCTGAATTACCTTCTTCACTGTTAATATCAAAGTATTATGTAGGTGATGCCATCGACATTTTTTCACTTTACTTTTTCTCTGTCCAGATCAAATTTTATTTTTCCAATAGTTAGCCACCGCTACGGCTTTGTCGTTGGCTTGTAGCAGGTCACTAAAACTGCAGGGCTCTGGCAGTAGTCAGCACATGAGCAGATGTGCCTCGTCTTGTGCCTCTCCGCATCCGCAAAGAACGTCGTCGTCGTTAGTCAGCAGTCCCCACTTGCACAGATTAGTTTTGCATCTGGGTACACCAGCCCTCAGCCTATTTAGTGTTCTCCACACTGTATAAGGGAGACAAGTCGGCTGGAGGACGATGTATTGAATCTCGACGCAATTTGTGTGTTCCATCGTCATTAGCAGGGTCGGAACGTTACAATTAACTGTCAGTTTTGCGTCGGATTCGAAAAACTAGACTCACAGTGTAACGTCGGAAATGCATATCCTCCTATTTCCATCTATTGTACTATAAATTTGTTTTCCTTATTTTTGGTACCTGAATATATGACATTTCTGTGTCTTTACATATTGTAATTGTTTTAATATAATACAGGGAAACATTCCACAAGGGAAAAATATATCTAAAAAGAAAGATGATGAGACTTACCAAACAAAAGCGCTGGCAGGTCGATAGACACACAAACATACACACAAAATTCTAGCTTTCACAACCAATGGTTGCCTCGTCAGGAAAGAGGGAAGGAGAGGGAAAGACAAAAGGATTTGGGTTTTAAGGGAGAGGGTAAGGAGTCATTCCAATCCCGGGAGCGGAAAGACTTACCTTTGGGGGAAAAAAGGACAGGTATACACTCGCGCACACACACACATATATCCATCCGCATATACACAGACACAAGCAGACATTTGTAAAGGCAAAGAGTTAGGGCAGAGATGTCAGTCAGGGCGGAAGTACAGATGCAAAGATGATGTTGAAAGACAGGTGAGGTATGAGCGGCGGCAAATTGAAATTAGAAATTAGCGGAGATTGAGGCCTGGCGGATAGCAAGAAGAGAGGATATGCTGAAGGGCAAGTTCCCATCTCCGGAGTTCTGACAGGTTGGTGTTAGTGGGAAGTATCCAGATAACCCGGACGGTGTAACACTGTGCCAAGATGTGCTGGCCGTGCACCAAGGCATGTTTAGCCACAGGGTGATCCTCATTACCAACAAACACTGTCTGCCTGTGTCCATTCATGCGAATGGACAGTTTGTTGCTGGTCATTCCCACATAGAACGCTTCACAGTGTAGGCAGGTCAGTTGGTAAATCACGTGGGTGCTTTCACACGTGGCTCTGCCTTTGATCGTGTACACCTTCCGGGTTACAGGCCTGGAATAGGTGGTGGTGGGAGGGTGCATGGGACAGGTTTTACACTGGGGGCGGTTACAGGGGTAGGAGCCAGAGGGTAGGGAAGGTGGTTTGGGGATTTCATAGGGGTGAACTAAGAGGTTACGAAGGTTAGGTGGACGGCAGAAAGACACTCTTGGTGGAGTGGGGAGGATTTCATGAAGGATGGATCTCGTTTCAGGGCAGGATTTGAGGAAGTCGTATCCCTGCTGGAGAGCCACATTCAGAATCTGATCCAGTCCCGGAAAGTATCCTGTCACAAGTGGGGCACTTTTGGGGTTCTTCTGTGGAAGGTTCCGGGTTTGAGGAGATGAGGAAGTGGCTCTGGTTATTTGCTTCTGTACCAGGCCGGGAGGGTAGTTATGGGATGCAAAAGCTGTTTTCAGGTTGTTGGTGTAATGGTTCAAGGATTCCGGACTGGAGCAGATTCGTTTGCCACGAAGACCTAGGCTGTAGGGAAGGGACCGTTTGATGTGGAATGGGTGGCAGCTGTCATAATGGAGGTACTGTTGCTTGTTGGTGGGTTTGATGTGGATGGACGTGTGAAGCTGGCCATTGGACAGGTGGAGGTCAACGTCAAGGAAAGTGACATGGAATTTAGAGTAGGACCAGGTGAATCTGATGGAACCAAAGGAGTTGAGGTTGGAGAGGAAATTCTGGAGTTCTTCTTCACTGTGAATCCAGATCATGAAAATGTCATCAATAAATCTGTACCAAACTTTGGGTTGGCAGGCCTGGGTAACCAAGAAGGCTTCCTCTAAGCGACCCATGAATAGGTTGGCGTACGAGGGGGCCATCCTGGTACCCATGGCTGTTCCCTTTAATTGTTGGTATGTCTGGCCTTCAAAAGTGAAGAAGTTGTGGGTCAGGATGAAGCTGGCTAAGGTAATGAGGAAAGAGGTTTTAGGTACGGCGGCAGGTGATCGGCGTGAAAGGAAGTGCTCCATCGCAGCGAGGCCCTGGACATGCGGAATATTTGTGTATAAGGAAGTGGCATCAATGGTATCAAGGATGGTTTCCGGGGGTAACAGACTGGGTAGGGAGCTTCAAGGAATCCTCAGAACCTTAGGCCCCCTACAAAACCTTTCACCTGACTCCATCAACCTCCTGACCCCACCAACACCCCGCACCCCGACCTTCTACCTTCTTCCCAAAATTCACAAACCCAATCATCTCGGCCATCCCATTGTAGCTGGTTACCAAGCCCCCACAGAACGCATCTCTGCCTACGTAGATCAACACCTTCAACCCATTACATGCAGACTCCCATCCTTCATCAAAGACACCAACCACTTTCTCGAACGCCTTTGATTAAAATGATGGTGTCATCTACATATCTGTAGTAGTAGATGATATTTTTGAGGAGATGGTGATTGGAATTCAGGATTTTGGCTTCTATGTTACTTATAAATATTTGTGCTAGCAATCCGGAAAGATTTGAGCCCATTGCCAGACCATCTGTTTGTTTGTAGATTTTATTGTTAAATTTAAAATAGTTGTGTGAAAGTGTAAATTCAAGCAGGTCCATTAGTTCATTAATGTGAGTTGAAGGGATTTTTTGTGTTTATGTAGGTTGGCATTGATTATCTGTAGTGTGGGATCTATTGGCACAGAGGAATAAAGGTTTTGTATGTCAAATGAGGCAAGTGTGTCTCCATCAGGTACTTGTATGTTTTTGACATATTGTGTGAATTCTGTTGTGTTTTTAAGTGTTCTCTCATTATTGAATGTGTATGCTTGTTTGAGAATTCTGAAGAGTATTTTATTGAGCTTGAATGCTGGGCTGTTCCTACAGCTCACTATAGGCCTGATGGGGGTCCCATTTTTGTGGATCTTTGGTTGTGATCTAAGGCAAGGTGCTTGTGGGCTCATTGTTACATGTTTCTTGCTTCTTGGATGGGGAGTAGAAAGTTAATGTTGTTTGAAACGTGTTTACTCTCCTTTTGTATTCTGGCTGTTGGATCTCTATGTATTTCAGTTATGTTGCTGGTTTGGAAGAAGTCTAAAGTTTTTTCTCTGTATGTTGTTCTGTCAATTACAACAGTTGTGTTGCCCTTGTCAGCTTTTACAATTATTGCATTATTCATGTTTAATTTAGTCTTAATGGTACGTGTAAGGGCTACTACTCTTTTCTTGTATGCTGGGAATGGTTTTGCAATTTCCTTTTCAATTATTCATTAATTTTGTGGCAGGCTGATATTCTGTCAGTTTGCTTCTTAAAGGCGATGGTCGAGAGATCTGTGTGACACAAGTGATGAGCTTTTCTCGGTTCTTTTGGTCCAGCGGAGCTTAAAGATTGTGTTTCAAGCCTTTGCAGAGTAGTGCCTCTTCTTCTGCAGTGAATATTATGTTCGTGTTATTGAGGAAAGGTGTGTAGAATGTGTGTTTCTTTTGGCTGTTTTGGTTCGGTTTGGGAGGTAATTGTTGCTTTATAAGATTGGCTAGTTTTTTCTTCTGTGTAGCTTTCATTTTCTGAACTGTGAACTCTGTGTACTCTTTGACTTTTTTGGTTACGGAATCATATTCTAATCTATGAAGCAACTTTCCCAACTGTAATTCTGCATTATAAACCTGTGTGTCGAACATTTGTTTTTTAATATAAAGTTCTTTCGGTTCATTTTTCACCCAGAGTATTCGTGCGATTTCCGGTGTTCTCTTCGCAGTTGTCGTGTTTGTTTTAATGCCAATCTTGACATAATTTGGAATGACGTTATTCTTGAGACAATTCCTATTGAAGTGTATGCCTTGTGTCATCATTGCGACCTTTTTTGCACTGTTTTTGTACTCGAAAATAGCCTCGATTGCCTGACTGGGCAGATTAACTTTAAATGCGAACATTTTTAGGTTAGGCTTTACTATGACTGTTACTGACATTAAATGAAACTACAAGTTTGCTGTTACCAGTCACCATTTTATTTATTTCCACGACGCGTTTCGAAGGTTTAAACCTCCATCATCAAGTGGATTTACATTAGTTAGTATGACATTTGTGTGTGTGTTGTGTTACGATTTAATTTTTTTGTCATTAGTAGTCCTAAATCTTATTCTGAAATAGTTTCTCCACTAGGCAGTGCCACAAGCTCCTGTTAACTCCCGAGGGATCTCACAGCCTCCAGCTGTCTCAGGTGAGCTCAAACTCATTCAGTGGTCTGTTAAATTTAACAGCTATTTCAGTACACCAAGCGGCGAGAAATTTCTACTGCGAACAGATTAACAGTCTGGGAGCTAAGGGAATCTTCTGATATAAAAGCCTGAAAGTGAAAGTTTTGAACTATTTACTGTTTTTTTTTTGTTATGGTTTTAGGGCGCAAAACTGCTAAGGTCATTAGCGCCCGGTCTATGACTTAGGAAACAGTAAAAAAACGAAAACAGAAACAAGCAGCAATGGAAACGAAAGTCATAAAATTGGAGAAACTAATAGCAGAAGGAAGGCTTAAAAATTCACTACAGAAGGGGGTTGGTTGTCCCAAAAAAAAAAAAAACTTCAAATGACTGACGACATTTCACTGGCACGAATGAACTCGTGAACGCGATCGGCTGATCGCGTGTCATCTGCTAAAATTGACGATATATCAGGCGACAGCTGTAGACGGGCGCGTAACAGAGTAAAATAGGGGCACTCAATTAAAAGGTGTCTTACCGTCCACAACTGAGAGCAGTGGGGACAGAGTGGGGGAGGATCGCCACTTAAAAGATGTCGATGGCGAAAAAGACAGTGCCCTATCCGGAGTCTAGTTAAAATTACCTCCTCCCGACGACGCGTTCGGGAGGAAGAGGTCCAAGTACAAGGAAGAGTTTTCACGTCCCGCAATTTATTTTGGGGAAGTGTCGACCAGTGAGCGCGCCATAACTGAACAACACGACGACATAAAACGCGCCGTAGATCGGCGACAGGAATCGATGGAATAGCTGGCCGAAGAAGAGAGACTGCAGCCTTGGCTGCAATATCGGCCGCCTCATTTCCGCAGATACCAACGTGTCCCGGGAGCCAGAGGAACGCCACCGAGACGCCCCCCAGGTGGAGCAAGCGCAGACAGTCCTGAATCCGGTGGACCAGAGGGTGCACAGGGTAAAGAGCTTGGAGACTGAGGAGAGAGCTGAGAGAATCGGAGCAGATAACGTACTGTATACGCTGATGGCGGCGGATGTAGTGGACAGCCCGGAGAACAGCGTAAAGCTCCGCAGTATAAACCGAACACTGGTCGGGAAGCTGAAAGTGATTTGGGGTGTCGCCAACAACATAGGCACTCCCTACACCTAACGATGTTTTCGAGCCATCGGTGTAAATAAATGTGGCTTCCGTCATTTGTGCACACAGAGCAGCAAATGCCCGACGATAAACAAGTGAAGGGGTACCATCCTTGGGAAATCGACAAAGGTCACGGAGCAGGCAGATCCGGGGACGGAGCCAAGGCAGTGCTGTACCCCAAGTTGTCAAGAAGGTTGTAGGAAAGCGGAAGGAAAGAGAATGGAGCAGTCGACGGAAGCGGACTCACGGTGGTAGTAGGGAGGAGGGGCGGCCTGCATACCCTACATCAAAGGAGGCGTCGAAAAATACGTCATGGGCTGGATTAGCAGGCATGGAAGACAGATAGCTGGCATAACGGCTCAGAAGGACTGCTCGCCGATTGGACAGCGGAGGTTCAGCAGTCTCAGCATAAAGGCTTTCCACAGGGCTGGTGTAAAAAGCTCCAGACACTAAACGTAATCCACGGTGGTGGATAGAGTCGAGATGCCGAAGAATAGACGGCCTAGCAGAGGAGTAGACTATGCTTCCATAGTCCAATTTCGAGCGCACTAAGGCGCGATAGAGGCAGAGAAGGACCACTCGGTCTGCTCCCCAGGAGGTACCATTCAGGACACGGAGGGTGTTGAGGGATCGCAGACAGCGAGCCGAAAGATACGAAATGTGGGAGAACCAGCATAGTTTTCTGTCAAACATAAGACCCAAGAATTTAGCGACGTCCGAAAACGGAAGGTTGACAGGTCCTAGATGTAAGGAGGGTGGAAGAAACTCCTTACGTCGCCAAAAATTAACACAAACGGTCTTACTGGGAGAAAAACGGAAGCCGGTTTCGATGCTCCAAGAGTGGAGGCGATCGAGACATCCTTGAAGACGTCTTTCAAGAAGGCTGGTCCGTTGAGAGCTGTAGTAGATCGCAAAATCGTCCACGAAGAGGGAGCCCGAGACATCAGGAAGGAGACAATCCATAACTGGATTGATGGCAATGGCAAACAGTACAACACTCAGCACGGAGCCCTGGGGTACCCCGTTTTCTTGGGAGAAAGTACAGGAGAGAGTAGTGTTCACCCGCACCCTAAATGTGTGCTCTGCCATAAATTCGCGAAGAAAAAGGGGCAGCTGACCTCGGAAGCCCCAAGAGAACAGTGTGCGGAGGATACCTGTCCTCCAACAGGTATCGTATGCTCTCTCCAGATCAAAAAATATTGCTACTGTTTGGCGTTTCTGGAGAAAATTATTCATGATTTAAGTGGAGAGAGCAACAAGATGGTCAACGGCAAAACGATGCTTTCGGAATCCGCATTGGGCAGGTGTTAAAAGACTGCGGGACTCCAGCCACCACGCTAGACGGTAATTCACCATACGGTCCAAAACCTTACAGACACTACTCGTGAGAGAAATGGGGCGATAGCTAGAGGGGAGATGTTTGTCCTTTCCAGGTTTCGGAACGGGAACGACGATAGCTTCCCGCCATTGTCTGGGAAAAGTACTGTCTGTCCAAATTCGATTATAAAGGCGAAGGAGGTAATGCAGACTATGGGTTGATAAATGCAGCAACATTTGGACGTGGATACCATCCGGTCCTGGGGCGGAGGAGCGATAAGAAGAGAGTGCATGTTGGAGTTCCCGCATGGAGAAAACAGTATTATAGCTTTCGCGATTTTGAGAGGAGAAAGCAAGAGGTCGCACTTCCGCTATACGTTTCTTCGGGAGAAACGCTGGCGGGTAATTGGAAGAGCTCGAAATCTCAGCAAAGTGCTGACCCAACGAGTTAGAAATTGCGACGGGGTCCACGAATGTATCATGCACGACAGTGAGCCCAGAGACCGGGGAGAAACTAGGCGCGCCTGAGAACCGTCGAAGCCGACTCCAAACTTCCGAGGAGGGAGTGAATGTGTTAAATGAGCTAATAAAGAATTTCCAGCTTGCCTTCTTGCTATCGCGGATGACGCGACGGCATCGCGCACGGAACTGCTTATAGCGGATACAGTTGGTCAAAGTAGGATGGTGACGGAAAATGCGAAGAGCACGTCGCCCCTCACGTATTGCATCACGGCATGCCTCGTTCCACGAAGGAACTAGGGGGCGCCGGGGCAATTCGGAGGTGCGTGGTATTGAACGTTCCGCAGCTGTAAGAATAACGTCGGTAACGTGTGTGACCTCATCGTCAACGCTGGGAAAGTGACGGTCATCGAATGTCGCTAGAGACGAAAAAAGTGTCCAGTCGGCCTGGGCAAACTTCCAGCGTCTCTGACGCATATATGGCAGTTGAGGCTGCAGTCTAAGGACACATGGAAAGTGATCACTCGAGTGTGTATCATCAAGGGCGAACCATTCGAAGCGCCGAGCCAGCGGAACAGTACCGACCGCAAGGTCCAAATGAGATAAATGTGTCGTGGAGGCAGACAAAAATGCAGGGACCCCAGTGTTGAGGCAAACTAGATCCGCTTGGTGGAAGACGTCTAGCAATAGTGAGCCACGTGGACAAGGATGTGGAGATCCCCAAAGCGGGTGGTGGGCATTGATTGAAGTCCCCAACCAGCAAATAGGGGGGTGGAAGCTGACCAAGAAGATGAAGGAGATCAGCTCATGCCATTGGTGTGGACAATGGAATGTATACAGTACAAAGAGAGAACGTGTATCCGGAAAGGGAAAGACGGACGGCGACAGCTTGGAAGGAAGTGTGTAAGGGGATTGGGTGATAATCGAAAGTATCATGGAGAAGAATCATGAGTCCTCCATGGGCTGGAGTGCCTTCAACAGAGGGGAGATCATTTCGGACGGACTGAAAATGAGGGAGAACAAAGTGGTCATGGGGACGCAGCTTTGATTCCTGAAGACAGAAGATGACCGGCGAGTAGGATCGTAAGAGGATCGACAATTCATCCCTATTGGCTAGAATGCCGTGGATATTCCAGTGGATAATGGACATGGGGTGAACAGAAAATGGAGGAATGTGACCAAAGTTGCTGTCAACTCAAAGACTGCTCGGAGCTAGCGACCGACAGCATGGAATGGCATTCAGCCGAAGGCAGAAGATCCTGATCCATAGGTTGGTCAGGAGCAGCTCCTGCCACCAGTGATCGGCCGGTTGACCGGCCACCAGCAGTGCGCCTCGGCGACACAGAAGACGGCTGAGGGCGATTTCCGCCAGGTGGTGCTGTAGATGGGACACGCCTTGGCGGAGAAGGAGAGGAACTGGGTTTCTTTGTAGCCTTCTTAGAAGTATGATGTTTAGATGAAGGAGGAACCGATGGTTGGGAAGTTGCGGTACGTAAAAATTCTTCACGAGTATGCTCTTTTTTGGAAGGCTTGGTGTCTGACTTTTGGGCTCGAGATTTAGCAGAACCCGATGAAGGGTGAGCCATAGAGTGGGCAGGCTCAAGTGGTGAGGTTGAACGGGCGATCTTTGCGCTGGCCAATCTGACGACCGTGGCACTAAAGGTGAGGTCGCAAGTCTGCGTGGCCGCCTCTTTTGTTGGCCGAGGAGAAGCAAGGACAGTGCTGTATTTTCCTGTCTGAGGCACGGTGGGCTGGCGACTGGCGAATAATTTTCGAGCAGCAAAGGTCGACACCTTTTCCTTCACTCTTATTTCCTGGATGAGCTTTTCGTCCTTAAAAACGGGGCAATCTCGAGAGGAAGCAGCGTGGTCACCCATACAGTTGATGCAGCGAGGGGATGGAGGTGGACAAGCACCCTCATGGGCATCCTTGTCACACGTAACACATTTGGCCGGATTGGAACAGGACTGGCTGGTGTGATTGAACCGCTAACACCGATAGCAACGCGTAGGGTTTGGGACATAAGGGCGAACGGAAATTATCTCATAGCCTGCTTTGATTTTCGATGGGAGTTGAACTTTGTCAAATGTCAAGAAGACAGTGCGGGTTGGAATTATGTTCGTGTCAACCCTTTTCATAACTCTATGAACCGCCGTTACGCACTGGTCAGACAGGTAGTGCTGAATTTCTTCGTCAGACAATCCATCGAGGGAGCGTGTATAAACGACTCCACGCGAGGAATTTAAGGTATGGTGCGGTTCCACCCGGACAGGGAAGGTGTGGAGCAGAGAAGTACGCAGCAATTTTTGTGCCTGGAGGGCATTGACTGTTTCTAACAACAGGGTGCCACTCTGTAATCTGGAACAAGACTTTACAGGACCTGCAATTGCGTCGACACCTTTCTGAAATGGCCTGGAAGGCAGAGTTCAGAAAAGTCACACAAGAGTGTGGGTCAAGGGAGACTCACCGGACAAGTGCACGCTTGTGTGGGTGCACTCACTGTGCTTTATACGGCACCAGAAGTTTCGTCTTCTCTGAGAACTGAGTCACAATGTACTGAAGACCTAACCGAGTGACATGTGACATCACGCCCCGTATAAAAGAACAAATGTGCTACAACTTGTAAGTTTTGGACTGATAATTTTTGGAAGATAAATTATCTTACTATCACATCCAGTACACTCTGAGAACAAATGGGAACTAAAGATAAGTTTACATGACGTCATGTGCAATTGCACTACCTAACAACTGCGCATGCACAGCACGCATTTGTGCAACTCCGTGGTGAAACTTAACAATTCCAGCTCGTTCCAACTTTGACGACACTATTTGCAAGAGTTTTGAGGTTAGGTGTGTCAGTATAGTGTAAACAAACTGAAATATGAAGTGGAGAATGGAAGAAATTTTTCGCTTTTTGGGCATCTATACAGGGTGGAGAAAAATTGTGTCACGAAATTTTAATCCCGGATGCCCTGATGCCAGTAGGAACCAAAATTACTGATGTCGTGTAGGTCGAAAACACCGTTTTTGAACTACAGAAACTTGGCGCCACACGCTCCGATTGGCCGTGAGATTGCCCTGTTGCCGTTCGTCGGTTGACGGGCAGTGCTACAGTTGTCGGTTCACACGTACGAACGTATCACATTGGGGCAGTGATGGGGAGAGGGACATTCGTTTGTGCAAACCGACAACCACAGGGCTGCCCCTCAACCGAGGAACAGCAACAGGCAATCCCACGGCCATGATTCTGTAGTGTAAAAATGGTGCAGTGTCAATCTACACGACATTAGTAATTTTGGTTGCTACTGGCATCAGCTATCCAGGGTTAAAATTTCGTGACACACTTTCTCTCCACCCTGTATTATGCATAGATGTTTATGGGATTCCCACAATTCCCGTGATGATGGCTACAAAAACAAGCAGCAACATGTTACTGTACTTGAGGCCATGCTACGTGATCTAAACTTGAAGGACTGATGATGTCTGAGCTACGTGGCAAAGTACATTCAATTAGGATATACATACAAACAAAGAAAAATGCAGGCAAGCAAAACATCTGGCTGTGGGACAGTCCACCTCTACAAGATGAAAATCCCACGGATCGAGTTGGCTCATTTTTAAGGAAAATTGTGTAGAAAGGATACACAAATCTGCTAAGCTAAATTCTTTACACAATATTCATTTATTTTAAAACTCACATCACTGATTGACATTCACAATCTGTAGTATTAGTACATATTTTTAAACTCTTAAATTTTGCCAAGGTACAGCTCCATCTGTAAGAAAGTGGTTTTCAAAACATTCTGTTCTCAATGCGGCTCGCTTCGAATAACGATTGCTGCCGGCCGGTAGCTCTGCATTTATCAGTCGACCAGCATTTCTGCGTCTCCACATTTCTGGCTCGTAAACTCTGTTATCCACATTTTCTCGGTGTATCAATTGTGGTTGTTTGTACTGTTGACATGCTGTTTTTCTCTGCCACTTATAGATAACACATGTAGCCCTGACAATTTTGTTCACTATTTGTGGGCAAAATGGTATACACAAAATATTGACACCAGAATTCCAAACGCATTTTCCACAACATGGTGAGCTCTCAAAAGTATGTAGTTGAATATTTGTTTCTTTTAAACTCAGAGGGTCACGTTTTGAAAAAGGCTTTATTAAATACAGTGTTCACGGGAAAGCATTGTCGACAACTGAAGCAGCATCTTCTGGCGAACCAAGAGTTCCGTATGCTATTGCCAGTTTTAGTATACAGCTTGCAAAATTGCCACTACTGGCTGCCCTTCCTGCTTCACCTATACTGACATAAGTGAAACGGTAATTACTGTCAGCAACAGCAAAGAGAACAATGCTGAAGGTGCCCTTAGAATTGATAAACTCAGAAACACCTTTTGGTGGACACGTTTCCCATCTACCAAAGCAAAGCACGGGAAATTGCATCGAATTCCAAAGTCCTTCACTGTATCCTTTCATTCGTCTTCAGTCTGTGATACCTGTACAAAGTAATCAAGATTACTGATCCAAACGATACCCAATTTCGATCGGGTACGCTACAAGTCAAGTTACAAAAATCTCATTCTCTCGCTTCTGGAATGGTGCAAAACAAAATGAAGATGAAAATCAGCATGCATTGGACATACTAGTACGTGAAACAGTATCAACCCACACCAAGCATAAACAAAATCGATGGCACTGTGAGTGTTCAGTCTAGCAGCAGCAGCAGCAGACTGCAGGCAGCATCTGAACACAGTACGCGGAATAGGCATGCTGAAGACCCTTTCCAGCTTCCTGAAAATGGTGTTTTTGAGCTACGGTCAATTACGTATCAGCCTCAGGAGCAGCATGAAATTGCCAGTTTTTGCAAGAGCATTGTGGAGTAAATGCATAAGTTGCCAGAAGAACAGAGAATAGGGTTAATGGAGGAAATCCAGTCCCTAATTAGCTAAAAGTAGAAGCAGTTCTCAGCCGAAAGGCAAAAGAAAGAACTCGTCCACTCGGGACAGTTGGTTGCTGCCAAAGAAATACTGGGCTGGGAAGAAGGCCTGTCATAGTTACAAGCCATCACATTGTACTATGACACCACAATGAATTAAGTTAAATTTTAATGGTGTGTTCTTACTGCAAATGTATTTTTTGATTTTGAATAATAATAATAATAATAATAATAATAATAATAATAATAATAATAATAATAATAATAATAATAATACATAAACAATTAAACAGTTCCATGCTTTACCTCAATGTATTCTGCAAGCTGGTAGGATACATTTCGTAAAAAAATAGCTTAACTTGGCGTAATGAATTCTGTATCGATTTGATACATCCTTCTCGGATCATTCTAAAGAAATTGGAGTTCTTCCTCAATTTTCTCGATTTCAGTACCAACTGTCAATGGTTTAGAAAAATGTTTCAGACAAAACTTGATTCCTTTTTTATGGAGAATCTGAATCTGCAAAAAATAAATGGGGCTTTCCATTTAAGATTTAAAAGTTGAACCCCACCCGAGGGGTGAGCTTACGAACTTGTCCTACCCACTATTTTTACCTAATGTATAGTTTTCGAGATAATCTAATCGGAAACTTCAGATGGACCATCCTGTATATTCAGTCAGACCTTGATAATATTTCAAAGTGGTGCAAAGATTGGCAGCTTGCTTTAACTTTCAGAAATGTAAAACTGAGCCCTTCACAAAACAAGAAAGTAGTACCCTATATCAGTGAGTTACAGTTTGAATCGCTCACCGCACGCAAACATCTCGATGTATCACTTAGTAGAGACGCGAAGTGGAACTATCACATAGGCTCAATTCATCGATAAAGTAGGTGGTAGGTATCGGTTTATTGGCAGAATACTGGGGAACTGCAATCGGTGTACAAAGAAGACTGCTTACAAATCACTTCTGTGACTGGGTCTAGGATACTGTTCAAGTGTCTGGGAACCATACAAAATAGGGCTAACATGGGATATTGAATATATACAGAGAAGAGCAGTACAAATAGTCACAGGTTTGTTCCACCTATGGGAGTGTGTCACTGAGATGCTGAAATAGATGAGAAAGCATACTTACAAAGTTTCAAGAACTAGCTTTAAATGATGACTCTAGGAATATACTGCAACTCCCCACATATTGTTCACATGGGGGTCGAGAGGACAAGATGAAGTTAATTACAATATGCGCAGAGACACTTACAGAATCATTCTTCCTGCACTCCACATGTGCATGGAACTGGAAAAAGCCCTAACATTGGGTACTTTACTGTGGTATGCAGAAAGAAAGTACTGACCACAAAAAAGTGAGCAGTAGGAATAATATGTGGTGTTCACATGCACTCATCTTGCAGGTATCTCTTCAAGAAATCAGGCGTTTGTTGTAAAGAATCCATCACCATTTGAGAAGAATGGAGACGACCACACCTACAACAACAGAGGTACAATGACCTTACACATTATTGGCGCTGCCACTGGCTCAAAGATGTTCAGTGTCCATCAACAAAATTTTTTATTATTTGCCCTGCAACATAAAACATCTAACAAGTCGTAAAGTGAATATTAAATGTAACCTTAGAATTATTCGTCCTGGACAACTCTATCAACCTCAGTAATGAATGTTATTTAAAAACTTGTACCCTGAAAAAAATAGTAACGCCCACTTCGGGTTGCAGCCATTAGCCATCCACCAGGCAAACATTCTTCGGTGGTAAAGAAATCACAGTACTGAAAATAGCAGTTAAATCAAAGAAACCTTTAACATACAGTGGAGCAACCTCAATGGAAGATCCATCGGTGCCCTCTCCCTTAGACCAGAAACGAGAACTGCAGTTCACTCAAACGACCGTGTCTTCAGTCTGTTGTAGCAGCAGTCCTTTACGAATCCAGGTCTGCTCAACTCAACTAGCTTCTCGGTTTGGCCCACTAATTGAGACCAGTCGTGAGGGGTAACATTTATAGCATTTAAACCTCATTTTGTCACATTCTCATTCACACGGGCCCATACATTCTCAATCGGATTTAAATGGGTGCGATACGGAGGAAGCTCGCTTACGCTCTGCCCTTTAGCGATTACCA
This sequence comes from Schistocerca cancellata, assembly GCF_023864275.1. Lineage (NCBI taxonomy): Eukaryota > Metazoa > Arthropoda > Insecta > Orthoptera > Acrididae > Schistocerca > Schistocerca cancellata. The sequence continues at coordinate 35,843,319 of NC_064627.1, forward strand.
GTTCGTCGACCTGACAGCGTGCAGTTTTCGACTTGTACGACACTACGAGTTCCATTAACCCTGTCTTATTCGTGCCAGTTTCAGTTTCAGCCAATGGGGCATTTCTTAGTACCCACTGCACTGTCGGCGCTTTACCCGTCACTAAAGAATGCTATGTTGTGTTGTCCATTACCGTTGTCAAATTCGGGGAAATATTTTGCAGCAAAACGTTAGACGACTGCTCCTCGAAAGCTTTGTCATTCATTCCGTCACAGTAGTTGCATTGCTTCCTGGAATGGAAGAGCAGTAAAATGCCTGGAATGAAGCTACAAGCAGAGTCAGCGTGTGGGACGATTATACTGCCACCCTTGTCTATGGAGCTTTCTTCATTCCTTGTGCCGTGTGGTGCATCTACCCTTTTGTAACATGTGACACACACATTAATAAATGCCTTGTCCATCCACTGTGATGGTAGTTGCTAGATGTTTTCAAAGAGATATGTGTAAGTGAAGCGACGTGTTGCAGCAGAGATGTGACTGCCACCTTTTATAAGTGAGGAAAAAGAGAGGAGTCTGCTGTGTATCTTGATGAAGAGAGGATGCGAACATTTTATGACTCTCCCTACTGAAAGAATTTTGTGAAAAATATTAGATTTTGGGTTAACAGAAATAACATGAGCCGTGTGTGGCACGTGTTTCCCGCCACCACATATTTACACCCTGTTTTTTGACATACTTCCACCTCACTACATTAACTTAAATTACTACTGTCACTAATTTGACAATTTGCCTTACCGTCAGCGGTGTTAGCAGCGCGTATCAATATATCGACTCTCTTAGTACCTTTGCTGGACTGCTATTACTTCCCAATCGTCGTCTGTCGTAACTGAGTTCGGGTTGCGAGTTCGGGTCTGCCAGTCAGTTGGAACATGTCGGGAACACAGTCCGGACCTGCCAGTCGGGGAGTTGCAATGCGGCACTAGTGCAGTCGGGTTGGAGCAGCAGTGAGGTCTGCATCGACATGTTGTGCCCGACCATTGCCGCCACGCATCACTTGAGGTGCGCCACGGTCTTCCTGGATCGTCAGTCGGTCGTCCTGGTTCCAGTCTTTGTGCAAGTGTTTGTCAACCTCTGTGTGTAGTTGGTGTGATTTCCACTGACAACCTGTTTTAATTGTGGTCGGCGTACTGTTACTGGTGCAGGAACGTCTGTTAGCCAGTGGGCACGTTTCCTCTGCACGGTTGGGTCCGAGCCAGTATTTCCACTATCGTGTGTCTGGAAGTGAGTGGGAGACGCACCAGCAGTGCAGTCGTGACAGAGCAGCAGCTGTGAACGGAACAGCAGGCTGTCGGTCGGTTGTTGCGAACCAGGGAAGCTATCTCCGCGCAGTGCAGTCGGCTGGGTCCGTTGGCAGCCCCTGTGCAGTGTCGGCGCGTGTGCGGAGCTGTCCGATCGCTAGGAGCTTCGTCGTTTACCGACCCAGGACGTTAAAGTTGAGTAGTGTTTTCAACTACCCAAGCCACGTCCTTTCATGTTGTGGTGGTTCATTTCGGTGATTTGCAGTTCGGGAGGTTTTCCTGTGAGCAACACCGAGTATTTCTACTGCTGAAATTTAGTCGCCATGCGATGCGATTAACTATTTTGGTTGACTACAATTCGAGTGCACCACTGGAATTTTCTGCCTTGTGGCTGTTAGTGTTTTGGTTACCTGCCCTGGGCACCACTGACATAAATTCAGGCAGTGTTCTTTTGGGTGATGTTAACTATATTACCGTGTTTCAAATTAAAATGTACCAGTGGAATTTTTCTGCCAAGTGGCCGTTAGTGTTCCGGTTACCTGCCCTGGCCACTAGCGTAATTTCAGGCAGCGTCCTTTCCTCTCGTGTTGTCGCTTTTCAAAATGGAGTGTAATTTTGACAGCTAATACATACTTCATTGTGGATTATCACGTTCGTAACGTTTGGTGTTTGAGTTCTCGTGTACTGATTGATGAGAAGTAAGTAGTTGTGTCGGTTGGTCTGTATCTGTCACCTGGTTGGGTTTCAATAGATCAAGTGCAGTTGGGCTCACCACCTGTCTCGCCTAAGTGAACGAGGCCAGACCGACCTCCCTGGAGGCTTCTGAGTGCCACCGGTGTTTAATTATCTGTTTTTACCTGCTTAAAATTTAAGGCTTTTGGTTATTTTTTTTCCTTAAGAAGTTTGCAAAATTAATTCTTTAATTTAACTTTCAAGCTTAAACATTGCAGCCTTCTGCCTTTAAAAGATTATGGTAATATATTTTAAAATTTTGAAACTTAATTGTGGCCTTCAGCCATTGGTATTGCACCTTGCCTTTCCACTAAGCCGTGACATGTATTTTTTTATTTTTTTTATTTGCCTTTTAATTGCATTTTTATCTTGTTGGTTTTTAAGATTTCTTGTTTTTAAACATTCTGGCCTTCTGCCTTTGAAAGTCTATGGTAATATATTTTGAAACTTAATTGTGGCCTTCAGCTTTTGGTATTGCACCTTGTACATGTTTGTTCTGTCTACTTTGCTGTGATGTTTTTTAAAATTATTTTATTGCTGTCTTAATTGGATTTTTATCTTGCGGATTTGTTAAAATTTCTTGTTTCGAGGCCTTCAGCCATGAAAGAGTTGCATTCGGTAAAGGTCCGGCTATGTGCCGCTTTGGTTGTAAAAGTGTTATTAAATTACAATAAATTACAATTAGAAGGCGAAACTGACCCCAACCTTATTTGGCCCTTTCCACAATCTTAATTACTTGTTCTGCCTAGCGAATTTAGTGGGCGTTTCACTGGTAGCAGAGCCTGGTTACGCTCATGCTTACCAACTTCTACTTGCGGTCAGTTCCACTCTTGTTTCTAAGGTGTCTGTGGCACAGTATTGTTTGCCTTCTTATTGTTTCAGGTGTTATGATAATGGCAGTTAGACAGTGTCGGGAGATTGACCTGTGAAGAAGCCCATCTTGTTTACGGGTTGGCAATGAGGCGCCAACCGACTGAGGGCAATGCTCCAGAATCGGTAGCACGTTTGCAGGCTGCCACGCTGCAGCCGGTCGATGTTACGTCGGTGGTGGTCGCAAAGGCAGAAGCGGCAACTCAGTTTTCTTTAAAGCTATTGAGGGCCTCAAAGACACAATTTGTCTTCTAGAGGGAACCCAACCTGGTGACAGTCAAGCTGGAAAGAGTGCGGGCACTGATAATCCATTAAGTTTAGACATTCCCTGCCGGTCTTTTCCGGTAGCTCTTTGGTTATCAGCTCCGAATAGTCTCTTCAAATTTGGTCATCTTGTGAGGCTTAGCTCAGTGCCTTCTACTGTGTAGGGATGTCGGGTTGTCTGGGGCACGTTTCCTCTGCACTGTTGAAGTCCGATTTTTTTTTTTTTTTTTTTTTTGTGGTTTTAGGGCGCACAACTTCAATGGTCATTAGCGCCCTGACTACTCTAAAAATGCACCGCGAGCCACAAGTTGACAACAACAACTAAAAGGAAAAACACATAAAAGACAGACTGACAGGCATAGGATTAAAAACTTCATCAAATGTCCTTAGCAAGGTGTGTCAAATTGATAAAACAAAGAACACGAGCAGCTGCTCGTGGGTCATCCGCTAAAATGTCATCGAAAGTATTAGGCAGGTTAAGATCGAGGCGCAGTTGGTTAAGATCGGGACAGGACATTAAAATGTGTCTAACCGTCAGCAAGTGCCCACATGGGCAGAACGGCGCCGGCGCAGCCGTCAGCAGATGGCGATGGCTGAACCGGCAGTGTCCAATCCTTAACCTTGCTAAAACGACCTCCTCCCGCCGAGAAGGGCGTGAGGAGGACGTCCAAGCCACGGGAAGAGGTTTTAAGGCCCGAAGCTTGTTGTCGGTAAGTGCAGCCCAATCGGCATGCCACAGCGACACAACGCGCCGACAAATGACCCTGCTAAAATCGGACGAAGGGACACAACAAGAAGCTGTCCGAGGCTGGAGGACCGCAGCCTTGGCCGCGGCATCTGCAGCTTCGTTCCCAGGGATACCGACATGGCCAGGAACCCACATAAAGCTAACCGGCGGACCGACGTCCACCAGCCGCTGAAGAGAGCGTTGGATCCGGTGTACGAAAGGGTGAACCGGGTACGGATCACTGAGGCTCTGGATGGCGCTCAGGGAATCTGAGCAGATGACATAAGCAGAATGTCGGTGGCGGCAGATGTAAAGAACAGCCTGGTAGAGGGCAAAGAGCTCAGCTGTGAAGACCGAACAATGGTCATGGAGCCGGTATTGGAAACTTTGTGCCCCGACTATAAAGGAACACCCGACCCCGTCATTGGTCTTAGAGCCATCTGTATAAATGAAAGTCATGGTGATGAACTTCGAACGAAGTTCCAAAAAACGGGAGTGGTAGACCGAACTGGGGGTGACCTCTTTTGGGAGCGAGCTGAGGTCAAGGTGAACGCGGACCTGAGCCTGGAGCCAAGGTGGCGTGTGGCTCTCGCCCACTCGAAAGGTTGCAGGGAGTGAAAAATTAAGGTGTTGAAGGAGGCGACGAAAGCGAACTCCAGGGGGTAGCAGGGCAGAGACATACAACCCGTATTGAAGGTCAAGAGAGTCGTCAAAAAAGGAACAATAAGACGGATGGTCGGGCATTGACAGTAGCCGACAGGCATACCGACAAAGCAGTATATCGCGCCGGTAAGTGAGTGGCAATTCGCCAGCGTCAGCATGAAGACTCTCTACGGGACTGGTATAAAATGCTCCGATCGCAAGTCGTAAACCCCGATGTTGTATGGAGTTGAGGCGGCGTAAGATGGATGGCCGTGCAGAGGAGTATACGAAGCTCCCATAATCCAGCTTGGAGCGGACGATCGACCGATATAGACGAAGTAGGACGGTTCGATCCGCTCCCCACGACATACCACTGAGAACACGGAGGACATTTAAAGAACGGGTACAACGGGCGGCCAAATATGACACATGTGGAGACCAGCTAAGTTTCCTGTCAAAGGTAAGGCCTAAAAATTTGGTTGTCTCCACGATTGGGAGAGCAACGGGACCAAGTCGTAAGGACGGTGGGAGAAACTCTTTGTAGCGCCAGAAGTTAATACAGACCGTCTTCTCGGCAGAAAAACGGAAGCCATTGGCGACACTCCAGGAGTAAAGACGGTCAAGAGAACGCTGAAGACAGCGCTCCAGGACACGTGTACGCTGCGCGCTGCAATAGATGGTAAAATCGTCAACAAAAAGAGAGCCTGATACATCAGCTGGGAGGCAATCCATTATTGGATTGATCGCGATGGCGAACAGAGCGACGCTCAAAACTGAGCCCTGTGGCACCCCATTCTCCTGGCGAAAGGTGTCCGACAGGACAGAACCCACACGTACCCTGAACTGTCGATCCATTAAAAAGGAACGAATAAAAAGAGGGAGGCGACCGCGAAGGCCCCATGTATGCATGGTGCGGAGAATGCCCGCCCTCCAACAGGTGTCGTAAGCCTTCTCTAAATCAAAGAACACAGCCGCGGTCGGGCGCTTCCGCAAGAAGTTATTCATAATGAAGGTCGACAAGGTAACCAGATGGTCAACAGCAGAGCGGCGCCTACGAAATCCACATTGGACATTGGTAAGTAGGCTTCGAGACTCGAGCAGCCAAACCAATCGAGAGTTAACCATTCGCTCCATCACTTTACAGACACAGCTGTTAAGTGAGATAGGTCGATAACTGGAAGGCAAGTGCTTGTCCTTCCCCGGCTTAGGAATCGGGACAACAATAGACTCGCGCCAGCATGCGGGAACATGTCCCTCAATCCAGATGCGATTGTATGTACGAAGAAGAAAACCTTTACCCGCAGGAGAAAGGTTCTTCAGCATCTGAATATGAATAGAATCAGGCCCTGGAGCGGAGGACCGTGATCGGCCAAGTGCGGTTTCGAGTTCCTGCATGGTGAATGGGGCATTATAACTTTCACAATTCGAGGAGCAAAAGTCAGGTGGCCTAGCCTCCTCTGCCTGTTTGCGGGGGAGGAAGGCAGGGTGGTAATGAGCGGAGCTCGAAACCTCGGCGAAAAAGCGGCCGAAGGCATTGGAGACAGCCTCAGGGGCCACAAGGACTTCATTCGCGACCTTCAAGCCAGAAACTGGGGAGTGGACCTTAGTGCCAGATAGCCGGCGCAGGCTACCCCAGACAACAGAAGAAGGAGTAAAACTGTTGAAGGTGCTTGTGAAAGCAGCCCAGCTGGCTTTCTTGCTTTCGTTAATAATACGACGACACTGAGCACGTAATCGTTTATAATTAATACAATTCGCCACTGTAGGGTGGCGTTTAAAGGTGCGTAAAGCACGTCGACGAGCACGTAAAGCGTCTCTACATGCTGCGGTCCACCACGGGACCGGTACGCGACGTGGAGAAGAAGTAGGGTGAGGGATGGAATATTCAGCAGCAGCGAGAATGACTTCCGTGAGGTGTGCGACCTGACGATCGCAGCTTGTGAAGGTTTGATCCTGAAAGGTCGCCCTGGAAGAAAAGAGCCCCCAGTCTGCCTTGGAGATGGTCCAACTAGAGGAGCACGGAGAGGGAGTATGCTGCAGGAGATGGATAACACACGGGAAGTGGTCGCTCGAATAAGTATCAGCAAGTGCATACCACTCAAACCGGCGTGCAAGTTGGGGAGTACATATAGAGAGGTCTAAATGGGAATAGGTATGAGATGTGTCCGAAAGAAAAGTAGGGGCGCCAGTATTAAGGCAGACAAGATTGAGCTGGTTGAAAAGGTCTGCTAACAAGGAGCCCCTCGGGCAGGAGGCTGGAGAACCCCAAAGGGGATGGTGGGCATTGAAGTCTCCAGTTAACAAAAACGGTGCAGATAGCTGAGCAATAAGTTGCATCATGTCTGCCCTGGTAACGGCAGATGACGAGGGAGTGTAAACGGTACAAAAGGAAAACGTAAAAGTGGGGAGAGTAATGCGGATGGCGACTGCCTGCAGGCCGGTGTGCAACGTGATGGGATCGTAGTAAATATCATCCCGGACCAGCAACATAACCCCTCCATGAGCTGGGATTCCTACCATAGGGGGTAGGTCAAAACGCACAGAGGTGTAGTGTGCCAAGGCAATGTGATCGCATGGGCGTAGCTTCGTTTCCTGGAGGGCTACGACGAGCGGACGATGCAAGCGGAGCAGTAACTTCAAGTCCTCTCGGTTGGAGCGAATGCTGCGAATATTCCAGTGAATAAGTGCCATCGTAAGAAAAGGAAGATGAGAGAAGGGGTCACCTCGAAGGCCGCTTAGGGCCTGGCTTCGAGCGAGCACTGCCGCCGCTATCAGTAGGCGGACAGTCATCGTCCATTGGGTCTATAGGGTCATCGGCCATCTCGGGAGGATGGCCGGGAGGGGGAGCTTCCTCCGCCGGTGAACGGCCAGATGTACGGCTACCGGCGATGCGGCCAGGCGAAACGGATGACGGCCTGGGGCGGCAACCGCTGGGTGGCGCAGGAGAAGAGATGCGCCGTGGCGGAGAAGGAGAACTGTGCTTCCTATGCGCCTTTTTGGAAGGACGTTTGGTGGAAGTACCGGTCGAACGCTGGGAGGTCGAGGGACGGAGAAAGTCTGCACGGGATGGTTCCTTCTTGAAGGCCCGTGCATCTGACTTCGGGGTCTTCGTCTTAGCAGAAGCTGAGGAAGTGGCTGGTGTCTGTGGTGTGATGGGAGGAAGAGGAGACGTCGACCGCGCGATCTTAGCACTGGCCGAACGGACGACCGTGGTGCTGAAGGTCAGATCGCATGTCTGGGTTGCGACCTCCCGGGTAGTCCGAGGAGAGGCGAGGACAGTACTGTATTTCCCCGCTGGGAGCAGCGTGGGCTTCCTACTAGCCAATAGCTTGCGAGCAGCCGAGGTGGACACTTTCTCTTTGACACGAATTTCTTGGATGCAACGTTCGTCCTTATAGACAGGACAGTCGCGGGAGGATGCGGCATGGTCACCCTGACAGTTCACACAATGAGGAGACGGAGGTGGACAGTCACCCTCATGGGCATCCCTGCCACAAGTGACACATTTAGCCGCATTGGAACAAGACTGTCGAGTGTGATTGAAACGCTGACACTGGTAGCAGCGCGTAGGTGTCGGGACATAGGGGCGAACAGAAATAACCTCGTAGCCCGCCTTGATGCGCGATGGCAGCTTAACACTATCGAAGGTCAAGAAGAGTGTCCGGGTCGGTACAAGGTCGTTGTTGACCTTTTTCATGACCCGATGGACAGCCGTCACGCCCTGCTCAGCGAGGAAAGATTGAAGCTCCTCGTCAGTCAATCCGTCGAGGGAGCTAGTATACACTACACCACGAGACGAATTCAAAGTTCGGTGGGCCTCCACCCGGACAGGGAACGTGTACAGGAGGGTGGCCCGAAGCAGTTTTTGTGCCTGAAAGGCACTCTCAGTTTCGAGTAATAATGTGCCGTTACGCAACCTGGTACAAGATTTGACAGATCCGGCTATGGCATCAACGCCCTTCTGAATAACTAAAGGGTTGACAGAGGAAAAATCCTTTCCGTCCTCAGTGCGAGAAACTACGAGGAACTGTGGGGCAGGCGGTAGTACTTTTGTCACTGTTGGCTGGTCACGTTTCCGTTTTTGGGTCGAAGTCGAAAGCGATGGAGTAGAATCCATTGCGGAGGAATCCCCCATGATTGCCAGCGTCTCCGATGGCGCGCTCCTTCCTTGTGGGGACCCTCTCAGAGGGCACTCCCGCCTTAGGTGAATGTTTACACCTCAGGTCACACCTCCCGAGAAACAGACGGAGGGACCAATCGGCATGGTCAGAAGGTATCAGCTCAGGCAATCACCCCTCCCCGGGCCTGGCCTTTACCAGGGGGTACGCGCGTGCCTTACATGTCTACCCAGGGCGGGGACTTACGCGTTACCCCGTCACCGGCTACGCGTGCGAACGCGTGGGTCGGCCTTCAGACACGCACAGGGAGGAAGGAAGAAGAGGAAAAAGAAGAGAGAGAGGGAGAAAGAGAACAGACTGTCTCAAACGCCGAGGCGGAGACCACAGAAGGCAAGGAGAAGAAGGCAATGAGAAGGCAAGGAGAAAAAGGCAATGAGAAGGCAAGGAGAAAAAGGCAAGGAGAAGTCAAGGGAAAGAGTAAGGAAGACAGTGAGGTGGAGAAGAGCAAAGAAAGGAACCAACAAAAGGAAGGAAGAAACGAGAAGTGAAAAACCAAAAAGACCACGATTATAGGTCGTGAAACCGTCCGTCTCCGGACGCAGGCGCTAACTACCCCCGTGAGGGGGATGGACTCCTTTTAGTCGCCTCTTACGACAGGCAGGAATACCTCGGGCCTTTTCTAATCCCCGGACCCGCAGGGGGGGTTGAAGTCCGAGCACATATCTCGCTATTTTCGTCGGTGGCTTAGCAACGGCAGTGAATTGGTCATCTTGTCGCATTTAGGTCGGTCTCTTCCTAAGGTAGGGGTGTCGGGTAAGCAGCGGGCGTGTTTCCTCTGCAGGGGTGGGTCCAACCGAGGGTTTCGCTTACGGCCTTTCTCTGGCGCTGTCTGTGCCTTTTTAAAAGCTGCTAGTTAGATTATTTCGGCATATCACCAACGAGTGCTTGTTTGAGGGGGGAGGTAAAGCCGTGCATAGCTCGTGTTCCCCACCACCGTGTATTTTACACCCTGTTTTTGGCATACTTCCACCTCACTACGTTAATTTAAATTACTACTGCCACTGAGTTGCCACTTTGCCTACCGTGAGCGGCGTTAGCAGCGCGTATCGATATATCGACTCTCTTAGTATCTTTTGGACTGCTATTACATACTGGTCATTGTCTGTTGTGAGTGAGTTCGGGTCACAAGTTCGGGTCTGCCAGTCAGTTGCAACACGTCGGGAGCGCAGTCCGGACCTGCCAGTCGGGGACTTGCGATGTGGCACTAGTGCAGTCGGGTTGGAGCAGCAGTGAGGTCTGCATCGACACGGCTCGCCCGGCCATTGCCGCCACGCGTCACTTGAGCCGGGCCACGGTCTTGATGGATCGTCGGTCGGTCGTCCTACCGGACGATGCGTTTTAGCTCGCCGATCGTTCATTAGTCAGCTGTGTGTGTGTGTGTGTGTGTGTGTGTGTGTGTGTGTGTGTGTGTGTGTGCGCGCGCGCACGCGCGCGCGAATCGACTACCGATTTGTGTTCGTGCATGCTTGGTATAGTTCAAGTCTTCGTGCAAGTGTTTGTCAACTGTGTGTGTAGTTGGTGTGATTTCCACTGACAACCTGTTTTAAATGTGGTCGGCGTACTAGCTCTGAGAGGTCGGTCGTCTCATCAGGCGACGTGTAACTGGTTCTCTGAGTGCTTCTGGGCCCCTTCAATTACCACTTGTGGAACTTGGGTCGGTCCTTTCCTGGTGCAGAGATGTCGGTTAGCCAGTGGGTGTGTTTCCTATGCACGGTTGGGTCCGAGCCAGTATTTCCACTATCGTGTGTCTGGAAGTGAGTGGGAGACGCACCAGCAGTGCAGCCGTGACGGAGCAGCAGTCGCGGACGGACCGGCGGGCAGTCGGTCAGTTGTTGCGGAGGAGGGAAGTTATCTCCGCACGGTGCAGTCGGCTGGGTCCGTCGGCAGCCCCAGCGCAGTGAAGGATTGTGTGTGCTGTCCGATCGCTACGAGCTTTGTGGTTCACCGATCCAGGACGTCAAAGTCGAGTAGTGGTTTCGACTACCCAAACCACATCCTTTCATGTTGTGGTGGTTTGCTGTTGGGCACGTTTTCCTGTGAGCAACACTGAGTATTTCTACTGTTGAAATTTAGCCGCCATGCGGTGCGATTAACTATTTTGGTTGACTACAGTTCGAGTGCACCAGTGGAATTTTCTGCCTTGTGGCCGTTAGTGTTTTGGTTATCTGTCCTGGGCACTGACATAAATTCAGGCAATGTTCTTTCAGGTGAAGTTAACTATACTACCGTGTTTCAAATTAAAGTGTACCAGTGGAATTTTCCTGCCTAGTGGCAGTGTTCCAGTTACCTATCCTCTCCTGTGGATCTCGTTTCTTCTGTAGGAGGTACAGAATGTCATTACCCGTCCACTGGGCTGTGAGTGGCGCGTCAATGTTATATCTTGGCAGGGTGGTGGAGACCAGGGAGGACTCTGGGTGTTGTACTGATCCTCCCAGTGGGACTCGCTTCACCTGTTCTAGGAAAACCTTATTTGACCGGTGTCACGAAGAGGCAACTACGCAGGGTCGGTGGTCTGTTAATGTTTGGCAGTTCGAATGTTCGGGGAATGGTGGAACCCTCAGGGAAATGGCAGCGGGGGCCAGGAAAGGACACCAGGTGCACTCACAGTGTGTATGCCTGGGAGCCTCACTCGGCACGTTCGAGAGGCTACTCCGGCAGCCACTGAGGGAACAGAGTGCAGACTGTGGCGCATATCGGAACAAATGACATTGAGGTCATTCTCGGGTCATTGCAGGGACTCTCAGAGAAGGTTGAGAAGACCGTCCTTGCACACAGAGTTTCGGCAAAGCTCACAGTTTGCACAGTTGTCCCCAGAACTAGTTACAGCCCTTCGATTCTCAGTCAAGCGGAAGGCCCGAACCGGAGACTTCGAAGGTTCTGTGATGAGGTAGCTTGCAACTTGCTATACTTGTGCCATAGGGTTGAGAACTGTAGGGTCCCCCTAAATGTGTCAGTTGTGCACTACACATCAGAGGCTGTTACTCAGGTAGCAGATTGTGTGTGGGGTGCACGCACGTTTTTTTTTAGATTTGGCGACACTATCCAATCCACATAACGATAGCTGTCGGAAACCCGAAAGCGTCGGTGTAAGAAGGAACGAAATGCCTCCCACAGGTGATAGTATTGAAATCCAAATGATAAACTGCTGAAGCATTCCTAGCAAAGTGACAGTGTGTGGAGTGCTCATGAAATGTAGTGATGCTCATACAATACTAGTTACAGGAAGCTGGTTGAAACCTGAAATTGATAGCAGTGACATTTTTGAGGAAAATTTAAGTGTGTATCGAAAGGATGGGCAAACGGGAAATGGAGGCCACATATTTGTCACAGTACATAGGAAACTTTAAACCACCGAGGCAGTTATTGAAGCTGCATGTGAGATTGTTGGGCAATTCTTAGTATAAGGAGTGGGCATAAAATTATAACTGAATCCTTCTATCATCCACCAAACTCATCTCCTGAAATAAGTGAAAACTTTAGAAAAAACCTCAGTTCCTTGTATGAAGTTCCCCAAGCATACTGTAATCATCAGTGGAGACTTTGATCAACCGACAATTAATTAGGAAAATTACGGTTTTGTTACTGGTGGGTGTGATAAGACATTGTGTGAAACTTTACTAAATGCCTTTTCTGAAAAACAACAGATAGTTAGGAACCCCACTCGTGATGGAAATATACTGGTTGTAATGGCAGCAAATATACCCGATGTCTTTGAGGATATCCACATCGAAATAGTGACCAGGACACAGTTGTGGCAACAATGATTACCACAGCACAAAGACCAACTTAAACAACCAGAAAGATACATATGTCAAGTAAACTAGATAAAAATCAGTAGTATCACTTCTCGGTGAGGAACATGAAACTTTCAGCATAGGGCAGAAGCATGTAGAGGAACACTGGCTCAAATTTAAAAGAATAGTTGACCGTGCACTGGAAAGGTATGTACTCAGTGGAACAGACAGTAATGAGAGGGAACCTCCACAGTACAGAGTCACTGTAAAGAAACTTCTAAAGAAAGAGAGAACACTGCATAATATGTGTAAAACAAAGAGTAAGGCTAGAGATAGAGAGATGCCGTACGAAACCTGTTCAGCTGTCAAGAGATTATTGCATGATGCCTTCATTGATTACTGTAGCAGAATGTTGCCAAATGATATTTCACAAAATCCAAAGAATTTCTGGTCGTATATAGAGCCTGATAGTGCACCGTAGTTAGATTCGAGTTCCTAGGGGATGAGACAGGAACTGAAACTGAGGGTAGCAAAGCAAAGGCGGAAATGCTTAACTATGTTTTCAAATGTTCCTCTACAAAGGAAAACCCAGGAGAATTGTCCCAATCTAATCCTCGTACCACTGAAAAGATGAATGAAATAAGTATTAGTGAATGGTGTGGAGAAACAGCTGAAATTGTTAAAATTAACAAAGCTCCACGCTCCGACGGAATCCCTGTCAGGTTCTATACCAAATTTACAGCTGAGTTAACCTCTCTCGTAACTGTAATCGATCGTGGATTCCTCAAACAAAAAACCACAACTAGTTCTTGGAAAAAGGCACAGGTCATATCAATCTACAAGAAGGGTAGTAGAAGTGATCCACAAAACTACCATCCAATATATTTGGCACTGATCTGTTGTAGAATCTTAGAACATATTCTGAGCTCAAACATAGTACGGTATCTCGAACAGAATGACATCCTCAATGCTAACCGAGACAGATTTCGAAAACATCAATCACGTGAAGCCCAAGTCGCTCTTTTCTGACACGGTTTACTTTATTTACTTATACGTGTGTTGTGACTCGCCGATCTTTCAAAGTGAAGCCGCGCAGTTACGCGCATCCTGTACATGTGGCGCTGTCTGCCAGCCGTGCAGCAGCAGCGCCAGCTAAGCGGCCAGCCAGCGGCCGCTGGACTTCCGGACTCAGTGCTGATTTGACTGTTACTGTGTACACACGTCTTCCTTTGTTTACTCGATCTGTGACTTACATGTATTGTGTCATCCTAGAAATATATTTGTGCAACTTGATGTTATAACAATGTTCCCAGAACGTAACATACAATACATATTCTTTTGAATATCGTACATATATAAACATAAGTATTACAAAATATACACACACGATAATATTCCACAGGGTGCTCTCTCTGTTGTTGTTAGATGTTTTATGTTTCAGGGCAAATAATAAAAATTTTTATTGATGGACACTGAACATCTTTATGAGCCAGTGGCAGCACTAATAATGGGTAAGGTCATTGTACCTCTGTTGTTGTAGGTGTGGTCGTCTCCATTCTTCTCAAATGGTGATGGATTCTTTACAACAAACGCCTGATTCTTGAAGAAATACCTGCAAGATGAGGGCATGTGAACACCACATATTATTCCTATTGTTTGTTTTTGTGTGATCAGTACTTACTTTCTGCAAACCACAGTGAAGTGCATGACAGGGTGTACATCCCACCGTAGCCATTGTTAGGGCTTTTTCCAGTTTCATTCACATATGGAGTGCAGAAAGAATGATTATTTAAATGGCTCTGTGCATACTGTAATTAACCTAATCTTGTCCTCTCAGTCCCCATGTGAACAGTATAGAGGGCATTCCAGTATATTCCTAGTCATTATTTGAAAGTAGTTCCTGAAATTTTGTTAATAGACTTTCTTGGGATAGTTTACATGTATCTTCAAGAGTCTGCCCATTCAGTTCCTTCAGTATCTCTGTGACACACTCCCAGAGATTAAACAAATATGTGACCATACATAGATATGTTTTTGAGCTCGAATATCTATCCACTGCATCGCCAACCATTCTTTTAAACTTGAGCCTGAGTCCCCATACATACTCCTGTCCTGTGCTGAAAGTTTCAAGTTCTTCATTTTAATGTGACAAGGGCGATGTACTTGAGGACAGTATTACGGAAATGGAAGAGAATGTAGATAAAGACGAAATGGGAGATATGATATTGCGTGAAGAGTTTGACAGAGCACTGAAAGACCCGAGTCGAAACAAGGCCCCTGGAGTAGACAACATTCCATTAGAACTACTGACAGCCTTGGGAGAGCCAGTCCTGACAAAACTCTACCATCTGGTGAGCAAGATGTATGAGACAGGCGAAATACCCTCAGACTTCAAGAAGAATATAATAATTCCAATCACAAAGAAAGCAGGTGTTGACAGATGTGAAAATTACCGAACTATCAGTTTATAAGTCACAGCTGCAAAATACTAACGCAAATTCTGTACAGATGAATGGAAAAACTGATAGAAGCCGACCTCGGGGAAGATCAGTTTGGATTCCGTAGAAATGTTGGAACACGTGAGGCAATACTGACCCTACGTCTTATCTTAGAAGAAAGATTAAGAAAAGGCAAACCTACATTTCTAGCATTTGTAGACTTAGAGAAAGCTTTTGACAATGTTGATTCGAATACTCTCTTTCAAATTCTGAAGGTGGCAGGGGTAAAATACAGAGAGCGAAAGGCTATTTACAATTTGTACAGAAACCAGATGGCAGTTATAAGAGTCGATGGACATGAAAGGGAAGCAGTGGTTGGAAAGGGAGTGAGAGAGGGTTGAAGCCTGTCCCCGTTGCTATTCAATCTGTATATTGAGCAAGCAATAAAGGAAACAAAAGAAAAGTTCGGTGTAGGTATTAAAATCCATGGAGAAGAAATAAAAATTTTGAGGTTCGCCGATGACATTGTAATTCTGTCAGAGACAGCAAAGGACTTGGAAGAGCAGTTGAACGGAATGGACAGTGTCTTGATAGGAGGATATAAGATGAACATCAACAAAAGCAAAACGAAGTTAATAGAATGTAGTCGAATTAAATCGGGTGATGCTGAGGGAATTAGATTAGGAAATGAGACACTTAAAGTAGTAAAGGAGTTTTGCTATTTGGGGAGCAAAATAACCGATGATGGCCGAAGTAGAGAGGATATAAAATGTAGACTGGCTATGGCAAGGAAAGCGTTTCTGAAGAAGAGAAATTTGTTAACATTGAGTATAGATTTAAGTGTCAGGAAGTCGTTTCTGAAAGTATTTGTATGGAGTGTAGCCATGTATGGAAGTGAAACATGGACGATAAATAGTTTGGACAAGAAGAGAATAAAAGCTTTCGAAATGTGATGCTACAGAAGAATGCTGAAGATTAGGTGGGTAGATCACATAACTAATGAGGAGGTATTGAATAGGATTGGGGAGAAGAGAAGTTTGTGGCACAACTTGACAAGAAGAAGGGACCGGTTGGTAGGACATGTTATTAGGCATCAAGGGATCACAAATTTAGCATTGGAGGCCAGCATGGAGGTTAAAAATCGTAGAGGGAGACCAAGAGATGAATACACTAAGCAGATTCAGAAGGATGTAGGTTGCAGTAGGTACTGGGAGATGAAGAAGCTTGCACAGGATAGAGTAGCATGGAGAGCTGCATCAAACCAGTCTCAGGACTGAAGACCACCACAACAACAACTTAACATATATATCTTTCTGCTTGTTTTGGTTGGCCTTTGCACTTTGAAAATCATTGTTGCCACAACTTTGTCACAGTCATCGATACCAGACTCGATATTGACATCCTCAAAGGGGTCGAGTCTGATGTTTGTCCATATTGGCAGCTGCGAACACATTTAATGTACTTGTAAAGAAAATTTCATAGTGTCAACTTACTCCCTTACTCCCACTGAATGGGTCTGTGTCTTTGACGCTTTTTTGAAGTACAGTAGTCATCGAGTTGACGATAAACACACACCTGTCCGCACACGGCACGCTACTCCAATGTGTCTGTCTTCATTACCCATCCATCCTAACTTCTTCACTTGCCTGGAATTTCCAGAAAAGAACAAGCTGATGATGTTTCATCATTTGCATCTTCCTTTCTTTTCTTCTCCTTCTCAATTCTCAGCAGCATAAATTGGTGATCGTTAAGTGCAGTAGCTATTCTGTACACAACTCTTGTAACATATAAAATCGGACTGTCACTATTGCACCCGAGTTCAAAATAACTGTGCACAGTGGCACAAAATCACACCTGGTCGACAGATTGCAATTCCCCTTCCAAAGTTCAATATCTTCACAGCCAGTGAACGTATTCTTGGACGACTTCTTTTACTGTAAATATTGTGTTGAGATATGCTGTACTGTTAGAATTACTGCAATGCTAACAGAAAATACTCGTTCACAACATCTGACGAATACAGAACACTCCAATTCCATAAAATACCACTTTGTAACAAGAGCTGAGGAACACAGATGCATCTAATGCACGAGACACAGCACGGCAACAGTGGCATTTTACCACCTGAACCACTTTCGGTAAGCAGGGCAGCAGCATTACGTCCCCTCTGGGGCACCAAATGTCAATTAATTTTAAACACAGAATCGTTTTTCAGTGGAGTTGTACGAGTAGGAGTGAAAACTAAATTGTTCATTCACATTATAGCTAATCATGAATACATATATTATAAACTGACTCATTCCACATTCTTCCGATTTAAAAAAAAAAAAAAAAATTGCAAATGATCTATGGAACGTGTAACTAGTTAACTACCATAGATGACCAGGAACTGAAACGGAGGGTAGCAAAGCAAAAACAGAAATGCTGAACTCCATTTTCAAATGTTCCTTTACAAAGGAAAATCCAGGAGTATTGCCTCAATTTAATTCTTGCACCACTGCAAATATGAGTGATATAGGTGGTCTGAGTGGTATTGAGAAAAAGCTGAAATTGTTAAAATTGAACAAAGTTTCAGAACCTACTGATATCCTTGTCAGATTCTACACTGAATGTGCAGCTGAGTTAGCCTCTTTTGTAATCATAATATACTGTATACAGTTCGAACAAAATGCCGTGCTCAGATGTTGGAAGAAAGCACACCCATCTACAAGAAGGGTAAGGTAAGTGATCCACAAAACTAATGTCCAACATCTCTGATATCCATTTGTTGTACCCCAATGTAAAGTAATGAAGCAAGAACATTACCCCCGAGTCAACCGTCACAGATTCTGATAACACTGATAATGTGAAATCTGACTTGCATTTTTTTTCACGTGACATACTGAAAGTCATGACTCGAGGCAGTCAGATGGATCCCTTGATTTCTGAAAAGCATTTGAGTCATTCTCTGCACACACCGACACACATAACTGAAAGTAGACTTGTATGTGGAATCAAGTGAAATTTGTGGAAGTAGCTACAGGTGTGCCCCACGGAGATGGATCAAGACCTGTGCTGTTCGTGTTGTACATTAACCAGCTGGCAGAGACTATTATACATACATCAAAAAAGTTTTGCATCACTCTTGTTCACCGAACTCCTGAAGATAGACATTGACTGTGGATATTGCATCACAGACACAGTCCCTCTCATTGTTCAGAGATGTCACTAAACCCGCCCAAAGATGTAAACGACCATGCACGAGCAGCGCCTATTAGACAGAGGGGGTACAGCCGATAAACTGCAGTCACTCCACCAGGAAGGAGGTACACGGTTAGTGTTGTCTGTGGTTCAACCGTCCCTAGACGATCAACACCAGGGATCAATCACGTCCGCATTGTTACTTTGTGCCAGGAATGGCTCTCGACAAGGGAAGTGTCCAGGCATCTCGGAGTGAACCAAAGTGATGTTGTTCGGAGAAGATACACAGAGCCGGGAACTGTCGATGACGTGCCTCACTCAGGCCACCCTAGGGCTACTACTGCAGTGGACGACCGCTACCTTCCAATTATGACTCGGAGGAAACCGGACAGCGACGACACCATATTGAATAATGCTTTTCGTGCAGCCAGTAAACGCCACGTTACAGCTCAAACTGTGCGCAATAGGCTGCATGATGTACAACTTCACTCCTGACGTCCACAACGAGGTCCATCATTGCAACCACGACACTGTGCAACGCGGTACAGATGCCGAATGGACCGCTCAGGATTGGCATCACGTTCTCTTCACCGATGATTGTCACATATGCCTTCAACCAGACAATCGTCGGAGATGTGTGTGGAGGCAACACAGTCAGGCTGAATGCCTTAAACACACTGTTCAGCGAGTGCAGCAAGGTGGAGATTCCCTGCTGTTTTGGGGCTGACATACGCTGCTTGTAGTCGTGGAAGGTGCCGTAACAGCTGTATGGTACGTGAATGCCGTCCTGTGACCGATAGTGCAACTGCTTCGGCAGCGTATTGGCGAGGCATTCGCCTTTGTGGACAACAATTCACATTCCCATCATGCACATCTTGTGAGTGACTTCCTTCAGGATAACAACATCGCTCAACTAGTGTGGCCAGCATGTTCTCCAGACATGAAACCCATCGAACATGCCTGGGACAGATTGAAAAGGGCTGTTTATGGACGACGTGACCCACCAACCACTCTGAGGTACCTACGACGAATGACCGTTGAGGAGTGGGTACGGATCACTGAGGCTCCGGATAGCGCTCAGGGAATCGGAGCAGATGACATATGCAGAATGTCGGTGGCGGCAGATGTAAAGAACAGCCTGGTAGAGGGCAAAGAGCTCAGCTGTGAAGACCGAACAGTGGCCATGGAGCCGGTATTTGAAACTTTGTGCCCCGACAATAAAGGAACACCCGACCCTGTCATTGGTCTTAGAGCCATCTGTATAAATGAAAGTCATCTTGATGAACTTCGAACGAAGTTCCAAAAAACGGGAGTGGTAGACCGAACCGGGGGTGACCACTTTTGGGAGCGAGCTGAGGTCAAGGTGAACGCGGACCTGAGCCTGGAGCCAAGGTGGCGTGTGGCTCTCGCCCACTCGAAAGGTTGCAGGGAGTGAAAAATTAAGGTGTTGAAGGAGGCGACGAAAGCGAACTCCAGGGGGTAGCAGGGCAAAGACATACAACCCGTATTGACGGTAGAGAGAGTCATCAAAAAAGGAACGATAAGACGGGTGGTCAGGCATTGCCAGTAGCCGACAGGCATACCGACAAAGCAGTATATCGCGCCGGGAGGTGATTGGCAACTCACCAGCGTCAGCATGAAGACTCTCGACGGGACTAGTATAAAATGCGCCGATCGCAAGTCGTAAACCCCGATGTTGTATGGAGTTGAGGCGGCGTAAGACGGATGGCCGTGCAGAGGAGTATACGAAGCTCCCATAATCCAGCTTGGAGCGGACGATCGACCGATATAGGCTAAGTAGGACGGTTAGATCCGCTCCCCACGACATACAACTGAGAACACGGAGGACATTTAGAGAACGGGTACAACGGGCAGCCAAATATGACACATGTGGAGACCAACTAAGTTTCCTGTCAAATGTAAGACCTAAAAATTTTGTTGTCTCCACGAATGGGAGAGCAACGGGACCGAGTCGTAAGGACGGTGGGAGAAACTCTTTGTAGCGCCAGAAGTTAATACAGACAGTCTTCTCGGCAGAAAAACGGAAGCCATTGGCGACACTCCAGGAGTAAAGACGGTCAAGAGAACGCTGAAGACAGCGCTCCAGGAAACACGTACGCTGCGCGCTGCAATAGATGGTATAATCGTCCACGAAAAGGGAGCCTGATACATCAGCTGGGAGGCAATCCATTATTGGATTGATCGCTATAGCGAAGAGAGCGACGCTCAAAACTGAGCCCTGTGGCACCCCATTCTCCTGGCCCCACACGCACCCTGAACTGTCGATCCATTAAAAAGGAACGAATAAAAAGAGGGAGGCGACCGCGAAGGCCCCATGTATGCATGGTGCGGAGAATGCCCGCCCTTAAACAGGTGTCGTAAGCCTTCTCCAAATCAAAGAACACAGCCGCGGTCGGGCGCTTCCGCAAAAAGTTATTCATAATGAAGGTCGACAAGGTAACCAGATGGTCAACAGCAGAACGGCGCCTACGAAATCCACATTGTGCATTGGTAAGTAGGCGTCGAGACTCGAGCAGCCAAACCAATCGAGAGTTAACCATTCGCTCCATCACTTTACAGACACAGCTGGTAAGCGAGATAGGTCGATAACTGGAAGGCAAGTGCTTGTCCTTCCCTGGCTTAGGAATCGGGACGACAATAGACTAGCGCCAGGATGCGGGAACATGTCCCTCAATCCAGATGCGATTGTAAGTATGAAGAAGGAAACCTTTACCCACAGGAAAAAGGTTTTTCATCATCTGAATATGAATAGAATCAGGCCCTGGAGCGGAAGACCGTGATCGGCCAAGGGCGTTTTCGAGTTCCCACATGGTGAATGGGGCATTATAACTTTCGCGATTCGAGGAGCGGAAGTTAGGTGGCCTAGCCTCCTCTGCCTGTTTGCGGGGGAGGAAGGCAGGGTGGTAATGAGCGGAGCTCGAAACCTCTGCGAAAAAGCGGCCGAAGGCATTGGAGACAGCCTCAGGGGCCACAAGGACGTCATTCGCGACCTTCAAGCCAGAAATTGGTGAGTGGACCTTAGTGCCAGGTAGCCGGCGCAGGCTACCCCAGACAACAGAAGACGGATTAAAACTGTTGAAGGTGCTAGTGAAAGCAGCCCAGCTGGCTTTCTTGCTTTCTTTAATAATACGATGACACTGAGCACGTAATCGTTTATAATTAATACAATTCGCCACTGTAGGGTGGCGTTTAAAGGTGCGTAAAGCACGTCGACGAGCACGTAAAGCGTCTCTACATGCTGCGGTCCACCAGGGGACCGGAACGAGATGTGGAGAAGAAGGAGGGTGAGGGATGGAATATTCAGCAGCAGTGAGAATGACTTCCGTGAGGTTTGCGACCTGACGATCGCAGCTTGTGAAGGTGTGAATCTGGAAGGTCGCCCCGGAAGAGAAGAGCCCCCAGTCTGCTTTGGAGATGGTCGAACTAGATGAGCACAGAGAGCGGGTATGCTGCAGGAGATGGATAACACACGGGAAGTGGTCGCTCGAATATGTATCAGAAAGTGCATACCACTCAAACCGGCGTGCAAGTTGGGGAGTACATATAGAGAGGTCTAAATGGGAATAGGTGTGAGATGTGTCCGAAAGAAAAGTAGGGGCGCCAGTATTGAGGCAGACAAGATTGAGCTGGTTGAAAAGGTCTGCTAACAGGGAGCCCCTCGGGCAGGATGCTGGAGAGCCCCAAAGGGGATGGTGGGCACTGAAGTCTCCAGTTAACAAAAATGGTGCAGGTAGCTGAGCAATAAGTTGCATCATGTCTGCCCTGGTAACGGCAGACGACGACGGAGTGTAAACGGAACAAATGGAAAATGTAAAAGTGGGGAGAGTAATGCGGATGGCAACTGCCTGCAGGCCGGTGTGCAACGGGATGGGATCGTAGTAAATATCATCCCAGAGCAGCAACACAACCCCTCCATGAGCCGGGATACCTACCACAGGGGGTAGGTCAAAACGCACAGAGGTGTAGTGTGCCAAGGCAATTTGATCGCATGGGCGTAGCTTCATTTCCTGGAGGGCTACGACGAGCGGACGGTGCAAGCGGAGCAGCAACTTACTTCCTCTCGGTTGGAGCGATTGCTGCAAATATTCCAGTGAATAAGTGCCATCGTAAGAAGAAAAGGAAGATGAAAGAAGGGGTCACCTCGAAAGCCGCTGAGGGCCTGACTTCGAGCGAGCACTGCCGCCGCTATCAGTAGGCGGACAGTCATCGTCCATTGGGTCTATAGGTTCATCGGCCATCTCGGGAAGATGGCCGGGAGGGGAAGCTTCCGCCTCCGGTGAACGGCCAGATGTTCGGCTACCAGCGGTGCGGCCAGGCGAAACGGATGACGGCCTGGGGCGGCAACCGCTGGGTGGCGCAGGAGAAGAAAGGCGCCGTGGCGGAGAAGGAGAACTGTGCTTCCTATGAGCCTTCTTGGAAGGTCGTTTGGTGGAAGTACCGGTCGAAGGCTGGGAGGTCGAGGGACGTAGGAAGTCTGCACGGGACAGTTCCTTCTTGAAGGCCCGTGCATCTGACTTCTGGGTCTTCGTCTTAGCAGAAGCTGATGAAGGGGCTGGTGTCTGTGGGGTGATGGGAGGAAGAGGAGACGTCGAGCGCGTGATCTTAGCACTGGCCGAACGGACGACCGTGGTGCTGAAGGTCAGATCGCAGGTCTGGGTTGCCACCTCCCTGGTAGTCCGAGGAGAGGCGAGGACAGTACTGTATTTCCCCACTGGGAGCAGCGTGGGCTTCCTACTAGCCAATAGCTTGCGAGCAGCCGAGGTGGACACTTTTTCTTTGACCCGAATTTCTTGGATACAGCGTTCTTCCTTATAGACAGGACAGTCGCGGGAGGATGCGGCATGGTCACCCTGACAGCTCACACAACGAGGAGACGGAGGTGGACAGTCACCCTCATGGGCATCCCTGCCACAAGTGACACATTTAGCCGCATTGGAACAAGACTGTCGAGTGTGATTGAAACGCTGACACTGGTAGCAGCGCGTAGGTGTCGGGACATAGGGGCGAACAGAAATAACCTCGTAGCCCGCCTTGATGCGCGATGGCAGCGTAACACTATCAAAGGTCAAGAAAAGTGTCCGGGTCGGTACAAGGTCATTGTTGACCTTTTTCATGACCCTATGGACAGCCGTCACGCCCTGCTCAGCGAGGAAAGGTTGAATCTCCTCGTCAGTCAATCCGTCGAGTGATCGAGTATAGATCACACCACGAGATGAATTCAAAGTGCGGTGAGCGTCCACCCGGACAGGGAACGTGTACAGGAGTGTGGCCCGAAGCAGTTTTTGTGCCTGAAAGGCGCTCTCAGTTTCTAGTAATAAGGTACCGTTATGCAACCTGGTACAAGATTTGACAGATCCGGCTATGGCATCTACGCCCTTCTGAATAACGAAAGGGTTGACAGAAGAAAAATCCTTTCCGTCCTCAGATCGAGAAACGACGAGGAACTGTGGGGCAGGCGGTAGGACTTTTGTCACTGTTGGCTGGTCATGTTTCCGTTTTTGGGCAGAAGTCGAGAGAGATGGAGTGAAATCCATTGCGGAGGAATCCCCCATGATTGCCAGCGTCTCCGACGGCGCGCTCCTTCCTTGTGGGGACCCTCTCAGAGGGCACTCCCGCCTTAGGTGAATGTTTACACCTCAGGTCACACCTCCCGAGAAACAGACGGAGGGACCAATCGGCATGGTCAGAAGGTATCAGCTCAGGCAATCACCCCTCCCCGGGCCTGGCCTTTCCCAGGGGGTACGCGCGTGCCTTACATGTCTACCCAGGGCGGGGAATTACGCGTTACCCCGTCACCGGCTACGCGTGCGAACGCGTGGGTCGGCCTTCAGGCACGCACAGGGAGGAAGGAAGAAGAGGAAAAAGAAAAGAGAGAGGGAGAAAGAGGACAGACTGTCTCAAACGCCGAGGCGGAGACCAGAGAAGGCAAGGAGAAGAAGGCAAGGAGAAGAAGGCAATGAGAAGGCAAGGAGAAGAAGGCAATGAGAAGGCAATGAGAAGGCAAGGAGAAGAAGGCAATGAGGAGGCAAGGAGAAGAAGGCAATGAGGAGGCAAGGAGAAGAAGTGAGGGAAAGAGTAAGGAAGACAGTGAGGTGGAGAAGAGCAAAGAAATGAACCAACCAAAGGAAGGAAGAAACGAGAAGTGAAAGACCACAATTATAGGTCGTGGAACCGCCCGTCTCCGGACGAAGGCGCTAACTACCCCCGTGAGGGGGATGGACTCCTTGTAGTCGCCTCTTACGACAGGCAGGAATACCTCGGGCCTATTCTAATCCCCGGACCCGCAGGGGGGATTCAGAAATGTGTAAGTGAACACTTCACAAAATGGAAAAAATGTAGTACCCTATCAGTAGAATATGAACGACTCAAAGTTAAATCTGTCAATTCATACAAATACCTTGCACGCAACAATAGTATGGATACAGAATGGAACATCACATAGGCTCTGCGGTAGGAAAATCTGGTGGCAGACTTCGGTTCATTAACTGAACACTATGTAAGAGTTACCAGTCTACAGAATACTCATGTGACTCATCCTTTAACATTGCTCAAATGTGGGCGATTCATACTACAGGACTAATAAGTGATACCGAATGTACTAGAAAGTTGCGCAGGTCACACCAATATTCAAGAAAGGTAGTAGGAGTAATCCACTAAATTGCAGGCCCATATCATTAACGCCGATATGCAGCAGATTTTAGAATGTATATTGTGTTGGAACATTATGAACAAAACGGTCCATTGACACACAGTCAACATAGATTTAGAAAACATCGTTCTTGTGAAACACAACTAGGTCTTTAATCGTATGAAGTGTTGAGTGCTATTGACAAGGGATTTCAGATTGATTCCGTATTTCTGGATTTCCGGAAGGCTTTTGACACTGCACCATACAAGCAGCTTGTAGTGAAATTACATGCTTAATGGAATATTGTCTCAGTTACGTGACTGGATTTATTATTTCCTGTCAGAGAGGCCACAGTTCGTAGTAATTGATGGAAAGTGGTCGAGTAAAACAGAGGTGATTTCTGGCATTCCCCACGGCCCTTTTCTGTTCCTTATCTATATAAATGATTTGGGAGACAATATGAGCAGCTGTCTTAGGTTGTTTGCACATAACGCTGTCATTTATAGAGTAATAAAGTCATCAGAAGATCAAAACAAATTGCAAAACGATTTATAAAAGGTATCTCAATGGTGTGAAAATTTGCAGTTGACCCTAAATAAAGAGAAGTGTGATGTCATTCACACGAGTACTAAAAGAAATCCATTAAACTTCGGTTATACAATATATCAGTCATATCTAAAGGCTGTAAATTCAACTAAAGACCTAGGAATTACAATTAGAACAACTTAAATTGGAAGAAACACATAGAGAATGATGTCGGGAAGGCTAACCAAAGTCTGTGTTTTATTGGCAGGACTCTTAGAAAATGTAACAGATCTACTAAGGAGACTGCTTACACTACACTTGTCCGTCCTCTTTTAGAATACTGCTGTGCGGCGTGGGATCCTTATCAGATAGGACTGACGGAGTACATTGAAAAAGTTCAAAGAAGGGCAACACGTTTTGTATCATCGGGAAATATGGGAGAGAGTGTCACAGAAATGATACAGGGTTTGGGCTGGACATCGTTAAAAGAAAGGCGTTTTTTCGTTGCGACAGAAACTTGCCACAAAATTCCAATCACCAACGTTCTCCTCCGAATGCGAAAATATTTTATTGACACCAACCTACAAAGGAAGAAACGATCGCCACGATAAAATAATGGAAATCAGAGCTCATACGGAAAGATATAGGTGTTCTTTCCGCGCGCTATACGAGATTGGAATAATAGAGAATTGAAACATGTTGCAACCCTAGTAACTGGTACAAAGGGAAGGTGATCTGCCAAGCACTCTGCAGTGGTTTCCACTGTACTGGATCTACATGCAGAAGCATCATATTAAAGACTTTTTTAATTCATAACAATGTGAGGCCCAAGATAATTACTTTATGAAGACAACTGTATCTTATATGATGAAACAAAATTATTCCCTGTAAATAGCCTCTATTTCCTTATACAGGATGAGTCAGGAGGAAAGGTACATGCCTTGAGGGGCGATAGTATTTCTGATTGCGAACAAATAATGGCACACAAACATGTGTCCTGTCGTTAACAGTTTCCGAGGAAAGTAATGAAAACAATGGGAAACAGAACAAATGCAGGTGATTTATCATGCAGCTCTCGTAGACAGAGGCCGTGTTGCCGATCTGAGTTCATTCGCATGGTCCTTTACTTGAACGGACCTGTAAAATACGGGCTAGAAGTTCCTCCTCTGTGCCTACTCTGCACTCGAAGTCTTTGTCTCGAGCCAACCCCACAGATATTAATCGAACAGAATAAGATCGAGTAATCTCGGTCGTCAAGAAATGACTGCGACAGTGACCGATTTGATGTCGAGGACACATTTCGGTAAGGTACTGTGTTGCTGGCCGTACAGAACGTGCAGGAGCTCCGTCGTGCTGACAGTACGTACCACATTGTGATGCCAAAGGAATATCCTCCAAGAATTCTGGTGACACATTATGAAAGAAATCGAGATGGTTATGTAAAACAACTGAACCAATACCGTACCACACTGTAGTGTGCAGGTTTTCATCCGCTCACACGTGAGAGTTGCAAACGTTATTGATGCCTTTGCAGACAAATGTTGACTCGTCCGTGAGCAGGATACGTGGAATACAGAGTTCACTGGCAACGATCAACTGACAGAATTCCTTTTAATCGGCACCGTTTCCCGCACACAGACGTCGCACACTCGGTCGACGGTGCGGACGCAGACTCCGCTCCACGACTGTGGAATACCGAGCTGTGTACGTAGCCTTCTAGTGCCGGTAACTAGGTTGCATTCTACCGTTTCGAGAAAGTTGTCAATTTCACTAGGATCTCGTCAGAGAGGACGTTTGGATACTATACACAATGGGAAGCGTATAACGCTCACGCGATCTGACAAATACCTCACTAAATACCCTGCTACCTGGAACTCTGCAATTAGGAAACTGTCATTCCTACTCGCAAACAGTTGATCTGGAATTCCCATTGCCTAACCCGTAGACAAAGATTGTGTCACTATACTCTCCACGTGTGAAGACGTGTGGCATTTTCACTAGACTGACCGACACTGTTTCAACTGTACACGTAATAACACCGTCGTACACTGGTGCAAAACAGTAGTACTGAGACGGGAGGTAAACAACGTGTACACTTGCAGGACTCGACGCCCCACCACAAACGAGTGAAGTGTGTACCGAAACGGTCGATAAAGACACGCCAACGGCCACACTGCAGTGATAACACCGGTTCCCGTCAGATCGCCAAAGTTGAGTGCTGTCGCAGTGGGCTGTGAAATATGCTCACTTTTTCGTGAAATGTTTATAAGATGATATTTGACTTTTCTGTGTCGGCTTCAGTTATCTAGTGAGAGTAGGATTCCACAATGCTGTTTCGTCGGCTGCAGAAATGACCCGGTTCAATGCGTTTGCCTCATTTTTGGTGCTTCAAATACCATTTCTTCGAATGTGGTTCCTTCTCGATGTTTACATAAAAAAGTAGTAACATAATTCATTTTTCCTGTTCACTTGCAAATTATCATAACAGCGACCTGCACACTGTTCCACCATCACACACACGCACCGAGAGTTCACTACCGACTGACTACGGTCAAAGACGACTCCAGCGTCAAAGAAATTTCACACGACACACAAGCTTCCACTTGTGACGAAGAATATCAGAGAGACTGGTTACATCTACTAATATTAATCAATATGATGTCACTCTCAACCATATAAGCAAATTAGTGTAAAATAAAGCAAATTACAATTCACAATAAATATTCTGACAAAAATATAAGAAAAAATTTACAACCTCCCTCATTAGATTTGGTATCGACAAATCCGGTAGAAAATAACACGTCTCCCAGATCCATTACAGCTGGCACTCGGGCGGGTCACCGTCCGGGTCTGCGGGTCTGCCGATGCTGTCGGCGAGCAGGCTGCACTCGGCCCTCGTGAAACCGATCGAGGAGCTACTCCGCCGAGAAGTGGTGGCAGTGGTGTACTGACCGCGTGCCCCTCCGTTGCCGCATCCAGTGACACCTCGGGCCCGAGGACGACACGGCGCCCGGGCAGCACTGTCGGGCCTTCGAGGCCTGTTCGGATAGTGTTTGTCTTTTATGTAGCCTAACGTAAGTACGGTTCTATTCGTACACCAGTGCTGGCGAAGAAGGTCGTGCGACCGGTGCCCGTGATATTCGAACGACCGTATTTCGAGTACGCTTAAGAAAAGGGCGTATGTATATCTGAAGTTTTTTTGTCGGGAATCACCAATATTATCATTACTTAAAGATGCACCTTTCCTTCGAAATCGCCGCATATAGTTTTTTTGTATTCTGAAATTTGCATTCCAGACATATAGCTGTCACATACTGTGTTACATTATCATCAGCTGCTATTGTTTTAAAATAACTGATTCTAATTTACGTCTCAGCTATCTAAAACTTTAAACTGTATATCACACTTATATACATTGCACAAGATTTGATGGGCATAAAACCATATGTTTTGAAAGAGGCTGTTTCCACAGAAGTTAAAACCTATAGTATGTATGTGTTTAGATGAAAGCTATGGCAGAATAAAGATCAGCAGAGTACTGTCAGAGCATTTTGGAGTCAGGATTGGTCTTAGCCGAGGAGACACATTACTTCTGATACTTTTTAATTTAAGTTCAAAAAAGACAGACAGCAAACACAAAACATTAACCTCAACTGAAATAAGACTGTAATAAGCAAAAGAAGTTGCAGCTCAAAACCAAGTTCTTACAGAAATATCACAAGGAAAGCTGGGTTACAAAGTAACGAGGAGAGAATAGACTACATGGTCACGAGCAAGGCACCCGACGATCGAGGTCGGATAACAGTCGATTGATTCAGTTTAAAAAAAATAAAAGTAACTTAAGTCTTTGGAAAGCATCTTTAACAAATAGAACAGAGTGGAAAGGTGTGTCTAGGGACGGAGCTCACCAGTTTCATGCGGTACACGCAAACGACCGTCACTCACGTGCGAGCAGAATCTGCTTTCACCACCGAGTCCTCCAGGTGATCCTCCGAAAGCGTCAGTCGAACCGTGCAGGTCGACACGGAGGCACAAGTAGAGGACGGGCTATGGGTGTGCGTGACTGTACATACGCTCCAAGTAATCGCATCGGGACAGTTTGTGGTCGCACTCGTGTTGTCACACCTGTACTCGTCTACAGTGTGGAAGATGTACAATCTGCAACGGCTGCCTTTACACTACGACAGTCTCGGCAGGTTACCGTGCCGCACGTGACGTTCCGAACCTCGTATACGAGTGTGAGAATGCTCACGTGTCCGCTGCCGACAACACCGTAGCTCGGAGGATGTGGTACATCTGACTCTTACGACAGTTCTCCGAAACGACAGTATCGCCACTCGAAAAGTGATAACTTTATCTCTCTCGAACTTGCTGAGCAGGCCGTAGGGTGCACGAGTGCACCCTCGTGGCGTGGTGCCGGCTCACTCGACAAATCTTTGCCGTTACACCGAGACTCGGGCTACAGGCATTCCCTTTTAAAACGTAGACGTAGATGGCACTCTGGTAGTTATGCAGTGTACCCAGTTAAGTCCGTGTGAAATTCCAAACGGTAGTGCGATCTGACGGCGAGTTGCAGCGTCACAATTCTCGCAGTTTCGAAAACGGTTGCGTACGAGGTCAAAGTGCCGGCATCACTGCGGCGGGTATACTGCCTGTGAACTTAACAGTACGTTTCTGACACTCGGCGGAAAATGGCTGTACGGCAGCGAGGCGAGATCTAGTTTTGTGTTCGCGGGTAAGAATTCGTCGAATTCGAGCCGAATACCGAGAGGCGGGTTTCCGATCGCTCTTCCACGACAGCACCCCAGTGCGTGAAGTGAAGATCGTGCACGAGTTTTTGGCCAGCAAACAGATCGCAGTCCCGGATCACCCACCGTATTCACCATACCTGGCCCCCGAGAGAATTGTACTGCAATACTAAACGCATTTCCACAAAAGGGATAAAGTTATTGGTTTGAAACACTTTTAACCCTCAACACCTTTCTACAAAGTGCTCCAATTACAAATCGTATTGTCTCGTACATTCCGTTGTCGTTTTACAATTGTGAGCCCGAACCTACTCCTCCGTTACCGCTTCAGCTAACACGGTGATAAGTTTTGTCGTCACAACCACAAGTGAGCAGCGATAATATAAAATTAAACAGCGAGTGAGTTGAGAAAAAAATTCGATCTGTGCAAGGAAATGACCCAGATTAAGAGCTAAAACCACAATTCTACAATTAGGCAGTTGTGTACGAGGTAATTAGTAGCCAAATAAGCAGTTCATTGGGATCTGATGCAACTGCACAGTTTAATGCTTCGGGTGGGTCATTACTGTAGGGTAACACTTCCACATGGCAACAGAATGATATGATGAAAGATTGTTTTATTGTTGCTTACTTAAACAGTGCTTTAGCTCACATAATGCAAGTATGTTTTAGCACTGTTTAATTAAACTAAATTAAACTCTGCATTTGCTCGTACACGTTAACTTCCGTAACAAAGTCCACTATTCTTTACACATGAACAAATCACACACGTTACGAAAAATAGCACACCTGCTCGAAGGTTAGAAAGATTTCAGTTGTGTATCGATTCGGGGAGGAGGCTGTTTTGAATCGATACAGTGATTCTGTGAATGTAATTTGTGACTTAATTTTTATAGCCATAGTACTAACAGAACTGGAATAAACATCGTATGGCACTAGCATTTGAATGCAGCCAATTTGCCAATTACTTAGAGCCAAGTGGTTTATACAGTAACACGACAAGCTAGCCAGTGAGCCGTCATCCTCTAGACATACATAAGGGAACTTCACCAGCTTTGCCTAGTCACTGAAGATGGAGGCTTCCATCAAAAGCTCGAAATTTTATCAGAATTTGATATGTCAAGTGATCTGAGAACTTATGTTTGTAACTGAAGAAAGGCATTGTATATTATCAAAATGAGTTATTGTGCCAAACACATGAGGCAAATACCTAAGAAGACAGCATGAGATAGCTACTTTGGTTATGGGGGAAACGAGGGAATGTTGGTGGTGGTGGTGACGGTGGTGGTGGTGAAGTGGGGGGGGAGGGGGGGAGGGCACCACCACCCATACCACCACCTCACCATCCAACAGACTGTGAGCTCCTTTGCAGCTGGCTGGTATTTTAACTACGAGAGATATCATACAAACTCCTTCGACCACACAGTGACACTGCTCACACCGTCACAAGACTGACGTCATTCACTGTCATCCTGGAAAATTAGGGACTCTCTCGAGCAGACTTTTACGGGCCATTTCTAACCTGTAACGGAACGGGAACTTCGTCATCTGGCCTCAGCTCCGGCAGGGCCGTGACGCTCGCCTCCACGCGGCCCACTTTCTCCTCCCGCAGCGCTCCTCACAGGTGCATGGCGTACTGCTTCAACCTGGCTTCCGTGTACTGCAGGTCCTGGAGTGGGGTGGCCCAGTACAAGAGCCATTGCTGGCCGACAATAACTGAAAATGTGACGAGTATGTTAACAATTCGTACTCGAACTTACAAGTCTCTCTCTCTCTCTCTCTCTAACTGCAGGGTTGGATTCATGACTGGAAATGGGAGAAAAAAAGATCCTATGAACACATGTTCATAAATGTATCATTGCCACGGTAGATGGTGGTAACGAATGACAGTTCCTCTGAGCACACATCACATGTTCCTTATGTCTTGTAGATGATAGGGACAGTAACGGTTGTCGTGCTGGATACACAAAACCGTACTCTGGCTTACACCGTGTTGGTAGGCCACTTGCTGGGAGCATGTACTACGGTTCATCTCAATATACCACAGAACCTGGTCCTCCAAATCTGGTGTACGCACGGTCCGCCACCTCCCTGCACCTTCGTCTGTCTAAAAGGACCCCCGATCACACAAATGCCCAAAAAGGGCTCGAAACGTTGTGTGATGTGGTCGGTGTATGTGAAGATACTCATTTTGGTTTAGCCGTGCTGCCTCTCGAACATTTCCATCTGCTCGGCCATACACGATCACTATCTCAGCTCGTTCCTGAGACCAAAACCGGGCTGTTTACGGTGTCCTGCGTCAATCACACAGCCTGCAACATGTGGCATCTGGTCAGACGAACTGGCATTCGTCAGTACCATCTACTGTGGCAATGGTGCACTTCCAGACATATTCATAGGACCTTTTTTTATTTCATTTCCAGTCTGGAATCTATTCCTGCAATTTTTCAGTTTCATAAATGTTCACCACACATAATTAAAAAATCAATATTCTGCCGGGTTTGACTTACGACAGGTTTGATGCAGCCAGGCACGAGCTCCTCTCTCGTGTTAACCTCTTCATTTCAGGCCAACACCTGCATCCGACATCCTCAATTAATTACGAGGTATTTTTCAATCTCTGTCTCACCCTCCAGTTTTTACCCTCTGCAGCTTCCTCTAGCAGTACAGAAGTTACTCCCTGATATCTTAACAAGTGTTCAATCATCCTTGTTAGTGTTCTCCACACATTCCTTTTCTCAATGATCCTGCAAAGAACTACACTATTCCTTATCTTATCACTCCATCCAATTTTCAACATCTTTCTAACACTTCACTTCTTTTCTGATTTTCTCAGAGTCCATGATTCACTACCATACAATGCTGTGCTATAAACGAATCTCTCACCATTTCTTCCTCGAATACATGAACACAACACCAGGAAAAACGCAAACCTGCATGTTATACGTACAAACACTCAACTGCGTAAAAAGGGAGTTTTCCACATGGGCCTCCAACTGTTCAACAATCTTCCCACTATTATTAAGTCCATCGAAGACAACATAAAATTTAGCAAAGCCGTGAAATCATATTTGTTGTGTCACTGTTTTTACTCTGTAAATGAATACTTAGAACAGTAATCTTGCTGTTTGTGTTAAATTGAAAACATTGAGCAATATAATACATTAGGACACTATAGGCCTATGTTAATATATGTTAACGGTGTTAAATGATATTTTCCAACATCTGCAACACACTGTGTACCATCGAATCACATGTAATAAATAAATAGATTAAAGCCAACACTTGACACTAGCAAATTTCTCTTGCTCAGGAATGTCCTTTTTAACCATGATACTCTGTTTTTAATATCCTACTTCCTTCAACTAACATGTTTTATTTTGCTTCCATAACAGCAGAATTTCTTCACTTCATCTGCACGGAAGTTCCCAGTTTTGGTGGTAAGTTTCTTTAACTCGTTTGTACTATTCCTCACTGCTTTCATCTTTCTTCAATATACTTTCAATCAATAGTCAGTGCTCATTACACTGTTTTGCAATTCTTCATCACTTTCCCTGAGGATAATAAAGTCTTCAGAAAATCTTATTGATATGCTTTAACCCTGAAATGTAATCCCTCTCTCAAATCTTTCTTTTATTTCTGTCGTCACTCCTTCTACGTACAGATCGAACAGTAGGAGCGAAAGATTGCATTCCAATTTTATCCCATTTTTAATACGAGCACTTTGTTCTCGATCTTGCATTCTTATTGTCCCTCTCAGTTCTTCAAACATCTCGCACCATTTTACATTGCCATACAATTTTTGATACCGATAAAACGACATCTCAATATTTCTCAAGTCTCAACTCGATTATCGAGAGCTACTCGTAACTGCCTTTTTGGCACTTTTACCTTTCCGAATGCAAAACATTTCACCATGTAACAGATCCTCAATTTTCTCTCCCATCGGTCTGTACGTTATTCTCGTCTAAAACAGAAATGTGGACACACACGTATTAAACAGTCCTAGCTTTCTGGCTAGTCAGTTTCTTCTTCGCAGACGGCAGATGGATAGATTCGGGACGAGAAGACAGCTCACTCAGACTTGCCTGGTGTCGTTACTAGAGGGAAAAAAATTATTTTCCTCCTTCCTAAAATTCCAGACCGATCACTTCTTATCTCACACACACTACCTCTGCCGCAGCTGGCGCTCCCCCTTTCATTCCCGGGATCTGCTAATGCACACAGTGTGGTTCTCTTCAAAGCCCGCCCTCACTTACGGCCTGGGTTCCGAACAACCTGGCCGTGCTTCCCTGCCTTATCCACCTCATCCCTCTGAGGAAGGAACTCACAGTTACACCAACAAGGATAGTTTTTCTTCAATTTTGCTAATGTATTTCCAATACTCAGTTCCACCACCTGGAGGTAAATACGGTATTATACAGCCGTTCTCTCTTTGTAATTTTGTATTTTTCTGAAATAAATTATTCTCAAAACAGCAAAATTATTAGTTTTGCTATGCTACACACGCTGTAACGGAACAGTTTTACATTTCATATTACACAAGAACCTTGTTTATCTGGCCCTCATTAATGTGGATTTCCAGTTTGTTCCAATTCGATGGAAGATTGAAAAAACTAACAGTTTACCTTGAATGTGCTTTTCTCTTATTGCAAAAATAAAAGGTTTGTATATTGTAGTACATATCACAGTTTTTGCATTTAGGACAATATTTCTGGATTATCCAAATTTTCAGTAAACCATATCCTACCTAGCCCGGGTAAATGAGAAACAGTTACTGCAACATCACACGCCGGTGTACGATTTCTGGTGTTTTAGCAGCACCATGACGAGCTGTGGGTTAACACAGCTGTCAGCTGCATAAACAGAGAGCCGAGCAGACTGCCCTTTGCCGCGCGTGTTGCCGCAACTGCGAATTGGGTACACAAATCGTTGCCTGTGCCAGAGTGGCAGGGGGAAGTAACAACAAACTGAGTCACACCGGCAACTTACGCAGCACACTGACAGGAGACAGTAAATACAGTAGATGGCTCTAAATTTTTGGGTGTACATATCAACAAAAAGAAATATATTACTGAACATCTGAAACAATTAAGTGCAGCTAACTTTGCTCTTCGTATAATCGGTAGTCTCGGAAACGAGTGAATCGATCCTCTTGACATATTTTGCATACTGCCCTTCAATAATGCCTTACGGAACAATTATGTGGGGTAACTAACTGCCGAGAAAGAAAGCACCGATTGTACTAAAGTGAGCAGTAAGGACACTTTGTGGTGTTCAGTAGTGGTCCTCCTCACGTAGGTACATCTGAAAGGAATTTGGCATTTCGGAGGCAACATCACAATACATACATCCACTAATGAAATTTGTCATAAACCATCCATCCCAAAATTCAGAAGAATAGTAATGCCCATATCTACTACAGAGGAAAGCCTAGAGCTGTTGGTGGCTCACAAAGAAGCTCCAGATGCAGCATTTGCCCAAATATAAAATGTCTGACAGGTAACAATGGCCATTGTATGTTGTTGTTGTTGGTGGTGGTGGTCTTCAGTCCTGAGACTGGTTTGATGCAGCTCTCCAGGCTACTATGTCCTGTGCAAGCCTCTTCATCTCCCAGTACCTACTGCAACCTACATCCTTCTGAATCTGCTTAGTGTATTCATTTCTTGGTCTCCCTCTACGATTTTTACCCTCCATGCTAAATTTGTGATCCCTTGATGCCTCAGAATGCGTCCTACCAACCGATCCCTACTTCTAGTCAAGGTTTGCCACAAATTCCCCTTCTCCCCAATGATATTCAGTACCTCCTCATTGCTTAAGTGATTTACCCATCTAATCTTCAGCATTCTTCTGTTGCAACACATTTCGAAAGTTCCTATTCTCTTCTTGTGAAAACTATTTATCATCCATGTTTCACTTCCATACATGGCTACACTCCATACAAATACTTTCAGAAATGACTTCCTCACACTTAAATCTATACTCGATGTTAACAAATTTCTCTTCTTCGGAAACGCTTTCTCGTCATTGCTAGTCTACATTTTATATCCTGTCTACTTCGACCATTGTCAGTTATTTTGCTCCCCAAATAGCAAAACTCCTTTACTACTTTAAGTGTCTCATTTCCTAATCTAATTCCCTCAGCATAAACCCTCGTTTTGCTTTTGTTGATGTTCATCTTATATTCTCCTTTCAAGACACTGTCCATTCCGTTCAACTGTTCTTCCGGGTCCTTTGCTGTCTCTGACAGAATTACAGTGTCATTGGCGAACCTCAAAGTTTTTATTTCTTCTCCGTGGATTTTAATTCCTACTCTGAATTTTTCTTTTGTTCGCTTTACTGCTGGATCAATATACAGATTGAATAACATCGAGGATAGGCTACAACCCTGTCTCACTTCTTTCCCAACCACTGCTTCCCTTTCATGCCCCTCTACTCTTATAACTGCCATCTGGTTTCTATACATATTGTAAATAGCCTTTCAATCCCTGTATTTTACTGCTGCCACCTTCAGAATTTGAAAGAGAGTCTTCCAGTCAACACTGTCAAAAGATTTTTGTCACACAAATATCTATGTATTTTGCATGTTAATATTGCATAAAAATCTAGGCTATTTTTAGAAGTCATCTGATTGGCATGAAGGAGCTATTGTATTTATCTCAATTAGTTAGTTAGTTACATGTTCCATAGATTATTTGAATGATTCTTCTGTTGAAATGATGTGAAATGAGTCAGTTTACAGAATATGTATATGAGGTCTGTTCAAAAAATTCCAGAACATTCATAATTTCGCGCCAATGGCGTGTTGAGCAAAGTGCAGTTGGCATCCCTGTATGTACTGGTGTTTAATATGTAACTGCCGGAAGTTTCATTGTTAGTTATTGTTCAGTGCTGTATTGAGTAGAACACAGTGTCGCACAGTTAGCATATTTCGAGATAGCAGAGTTAAAGGAGCGATGTGTCTGCATTAAATTGTGTGTGAAGTGGAAGAAAACCTTTACAGACACACATCAAATGATGAAGGAAGCCTACCGTGTTACAAATGGTTCACACAGTTTAAAAATGGACAGATGGAAGTTAAAGACGACCATCGTTTAGGATACCCTTCGACGTCTACTGACGACGCTCGTGTCAGGAATGTCAGTGAAATTGTGTAACGATCAAAGATTGACTGTCTAAGAGATTGCAGAAGAATCGTGTCATGAAATCCTGACACAGAATCTTGGAATGCATCTTGCTGCCGTCAAGTTCGTTCCACGACTCGTGGGTCGAGACCAGGAAGACTTCATCCCACAATCTGCAAAGAGCTTTTGGATCACACAAATGAGAACGAGATGTTCCTTATGCAAATCATAACTGGTGAGGAGACATAGGTGAATGATCATGATGTTGAGACCGAGGTTCAATCTTTGCAATAGGTCAGGAAAGGTTCTCCAAAGCCGAAAACAGCTTGTCAGGTCAGGTCAAATGTCGAGGCCATGCTGAGAGTTTTCTTTGACTTAGAAGGATTAGTTCATCACAAATTCGTGCCACAGGGGCAAACTGTTAATTGTTGGTAGTATCGAGATGTGTTGCAACGCCTGCAAGAAAATGTGAAAAGGAAACGGCCTGAAACGTGGCGAAATAGTTCACAACTTTTGTATCACGATAACATGTTCGGATATTCGTCACTGTTGGTGCACAACTATTGCACAAAAAACGAAATCACTGTGTTGCCTTATCCTCCATACTCTGTAGAACTGGCTCCTGTGAACTTTTTTTTGTTATTTCTAAAGTTGAAAATCCCAATTAAAGACGAAAGTTTGCAACAATAGGCGGGATAGAAGAAAATTTGCAGACGGTGCTTTGCACAATCCGGCAAGAGGCGTACAAAGACTGCTTCCAGAAGTGGAAACGGCATTGGGAGTGTCGTATCAATTTTGGGGGAGAGTATTTCGAAAGAGAACGTGTAAAATACGCAAAAGGTAAGCATACAACATTTCTATGGACAAAGTAGTGGAATTTTTTTAAAGAGACCTCGTAAAAGGTAGTGTTAATGTCAACATCAATGGGCAAACTGTTCTTTAGCCATATTCATGCAACTACACTAAAATGCTATTTTTTACAAACTGCCAGTTTTTAAACAGAAATTAATCTTAGAAGGAGCTGTCCAGGATAAATGATTTTAGGTTAGATATACAACTTGCAATCGTTTATCCGGGACAACTCCTTCTGAGATTAATTTCTATTTTAGGTTACATATACAAATTGCCCCCCACCCCATCAACCATGGACCTTACCGTTGGTGGGGAGGCTTGCGTAGCTCAGTGACACAGATAGTCGTACCGTAGGTGCAACCACAATGGAGGAGTATCTCAAGAGCGGTTCCTGAAGAGGGGCAGCAGCCTTTTCAGTAGTTGCAGGGGCAACAGTCTGGATGATTGACTGATCTGGCCTTGTAACACTAACCAAAACAGCCTTGCTGTGCTGGTACTGCAAACGCCTGAAAGCAAGGGGGAAACTACAGCCGTAATTTTTCCCCAGGGCATGCAGCTTTACTGTATGGTTAAATAATGATGGCGTCCTCTTGGGTAAAATATTCTGGAGGTAAAATAGTCCCCCATTCGGATCTCCAGGTGGGGACTACTCAGGAGGACGTCAATGTGGACGGCACTCTAGGTGTCTCGACATCTTCTGGGAAAGGTAAAAAGAATGAAACTAGAGGAGTTGGTAAAACTACTCAGTTTGTTCTTATTCATGGACCTACTTTATTTTGTGGTGCGAGGTTAAACTTTTCTTAATGAAAGTTTCTTCTTCCTCTAGTTTGGGTAACGGATGGCTAACTGTAGCTTTCGTTGCTTGTAACAATGCAGGTAGACCAGGTTTGGAATCCTTTGAAACTAGGGAAATCTTAGCTTACTGTACTATACCTGTTTCTGAGATTATCATTGCTAGTGAGGGTTCCTACCTTTTTCCGCACGGGAGTTTGTCTTTGTCTTGTCGTAGACATTGTAAGACAAATTCTGACTCTAGCGTTCACTTGTGGGTGAAGGCTAGTGGTCCTTCTTCTTTGGAAGATTGTTGCATTGTTGGTGATTGTACTTAATATAATCATTGAAAGTAGGAGGAAGAAGGAGGAAGAAAACTGGCGTTCTACGGATCGGAGCGTGGAATGTCGAATCTCTTAATTGAGCAGGTAGGTTAGAAAATTTAAAAAGGGAAATGGATTGGTTAAGTTAGATATAGAGGGAATTAGTGAAGTTCGGTGGCAGGAGGAATAAAACTTCTCGTCAGTTGAATACAGGGTTATAAATACAAAATCAAATAGGGGTATCGCAGGAGTAGGTTTAATAATGAATAAAAAAATAGGAGTGTGGGTAAGATACTTCAAAGAGCTAGGTGAACACATTATTGTGGCCAAGATAGACATGAAACCCACGCCTACTACAGTAGTACAAGATTATATGCCAACTAGCTCTGCAGATGATGAAGAAATTGATGAAATGTATGATGAGATAAAAGAAATTATTCAGGTAGTGAAGGGAGACGAAAATTTAATAGTCTTGGGAGACTGGAATTCAAGAGTAGGAAAAGGGAGAGAAGGAATCATAGTAGGTGAATATGGATTGGGGGTAAGAAATGAAAGAGGAAGCAGTCTGGTAGAATTTTGCACAGAGCATTACGTAATCATAGCTAACACTTGGTTCAAGAATCCTGAAAGAAGGCTGCATACATGGAAGAGGCCTGGAGATACTGGAAGGTTTCAGGAAGATTATATAATGGTAAGACAGAGATTCTGGAACCAGGTTTTAAGTTGTAAGACGTTTCCATGGGCAGATGTGCTCTCTGACCACAATGTATTGGTTATGAACCGTAGATTAAAACTGAAGAAACTGCAAAAAGGTGGAAATTTAAGGAGAGGGGATCTGGATACACTGAAATAACCAGAGGTTGTAGAGAGTTTAAGGGAACGATTCACAGGAATGGGGGAAAGAAATACAGTAGAAGAAGAATGGGTAGAGTTGAGGGATGAAATAGTGAAGGCAGCAGAGGATCAAGTAGGTAGAAAGATGAGGGCTAGTAGAAATCCTTGGGCAACATAAGATACATTGAATTTAATTGATAAAAGGTTAAAATATAAAAATGCAGTAAATGAAGTAGGCAAAAAGGAATACAAACGTCTCAAAAATGAGATTGACAGGAAGGGCAAAATGGCTAAGCAGGGATAGCTAGAGGACAAATGTGAGGACATAGAGGCTTATCCCACTAGGGGTAAGATAGATACTGCCTACAGGAAAATTAAAGAAACCTTTGGAGAAAAGAGAAGCACTTGTATGAAAATCAAGAGCTCAGATGGAAACCCAGTTCTAAGCAAAGAGGGGAAAGCAGAAAGGTGGAAGGAGTATATAGAGGGTCTATACAAGGGCGATGTACCTGAGGACAATATTATGGAAATGGAAGAGGATGTAGATGAAGACGAAATGGGAGAAACGATACTGCGTGAAGAGTCTGACAGAGCACTGAAAGACCTGAGTGGAAACAAGGCCCCAAGAGTAGACAACATTCCATTGGAACTACTGACGGCCTTGGGAGAGCCAGTCCCGACAAAACTCTACCACCCTGTGAGCAAGATGTATGAGACAGGTCAAATACCATCAGACTTTAAAAAGAATATAATAATTCCAATCCCAAAGAAAGCAGGTGTTGACAGATGTGAAAATTACCAAACTATCAGTTTAATAAGTCACAGCTGCAAAATACTAACGCGAAATCTTTACAGATGAATGGAAAAACTGGTAGAAGCCGACCTCGGCGCAGATCAGTTTGGATTCCGCAGACAGGTTGGAACACGTGAGGCAATACTGACCCTACGACTTATCTTAGAAAATAGATTAAGGAAAGGCAAACCTACATTTCTAGCATTTGTAGACTTAGAGAAAGCTTTTGACAATGTTTACTGGAATACTCACTGGAATACAAAATTATGGCTGTAGTTTCCCCTTGCTTTCTGCCGTTCGCAGTACCAGCTGTACCAACACAGCAAGGCCGTTTTGGTTAGTGTTACAAGGCCAGATCAGTCAATCATCCAGACTGCTGCCCCTGCAACTACTGAAAAGCCTGCTGCCCCTCTTCAGGAACCACGTGCTTGTCTGGACTCTCAACAGATACCCCTTGTCTGGACTCTCAACAGATGCCCCTCTGTTGTGGTTGCACGGTACGGCTATCTGTTTCGCTGAGGCACGCAAGCCTCCCCACCAACGGCAAGGTCCATGGTTCATGGGGAAGGGGGGGGGTTATGCTGAGGGAATTAGATTAGGAAATGAGACGCTTGAAGTAGTAAATGAATTTTGCTATTCAGGGAGCAAAATAACTGATGATGGTCGAAGTAGAGAGGATATAAAATGTAGACTGGCAATGGCAAGGAAAGCGTTTCTGAAGAAGAGTAATTCGTTAACAGCGAGTATAGATTTAAGTGTCAGAAAGTCGTTTCTGAAAGTATTTGTATGGAGTGTAGCCATGTATGGAAGTGGAATGTGGATGATAAATAGTTTAGACAAGAAGGGAATAGAAGCTTTCGAAATGTGGTGCTACAGAAGAATGCTGAAGAGTAGATGGGTAGATCACATAACTAAAGAGGAGGTATTGAATAGATTTGGGCAGAAGAGAAATTTGTGGCACAACGTGACTAGAAGAAGGGGTTGGTTGGTAGGACATGTTCTGAGGCATCAAAGGATCTCCAATTCAGTATTGGAGAGCAGCGTAGAGGTTAAAAATAATAGAGGGAGACCAAGAGATGAATACAGTACGCAGATTTAGAAGGATGTAGGTTGCAGTAGGTACTGGGAGATGAAGAGGCTTGCACAGGATAGAGTAGCATGGAGAGCTGCATCAACTCAACTCGATATACAAACAATGGAAAGTTCAGACAGGACTATCAACAATATTGTACTAAGGTGACACAAGTCAGGGGACAGCGATACAAACGTCTACAAATGACGGTAGGATTGCACGAATGAGGTAGAAAATGGCATTGTATTGGCATTCGTACTGAGGTGATCTTGTAAAGAGGTTTCCAAAGTGGTTATGGCCGCACAGTGGGAATAAACAGACTTTGATCACCGAATGGAATTGGAGCTAGACGCACAGGCCATTCCATTTGGGAAATTGTTAAGGAATTCTATATTGTGAGACGCACAGAGTCAAGAGTGTGCCAAGAATACCAAATTTCAGGAATTACCTCTCACGGTGGACAAACGCAGAGGCTGAAGGCCTTCGCTCGATGACAGAGCAGCCACATTTGCTTACAGTTGTCAGTGCTAACAGACAAGCAACATTGTGTGAAATGACTGCACAAATAAATGTCGGGCATGCGACGAACATATCCGTTAGGACAGTGTGGCGAAATTCGGCATTAATGAGAGACAGCAGCAGACGACTGACCCGAGTGACTTTGCCGACGGCACGACATCGCCTACGGCGCCTCTCCCGGGCTCGCGACCGTATCGGTCGGTCTCTAGGCGACTGGAAAAGTGTGGCCCAGTCAGACGAGTTCAGATTTCAGATGGTTAAAGTCTATCGTACGGTCCGATCGTGGTGCAGATCCCTCGAAGTCACAGATTCGTGTTGTCGACAAGGCACTGTACTATCTGTTGGACACTCCATAATGGTGTGGGCTGTGTTTACGAGGAACGGATTGGGTCTTCTGGTCCAATTATGCCAGTCACTGGCACTGGAGATAAACTGCAGCCATTCGTGGACTTTACATTCTGAAAGTACTGTGAAATTTGTACGGATAACAATCTGCCATGTCACGGGGCCACAAATGTTTGCAATCGGTTTAAGGAACATTGTGCACAATTCAAGCCAATGATTTGGCCACCCACATCACCTGACATCAATCCCGTGGAACATTTATGGGATATAACTGAGAAGTTAGGTCAGGCACAAAATCTTGCACCAGCAATTTTGGACAGCTATAGAGGGAACACGGCTCAGTACTTCAACAAGGAACTTCCACCAACTTGTGAAGTCCACAGCATATCAAATTGCCGCATTACACTGCACAGAAGGTGGTCTGACAGAACTGTTGTGCCTGTGTGGAACCTAGTGTCGTCTTTCGACTGAGTAAGACTCTATCCTTTTC
Source organism: Schistocerca cancellata (assembly GCF_023864275.1). Lineage (NCBI taxonomy): Eukaryota > Metazoa > Arthropoda > Insecta > Orthoptera > Acrididae > Schistocerca > Schistocerca cancellata. The sequence goes on from NC_064627.1 coordinate 35,886,405, forward strand.
ATAATATTGAAAAAATAATGTATTTAATATAACAAAAATATTTTATTAAATATTTAACATAAAACTATAATTTCAACTGGAGTTAACTCCCGGATTACTCTATAGCCTACTATATTACCTTAATATTGAGAGGGTAAGGAATTCAGGTGAATTAATTCGGGAATTTACTCGTATGCATCGGAGGTGCAGAAATTTCCGTACCCTTGTCATTTATAAATGATCGAGTGTGTATAACTAATTTTATTATAAACCTAAAAACAAAGATGATGTGACTTACCAAATGAAAGTGCTGGCAGGTCGACAGACACACATACGAACACAAACATACACACAAAATTCAAGCTTTCGCAACAAACTGTTGCCTCATCAGGAAAGAGGGAAGGAGAGGGAAAGACGAAAGGATGTGGGTTTTAAGGGAGAGGGTAAGGAGTCATTCCAGTCCCGGGAGCGGAAAGACTTACCTTATGGGGAAGAAAGGACGGGTATACACTCGCACACACACACACATATCCATCCACACATATACAGACACAAGCTTGTGTCTGTATATGTGTGGATGGATATGTGTGTGTGTGCGAGTGTATACCCGTCCTTTTTTCCCCCTAAGGTAAGTCTTTCTGCTCCCGGGACTGGAATGACTCCTTACCCTCTCCCTTAAAACCCACATCCTTTCGTCTTTCCCTCTCCTTCCCTCTTTCCTGTTGCGAAAGCTTGAATTTTGTGTGTATGTTTGTGTTCGTATGTGTGTCTGTCGACCTGCCAGCACTTTTATTTGGTAAGTCACATCATCTTTGTTTTTAGGTGTATTTTTCCCTCGTGGAATGTTTCCTTCTATTATAACTGTATCATTAATTTTATTATAATTTTGATAATAATTAAATGGGACAACACTAATCAATGAAGCTGTTATTTGCGTGTAGATGATATCTTACATTCTTTAATTATTTGACTGAGGTACTCCTTGAGCAGCATGTGCCAGACGGAGCTCGAGTGCAGAAATCACTATGTTGCAGCATCTGCCGCACAGAACCACCGACGTTGTATGAAGTGACAAGGAGGATTCCATTCCTATTTACTTCCCTGTACGAGCAAGACGACAGTGCTAACAAAGAAGAGGATAAGAATTTACGTGAAGTTGTTAGTATGAGCTGAACTACCACTCATGCAGGATACTTGTGCTCGCATCTCTACATCTACATCAACGTGGATACTCTGCAAATCACATGTAAGTGCCTGGCAGAGGGTTCATCGAACCACCTTCACAATTCTCTATTATTCCAATCTCGTATAGCGCGCGGAAAGAATGAACACCTATATCTTTCCGTACGAGCTCTGATTTCCCTTATTTTATCGTGGTGATCATTCCTCCCTATGTAGGTCAGCGTCAACAATATATTTTCGCATCCGGAGGAGAAAGTTGGTGATTGGAATTTCGTGAGAAGATTCTGTCGCAATGAAAAACGTCTTTCGTTTAATGATTTCCAGCCCAAATCGTGTATCATTTCTATGACACTCTCCCACATATTTCGCGATAATACAAAACGTGCTGCCTTTCTTTGAACTTTTTCGATGTACTCCGTCTGTCCTATCTGCAAAGGATCCCACACCACACAGCAGTATTCTAAAAGAGGACGGACAAGCGTAGTGTAGGCAGTCTCCTTAGTAGGTCTCTTACATTTTCTAAGTGTCCTGCCACTAAAACGCAGTCTTAGGTTAGCCTTCCTCACAACATTTTCTATGTGTTCCTTCCAATTTAAGTTGTTCGTAATTGTAATACCTGGGTATTTAGTTGAATTTACGGCGTTTAGATTAGACTGATGTATCGTGTAACCAAATTTTAACGACTTTCTTTTAGTACTCGTGGATGACCTCACACTTTTCATTATTTGGGGTCAACTGCCACTTTTCGCACCATTCCGATATTTCTTCTAAATCATTTTGCAGTTTGTTTTGATCTTCTGATGACTTTTTTAGTCGATAAACGACAGCATCATCTGCAGACAACCGAAGACAGCTGCTCAGATTGTCTCCCAAATTGTTTATATAGATAAGGAACAGTAAAGGGCCTATAATACTACCTTGGGGAACGCCAGAAATCACTTCTGTTTTACTCTATGACTTTCCATCAATTACTACGAACTGTGGCCTCTCTGACAGGAAATCACAAATCCAGTCACATAACAGACGATATTCCATAAGCACGCAATTTCACTACGAGCCGCTTGCGTGGTACAGTATCAAAAGCTTCCGGAAATCCAGAAATACGGAATTGATCTGAAATCCCTTGTCAATAGCACTCAACACTTCATGTGAATAAACCCATGTTGACATTAGGGCAGGACGGAGAAAGAAAGTGGCTGTGCCCTTTCGCAGGAATCGTCCCAGCATTTCCCTTACGCAATTTAGGGAAATCACGGCAAACCTACGTCTGGATGACCGGATGCCGGTTTGAACCGTCATCCTGCCAAATGCGAGACCAGTGTGCTAACCACTGCACCACCCCATTTGGCTGTAATACAAGATCTTAATTTTGATGCAACAGGAGGCATCGAGAACACACAAAGTTGTGAACTTTTAAGACACACTGTGGCAAATTATTCTCAGCACATACATCCCTAGTCCTGAACTGGTGAAAGTCACGAGTAGTCTGAAAACTCTGCTGCACTGCCAATCTCAACAGTCCATCATGAAGCCTATTACTACAACGCTACACACTAAGTATTGTTACTGTATCTGTTTTGCTTTTGAGAACTGAGATCTCTCTCTCAGAAAATTAAGCAGAAGCATGTCCCTCATAACCCATCTAAAAGAGAGATTAACCATATGTTATTGCAGTAGAATGTGATTTTAAGAAAATTTATTGTCCTGTCTTCAACTTTTATGGTAGATCAAATCTGGATATTTTTCTAAGGGGTCAGCCTACTGAGGGTGCAAGGAAATATTAAGAGAGGTATAAAATTAATAATATCTAGTTATATGTAGCATAAAGCCAAAATGTGTAAAAACATAGTGAAATATGTAAAAACATGTTGTAATGAAATGAAATATATCAACACTGGCAACATAATGCATGAACAGTTACACATTTCACTTGTGAAGGTTTGGAGGAAAAGAATCAGGGCACCAGTCATAAGATAAAGCAAGTGACAGGCTTCAGTTTATTATCAAGGTACTGGGAAACTGCAGCTGTTGTACAAAGGACACTGCTAACAAGTCAATTCTGTGTCCCATCTTAGAATAGTGCACAAGTGCGCATGACCTCCATACAAAATAGGGCTCACTGGGAATATCGAAAATTGTAGCGTGTCAATTATTCGACGCACATTGTTCCTGGATAACTGAATGGTGTCAGATGAGTGTGTGTTCTTCCAAGTAATGCCTCTAATGCATTAGGTTCTAAATAGTAAATGAAACAAAACAATCGTGCTCATTTTGTCGGCTCCACGTTCTGCAGTGGGAGCAGATGACGCCAGCATCGTATACTCCCTCTGTGACGGAACTGATTAGCGCCAGCTGCAGAAAACCTTCCAGCTGACCGCCAGGAGATGCTACTGGGGTCACCGCATTGGTGACATTTAATAATTACACACTATTTTAGAGAAAAGGAAGTGTCTTCCGTGTCAGTTTGAGAGGAGTCAGTTGCGTGTTAGTAGCTAACGACACTATACGCACAGCTTTTATGTGACGTGTCAGTATTTTGAAGTTAATAAACTCCAACAAAACTGAAAATCTGAATAGAAAAATAATCACTGATTAATGTTTTCATTTTTGTTTGTTGAAGAAGATTGTTTATCGGAATTTCATGCAATTATAAAACAACATTACAAAGATTTACAAGGTGTTACAAAAAGGTACGGCCCAACTTTCAGGAAACATTCCTCACACACAAAGAAAGAAAATGTGTTATGTGGACATGTGTTTGGAAATGCTTACTTCCCATGTTAGAGCTCATTTTATTACTTCTCTTCAAATCACATTAATCATGGAATGGAAACACACAGCAACAGAACGTACCAGCGTGACTTCAACACTTTGTTACAGGAAAGATTCAAAATGTCCTCCGTTAGTGAAGATACATGCATCCACCCTCCATCACATGGAATCTCTGATGCGCTGATGCAGCCCTGGAGAATGGCGTATTGTATCACAGCCATCCACAATAAGAGCACGAAGAGTCTCTACATTTGGTACCGGGGTTGCATAGATAAGAGCTTTCAAATGCCCCCATAAATGAAAGAGGGTTGAGGTCAGGAGAGCGTGGAGGCCACGGAATTGGTCCGCCTCTACCAATCCATCGGTCACCGACTGTTGTTGAGAAGCATACGAATACTTCAACTGAAATGTGCAGGAGCTCCATCGTGCATGAACCACATGTTGTGTCGTACTTGTAAAGGCACATGTTCTAGCAGCACAGAAATCCCATATGAAATCATGATAACGTGCTCCATTGAGCGTAGGTGGATGAAACTAAAATGAGCTCTAACATGAAAATTAAGCATTTCCGGACACATGTCCACATAACATCTTTTCTTTATTTGTGTGTAAGGAATGTTTCCTGAAAGTTTGGCCGTACCTTTTTGTAACACCCTGTATGCAAAGTCAATCGTATAATCTGTGTAAATAAGAATCGTAATAACATGTCACCTGCAATACAATGCAATCTTCAAAATATCTTCGGAGCGGAAATATTAAGAGAATTGCCGTATGCGTCTGTGGATACAAAAAACTCAAAACTACAAGTACAGAATTTAAGTGTTTCCCTCCTATTAGCTCAGTTTCAAATGTGCCTAACAAGAACTTGGTGACGGGTGGGGAGCAAAAAACCAGCTACACAGAGAGGCAATGGTAAAATATCTGAAAATAGCGATCACTCCGAACACGACGAGAGTCGGCATCCACTTACACCAGTCTTGCCCTCTTACCACTACTGTGTTGCAGTGGGACCGGGTGACAAACAAGAATGGAACACTACAATATATATAAAGAAGGATCGCAAGAATGGTCACGGGTCGTTTGATGCACAGGAGAGCACCACAAACTGCCAATAACCTGAATTGGCTGGCACTCTAAGATAGGCACAAATTATTGCAAGAAAGCTCGTGTACAAAATTTCAGGAACTACACAGTGTCTGGCAAAAAGAGCTCTCGTATTTGGAGAGGTCGGTGTGTGAGCTGTGGCAGGGTTACCGATGTGGAGGCATATCGACTGATAGTAGCGTACGTGTCATTTTCAGTAGGAGCAACGGCTCGGCTATGTGAGCGTCACTTGTTTTTTGAGGAGGAGTATATTCGTAACGGTGGTCCTGCGGTTACCGCTCGGGGAACATTTCGCATTCGATTCGAAATTGGGCGATGCAGTTCTCTTCCTGCTAGAAAAACTGTCTGAGTTTGGGTATCAAACACAGATGAATCCTACAAAGAGATCTTCACATGCACCCATACAAAATGACAGCTACCCGAGAATTACGTGAGAGATTTTGAAACTCTCAGAGCACTGTACGAGGAAGTTCTTCATGACATTTGTCCTGGCAACATTTTGATTTCTTCTGGTGAGACCCACTCCCAAATAAAAAAAGTTCTGCTACTGCAAAAAACCCTCAGGAACTTCACCAACAAACACTTCACAGCATTCGTGTGACAGTTCTCTGCACTGTTACCGAGTCCGGTGTGTCACGTCCGCAGTGGTGTGACGGTAACAGTTAATTCAAATTGCTACTCTCTCATAATCTAAACCTCCCTCTGACCTACGTTAAACCAGTCTGTTGTGGAACACGAGGAGAGAGAAGTCTGGGTCCGACATGATGAAACCACAGATCACACTTCGCGGCATTCTCTAGAAATTTGAGGGAGCTGTTTTGTGGGCAATTTCTCTTTTCATGAGGAGCAATCACCTGATCAACTGACTTATCACCTTGTGATTTTTTTCTGTGGGGTCTCTCAAAGGCTCAAGTTCACAATCAGTGCCCCACAAAGCTGCAAGCACTTGACGAGGCAATCGTGCAGTGAGTAGCTGCAATGCCGGATATGGCTCACCACAATGACTCCGTCAATGTGTCAATAGTGGAGTTCACCACGTATTTTACACCGGTAGAAGGTAAGGACGGACAGTTTAAACAGCCTCAGTGAAATTAAAAGTGAAAGCAGCAACAATAAGAATTTTTCTCCCAAAAACATCTGAAGATGAACCTGAAAGGGTTCGAAAACCGGTTAATGTAATAAAGCATTATTAATGAGAAAGTGACTGGTTGCAGTTGTGTATAATTTATTTACATTAATATACAGTCACGGTTGTAAAATATCTGTAATGGATAAGCATAAAAAGTATTTTCTCTGTATCGTTCTTTGTTTGATTTTAAATATCGTTTGAAATACACGAGGTGTTTTTGCCAGACCCTGTAGTATTAAGTGAAAAATCTACAGACATTCTCCAGACCCCTACATATCATTCCCAACAAATTTAGATTATCTACAACCCACACAGAGGCATATCAGCACTCAATCTTCTCGCAATCCGTATGCGACACACGGGAGGAAACCCTAATGACTACGCACTCTCTGGCCTGTATTTCACAGTGTTTGCAGATGTGTTGTTACCTTAAATGCACTTGCGATCTTAAAACCTTTCTATAGCTTTTTAACAGTTTCGTTGTCTCGGAAAGCAGAATCTGCTTATCTAGGTTAATGAGCACTATCCTGCACAATACCAGTTGCAGGTTGTCTGCCTAACTGCTTCCAAGGGCAACAAAAATTTTATTTTCAAATTTCGTATAATTATTGACAGAATTTAAAAATATCAAACAATGGAATGCAGCTTCATCTGCACGAGACTGCAGTAGTGTGTGTGTGTGTGTGTGTGTGTGTGTGTGTGTGTGTGTGTGTGTGTGTGTGTGTGTGTGTGTGTTTACGACAAAGGCTTTGATGGCCGAAAGCTTATATTGTGACAATCTTTTTGTTGCGCCTATCTCTGACTCAGTACCTCCACTATATGGTGAGTAACAATACTGGCACAATAAGATAAGTATTACAGGTAGAAACTGTGTGTGTCTTGAGGCAGCATAACTGAAGGTGCACAAATACGAGGACTTCATTCATCCAGTATTTGAGGATGAGAGCAATTAAGGACTACCAAAACACCTTACATATAATTTCAAACCTCTACAAAACTTTTCCTCGCTCTTCGTACAGTTAAACTTCAGAATCGGGCATGGCGTTCTGTGCAGTATCCACGTATACCACTGCATGTACCCTCAAAATAACATCACTGTCAACATGTAGGATACATGAGGACACAAACAAGGAACTAACTTTTGCTTGAAATGGAGCACAAATGACTGACAGTATATTCGTACAGTGACACATAATTAAAGCACTTAGTGTCCGCCCTTGGTAGCCGAGTGGTCAGCGCGATAGAATGTCGTACCTAACGGCCCGGGTTCAATTCCTGGCTGGGACTGGTTGTCGTGTTGTCCTCATCACCACCATTTCATCCCCACCGACATGCCAGTCGCAGGAGTGGCGTCAACTCGAAAGACTCGCACTAGGCGAACGGTCTACCCGACAGAAGGCCCTAGCCACACGGCATTTCCAAAGCAATTAGTGCCTTCCGACAAACTTGTTAAGCACAATTTCAAACCCTTTCTAAACTTTTTCTCATTAAAATGCTTAAAGACAAAAATTTAAGACATTAACTCCTTTGTAATATAATCGAACATTTGAAAATGTTTTATACTTGGGGGTTCAATTATTTGAAGAACTGAGGGTTTAATAGTATCCTGGTAAACACAGAGATGACATTTAAGTTGCAGACATGCACAATGTAAAGATTGTTACATATTCAGCTTTTGCCCAGAGCATTTTTCAGAAACAAAAACATACACACATTCACACAAGCTAGCACACCTCACATACATGTGACCACTATCTCTGGTTGCTCTGGCCAGAACGCAATGGTGTCATGTCAAACACAAGCGGCAACCTGGAGTGGGGTGGGGAAGTCACCGATGTCACTGGACTCCCCACTGTTTGTTTTTACAAAAATACGAAACTAATCTTATATGTAATTCACTACTATTAATTAGGATGTTTTACTTCGATACATTCAAAAGCTACCAGAATTTTTTTTGCAATATTTGTCTTCTCATTATTTGTAATACCTCTAAATTACACACAAATGCAACTTAGCCACTCAAGATCTTCATACCTAAATGTATCAAAAACTTACGATGAAAACAGAAAGCAGTCTTTGCAGTCAATGAATTTGAACTTCGAGTGTTCTGTGTACGACTAGTGTATGTTGTAGTCTGCAAGTGAAATGGTGCAAAATAGCTTTGTGACATCATCTCAGTGAACACCAGAATTGAAGAGTGACCACCAATGAAATTTCCAATTTTATTTTGCACTTGTAGAAGGTCAGGGCGGACAGTTAAAACAGCCTCAGTGAAATTAAAAGCAAAGGCAGCAACATTAAGAATGCAATGTTAAATGTAGATGAGAGAGGAGATTGGTGGAGGAGGAGGAACAGTCTGATGATGTGCTAGAAAAAGAAATTGGAGTCGATATGGAAGAGAGACAGGATACAATATCAGAGTCAGAATTTAAAAGATCCCTGTAAGATTTGACAATCAGCTAAAACACTCACACATGGAAATTGCACACAATCATTATACACAAAAGAATGGAATAGGAAACTGAGGAACTGTTATATTACTATCAGTTTGGCTTCACTAAAGGTAAAGGCACCAGAGAGACAGTCCAGATACTGTGCTTCATAATGGAACTGAGACAAACAAAAATCAAGACACATTCACAAGATTTGTCAACATGGAAAAAGCATTCAAACTGTAAAATAGTGCAAAATGTTAGAAATTTTGAGGAAAATAGAGTGAAACAATAAAGAAAGACACGATATATATCATACGTATAGGAACCGAGAGAGAACGGTACGATGGAAGAAACAAAGTACTCAGATTACAAAAGGGTGTAAGACGGGGATGCAGTCTTTCGCCCCTATTGTTCAATCTATAAAGCAAAAAAAGCAATTATGAAAATAAAAGCAAGGTTTACAAGTGTGATCAAAATTTGGTTTGAAAGTATATCAGAGATATTATTTGCTGATGACATTGCTGTCCTCGGTGAATGTGAAGCAGAATTATACGATATACTGAATGGAAAAAATAGTCTAATGAGTACAAAATATAGATTGAGAATAAACTGGAGAAAACGAAAAGTAATGAGAAGTCGAAGAAATGAGAATAGCGAGAAACTCAACATCAAAACTGGAGATCGTGAAGTAGACAAAGTTAAGGCACTCTACTACTTAGCAATCAAAACAACTCAGGGCAGACAAAGCAAAGGACGTACAAAGAAGACTATCACAGGAAAAAAAAAATGCATTTCTGGCCATAGAAGTCTACTACAACCAAACATCGGAAAACTGGAACAAAGGAAAATCCAAGCATTTGAGATACGGTGCTAAAGAAGAATGTTGAAAATTCTGTGGACTGCTAAGGTAGCTAAGGTAAGGAATCGGGAGGTCCTCTGCAGAAGCAGGGAAGAAAAGAACATATGGAAAACACAGACAAAAACAAGGGACGGCAAGATTAGACATATGTTAAGAAAAGTGCGTGTGTGTGTGTGTGTGTGTGTGTGTGTGTGTGTGTGTGTGTGTGTGTGTGTGTGTGTGAATTCCTAAGGGGCCAAACTGCTGAGGTCATTGGTCCCTAGACTTACACAACTTTAATTTATGCTAAGAATAAAACACACACCTATGGCCGATGGAGGACTCAAACCTCTGGTACGAGGGGCTGGGCAATCAGTGACGTGGCACCTCAGACTGTGCGGCCAGTGTTAAGACATCAAGGAATAACTTCCGTTATACTATAGGAAGCTGTACAGGGTACAAATTGTACAGGAAGACAGAGACTGCAATACACACAACAACAAATAATTGAGGACATATGGTAGAAGTGCTACTCAGAGATGAAGAGACTGGCACAGGAGAGGAAATCGTAGCAGCTCACATCAAACCAGTAAGAAGACAGATGACAAAGAGACAGGGAGAGAAGGGATGGAGAAAAAGAAAGAGGAGGGGGGGGGGGCAGAGAGAGAGAGAGGGGGGGATTCCACTCACTACCTTTGCACTAGCGTCCATAACTCCACTCTGAATCCAATGTCTATATTAATTATGCAGCCTACCTGCCTATCCATTCCACAAATCCCATTAACAAGGACAGCCTTCAGGGAAATGGAACAAGTAGAGTTGTACAGTTGTTGTTGTTGTTGTTGTTGTTGTTGTTGTCTTCAGTCCTGAGACTGGTTTGATTTAGCTCTCCATGCTACCCTATCATGTGCAAGCTTCTTCATCTCCCAGTACCTACTGCAGCCTACATCCTTCTGAATCTGTTTAGTGTATTCATCTCTTGATCTCCCTCTACCATTTTTACCCTCCACACTTCCCTCCAATACTAAATTGGTGATCCCTTGATGCGTCAGAATGTGTCCTACCATCCGATCACTTCTTCTAGTCAAGTTTTTTTTTTTGTTGTGGTTTTAGGGCGCAAAACTGCAACGGTCATTAGCGCCCGGTCCGGGACTTAAGAAACAGTAAAAAACCTAAAATAGAAACCAGCAGCAGTGGGAACGAAAGGCATAAAATTGGAGAAACTAAAAGCAGAAGGAAGGCAAAAAAATCCACTACAGAAAGGGGTTGGTCATCCCAAAAAAAAAACTTCAAATGACTGACGTCATTTCACTGGCACGAATGAACTCTAGAACGCGATCGGCTGATCGCGTGTCATCTGATAAAATTGACGATATATCAGGCGACAGCTGTAGACGGGCGCGTAACAGAGTAAAATAGGGGCACTCAATTAAAAGGTGTCTTACCGTCCACAACTGAGAGCAGTGGGGACAGAGTGGGGGAGGATCGCCGCTTAAAAGATGTCGATGGCTAAAAAGACAGTGCGCTATCCGGAGTGTAGTTAAAATTACCTCCTCCCGACGACGCGGTCGGGAGGAAGAGGTCCAAGCACAAGGAAGGGTTTTTACGTCCCGCAATTTATTTTGGGGAAGTGTCGACCAGTGAGCGCGCCATGAATGAACAACACGACGACATAAAACGCTCCGGAGATCGGCGACGGGAATCGATTGAATTGCTGGCCGAAGAAGAGAGACTGCAGCCTTGGCTGCAATATCGGCCGCCTCATTTCCGCAGATACCAACGTGTCCCGGGAGCCAGAGGAACGCCACCGAGACGCCCCCCAGGTGGAGCAAGCGCAGACAGTCCTGAATCCGGTGGACCAGAGGGTGCACAGGGTAAAGAGCTTGGAGACTGAGGAGAGAGCTGAGAGAATCGGAGCAGATAACGTACTGTATCCGCTGATGGCGGCGGATGTAGTGGACAGCCTGGAGAACAGCGTAAAGCTCCGCAGTATAGACCGAACACTGGTCGGGAAGCCGAAAGTGATTTGGGGTGTCGCCAACAACATAGGCACTCCCTATACCTAACTATGTTTTCGAGCCATCGGTGTAAATAAATGTGGCTTCCGTCATTTGTGCACATAGAGCAGCAAATGCCCGACGATAAACAAGTGAAGGGGTACCATCCTTGGGAAATCGACAAAAGTCACGGAGCAGGCAGATCCGGGGACGGAGCCAAGGCGGTGCTGTACCCCAAGTTGTCAAGAAGGTTTTAGGAAAGCGGAAGGAAAGAGAATGGAGCAGTTGACGGAAGCGGACTCCCGGTGGTAGTAGGGAGGAGGGGCGGCCTGCATACCCTACATCAAAGGAGGCGTCAAAAAAAATGTCATGGGCTGGATTAGCAGGCATGGAAGACAGATGGCTGGCATAACAGCTCAGAAGGACTGCTCGCCGATTTGACAGCGGAGGTTCAGCAGCCTCAGCATAAAGGCTTTCCACAGGGCTGGTGTAAAAAGCTCCAGACACTAAACGTAATCCACGGTGGTGGATAGAGTCGAGACACCGAAGAATAGACGGCCGAGCAGAGGAGTAGACTATGCTTCCATAGTCCAATTTCGAGCGCACTAAGGCGCGATTGAGGCGGAGAAGGACCACTCGATCCGCTCCCCAGGTGGTACCATTCAGGACACGGAGGGTGTTGAGGGATCGCAGACAGGGAGCCGAAAGATACGAAATGTGGGAGGACCAGCATAGTTTTCTGTCAAACATAAGACCCAAGAATTTAGCGACGTCTGAAAACGGAAGGTTGACAGGTCCTAGATGTAAGGAGGGTGGAAGAAACTCCTTACGTCGCCAAAAATTAACACAAACGGTCTTACTGGGAGAAAAACGGAAGCCGGTTTCGATGCTCCAAGACTGGAGGCGATCGAGACATCCTTGAAGACGTCGTTCAATGAGGCTGGTCCGTTGAGAGCTGTAGTAGATCGCAAAATCGTCCACAAAGAGGGAGCCCGAGACATCAGGAAGGAGACAATCCATAATTGGATTGATGGCAATGGCAAACAGTACAACACTCAGCACGGAGCCCTGCGGCACCCCGTTTTCTTGGGAGAAAGTACGGGAGAGAGTAGTATTCACCCGCACCCTAAATATGCGCTCGGCCATAAATTCGCGAAGAAAAAGGGGCAGCCGACCTCGAAAGTCCCAAGAGAACAGTGTGCGGAGGATACCTGTCCTCCAACAGGTATCGTATGCTCTCTCCAGATCAAAAAATATTGCTACTGTTTGGCGTTTCCGGAGAAAATTATTCATGATATAAGTGGAGAGAGCAACTAGATGGTCAACTGCAGAACGATGCTTTCGGAATCCGCATTGGGCAGGTGTTAAAAGACTGCGGGATTCCAGCCACCAAGCTAAACGGTAATTCACCATACGCTCCAAAATCTTACAGACACTACTCGTGAGAGAAATGGGGCGATAGCTAGAGGGGAGATGTTTGTCCTTTCCAGGTTTCGGAACAGAAACGACGACAGCTTCCCGCCATCGTCGGGGAAAAGTACTGTCGGTCCAAATTCGATCATAAAGGCGAAGGAGGTAACGCAGACTATGGGTTGATAAATGCAGCAACATTTGGACGTGGATACCATCCGGTCCTGGGGCGGAGGAGCGATAAGAAGAGAGTGCATGTTGGAGTTCCCGCATGGAGAAAACAGTATTGCAGCTTTCGCGATTTGGAGAGGAGAAAGCAAGAGGTCGCGCTTCCGCTGCACGTTTCTTCGGGAGAAACACTGGAGGGTAATTGGAAGAGCTCGAAATCTCAGCAAAGTGCTGACCCAATGAGTTAGAAATTGCGACGGGGTCCACTAATGTATCATGCGCAACAGTGAGCCCAGAGACCGGGGAGAAACGAGGCGCACCTGAGAACCGTCGAAGCCGACTCCAAACTTCCGAGGAGGGAGTTAAGGTGTTAAATGAGCTAATAAAGAATTTCCAGCTTGCCTTCTTGCTATCGCGGATGACGCGACGGCATCGCGCACGGAACTGCTTATAGCGGATACAGTTGGCCAAAGTAGGATGGTGACGGAAAATGCGAAGAGCACGTCGCCGCTCACGTATTGCGTCACGGCATGCCTCGTTCCACCAAGGAACTGAGGGGGCGCCGGGGCAACTCGGAGGTGCGTGGTATTGAACGTTCCGCAGCTGTAAGAATAACGTCGGTAATATGTGTGACCTCATCATCGTCGACGCTGGGAAAGCGACGGTCATCGAATGTCGCTAGAGACGAAAAAAGTGTCCAATCGGCTTGGGCAAACTTCCAGCGTCGCGGGCGCATATATGGCAGTTGAGGCTGCAGTCTGAGGACACACGGAAAGTGGTCACTCGAGTGTGTATCATCAAGGGCGAACCATTCGAAGCGCCGAGCTAGCGGAACAGTACCGACCGCAAGGTCCAAATGAGATGAATTTGTCGTGGAGGCAGTCAAAAATGTGGGGACCCCAGTGTTGAGGCAAACTAGATCCGCTTGGTGGAAGACGTCTAGCAACACGTGGACAAGGATGTGGAGATCCCCAAAGCGGGTGGTGGGCATTGAAGTCCCAAACCAGCAAATAGGGGGGTGGAAGCTGACCAAGAAGATGAAGGAGATCAGCTCGTGCCATTGGTGTGGACGATGGAATGTATACAGTACAAAGAGAGAACGTGTATCCGGAAAGGGAAAGACGGACGGCGACAGCTTGGGTCAAATGGTTCAAATGGCTCTGAGCACTATGGGACTCAACTGCTGAGGTCATTAGCCCCCTAGAACTTAGAACTAGTTAAACCTAACTAACCTAAGGACATCACAAACATCCATGCCCGAGGCAGGATTCGAACCTGCGACCGTAGCGGACTTGCGGTTCCAGACTGCAGCGCCTTTAACCGCACGGCCACTTCGGCCGGCGCGACAGCTTGGAAGGAAGTGTTTAAGGGGATTGGGTGATAATGGAGAGTATCATGGAGAAGAATCATGAGTCCTCCATGGGCTGGAGAGCCTTCAACAGAGGGGAGATCATATCGGATGGACTGAAAATGAGGGAGAACAAAGCGGTCATGGGGACGCAGCTTTGTTTCCTGAAGACAGAAGATGACCGGCGAGTAGGATCGTAAGAGGATCGACAATTCATCCCTATTGGCTCGAATGCCGCGGATATTCCAGTGGATAATGGACATGGGGTGAACAGAAAATGGAGGAATGTGACCAAAGTTGCTGTCAACTCAAAGACTGCTCGGAGCTAGCGACCGACAGCATGGAATGGCAGTCAGCCGAAGGCAGAGGATCCTGATCCATAGGTTGGTCAGGAGCAGCTCCTGCCACCAGCGATCGGCCAGTTGACCGGCCACCAGCAGTGCGCCTCGGCGACACAGAAGATGGCCGAGGGCGATTTCCGCCAGGTGGTGCTGTAGATGGGACACGCCTTGGCGGAGAAGGAGAGGAACTGGGTTTCTTTGTAGCCTTCTTAGAAGTATGATGTTTAGATGAAGGAGGAACCGATGGTTGCGGTACGTAAAAACTCTTCACGAGTATGCTCTTTTTTGGAAGGCTTGGTGTCTGACTTTTGGGCTCGAGAGTTAGCAGAACCCGATGAAGGGTGAGCCATAGAGTGGGCAGGCGAAAGTGGTGAGGTTGAGCGGGCGATCTTTGCGCTGGCCGATCTGACGACCGTGGCACTAAAGGTGAGGTCGCAAGTCTGAGTGGCCGCCTCCTTTGTTGGCCGAGGAGAAGCAAGGACAGTGCTGTATCTTCCTGTCTGAGGCACGGTGGGCTGTCGACTGGCGAATAATTTTCGAGCAGCAAAGGTCGACACCTTTTCCTTCACTCTGATTTCCTGGATGAACTTTTCGTCCTTAAAAACGGGGCAATCTCGAGAGGAAGCAGCGTGGTCACCCATACAGTTGATGCAGCGAGGGGTTGGAGGTGGACATGCACCCTCATGGGCATCCTTGCCACACGTAACACATTTGGCCGGATTGGAACAGGACTGGCTGGTGTGATTGAACCGCTGACACCGATAGCAAAGCGTAGGGTTTGGGACGTAAGGGCGAACGGAAATTATCTCATAGCCTGCTTTGATTTTCGATGGGAGTTGAACTTTGTCAAATGTCAAGAAGACAGTGCGGATTGGAATGATGTTCGTGTCAACCCTTTTCATAACTTATGAACAGCCGTTACGTCCTGGTCAGACAGGTAGTGCTGAATTTCTTCGTCAGACAATCCATCGAGGGAGCGTGTATAAACGACTCCACGCGAGGAATTTAAGGTACGGTGCGGTTCCACCCGGACAGGGAAGGTATGGAGCAGAGAAGTACGCAGCAATTTTTGTGCCTGGAGGGCACTGACTGTTTCTAACAACAGGGTGCCATTCCGTAATCTGGAACAAGACTTTACAGGACCTGCAATTGCGTCGACACCTTTCTGAATAATGAAAGGGTTGACCGTGGAGAAGTCGTGACCTTCGTCAGACCGAGAAACAACAAGGAACTGTGGCAACGATGGAAGAACTGTCTGTGGCTGAGACTCAGTGAACTTTCGTTTGTGAGCAGACATAGTGGAAGGTGAGGAAACCATTGCGGAAGAATCCCCCATGATTACCAGCGTCTCCGATGGCGCGCTCCTCCCTTGTGGGGGCCCTCACTGAGGGCACTCCCGCCTTAGGTGATTGTTCATATCTCAGGTCACACCTCCCGACAAACGGACGGAGGGACCAATCGGCACTTTCGGAAGGTATCAGCTCGGGTAATCACCCCTCCCTGGGCCTGGCCGTTACCATGGGGTACGTACGTGTCCTACCTGTCTACCCGGGGCGGGGTATTACGCGTTACCCCGTCACCGGCTACACATGGAAGTGCGTGGGTCGGCCTTCAGACACGCACAGGGAGGAAATAAGAGAAAGGGAAAGGAAAGAAGAGGGGTCTCAAACGCCGCAGCGGAGAAAAGGGTAAAGAGAAGAGGAATCGAAAAGAAAAGGACAGAGGAAGGACGAAGACTTGCAAGTGTAGAAAGCAAGGAAGTTGGAACCGTTTCGAGCGTCCGTCTCCGGACGTAGGCACAAACCATACTCCCAGATGGGGAGAAAGGGAAGCAAAGAGCCAGAGGTGAGGGGAGGAGGGGTGAAGATGCGGGATGGGGAAGAATGCGGAAAGGGAAGGTATGCAGCCCGGAAAGGAAGGAAGGCCACATTAGCTCGGGGTCCCGTGCTCGCTACGCACGTATCCACAACAGAGTTGTGGACCCCCTGGGCGGCTATGGATATGGTGTCTGTTCTTTTGGACATGTCCGAAAGGACACTACGAATGTAGTGTGTGGATATACAAGGTGAGAATGTTGGTCTCGCTGGAGGCGTGCGCGAGATAGTCCCTGCAGTCGCACTATCCTCTGTGCCGTCATTGGCTCAGATGGATAGAGCGACTGCCATGTAAGCAGGAGATCCCTGGTTCGAGTTCCGGTCGGGGCACACATTTTCACCTGTCTTCGTTGATATATATCATCGCCACTCGTCTGCTGAAGGTATTAATACCATTCTAATTTCGAACTGGAAAAGGCCCTCCTGTATAAACAGTGTCTCTGAAGACCGATTTTTTTTTTGTTTCTTTGGTTATTAACGAGTGAAACTGTAGAACAATAGATGCACTGGGTCACATCTACACTGAAATGCCAAATAAACTAGTATAATAATGCGTATTCAAACACAGAGATATGTAAACAGGCTTAATATGGTGCTGCCGCCGGCAACATCTGTTTAAGACATGTGTCTGCCACGGTTGTTAGATTTTGAACGTAGTATTATACTCGGCGCAAGAGCGATGGGACATAGGATCCCCGAGGTATCGATGAAGTGGGGATTTTCCTGTACGACCATTTCACGAGGGTTCCGCGAATATCAGCAATCCAGTAAAACAACAAATCTCCGACATCGCTGCGGCCGGAAAAAGATCCTGCAAGAATGGGAACTGAAGAGAATCGTTCAGCGTGGCGAAAGTGCAACCCTTCCGCAAATTACAGAAAATCTCAATGCTTGACCATCAACAAGTGGCAGCATGCGAACCATTCAACGAAACATCATCTATATGGGCTTTCAGAGCCGAAGGCCCACTCGTGTACCCTTGCTGACAGCACAGCACAAAGCTTTACGCCTCATTTGGGCCCATCGGTACGAACATTGGACTGTTGATGGCTGGAAACATATTGCCTGGTTGGGCGAGTCTCACTTCAAAATGTATATAGAGTATGGACGTGTACGGGTATGAAGACAACATCATGACTCCATGGACCCTGCATGTCAGCTGGGGACTGTTGAAGCTGGTGGAACCTCTGTGACGTTGTATGGCGTGTGCATTTGGAGTGATGTGGGACCCCAGATACGCCTAGATACAACTCTGACTGGTGACACGTGCGTAAGCATCCTGTCTGATCACCTGCATCCACTCATGTCCATTGTGCATTCCGACGGATGTGGGAAATTCCAGCAGGACAATGCGACATCCCAGACAACCACAATTGCTACAGAGTTGCTGCAGGAACACTCTTCCGAGGTTAATCACTTCCACTGGCCACCAAACTCCCTCCTGTACGTTTCCAGTAAATTGTATAGCATTATCGAGCATATCTGGGATGCCTTGCAACGTGATGATCAGAGATCTCTGCTCCCTCGTACTCTTACGGATTTATGGGCAGCTCTGCAGGAGTCATGATGCCAGTTACCCCCTGCGCGACTTCAGCCATTAGTCGATTCCATGCCACGGCGTGTTGAGGCACTTCTGTGTGTTCGCGGGGGCCCTACACGGTATTTCTTTGGCTCTTCAGTGTAACAAATTACTTGTCAATGTGACAGCGTTACCAACATGTTTGAAATGGTTGTAGCACACGTTTCCCGTAAATTGTATAGCCGTTGTCGTATTACAATTGGTATCTGCGAATACATTTCATAATTCGTGACAGATCGTCAGGCGCGACTGCAGACGTCCGCAGCGTTTACCCAGGGGGCGTCTTGGCTACGGTAGCTCTGACGTCCACGAGAATAACCGGAGGTAGAGAGCGCAGCACGGCTAGATTGAAGGCCACTTTCAACTAGTGTAGCCAGAGGCGTCTCTTTTTAGAGATACTACGACTCGCCCCACGTAAGCTTTAAGCGGAAAGCCAAATGCTCCAACTTCTGGCCTCTGCTAACATTTCGAAATACACTATCCCATCAGTAAGTGTACAGACACCTATTGTTGTTGTTGTTGTTGTGGTCTTCAGTCCTGAGACTGGTTTGATGCAGCTCTCCATGCTACTCTATCCTCTGCAAGCTTCTTCATCTCCCAGTACCTACTGCAACCTACATCCTTCTGAATCTGCTTAGTGTATTCATCCCTTGGTCTCCCTCTACGATTTTTACCCTCCACGCTGCCCTCCAATGCTAAATTTGTGAACCCTTGATGCCTCAAAACATGTCCTACCAACCGATCCCTTCTTCTAGTCAAGTTGTGCCACAAACGTCTCTTCTCCCCAATCCTATTCAATACGTCCTCATTAGTTACGTGATCTACCCACCTTATCTTCAGCATTCTAATGTAGCACCACATTTCGAAAGCTTCTATTCTCTTCTTGTCCAAACTGGTTATCGCACATGTTTCACTTCCATACATGGCTACACTCCATACAAATACTTTCAGAAACGCCTTCCTGAGACTTAAATCTATATTCGATGTTAACAAATTTCTCTTCTTCAGAAACGATTTCCTTGCCATTGCCAGTCTACATTTTATATCCTCTCTACTTCGACCGTCATCATCAGTTATTTTACTCTCTAAATAGCAAAACTCCTTTACTACTTTAAGTGTCATTTCCTAATCTAATTCCCTCAGCATCACCCGATTTAATTTGACTACATTCCATTATCCTCGTTTTGCTTTTGTTGATGTTCATCTTATATCCTCCTTTCAAGACACTGTACATTCCGTTCAACTGCTCTTCCAAGTCCTTTGCTGTCTCTGACAGAATTAGAATGTCATCGGCGAAACTCAAAGTTTTTACTTCTTCTCCATGAATTTTAATACCTACTCCGAATTTTTCATTTGTTTCCTTTACTGCTTGCTCAATATACAGATTGAATAACATCGGGGAGAGACTACAACCCTTTCTCACTCCTTTCCCAACCACTGCTTCCCTTTCATACCCCTCAAATCTTACAACTGCCATCTGCTTTCTGTACAAATTGTAAATGGCCTTTCGCTCCCTGTATTTTACCCCTGCCACCTTCAGAATTTGAAAGACAGTATTCCAGTCAACATTGTCAAAAGCTTTCTCTAAGTCTACAAATGCTAGAAACGTAGGTTTGCCTTTTCTTAATCTTTGTTCTAAGGTAAGTCGTAAAGTTAGTATTGCCTTACGTGTTCCAACATTTCTACGGAATCCAAACTGATCTTCCCCGAGGTCCACTTCTAGCAATTTCTCCATTCGTCTGTAAAGAATTCGCGTTAGTATCTTGCAGCTGTGACTCATTTAACCTTATAGTTCGGTAATTTTCACATCTGTCAACACCTGCTTTCTTTGGGATTGGAATTATTATATTCTTCCTGAAGTCTGTGGGTATTTCGCCTGTCTCATACATCTTGCTCACCAGATGGTAGAGTTTTGTCAGGAATGGCTCTCCCAAGGCCGCCAGTAGTTCTAATGGAATGTTGTCTACTCCCGGGGCCTTGTTTCGACTTAGGTCTTTCAGTGCTCTGTCAAACTCTTCACGCAGTATCATATCTCCCATTTCATCTTCATCTACATCCTCTTCCATTTCAATTATATTGTCCTCAAGTACATTCCCCTTGTATAGATCCTCTATATACTCCTTCCACCTTTCTGCTTTCCCTTATTTGCTTAGATCTTGGTTTCCATCTGGGCTCTTGATATGCATGCAAGTGGTTCTCATCTCTCCAAAGTATCTTTAATTTTCCTGTAGGCAGTATCTATCTTACCCCTAGTGAGACAAGCCTCTACATCCTTACATTTGTCCTCTAGCCATCCCTGCTTAGCCATTTTGCACTTCCTATCGATCTCATTTTTGAGACGTTTGTATTCCTTTTTGCCTGTTTCATTTACTGCATTTTTATATTTTCTCCTTTCATCAATTAAATTCAATATTTCTTCTGTTATCCAAGGATTTCTATTAGCCCACGTCTTTTTACCTACTTCATCGTCTGCTGCCTCCACTACTTCATCCCTCAGAGCTACCCATTCTTCTACTGTATTTCTTTCCCCCATTCCTGTCAATTGTTCCCTTATGCTCTCCCTGAAACTCTCTACAACCTCTGGTTCTTTCAGTTTATCCAGGTCCCATCTCCTTGAAATCCCACTTTTTTGCAGTTTCTTCAGTTTCAATCTGCAGTTCACAACCAATAGATTGTGGTCAGAATCCACATCTGCCCCTGGAAATATCTTGCAATTTAAAACCTGGTTCCTAAATGTCTGTCTTACCATTATATAATCTATCATACCTTTTAGTATCTCCAGGATTCTTCCAGGTATATAACCTTCTTTTATGATTCTTTAACCAAATGTTAGCTATGATTAAGTTATGCTCTGTGCAAAATTCTACAAGGTGGCTTCCTCTTTCATTTTTTCCCCCCAGTACATATTCAGCTACTATGTTTCCTTCTCTCCCTTTTCCTACTGACGAATTCCAGTCACCCACGACTATTAAATTTTCATCTCCCTTCACTACCTGAATAATTTCTTTTATCTCGTCATACATTTCATCAATTTCATCATCATCTGCAGAGCTAGTTGGCATTTAAACGTGTACTACTGTAGTAGGCATGGGCTTTGTGTCTATCTTGGCAACAATAATGCGTTCACTATGCTGTTTGTAGTAGCTAACCCGCACTCCTATTTTTTTATTCATTATGAAACCTACTCCTGCATTACCCCTATTTGATTTTGTATTTATTACCCTGTAATCACCTGAACAAAAGTCTTGTTCCTCCTGCATCCGAACTTCACTAATTGCCACTATATCTAACTTTAACCTATCAATTTCCCTTTTTAAATTTTCTAACCTACCTGCCCGATTAAGGGATCTGACTTTCCACGCTCCGATCCGTAGAACGCCAGTTTTCTTTCTCCTGATAACGATATCCTCTTGTGTAGTCCCCGCCCGGAGATCCGAATGGGGGACTATTTTACCTCCGGAATATTTCACCCAAGAGGACGCCATCATCATTTAATCATACAGTAAAGCTGCATGTCCTCGGGAAAAATTACGGCTGTAGTTTCCCCTTGCTTTCAGCCGTTCGCAGTACCAGCACAGCACACCTATTAGTGGACATTAATGTGCAGTGTGTCCACCCTTTGTCTCTATGGCGGCTTGAACTCTGCTCGGGACACTAAGTGAGGTGCCTGCCGACAATTTACGCACACGAGATAGTATCTACGTGTTTGTTTTTGAACATGCCATACAATACAGTGCTCAGCATGATTGCCATGTCTCTAACCAATTTTGAACGTTTGGAGCACAATGGGCAGGTTGTTTAAAGCAGGTCGCGATTTTGACGATGTAACGAACCAACTGAACTGAATTTGGTACGATATCCGTCAGGAGGACATCCACTAACTTTATCGATGTCAAGCTGAATAACTGCCCGCGTAAAGGCCAGAGGCGGACCAACACGTTATCGACTTATCAATTTGTAAAGCTCTTTCTCTTGAATTAATCATCCAGTTTTTCTGCAACTTTAATCATTCATTTGCCCCTACAGCTACATCACATGTATCTACTTCCATCGCACTGGGGTAATTCCTCCGGGATACGTTTATTTTCCTTAGTGTGTAAATATATTTGGAGCAGGTCATTCAAAAACGTTTGAAACGAAATAGAGTGGAGCTGGTTGTTGTTAGGAGAACAGAATGTATTAGACTCGCGGATCATATGGTCTTATTGGCAGAGAGCGAGAAAAGTATGACTGAAATGTTAAAAGAATTAAACAAGAGACGTGAGTAAACTGGAATGAGAAATAATAAGAAAAACGCAAAATGTCCGATGGTAAGCGCAAGAAAACTAAGAACAACTATAATGTTAGGCAGGAATATACAGAACAATTTAGTGTTTTTAGATAACTGCGACGCGCTATTATGGACGACATTGGAAGTAATAAGGAGGTGAAAACACGTATAGCAATTGCCAACGAGACGTTTTATAACAGGAGGCATTTATGTGGGTGCGTTGATAGGGGATAAAATAGGCAGGCACAGGGAGAAATTAGGTGGTCTTGAGTGGGAGAACAGAGAGAAATTTTAAAGGTAGCAGGATGAGGAAAGTCAATTGGCATGGACACTGAATGAAAATAAATTGTTTATTGATGGTATGGAGGAAATAGTGAATGGAAGAAGAGGAAGAAGAAGAAGACGCAGAACATACCGGGTGGTGGACAGCGTATGAACAGAAAATAGTTGTGAGAAAACAAGAGGGTAACAAATGATGGGAGTGCATGGAGAGGTACATGTGAAGACCTGCCCTAGGGCATAACACTCATGATGGCGGCGATGGTGGTGGTGGTGGTGGTGACGATGACGATGACGATGAGGATGAGGAGGAGACTTATTTAGGACATTTTCCAAGACGCCCATTTTCTTGTAATCGAATTTAAACAAAAAATAGGCATCATATTATCTGTACTCTACAAACAACTGTGAACTGCATGGCAGATGGAACTTGCCACTATACCAGTTATTAGGACTTATTCCCACTCCACTGACGCATGGAGCGTGCGAATTGTGACTGCTTAAAAGCCTCTGTGCGTGCTGTGCTTAGTCTAATCTGGTCTTCTCGCTTGCTACACTTACGATACGTAGGCGGTTTCAGTATATTCCTACATTCATCATGTAACGTCGGTTCTAGAAACTTTCTAAGTAGGTCTCCTCGCGATACTTTGCTCTTCCACGGTATAGTCCGTGTCTATCATCAACTGTCCGTTAGTTCAGTTCTTTGAACGCCTTTCTGACATTCTCCTATGTGTCAAACAAACCTGTGAGCATTTTTTGCTGCCCTTCTCTGTATAAGTTCAATATCCTCTGTTCGTCCTATCTGGTACTGATTGCAATTCCCCAGTATTGTACCAATGAACCGCACGCGCTTTACCTACAAATATGCTTATATGATCGTTCCATTTGATACCCCTACAAATTTATACACTCTAGTATTTACACGAGTTAACAAATTCCAGCTGCAGCGCACTGAAGCTGTAGTCATCGGACTACGTAGTCTCATTTTGGAAAATGTTGATTTTGTCGACACCGTCACAGTAGAATATTTGACTATGCTAACAGAGCCTCAACCTCACCTCTGCTTGCACGGCTTCGAACTACACTCCTGGAAATTGAAATAAGAACACCGTGAATTCATTGTCCCAGGAAGGGGAAACTTTATTGACACATTCCTGGGGTCAGATACATCACATGATCACACTGACAGAACCACAGGCACATAGACACAGGCAACAGAGCATGCACAATGTCGGCACTAGTACAGTGTATATCCATCTTTCGCAGCAATGCAGGCTGCTATTCTCCCATGGAGACGATCGTAGAGATGCTGGATGTAGTCCTGTGGAACGGCTTGCCATGCCATTTCCACCTGGCGCCTCAGTTGGACCAGCGTTCGTGCTGGACGTGCAGACCGCGTGAGACGACGCTTCATCCAGTGCCAAACATGCTCAATGGGGGACAGATCCGGAGATCTTGCTGGCCAGGGTAGTTGACTTACACCTTCTACAGCACGTTGGGTGGCACGGGATACATGCGGACGTGCATTGTCCTGTTGGAACAGCAAGTTCCCTTGCCGGTCTAGGAATGGTAGAACGATGGGTTCGATGACGGTTTGGATGTACCGTGCACTATTCAGTGTCCCCTCGACGATCACCAGTGGTGTACGGCCAGTGTAGGAGATCGCTCCCCACACCATGATGCCGGGTGTTGGCCCTGTGTGCCTCGGTCGTATGCAGTCCTGATTGTGGCGCTCACCCGCACGGTGCCAAACACGCATACGACCATCATTGGCACCAAGGCAGAAGCGACTCTCATCGCTGAAGACGACACGTCTCCATTCGTCCCTCCATTCACGCCTGTCGCAACACCACTGGAGGCGGGCTGCACGATGTTGGGGCGTGAGCGGAAGACGGCCTAACGGTGTGCGGGACCGTAGCCCAGCTTCATGGAGACGGTTGCGAATGGTCCTCGCCGATACCCCAGGAGCAACAGTGTCCCTAATTTGCTGGGAAGTGGCGGTGCGGTCCCCTACGGCACTGCGTAGGATCCTACGGTCTTGGCGTGCATCCGTGCGTCGCTGCGGTCCGGTCCCAGGTCGACGGGCACGTGCACCTTCCGCCGACCACTGGCGACAACATCGATGTACTGTTTTTTTTTTTTTTTTTTTGTGGTTTTAGGGCGCACAACTTCAATGGTCATTAGCGCCCTGACTACTCTAAAAATGCACCGCGAGCCACAAGTTGACAACAACAACTAAAAGGAAAAACACAATAAAAGACAGACTGACAGGCATAGGATTAAAAAATGTCCTTAGCGAGGTGTGTCAAATTGATAAAACAAAGAACACGAGCAGCTGCTCGTGGGTCATCCGCTAAAATGTCATCGAAAGTATTAGGCAGGTTAAGATCGAGGCGCAGTTGGTTAAGATCGGGACAGGACATTAAAATGTGTCTAACCGTCAGCAAGTGCCCACATGGGCAGAACGGCGCCGGCGCAGCCGTCAGCAGATGGCGATGGCTGAACCGGCAGTGTCCAATCCTTAACCTTGCTAAAACGACCTCCTCCCGCCGAGAAGGGCGTGAGGAGGACGTCCAAGCCACGGGAAGAGGTTTTAAGGCCCGAAGCTTGTTGTCGGTAAGTGCAGCCCAATCGGCATGCCACAGCGACACAACGCGCCGACAAATGACCCTGCTAAAATCGGACGAAGGGACACAACAAGAAGCTGTCCGAGGCTGGAGGACCGCAGCCTTGGCCGCGGCATCTGCAGCTTCGTTCCCAGGGATACCGACATGGCCAGGAACCCACATAAAGCTAACCGGCGGACCGACGTCCACCAGCCGCTGAAGAGAGCGTTGGATCCGGTGTACGAAAGGGTGAACCGGGTACGGATCACTGAGGCTCTGGATGGCGCTCAGGGAATCTGAGCAGATGACATAAGCAGAATGTCGGTGGCGGCAGATGTAAAGAACAGCCTGGTAGAGGGCAAAGAGCTCAGCTGTGAAGACCGAACAATGGTCATGGAGCCGGTATGGGAAACTTTGTGCCCCGACTATAAAGGAACACCCGACCCCGTCATTGGTCTTAGAGCCATCTGTATAAATGAAAGTCATGGTGATGAACTTCGAACGAAGTTCCAAAAAACGGGAGTGGTAGACCGAACTGGGGGTGACCTCTTTTGGGAGCGAGCTGAGGTCAAGGTGAACGCGGACCTGAGCCTGGAGCCAAGGTGGCGTGTGGCTCTCGCCCACTCGAAAGGTTGCAGGGAGTGAAAAATTAAGGTGTTGAAGGAGGCGACGAAAGCGAACTCCAGGGGGTAGCAGGGCAGAGACATACAACCCGTATTGAAGGTCAAGAGAGTCGTCAAAAAAGGAACGATAAGACGGATGGTCGGGCATTGACAGTAGCCGACAGGCATACCGACAAAGCAGTATATCGCGCCGGTAAGTGAGTGGCAATTCGCCAGCGTCAGCATGAAGACTCTCTACGGGACTGGTATAAAATGCTCCGATCGCAAGTCGTAAACCCCGATGTTGTATGGAGTTGAGGCGGCGTAAGATGGATGGCCGTGCAGAGTATACGAAGCTCCCATAATCCAGCTTGGAGCGGACGATCGACCGATATAGACGAAGTAGGACGGTTCGATCCGCTCCCCACGACATACCACTGAGAACACGGAGGACATTTAAAGAACGGGTACAACGGGCGGCCAAATATGACACATGTGGAGACCAGCTAAGTTTCCTGTCAAAGGTAAGGCCTAAAAATTTGGTTGTCTCCACGATTGGGAGAGCAACGGGACCAAGTCGTAAGGACGGTGGGAGAAACTCTTTGTAGCGCCAGAAGTTAATACAGACCGTCTTCTCGGCAGAAAAACGGAAGCCATTGGCGACACTCCAGGAGTAAAGACGGTCAAGAGAACGCTGAAGACAGCGCTCCAGGACACGTGTACACTGCGCGCTGCAATAGATGGTAAAATCGTCCACAAAAAGAGAGCCTGATACATCAGCTGGGAGGCAATCCATTATTGGATTGATCGCGATGGCGAACAGAGCGACGCTCAAAACTGAGCCCTGTGGCACCCCATTCTCCTGGCGAAAGGTGTCGGACAGGACAGAACCCACACGTACCCTGAACTGTCGATCCATTAAAAAGGAACGAATAAAAAGAGGGAGGCGACCGCGAAGGCCCCATGTATGCATGGTGCGGAGAATGCCCGCCCTCCAACAGGTGTCGTAAGCCTTCTCTAAATCAAAGAACACAGCCGCGGTCGGGCGCTTCCGCAAGAAGTTATTCATAATGAAGGTCGACAAGGTAACCAGATGGTCAACAGCAGAGCGGCGCCTACGAAATCCACATTGGACATTGGTAAGTAGGCGTCGAGACTCAAGCAGCCAAACCAATCGAGAGTTAACCATTCGCTCCATCACTTTACAGACACAGCTGGTAAGTGAGATAGGTCGATAACTGGAAGGCAAGTGCTTGTCCTTCCCCGGCTTAGGAATCGGGACAACAATAGACTCGCGCCAGCATGCGGGAACATGTCCCTCAATCCAGATGCGATTGTATGTACGAAGAAGAAAATCTTTACCCGCAGGAGAAAGGTTCTTCAGCATCTGAATATGAATAGAATCAGGCCCTGGAGCGGAGGACCGTGATCGGCCAAGTGCGGTTTCGAGTTCCCGCATGGTGAATGGGGCATTATAACTTTCACAATTCGAGGAGCAAAAGTCAGGTGGCCTAGCCTCCTCTGCCTGTTTGCGGGGGAGGAAGGCAGGGTGGTAATGAGCGGAG
The DNA here is from genome assembly GCF_023864275.1 of Schistocerca cancellata. Taxonomy (NCBI): domain Eukaryota; kingdom Metazoa; phylum Arthropoda; class Insecta; order Orthoptera; family Acrididae; genus Schistocerca; species Schistocerca cancellata. The sequence continues at coordinate 35,913,883 of NC_064627.1, forward strand.
CTCGAAACCTCGGCGAAAAAGCGGCCGAAGGCATTGGAGACAGCCTCAGGGGCCACAAGGACTTCATTCGCGACCCTCAAGCCAGAAACTGGGGAGTGGACCTTAGTGCCAGATAGCCGGCGCAGGCTACCCCAGACAACAGAAGAAGTAGTAAAACTGTTGAAGGTGCTTGTGAAAGCAGCCCAGCTGGCTTTCTTGCTTTCGTTAATAATACGACGACACTGAGCACGTAATCGTTTATAATTAATACAATTCGCCACTGTAGGGTGGCGTTTAAAGGTGCGTAAAGCACGTCGACGAGCACGTAAAGCGTCTCTACATGCTGCGGTCCACCAGGGGACCGGTACGCGACGTGGAGAAGAAGTAGGGTGAGGGATGGAATATTCAGCAGCAGCGAGAATGACTTCCGTGAGGTGTGCGACCTGACGATCGCAGCTTGTGAAGGTTTGATCCTGAAAGGTCGCCCTGGAAGAAAAGAGCCCCCAGTCTGCCTTGGAGATGGTCCAACTAGAGGAGCACGGAGAGGGAGTATGCTGCAGGAGATGGATAACACACGGGAAGTGGTCGCTCGAATAAGTATCAGCAAGTGCATACCACTCAAACCGGCGTGCAAGTTGGGGAGAACAGATAGAGAGGTCTAAATGGGAATAGGTATGAGATGTGTCCGAAAGAAAAGTAGGGGCGCCAGTATTAAGGCAGACAAGATTGAGCTGGTTGAAAAGGTCTGCTAACAAGGAGCCCCTCGGGCACGAGGCTGGAGAACCCCAAAGGGGATGGTGGGCATTGAAGTCTCCAGTTAACAAAAACGGTGCAGGTAGCTGAGCAATAAGTTGCATCATGTCTGCCCTGGTAACGGCAGATGACAAGGGAGTGTAAACGGTACAAAAGGAAAACGTAAAAGTGGGGAGAGTAATGCGGATGGCGACTGCCTGCAGGCCGGTGTGCAACGTGATGGGATCGTAGTAAATATCATCCCGGACCAGCAACATAACCCCTCCATGAGCTGGGATTCCTACCATAGGGGGTAGGTCAAAACGCACAGAGGTGTAGTGTGCCAAAGCAATGTGATCGCATGGGCGTAGCTTCGTTTCCTGGAGGGCTACGACGAGCGGACGATGCAAGCGGAGCAGCAACTTCAAGTCCTCTCGGTTGGAGCGAATGCTGCGAATATTCCAGTGAATAAGTGCCATCGTAAGAAAAGGAAGATGAGAGAAGGGGTCACCTCGAAGGCCGCTTAGGGCCTGGCTTCGAGCGAGCACTGCCGCCGCTATCAGTAGGCGGACAGTCATCGTCCATTGGGTCTATAGGGTCATCGGCCATCTCGGGAGGATGGCCGGGAGGGGGAGCTTCCTCCGCCGGTGAACGGCCAGATGTACGGCTACCGGCGATGCGGCCAGGCGAAACGGATGACGGCCTGGGCCGGCAACCGCTGGGTGGCGCAGGAGAAGAGATGCGCCGTGGCGGAGAAGGGGAACTGTGCTTCCTATGCGCCTTTTTGGAAGGACGTTTGGTGGAAGTACCGGTCGAAGGCTGGGAGGTCGAGGGACGGAGGAAGTCTGCACGGGATGGTTCCTTCTTGAAGGACCGTGCATCTGACTTCGGGGTCTTCGACTTAGCAGAAGCTGAGGAAGTGGCTGGTGTCTGTGGTGTGATGGGAGGAAGAGGAGACGTCGACCGCGCGATCTTAGCACTGGCCGAACGGACGACCGTGGTGCTGAAGGTCAGATCGCATGTCTGGGTTGCGACCTCCCGGGTAGTCCGAGGAGAGGCGAGGACAGTACTATATTTCCCCGCTGGGAGCAGCGTGGGCTTCCTACTAGCCAATAGCTTGCGAGCAGCCGAGGTGGACACTTTCTCTTTGACACGAATTTCTTGGATGCAACGTTCGTCCTTATAGACAGGACAGTCGCGGGAGGATGCGGCATGGTCACCCTGACAGTTCACACAATGAGGAGACGGAGGTGGACAGTCACCCTCATGGGCATCCCTGCCACAAGTGACACATTTAGCCGCATTGGAACAAGACTGTCGAGTGTGATTGAAACGCTGACACTGGTAGCAGCGCGTAGGTGTCGGGACATAGGGGCGAACAGAAATAACCTCGTAGCCCGCCTTGATGCGCGATGGCAGCTTAACACTATCGAAGGTCAAGAAGAGTGTCCGGGTCGGTACAAGGTCGTTGTTGACCTTTTTCATGACCCTATGGACAGCCGTCACGCCCTGCTCAGCGAGGAAAGATTGAAGCTCCTCGTCAGTCAATCCGTCGAGGGAGCTAGTATACACTACACCACGAGACGAATTCAAAGTTCGTTGGGCCTCCACCCGGACAGGGAACGTGTACAGGAGGATGGCCCGAAGCAGTTTTTGTGCCTGAAAGGCACTCTCAGTTTCGAGTAATAAGGTGCCGTTACGCAACCTGGTACAAGATTTGACAGATCCGGCTATGGCATCAACGCCCTTCTGAATAACAAAAGGGTTGACAGAGGAAAAATCCTTTCCGTCCTCAGTGCGAGAAACTACGAGGAACTGTGGGGCAGGCGGTAGTACTTTTGTCACTGTTGGCTGGTCACGTTTCCGTTTTTGGGTCGAAGTCGAAAGCGATGGAGTAGAATCCATTGCGGAGGAATCCCCCATGATTGCCAGCGTCTCCGATGGCGCGCTCCTTCCTTGTGGGGACCCTCTCAGAGGGCACTCCCGCCTTAGGTGAATGTTTACACCTCAGGTCACACCTCCCGAGAAACAGACGGAGGGACCAATCGGCATGGTCAGAAGGTATCAGCTCAGGCAATCACCCCTCCCCGGGCCTGGCCTTTACCAGGGGGTACGCGCGTGCCTTACATGTCTACCCAGGGCGGGGACTTACGCGTTACCCCGTCACCGGCTACGCGTGCGAACGCGTGGGTCGGCCTTCAGACACGCACAGGGAGGAAGGAAGAAGAGGAAAAAGAAGAGAGAGAGGGAGAAAGAGGACAGACTGTCTCAAACGCCGAGGCGGAGACCAGAGAAGAAGGCAATGAGAAGGCAAGGAGAAAAAGGCAATGAGAAGGCAAGGAGAAAAAGGCAATGAGAAGGCAAGGAGAAAAAGGCAATGAGAAGGCAAGGAGAAAAAGGCAGTGAGAAGGCAAGGAGAAAAAGGCAAGGAGAAAAAGGCAATGAGAAGGCAAGGAGAAAAAGGCAATGAGAAGGCAAGGAGAAAAAGGCAATGAGAAGGCAAGGAGAAAAAGGCAATGAGAAGGCAAGGAGAAAAAGGCAATGAGAAGGCAAGGAGAAAAAGGCAATGAGAAGGCAAGGAGAAAAAGGCAATGAGAAGGCAAGGAGAAAAAGGCAATGAGAAGGCAAGGAGAAGTCAAGGGAAAGAGTAAGGAAGACAGTGAGGTGGAGAAGAGCAAAGAAAGGGACCAACAAAAGGAAGGAAGAAACGAGAAGTGAAAAACCAAAAAGACCACGATTATAGGTCGTGAAACCGTCCGTCTCCGGACGCAGGCGCTAACTACCCCCGTGAGGGGGATGGACTCCTTTTAGTCGCCTCTTACGACAGGCAGGAATACCTCGGGCCTATTCTAATCCCCGGACCCGCAGGGGGGATCGATGTACTGTGGAGACCTCACGCCCCACGTGTTGAGCAATTCGGCGGTACGTCCACCCGGCCTCCCGCATGCCCACTATACGCCCTCGCTCAAAGTCCGTCAACTGCACATACGGTTCACGTCTACGCTGTCGCGGCGTGCTACCAGTGTTAAAGACTGCGATGGAGCTCCGTATGCCACGGCAAACTGGCTGACACTGACGGCGGCGGTGCACAAATGCTGCGCAGCTAGCGCCATTCGACGGCCAACACCGCGGTTCCTGGTGTGTCCGCTGTGCCGTGCGTGTGATCATTGCTTGTACAGCCCTCTCGCAGTGTCCGGAGCAAGTATGGTGGGTCTGACACACCGGTGTCAATGTGTTCTTTTTTCCATTTCCAGGAGTGTATAAAAGTCCTCGGATGTGTTCCGCAAGTTTTGGAGACAGATGAAAATCGGATGGTACCAAGTCGGGGCTGTGTGGAGGTCAATCGACGGCAGTGAACGAACGGCATCGGAGTGCTGCAGACGTCGCAGCGCTCGGCTGTAGTTCGGCGTTGTAATGCTGAAGAGGAGGGTGTTCCACGTGCGGACCAACTCTTCCAATTCGTGCTTTCAGTTTCCTGAGCTGTTTCTCACGCACCGACACAGTTACATCACACACCGCTATGTTACACGGTACAAATCGGAGCCCTCTAGCAGCAGAGGACTGCAGATATATGGAAAAAAATGTAGAATGTTACCAACGTTTTTAACTGGAAAGCTTAGAGTTTTCAAAAAAAAAAAAACATTTGGAGTCACTACTTCTCAGCACGCCTTCGTGTTATATGAACAAAAATCAAAAGACTGTTTCCGAGCAAAGTATGTTATTCTTTTAATTGAACATCTTTGTAACGTACATCAGTAGTAAACCTAATGCTGATGATGAAATTTCGTATTTAGTATTTACATTGAAAGGCGATTAATCTGTGGTCAGTACACAATGACAACGGCAGTTGCCATGTGGATATTAACTGCAATACCACCCACATTGCCACGGTAAGTGGAAGAATTGGTTTTCCGACACATGTCGCCATGTAACAGTCGCTCATGGCGATACATTAAAGAGTTCTCTGTCTCCCTGTCAGAGAGCCAGTACCCGGCGTCACTCTACCGAAATAAAGACAGAAATTCTGTGTGCCACATTTGAAGATGAGTCTGAAAAGGTTACAAAACTAGTTAATGAAATTAAAAATATTTCGAAAAGTGAGTTTTTGCAATTTCCGTATTTATATTTAATGCACTAGTCACAGGCTCTAGAAGATGCTTAGGGGATATGCTTAATCGGTTGAGAGCGTGATGTGTCCCTCCGAGATTAACTTTCCCTGGGCTTTAAGCGACTCACCGGTCAGCATTTACAGAGCTGCCAACTACATCTCACACCGGGATTATTATCAGGATTAGTTTGCATCGCAGCCTAGGGAAGAGAACGCAAATCGAACGAGCATTCGCAGTCATTCACCTATATTCAACATTTAAGGATTCCTCCGGAAATATTCCAAGTAGACTTTCTCGGGATATTTTACGTATGTTTCCAGGTGCCTGACAGTTAAATTTCATCAGAAACTCTGTGACACTCTCCAACGGGTCAAACAAACCTGCGACCATTCGTGCTGCCCTTCTCTGTATACATTCAGTATCGCCTGGCAGTCGTATCTGATTATGATCCAAGAATCTCGAGCAATATTGGGGGATGGGTCACACGAGTGATTTCTAAGCAATTTCTTTTGTACACAGATTGTATTTTCCTAGAATTCTACCACCGAATGGCAGCCTGCCACCGTCTTTCCCTAAGACTGCGTCTGTGTGACGGTTCCATTTCAAATCTCTAGAAATTTTTACACCCAGGTATTTGTGTGAGTTGAGCGATTGCGAATTTGACTCGCTGACACTATACTCGTAGCATAAGGTTATTTCGTTTTGTGAACCGAACAATTTTACATTTCGGGAACATTTGAACCAAGTTGTCATGCTTTGCACTACACTGAAATCTAATGAGGGCGTGGCTTCTTTCAGACTGTACTTCATTACAGACAACTGCATCATTTGCGGAAAGACTGCAGTTCCAAATAGACCGCGTAGCCACCACCCCTTTCTCCCCTCCAATTTGCTATCTGAAGACTGGAAGTCCCATATGTAAACCACTTTCAGAAGTTCGTTTACCTTCTGTATCAGTTAATGTGTTAAAAACTTGACCTGAAGAAGCATAACCCTTTGCAGTTGAAGACGCTCTGTTTTAAGAGAAGGTAGTTTTTCGAAAACATCTCAGTGTTTATGTACTGAACTAGGTGTTGTACAATGCTATAATTTTCAGGTACATTCGGCGATGTATGTGGATACTGTCACAAATGTGTTGCGAATAGAGTGAGTAGTAAAGAAGTAATATAGTGAAACATCAAGCCTGATGCTGACACCTTACTGCATGAAGAGCGAACATATAGTAGTGATAAAAGTCTTTTTTCCTTTCATCGTTCTGTCAGGGATGGCTGAGGGAAAAAAAGTTTCGCCAAGTTTCAAAATTAAGTGGGAAGTTTGTTGTAAGTCGCCAGGTGCTGCCATTCACAAACGCTCGGTGAGTATAGTCTCGATAATTTGCGCGCCATGAAATTATGCTGCCTTAGACGAGTACGCAGTTTTTAACTTTTAACGCCCGACTAATTGCGCTAAACCTATGCCTTTAAATGAAGGACGGAAGAAGGATTGTATTTAATGTGCCATCGATGTCGAGGTCATTAGAGACGGAGCAGGAGCTGGCACTGCGTCAAGGAAGGGTAAAAGAAGTCCGCCGTGCCCTTTCAAAGGAACCATCCCAGTATTTGCTTGGAGCGATTCATGAAAATTACGGAAAACATATCAGGATGGCCGGACGCGGATTTAAACCGTCGTCCTCCCGAATGCGAGTCTAGTGTACTAGTTGACACCTCGTCGTCTAGAAGCTAGCGTTGCTGCTCTGGATCCTGGGATTCCGGGTTCGATTCACGGCTGGGTTGCGTTCTCCAGCCGGGAACTAGGTGTCTGTGTTGTCCTTTTCATTTCATCTTCATTTGTGAAGGTGGCGAAACTGGACTGTCTAAAGGTTGGGGCTTTGTACAGGCGCTGATAACCGTGCAGTTGAGCGCCTCACAAACCAAACATCATCATCATCATCATATTCATCATCATCATCATCATCGTACCATGTACTAACCACTGCGACAGCTCGCTCGGTATACATGTAAATGAGTAGATTATGTCAGCATTTTCAGTATTTACATTGACTTCATTCTTCATAAATGAAAGCATGAACTACGAGAAGACAAAGGAATTGGGATAACGAATGAGAAATACCTCATTGTGCTTCTGTTTGTAGATGACATGATTCAAGTCAATGAAATGACCTCCAAAGATCTATATACCACCTGAATGAAATACGCAACGAATGCAACTTTAAAATTTCTAGTAATAAAACGAAAGTAAGTGCACTTCGAGGAAAATATTCAGTCAGATTAAAACTAGTTTCGGATAATCCTGCTTTATAACAGGTCTCTTAAACCTTCATTTAGGGTACGCTGTAAGATCTGATTGTTACTCTGATACTGAAAATAAATTACACAAATTCTAAGCTGTCTGTGGCACCATAATCCGAACATTGGGCATTAAAGTACCGACAAAAACAGATTGTCCCGAAATTCTATAAAGTGGTCGCGGTTCCTGTGTTATGCTATGAAAGCGAAAACATGATTAAAACAAAAAAAAATTTACTCGGCAGAGATGAGGTTCCTAAGAAATTCGAAGGGCTGCAGAACAAGAAATGATTAGGAATGAAGATTCTAGGGAAAAATTTAGTATTTTCAACGGAAACTAAAAAATTCAAAAATATCGTGAAGACTGGTGTGAATGCTCTAAGTCCCAGACTTACCCAAAAGATTCTGAACTGCAAGCGGAATGGGAGAAGTGATATTGAAAGACCTCGGACGTGGGAGTAATTTGGTTTGAGAATACTGAAGTACTCATACATTAAAGAATTCTTAAGTTATACACCAAAATAAGTAAGTTTTCATGTAGTTTACGTTCACTGATGTAAAAAAAAATATTTATTGCTTTCTAAAGTGGGCTATGTTCTTTCTCAGGGTTCAAACTGTCTCCATGCCAAATTTGAACAATATCTGTTACGCGGTTTAGACTCGAAAACGAAACACATTGTGTTACAAAGTAGAAAAACAACTGAGGGAAAGAAGCGGCGTCACTTTCTGCAGGACGCGCCCATCATTTTGCAGGACAATGTTCGGGCACGCTTGGTTCAAGTCCTGACTGATTAGATCGGTATTTGGGGATGGGAAGCGCCGCGCCACTCACCACGCTCCCCTGACTTACGCCCTCGTGAGCTCCGCTTGATTCCTAACGTGAAGGACGAACTTTGTGGTATTCTGTTCAGAGCTGTTATGGAGATTCGTCGGACAACAAACCGCTGCATTCGAACTACCTATACAACTGGCGTAGCTAGGGGTATCTTGCTCTTTCGACTTCACTGGCGACGGCCTATATACGAGTGCTGTTCAAAAAATATCCGACTTTTTTAATTGTTGAAATCGACAATGGTATCAGGGCGTGCGTGCGCTCATGTTTTCAGGCATACATAGCACACATACCTGATTTTCTTCACAACTTCGGAACACTTGTAAGTGGTACACGTTGGATTTAGTAATGTGAGCAAAATGAAATCGTTGCATCACATTTGGCTTCAAGCTTGGCGATTCTCAAGTTGAAACCATCATGTGTTTGTGGACGAAGTAATGGGTACTACACGGCTAAAGGAGTGGTACAACCATTTCAAAGGTAGCCCCTAATCAATGAAGACAGAAGACAGTTAATGTACGCCCTCAATATCCGCAAATCAGGTCGTTACTGACCCCGCAAGCTCCCTGGTGAAGCAGAATAGACGAATCACAATCACAGAAGTTGCAGTCTAATCTAAAAGCCGTAAATTCAACTAAATAACTAGGTATTACAATAACTAACAACTTAAATTGGAAGGAACACATAGAAAATGTTGTGGGAAAGGCTAACCAAAGACTGCGTTTTATTGGCAAGACACTTAGAAAACGTAACAGACCTACAAAGGAAACTGACTACACTACGCTTGTCCGTCTTCTTTTAGAATACTGCTTGGAGATGTGGGATCCTTACAAGATACGACTGACGGAGTAGATCGAAAAAGTTCAAAGAAAGGCAGGACGTTTTCTATTATTGCGAAATATGGGAGAGAGTGTCACACAAATGATACAGGATTTGGGCTGGGCATCATTAAAAGAAAAGCGTTTTTCGTTGCGACGGAATCTTCTCACGAAATTCCTATCACCAACTTTTTCCTCCGAATGCGAAAATATTTTGTTGACACCGACCTACTTAGGGAGGAACGATCACCAAGATAAAATAGGGAAATCAGAGCTTACGGTAAGATACAGGTGATCATTCTTTCCGGGTGCTATACGAGATTGGAATAAGAGAGACTTGTGAAGGTGGTTCGATGAACCCTCTGCCAGGCACTTAAATGTGATTTGCAGAGTATCCACGTAGATGTAAGTATAGGTATTCACATTATTTTACCTATCCCCTGTATGTGCATATCGCTTCCCACGAACTTTGTTACCTCAATGTCGATATCTGCACCATTTTCGAAAAATGTGAGCTTACTTATATTACCTGTAATGTTAATATACAACGTGAACAGTAAGGCTCCCAACACACTTCCCTGTGGCCCAAGTGGTTAGTTTTGCACGTATATATGAACTCTCCATTCAAGATAAGATGCTGTGTCCTCCCTACAAAAAAACTGCTGTTAACTGTGCGGTAACCTCCAGCGTATCAGAAGCGGATAAGGAAAATTGTTTCAAATGAGTATACGCACTCGTATTCCGGCAGGTGCACAGTTTTGCCTTTCAATTTTTGAACGTTTCCCAGATACAAATCGAAATGTTTATTACATCATGAAACAATGAAGAAGCAAATGCGGGTTTGTTCGCAAACCCGAAGCAACATCTGGAGCAAGAGTCATGGGTTTTAATAAAGTAGCTGTCGATAGGTTTTTTCCGTTGCTAACAAATGTAACTGACAAACACAAACTAATGACTTCTCAAATAACTATTTGTGATGAAACAAGCGTTTCGGTTAATCCTAAAAACCAATCGAAGATCACAGCGTGCAAGGGGAAACGTCAAGTAGGATCGTTAACATCTGCAGAAAGGGGCGAAACTGCCGCCTGCCTCATTAGTTCGTCAGCAAGCGGAGCTTACATGCCTCCTACGCTCATATTTCCACGAAAGAAGAAGCAGAAAGAATTTGACTTAGGACTGGCAGCAGGAGGTTGCGCTGAGGTCCACAGCACCGCATGGATGGCCACAGAGTCGTTCTTTGTATGGTTTCGAAAATTTGTGGAATTTTCTAAGGCATCAAAGCACTTCCCAGTTCTCCTTATATCAGATGGCCACTCAGTACATACCACGAACACTGACGTTATGGACTACGCGAGGGAGAGTGGCGTTCCGTTGCTATCTTTAGCACCACATAGCTCTCACAGACTGCAGCCGCTTGATGTTTCTTTTATGAAGTCTTTTAGTCCTCGTTATTGTGATCAGCTTCGAAAATGGCTACGAAGCCACGCAGGGAAAGTCGTAACTATCTTTCATATTTCAACGCTTTTTGGTTCAGCTTTCATCTAAAGTGCAACAATGAAAACCGCTATTAAATGTTTCGAAGCTAATGGAATACGGCCCACGGACCCATCCATGTTCACCGATGCAGACTTCCTTCCGGCAGACACATTTGACATCGGACAAAACAGGTCGTCAGATAAAGAGGTTATCATATCTGAACAATTGGAATTGCCTCCACCTAGCACACCAGCTAAAAAAGACGACGCCAACGGGCTGGTTAATCAAGCGGACGAGGTTTCAGCGAATTGTAACAATGAACTGCCGCCTAAGAATGACAAAGTTATTGAGGCTAATTGTTCTCATCCTTGGTGCTCTTGGATGACAACTGACAACACCTCCTCATTTCATATTTCACCTGAAAATCTGATGCCCTTGCCAAAAGTTAACGAAAGCAAGAAAAGAGCGAAACTGAAGAGGGGGAAGATCGGTGTTAAACTGATTCGCCGTACAAAAAAAAGAGTTAAAAGCCATTATTAGGAAAAACAGAAAAAGAGCTTTGCCAAAGAAGAAAGAGCAGAGAAAAAACTATTTGCGAAAGAGAATAAAATTAAGAATTCAAAAAAGAAAGAAAGGGCCTGAAGATAAATGGAATAAAGGACAGAATACAATACTAAGGAGAGTGATTATGAGAAAAGTTCCGACTGTGAATGTTTATATTGTGGTGGGTTTTATTCAAAATCAGTTGAAGGTTGGGTCGCTTGTTCCACGTGCAAAAAATGGACATACGATTCTCGTGCAGGAATAGATAGCGAAGATGATGAGTCTTTCCTCGTGTGTGAATTTTGTAAACAGCCTTAAGAAAAGGATACAATACGTGAAAACTGTAGTTTGACATTAATATTCACTTTAAACTAAATAAATACCGAGCAAGCCAATATTTTCTGCATTTCCGAAAATTTTATACGTTTTTGTTATCACTTGTACTTACCACCCCATTCTGCCGCGTGCACGGGGCAGAATGGGGCAAATGATATAAATTTCTGTTTTTGAGTGAAAAAATATTGTTGTTTTATTTTATGGCAATGTTCTTGTATTTTTGTGATTAATACATCATAAGTTTTTCATATAAAAATTGGTAACTCTCTTATTTATCAATTTTGTACATTTAATCAAAGTTTTCAACTTTGTACCCCATTCTACCCTGGGTTCCCCAACGTGTCGGATAAGAAAGATAAAAATACAATCGCTACTCGTTTCTTTAACGACTATTTAAGCTGTGCTCTCGGGTTCCTCCCATCGTTCATCACGATATATTACGAAAAAAATCATAGTTAACGATCATTATAAATTGCTCTAGAAACGAAGGTAATCACAGTTAACATTTAATAAGGCCACTGGTATCCTTCGAAACGTCATGCTAAACGTCATGGGTCAAAGCGGACGGGTGGAATCGAAATACGCCCTTTGCCCACAATCGCTTCTTCCTGTCAATTTGTGCCATTATTTTCTCTGCTCCCTAATCTGATTTCGTATCTCCCTATCAGCTATTCGATCAAAACTTTTTTAGCATTCTTCTACACCACCACATTTCGAAAGTTTCTATCCGTCTCCTGTTCGGAGAACTAGGCATATTAACTACTGATTCGCAATATATTTATTCCAAAGGACAGAAGGTACCTCGAAAACAATGAAAATAATTTTTTTATTGGTGATTGTACCAGTTTGATTTTACACTCAGTGCGAATATAAAAGCATTTTAGTCCAAATCCTTATTTGAAGGTCCTAAATGTCGGTTTAAATGGCAGCTTGCTATGTAAGACATGCCCACTTGTTTCTTTGTGACAGCTCTTCTTTGAGATGATAAGCCTAGGGACATTTTTTCCCGTTGCTTTGAGCTTTCACCTATTGAATACATTTTTTCTTGTCTCGTAGTCAGTTGTTTGCTACAGTAATAACGTATCATGGGTGTTTCTCGTTTCTGAACAAAACATATGCCAAGATCTACCCACAAAGTGTTCGAGAGAAGTTCTAGAAGACTTGCAAGAAATAAAAGAGTAAATGTCATTAAACAAATGTTATGTTTTTGTACGGCATGCGTACTATTGGAAAGGAACGAAAAACTTTACGAGCCATCTAAAAAATAAAAAAAAAACTTTACAGTGCGCTGGTTGCAAATAAACGGCAGAGAAGTCTATGACACATGCAATGAAAGAAACTATGAATTCAAATGAGTGCAAGTGCGTCGTTAAGGGCAATACAACTTTAAATTTTCCGTAACTTTTCTAACTAAATGTACTTTTCCTCTCTAACCATTTATCCCAGAACCATGGAACTCTAACGGTCAGCTGTCTTACTCGAGGGCATGTAATAATATTTTGTAATGCTTCCTAGCTGTATTATAAAGAACACTGTGGTCTTTTTATTTTTGAAATTTACCCGCAAAACGTGTCTTTCTAAATTTCTCCAAATTTACACTATTAATATGTTAATCATGAAAAATAGTCAGCTTGTTGGAAAATAGTGGAAATGCATGTAAGAAATGTTTTATGTTTTACCGTTAATATAACACAGCTTGAGATAAGGGACGTGGAAATAGATCAATTTAACATGGTGGAGATAGAAGATACCTTCTCCCCTTGAAATCTGTCTTTAAAAACAAATGAATATTTTCAAATCAACAGCTCATTTCAAGCAGTCATTACTAGAAACATCTATAATCTCCACAAAATTTTGGAAGTTAATTACTTTGGTGCAAGAAAGTCTCCATCATTCAGGAAAACGAATTTTCAATAACTTGGCAGCAGCCATAAAAAGCTTTACTACTGACAAATTTCAGTTTAAGAGGAGCCTAAAGGATTTCTTGCTAACCATCTACTCCGACACCATTAATGAATGGAATTTTTTAGTAGAACTAGCGCGCGCGCGATTGAGATAGACATAGAGAGAGAGAGAGAGAGAGAGAGAGAGAAGTGTGTCTAAATTTTCATTCCTCATTCCACGTTCATGATGAGTCCACTTGCGATCTGTGGAAGGTAAATTAGCATATTGTTTTCCCATTGAGTATCTCCTCATTATGGATCAATTGCAACGGAAAGTACATATAATCCAAACTAACCCTCTTGTCTGTCCCACTTTTGTTGAGAGTTACACATCAGACAAATACGTTCATATTGTTGTTGTTGGTCTTCAGTCCAGAGACTGGTTTGATGCAGCTCTACATGCTACTGTGTCATGTGCAAGGTTCATCTCCCAATACCCACTGCAACCTACATTCTAATTAATCTGCTTAGTGTATTCATCTCTTGGTCTCCCTCTTCGATTTTTACCCTCCACGTTGCCCTCCAATACTAAATTGGTGATCCCTTGATGCCTCAGAACATGTCCTACCAAACGATCCCCTCTTCTAGTCAAGTTGTGCCACAAATTTCTCTTCTCCCGAATTCTATTCAATACCTCGTCATTAGTTACGTGATCTACCATCTGATCTTCAGCATTCTTCTGTAGCACCACATTTCTAAAGCTTCTATTCTCTTCTTGTACGAACTCTTCATTGTCCATGATTCACTTCCATACATGGCTACACTCCATACAAACACTCCGAGAAAAGCCTTCCTGATACCTAAATCAATAGACGAAGTTAACAAATTTTTCTTCTTCAGAAACACTTTCCTTGACATTGCCAGTCTACATTTTATATCCTCTCTACTTCGACCGTCATCATCAGTTATTTTGCTCCCCAAATACCAAAACTCCTTTACTACTTTAAGTGTCTCATTTCCTAATCTAACTCCATCAGCATCACCCGACTTAATTCGACTACATTCCATTATCCTCGTTTTGATTTTATTGATGCTCATCTTATATCATCCTTTCAGGACACTCCATTCCGTTCAGCTGCTCTTCCAGGACCTTCGCTGTCTCTGACAGAATTACGTCGTCATCGGCGAACGTCAAGGTTTTAATTTCTTCTCCAAGGATTTTAACTCTTACTCCGAATTTTTGTTTTGTTTCCTTTACTGCTTGCTCAATAAACAGATTGAATAACATTGGGGATAGACTACAACCCTGTCTCACTCCCTTCCCAACCACTGCTTCCCTTTCATGCCACTCGACTCTTGTAACTTCCATCCGGTTTCTGTAAAAATTGTAAATAACCTTTCGCTCCCTGTATTTTACCACTGCCACCTTCAGAATTTGAAAGAGAGTATTCCAGTCAACATTGTCAAAAGCTTTCTCTAATTCTATAAATGCAAGAAACGTAGGTTTGCTTTCCTTAATCTATTTCCTAAGATAAGTCGTAGGGTCAGTATTGCCTCACGTGTTTTAGTATTTCTGCGGAATCCAAACTGGTCTTCCCCGAGGTCGGCATCTACCAGTTTTTCCATTCGTCTGTAAAGAATTCGCCTTAGTATTTTGCACCTGTGACTTACTAAACAAATAGTTCGGTAATTTTCACATCTGTCAACACCTGCTTTCTTTAGGATTGGAATTATTATATTCTTCTTGAAGCCTGTGGGTATTTCGCCTGTCTCATACATTTTGCTAACCAGATGGTAGAGTTTTGTCATGACTGGCTCTCCCGAGGCCATCAGTAGTTCAAATGGAATGTTGTCTACTCCCGGGGCCTTGTTTCGAATCAGGTCTTTCAGTGCTCTGTCAAACTCTTCACGCAGTATCTTATCTCCCATTTCGTCTTCATCTACATCCTCTTCCATTTCCATTATATTGTTCTCAAGCATATCGCCCTTGTATAAACCCTCTATATACTCCTTCCACCTTTCTGCCTTCCCTTCTTTGCTTAGAACTGGGTTGCCATCTGAGTTCTTGATATTCATACAAGTGGTTCTCTTCTCTCCAAAGGTCTCTTTAATTTTCCTGTAGGGAGTATCTATCTTACCCCTAGTAGACAAGCCTCTTCATCCTTACATTTGTCCTCTATCCATCCCTGCTTAGCCATTTTGCACTTCCTGTCGATCTCATTTTTTAGACATTTGTATTCCTTTTTGCCTGCTTCATTTACTGCATTTTTGTATTTTCTCCTCTCGTCAATGAAATTCAGTATTTCTTCTGTTACCCAAGGATTTCTATTAACCCTCGTCTTTTTACCTACTTGATCGTCTGCTGCCTTCACTACTTCATCCCTCAGAGCTACCTATTCTTCTTCTACTGTATTACTTTCCCCCATTCCTGTCAATCGTTTCCTAATGCTCTTTCTGAAACACTCTACAACTTCTGATTCTGTCAATTCATCCAGGTACCATCTCCTTAAATTCCCTCCTTTTTCCAGTTTCTTCAGTTTTAAACTAACATTCACAACCAATAGATTGTGGTCAGAGTCCACATCTGCCCCTGGAAATGTCTTACAATTTAAAACCTGGTTCCTAAATCTCTGTCTTACCATTATACAATCTATCTGAAATATTGCAGTATATCTCCAGGTCTCTTCCACATATACAACCTTTTTTCATGATTCTTGAACCAAGTGTTAGCTATGATTGAGTTATGCTCTGTGCAAAAACCTACCAGGCGGCTTCCTCTTGTATTTCTTACCCCCTTTCCATATTTACCTACTACGTTTCCTTTCATTCCTTTTTCTACTATCGAATTCCAGTCACCTGTGACTATTAAATTTTCATCTCCCTTCACTATCTAAATAATTTCTTTTATCTCATCACACATTTCATCAACTTCATCTGCGGACTGCTTTTACTACTGTGGTAGGCGTGGGCTTCGTGTCTGTCTTGGCCACAATAATGCGTTCACTATGCTGTTTGTAGTAGCTTACCGGCATTCCTATTTTTTAATTCATCATTAGACCTACTCGTGAATTACCTTAATATTAGCCTTCCTAATACTTAAAACTATATTAGATGTTAACAGTGACACCGGTGGACAGACTATCATGAAATTACTGACCGTCGACAAAGTCACGAATATAACCGACAAGCTAAAGGGCCCATACAGGAAAAGGTTTTTCGCCGGAAAACGCGGAAAACTGAAATTCAGCAAATGAGTAAAAAATATGTATTCACTGACAATAAATTAGTGTACGTACACAACATACACGACAATAGTGTGGAATTTCTCTATTACGTAATAGTTTTTGTCTTTGTATCTTGCAGCTTTAGTTATTTTTAATTAAAAGAGATTTTAAAAGGACCGAAAGAACATTTTGGACTATGCTACAGATCGTTCTGTTAGCACAGTCTTTACTTCGTAATCACTTTCGTTGACTTCGGCAACTCTCAACCAAAATCTCCAACCTAACCGAGACAATGCGCTACGACAGAGCCGAGATCATGACAAGAGAATGGGCTACATCACACTCGAAGTAATTTTATATAGATAAGGATCTCCATAACCTGTGTACGTCTAATATAAAAATCTCCCAACTACTCTCCTCAAATAATTTGCAATCTTCACCTGACCTTTTAACTGCTACTATTTCAGAATTAAAAACCGAATTGAAAGAAAATTTGGCTACCAGTCACAAAACTAGAAAAATAAAAATAATAAAAGTGAGAACGTGAAACAAGTTAGCAATAACCATAAACAGGAGATTCTACAGAATATAAGAGTGAGAAAGGAAATTATTAATATTATCGACCGTTTAGGAACTCCAGGCTACGAAAGGGTTGAAACCACATATCGAATAATTGGTGGAAGAGTTAGTGTGTTTTAAGATTAAATCCAAACAATAATTAGAGAAAAATATATCGAAGCTAGGCCTATATTACGAAAAATTGCTTACTCTCGAGACAAATTGTGTCCTGTATTAGATGAAGAGTTTGTGCCCGTAGTACGGATAAAACAGTATCTGCAGCATCAGCAGAAACTTCGGACATGTGTTTCATATTTCATCCAAGCCTGCAGGCTATAAATACTTAAACAAAATACCACTATAGGGAAATTACCTACGAAGAAGTTCTTGGTAAGGAAACACAGGACACAAATACGTATGTAGTTTTAATACGCACTACAACTGTGTTTATAAATCGCTATAGTTGCCTTGGAGTAACACCGAGCGAATATCAATATAACCTGTACAGCCTGTACGCTTTCCAAAGCTGTTATCCATGAAAGAGCTAAACGACGTTTCGTGAACAAAATACAATTTAAGACCGAAACAACTAATAAAATTATCTGACAATGCGCACTGATGAAAATTGGTGCCAGACCAGGATTAGCACCCTAGTCCCCTGGTTACTAGGGAGAGGCAATGATCACTGTGTCCGAATTACGCAGTGGTCAACATAATTGCACGAACTGCGCGAGCATGCCGTCCGTCAGATCCAAGTTCTCAATTTCCCCACAGATTGCTAATGCAGTGCTCCTTGAACATTATCGTCCTCGTCTTAATTATACAGTATATGGCCAAAAAAACAGACATCGAATATATACAAACTTGGCCTTACGAACATTGCAGACGCTGTCTATGTAACACACGTCACACTTCAAAGAATTTACCGATACGCTGCATTGTTTACTATAGACCACGAATCAAGTAACACAAAAAAAGGCTCTGCGTCTATTGAGATCTTGATTCCGAGTTACAAAAAAATTAATAAGTCGCTTACATATTACAATTGCTGCCGAAAGAGGAGAACCACTATTTTCCCACAAACGGAAATAAAATTACGCTTCTATTTCGCCTAGTTTCGGCGGTTACTAAAATTTGTAATGAAAGTTACATAGTAGACTCTCCTCCCTCCCTCCCCCCCGCAGACACGTAGTTTTCGTGGCTGTTGTGCAACTTTTGTACACAGCTAGAGAAAGTGTTTTAAATATGGCGCGGACGGAAACACTAGGCTACGCTACAGAGCAATCTGCAAGCACAACGTTTACTCGGCATTCATAATCGTTGGCATAAACAACTCTCAATCGAATTATCCCCTTCCAACCTAACTTATATCTAGGGCTACACTACCCATCGGCCTGTCATCACAACCAAAATTTCATTGACGTGGGGGGGATTTCCTGTATCTCTCTCTCTCGGCAAAACTGTCAGTTATTGTAGATTGATTGTCAGTTTCAACTACATGATTTACTAATGATAAACACTTTTGAGACGGCTCATAATTTTAGAAGTCCTCTTCGTCTTACTTGGCATAAATTGTTCACTGGCGTCCCAGCAGCACCACGCCAATCTGTTGTTGTCCTAGCAGACCGAACGCACCGCACATCCGACACCTTCGGAACCACTCACTGGCCAGTTAGCAACTGAGCCGATCACTGTTTACATCGTGAAAGGAAAACTATGCAAAGATGTACTCAAATGGCACGACTGATTAGCACACACACACACACACACACACACACACAGTAATATCTGTGGAATGTCCATCGACACGCGCAGAACGAAATTCTTCTCGCGAACGTACAGCGTCTCCGAAAAAAATCTCGTGACTATATTCCGGCGTTAGGGCCAGGTTCTCATTCAAATGAGCAAAAAATGGTACATTTGGAAATTTTTTTGAGACAATGAAAATACAGTCGAAGGATCTGTTTGGGTATTACGAGTGATCATACTATGAGCTTTATTTTAGATTTTCAGTACAAAAAAAAGAACAAAATGGCGACCGTAATTATGATTTGATCAAGGGCCTGCGAGTCTGAAGTACGCAGACTGCGTGCAGTGTGGCCCCTCAGATGTTACCTGAAATCAAAAATGGGTATCATCAGTTGATACTACATTAAATTTATGGGAGCTCATACTTCTTTGAAATTAAAAATGGATAACATCAGTCGCTATTACATAAAATTTATGGGAGCTCATACCTAACCGCAATGAAACAACCTTAAATTTATCGATACGAAGCAAATTCGAACTTTGAGTTCGATTTTTTGGGGGTTTGTTTCACTCCTTATGCCTTCACAAAAATTAGTTAATATTAATCAATGTCATATATTATAGGTATAAGCTCCTAAGAAAAATGCTTACTTTTCTGGGTCAGATGTAGAAGTTAAGAGATAGAACCATTTTTAGTTAATGATGCATGCCGTTCTGAGAAAATCGATCCTCGAAAAAAAAAAAATGTTCAAAGTTTAGGGAAAACTTTTAGTTATATTATTACTTCGATATGCATGAACTAAGTGTTACACATATATTTTTAATGTCGCTGAACACGAATCTGAAGTTCGATTTTCGATATTCAATATATTTTCGGCGAGTATGTTTGCATGCATCCAGCAGTACGAATCATTTTGTGCATGTGCGTCACGGGACGAGTTTTCATCTACATCTATATGGATACCCTGCAAATCACATTTAAGTGCCTGGCAGAGGGTTAATCGAATTACCTTAATAATTAATAATTGAAACTCTCAGCTGCCGACAGGTGTTGATATACCTCGAAGGGGACAGCTGAAAATGTGTGACCCGAGGTATGTCAACAAAAACAGTCGGCAGCTGAGGGTTTCAATTAATTATCATTTATTCTAGAGAAGCTGCACAGTTATAAATGGTATCCGTTCTTTCGATAACAGTTACTATCTTCATATATCTTCACAATTCTCTATTATTCCAATCTCGTTTAGCGCGCGGAAAGAACGAACACCTATATCTTTCCGTACGAGCTCTGATTTCCCTTATTTTATCCAGGTGATCGTTTCTCCCTATGTAGGTCGGTGTCAACAAAATGTTTTCGCATTCGGAGGAGAAAGTTGGTGATCGGAATTTTGTCGCAACGAAAAACACCTTTGTTTTAATGATGTCCAGCCCATATCCTTTATCATTTCAGTGACACTCTCTCCCATTTTCGCGATATAACGTGCTGCGCCTCTTTGAACTTTTTCGATGTACTCCGATAACCCTATCTGGTAAGGATCCCACACCGCGCAGCAGTATTCTAAAAGCGGACGGACAAGCGTACCTGAGCAGAGCGTTTCCGACCCAAGTGTGTCCCATGGCAACCGTCTGTCTATGGTAAGCTCCTATGGAACCAAACTGCTGAGGTCATCAGTCCCTATGCTTACACACTACTTACAGTAACCTAATCTAAGGACAACACACACACACCCATGCCCGAGGAAGGACTCGAACCTCGTAGCCAATCGTAGCGACAGGGGGAGCCGCGCGAACCGGACAAGGCGTTTGAGACAGCGCGGATACAACCACGCGGCTCATGGCAGTCGTGACACTGCTTCAAACAATGGGCTGTAGAAACATTTGTAAAGCACGGTGTAAAAAAAAAAAAACCTTTCAGTTCCATGAGTCTAGACAAGTACACCTTTAAAAAATGCAACTACAAAGAAAATGAATTTTCGAACGTTTTGAATGAGAACCTGTCCTTAAGGAACACCGTTGATCAAATGTCACAGGGATTATGTACTCAGGTTTCACATGTAGGTTAACAGTTTCTAATCATCTGGAGTGAGCAGGGCTTAAAAACTTTGAAGCGTTAAATTTCAAGGGCTGTTCCCTTGTTAAATCGACACATCGCAATAAATCCACACCTCGAAATAAATAGATATCCCGAAATAAATCGATACCTCGAAATAAATCGAAATCTCGAACATGTAGGTAACTCGATATATAACGATATCCCGAAATATATCGATATCTGGAAATATGTCATCTCGAAATACATCGATATCTCGAAATAAAGAGATATCTCGAAATAAATTTACTTTGGCTTGCACCACAGCACATTTACTTGACGTAAAATACGACGAAATACTCCGCCAATACAGTTCGATTACCATCTCGTAACTGTTGGACCTGGTGGTCTACCGTCACAGCGCGCGGCTGCAAATCGAGAATCGCGGGATCGAATCCCAGTTGAACCAATAAATTTTTCAGTCTGCGTTTAATCCAGCCTTCACCTCTCAATGATATCAGGAGTCAGTAGAAACAACATGTTGTGCGGATTCCACGTTAAACTGCCGATTCCCTTTCCCCGGTTGGACAACTGGTGTACGTTAATGATAAGCAAGTCACCTAAGTGCCGTCCGATTGAAAGACTTAAACGAGGGCACTGAAATACTCGAAATTTATTAGTATTATTACACTGTCCAAACGCAGTAATCTGACCACGTGTTAAAACCCCGAATAAAAGCTTTTTGCAGCATGAGACGTACAGGAATAGAGTCAATGAGGTAATGACAGTGATAAGAAGCCATTCCGACTCCAGTACTTGCCCAGTTGCGATAGAATTTTATCGATTGAGGATCCGTGGCACAAGCTACTCGATCGAGGAGGCCCCTCAGATTCTCGATTGGGTTTAAAGGCGAGAAATTTCGCGGTCAGGGCAGTACGGCAAATTCATCCTAGAGTTTTCAGAACCACGCACATACACTGCGAGCTATGGATTTGGTCCCCGAGGATAGGTACGTACCAGGGTCGATCCATTGTGCCTTTCAGAATAACGAGATCACCCAGCGAGTGCCGTGAAAACATTGCCCACACCATAACGCTCCCTCAGGGTTGCAGGGCGTTTGCTTTCAGACGTTACACGCCAGTGGAAATCTGTCCGATGGAGCATAAAATGTGATTAATATGGAGAGGCCACCTGTAGCACTCAGTGGACTTTCAGTTGTGGTACCGGCATGCAAATGCAAGCTTTCAACGCCAATGAACAGCAGTCAGCATGGGTGCAGGGACCAGGTGCCTACTGTGGAAGCCCATACATTGTTGAGGAAACATTGGTGGCAGCCCTTGGTTCGCCTGGGCAGTCAGCTGCACAAAAGTTGCACGTCTATTCGCCAGCACACTTATCTGCAGCTATCGCTCACCTGTGTCGCCTACTGCCCGTAGTGCAACACAGTTACCTCGGAGCCGGATTAGAATACCGAGATTTTACCACGCACGGTTTACTTTACATACAGTGGCATTTGAAAAGATTACAGAAGTTGCCGTTTCGGAAATGCTTCCACCCTTGGGAAGAAAGCCAACGATTATGCCCTTTTGGACGGCACACAAATCGCCCCTTTTACGCATTATGACAACGACTTCACTGTTTCCAGCCTTCCACCTCCCCCCACCCCCCTTCATCACCTACTAATGCTATCACCTAGTGTCTATGCGTATTTACACGAAAACAAGAGTTGGTCACATTAATATGACTGGACCTATTATTACTATTGAAACTTCCTGGCAGATTAAAACTAGGTGCGGGACCGAGACGCGAACTCGGGACCTTTCCCTTTCGCGGGCAAGTGCTCTACCGTCTGAGCTACCCAAGCACGACTCACGCCCCGTCCTCACAGCTTTGCCAGTACCTTGTCTCCTACCTTCCAAACTTTACAAAAGCTCTCCTGTGAACTTATTAATATTTCGTTGTTGTTCAGTTGTCTTTTGTGTGTGTAGCATTGCCAGGTTACTTGCTACAGTTAACTTTTCTTTGCCTTTGCTTGAGTCGTCTTTCAAGTTTGCAGGGGCCACCGCTATTTGGCGCAATTGGACTGCGACATTACTGTTCTTTCAAAATGTGCCGTTTGTTACTCTTAAAACTAACAAGGAGAGCTCCCCAACGGTGGGATCGACTTTTTGAAACCAAATAAGCGGTAGTGTAACTCAAGATTACCCGTATCAGACCCTGCATCCAGGTGGGCCTCCGTTTGCAAGTAACTGACGGAAAAGATTTCGGAATTTGGCGTGATGCTACATAGCGTTAAGGAAGTCGTATTCCATAGTCTGATTACGTGCCATAATGGTTAGGATAGAAGCTTAACCATGCCTCGTCAGGTGCAGTAACTATTTTTATTTTTAAATCTTTATCGAAATGACTTTGATGCCTATTTTTACTCAATTTATTGGTTTAAATGTAATTTCTTTCGTTCTATTCCTTTGTCACATAATTTTAATTGCCGTATGAAATTTTCCATTTGTTTAATTTTTCTTTATATCATTCTTCTACCAATCGGAATTTTTGTGAATGTGTATTTTATGATAAGAAGAAAAATTAGACCAAATGAAGAGGTCCATATCACTATTGAATCACGTGTCCGAGGAGTGGAAATAAAAACAATTATATTTACATCAATTGAATGATAATGATTATCAATGTCACTTCGATAAACACCTAAAATAGATTTCTTTCTCTGGTGAGATTCGAACCAACAACCTCATGCATGTGAAGCTAGTATCCTTTCCATTGCCCTCACAACCAACTTATGTCATTCGGCTTTCTTCATGCTATCGAGTCTAACACAAAATTTCGAATTTCTTTTCTCGTCAGTTCCTCGCAAACGACGACCCACCAGGATGAAAGGCTGCAGTGTGTGATACTTGGGTGCTTAACCTACATAACCGTATAGATGGTTTCAAAAAGTCGATCCTACCGCTGGAGAAATCTCCTTGTAAGACATAACGAAAGAGGACCGCCGTTTCGTTATATCTACTGATATGGTGGTGGACACACATTTATTAGTGTAGCCATAGAAACACAAACGGTGTGAAACCTGCACGATCTAAGCAACGAAGAACGACCTCGTACTTAGTCCAAAGGAAAATCCCCAGAATTACTAGAAAAGTTATAGCCAATGCACCAAGTCCCCGGCAGTCATTTAGTCCGCGGCGACTGCTGAGAACCTCCAGGCCAGTCATTAGGATTCGCACTCGACTACTTCGATGTTACACGTTCGGTGTCCTACTCTATGGAGCTGAGTCATGGACTGTATTAGGCATTTGAAATGCGGTCGTATCGAAAAATATTAAGGATACCATCGACAGATATAGTCAAAAATATGGCGGTACGAAGACGCAGAAATTGTAAACAGCACCCAGAGAGCAAAACTCGATTGTTTTGGTAGCGCAATTCCGCAACAATAAATAAAACCTGTTGAAATTAATAATTCAAGGAAACATTAATGGCCGGCCCGTGTGGACGAGCGGTTCTAGGCGCTTCAGTGTAGAACCGCGCGACCGCTACGGTCGCAGGTTCGAATCCTGCCTCGGGCATGGGTGTGTGTGATGTCCTTAGGTTAGTTAGGTTTTAGTTCTAAGTTGTAGGGGACTGATGACCTCAGATGTTAAGTCCCCTAGTGCTCAGAGCCATTTGAACTACTTTTTTGAAAGATTAATGGCATACGTGACCCACGACGCACAGGATTATCCTGGCTAAATAACTCAAACCAGCACTGAATCAATGTTCTGAAAAACCATGGACGGACAGCGGATCATGCTACCTACCGGCAGTGTTATTGGAGGACGAGGCACTTAGAGAGGAAGAATGACAATACAGTCAATGCTTAAAAATTACATTAATGCTCACCATTAAATCTAATACTCCTCCACTCACATAATCGCGTTAGCTGCAAATAAAATTAAGCTGCAACTGCCGTACAGTTAAAATTTTTTGAACCTAGTGCTATTAACAGTATTCATGTCAACACTTATTTTGATCAATGTACGTATTTTCTGAGACATCCACTTCACGAGGACGTACTGAGAAGTAAAGTCTGCAGATGTTTTATGTGAAAACTCTCAACGCTTTTTAAATAAAACAAACTTCATTAACATTTTGCATCTGTATTCTTCAGGTCTATAAATTTATTTCTCAACACACTCACCCTGGGAACCAGCACAATTTCCCCAACTAGATACTATTTTGTTGATACAGTCACAGTATAATGTTTGACTATGTTAACAGAGCCACAACCTTACCTCTGCTTGCACCGCTTGAAACAACTGAAGTGATCGAATGTTTTCTTAGTTTTGCACAAAGACGAAAATCGAGACTGTGTGTAGGATGATCGACGGCAGTGAACCAAGGACGTCGGATTGCTGCAGATGCCGCAGCGCTCGTGTGTAGTTTGGCAATGCCGTGCTTAAGGAGAATGTGCTCCACATGCGGACGAAGTCTTCGAATCGTGCTTTTAGTTTTGTGAGCTCTTTCTCACCCACCAGCATAGTCGCGTCAAACACCGCTATGTTACGCAAAATCGGAGCCCTCTAGCAGCAGAGGGCAGCAGATATCCATAGTAAAGATGTAGAATGTTACTGACTTTATCAAATAAAACAGACCGAGTCATTATCTTCTCAGCACGCCGTCGTGTTATACGCACAAAAATAAAAAAAAATCGTTTCCGAGCAAAGTATGCTGTATTTTTAAGTGAAGGTCTTTGTAATGTACATCTGTAGTAAACGTTATGCTGGTGATATATGGTGACAATTCGTATTTATATTTACAATGAAAAGAGATTGACCAGTGGGCAACAGACAACTAAAACGCAAGTTGCCAGATGGATATTAACTGCAATACTGCCCACGGTGCCACGGTAAGTAGGAGGTTTGGTTTCCCGATACAAGTCGCCGTGTAACTGCCGCTCGTGGCGATAGATTAAAGAGTTCTCTGTCTTCTTGTCAGAGAGCCAGTACCCAGATTCACTCTAAAGAAATAAAGACGCGAATTCTGTGAGCCACATTTGAAGATGATCCTGAAACGGCTCCAAAACTAGTTAACTCGAATTAAAATAATTCAAAAAGTGAGTTGTTGCAGTTTTCCACATTTATGTTCAGTACACATTCACAGGCACTTGAACAGTGGTTCCCAGCCTTTCTTAGACCATTGCTCCTGAGCGCAATCAGACATTTGCCAGTAGCCCCTGCCCTACCCCCCCTCCCTGCCGTCTGTGGCCTTCCCTCCTCCTCCCCGACATTATCACTAACTTTGGCGCATAAATAAACTGTAGAGTGAACAACTTTTCTGGGAACACTTTTTAAAATCATTAGAGGTGGACGGTATTTAGTTAGTCGTGATGCATTTCAAGTGGCACCCACAACTACTTCTCAGATAAGAAAGCTAACTATCCAAAATAAGGATAAACACTTGTTACAAAACGCTCCTCTTGTTCAACCTCTCTACAGTACGGCACTTGCTTGACCTGCACATTGCAACCTCAATTAAAATCAACCGAGAAAAAATGTGTGCACTTACTGTTCATAAATCACTTGATTGTTGCGCTCCTTACTTCTGAAATAGAAGACTTCAGGCTTTTAAATCTTGGTATCCGAACACAACATGTGAAGCTGTTATCCTTTCCATTACACCTCACAACCAACTAATGTCACTCAGCTTTCTTAATGCTACCGAGTGTCACACAAAATTCAGAATTTCTTTTCTCGTCAGTTACTCGCAAACGTGGACCCACCATTATGAGTGGCTGCAGTGTCTTAACCTACATAACCGTACAGATGGTTTCAGACGAAGTGTTACTTGCAGAGGAGTAGGATAACGAGCTATCGGCCTGGCAATTGAGTTGGAGTTTGGCCGAAGCAACTTCAGGCACGAAGGAGATAATGATGTGACCCTCCGAGAATAATTTTGCCTGGGCTGTAAGCGGCGCACAGCTCAGCGTTTACAAAGTTGCCAGCTACATCTCACACCGGAAATATTATTATTAAGCTCAGTTTCCACAGCAGCGAATGGAAGCGAACGCAACCGTACGAACATTTGCAGACCACTTGCCAGTATTCACTACCTTTCGTCTACGAGATCTGTTCAAATAATTCCGGACTTTTGTCCACAAAATTTTTCTACGTTTACCTTCACTTGTTTGTATATGATCTCCCCCAGGACTGATACACCGCTCCCAACACCGTTTCCACTTCCGGGAGCAGACTTGGTTCGCCTTTCGCTGGACCGCTCGTCTATCGTTACGAATCTTCGTCCTCTCAACTTTGTTTTCAACTTTGGAAATAAAAAAATGTCTGCAAGGGCCAAGCTGACCTGAGAAGCTTTTTATTTTTTCATCGTTGAGAACATTTGCCTACTCATTGTGAAGACTGGACCTTGTTCTCAACGTCATAACTGCAGACCCACGTCTCATCACCAGTTGTAATTTTCTATAGGAACATCTCGTTCTCATTTGGGTGATCCTAAAGCTCTTCTCAGATTTGCGAGGCGGATGTCTTTCTGCTCTTGACTCATGAGCCGCGACACGAACTTGGGGGCAACACGATACATTCCAAGATGCTGTATTAGGATTTCACGATGCAACTGCGATGTTACATTCTTCTGCGATCTCTCTGACAGTCAGTCACAGTTTCGTTGACGTTCCTGACACAAGCGCTGTTGGCAGAAGTCGAAGGACGTCCTGAACAAGGGTCGTCTTTAACTTCCGTCCGGCCTTTTCTAAACCGTGCGAACCATCCGTAACACCGAGTACGGCTTAAGCACTCATCACCATAGGTTCCTGCATTATTTGGTGTGTCTCTGTAAAGGTGTTCTTAAGTTTAGCTTTTAAGTTCCTATGGGGCCAAACTGTTGAGGTTATCAGTCCCTAGGCTTGCAGCACTCACACACACCCATGCATGATGGAGGATTCTAGCCTCGGACGGGGGGCAGCCGCACGAACCGTGGCAAGGCCCCTCAGACTGCGCGGCTACCCCGAACGGCGGTTTGCTTGAGTTTCACGCAAAATTTATTGCAGGCGCATTGCTCCTCTAACTATCCCCTCTCGAAGTTCGCCAACTGTGCGACACAACGTTCTACTCAATACAGCACTGAACAATAAGCTAACAGACATACAACAATGAAACTTCCCGCAGTTACACATTAAGCACACGCGTGTGCAGGGATGTCGACTGCATTTCGCCCCAACACGCCATTGGCGCGAAATTACGAATGTTCAGAAATTTTTATGAACACACCTTGCATATTCAAAATTTAGAGTATGTTCTAGATATTTTGCAGGTAGGCTTGCTCGGGATAGCTTACGTGTATCTTCAGGCATCTGCCAATTTCTTCAGCTTCTCTGTTACATTCTCCTGTGGGCCAAACAAACCTGTAACCATTCGTGCTGACTTTCTTATGAACAGTTCAATATCCCCTGCTAGTCGTATATAGAGATGGACAAAACTGTTCTTTTTCAGAGATTGGATCAGAATTGTTCACTCCCTGAAATGAATTAGCTCTTTTTCACGACTCACCACTCATTTACAATATAAAATAAATGGAAGGCACATTGCCCTTTAAACTTGGTTTATTCCAGTACTATACCTGTATTTTGATCTTATTTGATCCTATTTTGAAGTAACACAGATAATGAGTAAGAATTTTGTATTGTTTATTGAAATTTCCACGATATGACAGTTTTTGATTATTGATTTATTTTGCACTATCGTGGTTTTTTGGGTGATCGGAAAATGTTGTAACTTGAGATTTACATTAACAATATATTTGGCTATAACGTATTAAAATTTCATTAACCTCATACAAATACATCGCAAGCCATATACACTCCTGGAAATGGAAAAAAGAACACATTGACACCGGTGTGTCAGACCCACCATACTTGCTCCGGACACTGCGAGAGGGCTGTACAAGCAATGATCACACGCACGGCACAGCGGACACACCAGGAACCGCGGTGTTGGCCGTCGAATGGCGCTAGCTGCGCAGCATTTGTGCACCGCCGCCGTCAGTGTCAGCCAGTTTGCCGTGGCATACGGAGCTCCATCGCAGTCTTTAACATTGGTAGCATGCCGCGACAGCGTGGACGTGAACCGTATGTGCAGTTGACGGACTTTGAGCGAGGGCGTATAGTGGGCATGCGGGAGGCCGGGTGGACGTACCGCCGAATTGCTCAACACGTGGGGCGTGAGGTCTCCACAGTACATCGATGTTCTTGCCAGTGGTCGGCGGAAGGTGCACGTGCCCGTCGACCTGGGACCGGACCGCAGCGACGCACGGATGCACGCCAAGACCGTAGGATCCTACGCAGTGCCGTAGGGGACCGCACCGCCACTTCCCAGCAAATTAGGGACACTGTTGCTCCTGGGGTATCGGCGAGGACCATTCGCAACCGTCTCCATGAAGCTGGGCTACGGTCCCGCACACCGTTAGGCCGTCTTCCGCTCACGCCCCAACATCGTGCAGCCCGCCTCCAGTGGTGTCGCGACAGGCGTGAATGGAGGGACGAATGGAGACGTGTCGTCTTCAGCGATGAGAGTCGCTTCTGCCTTGGTGCCAATGATGGTCGTATGCGTGTTTGGCGCCGTGCAGGTGAGCGCCACAATCAGGACTGCATACGACCGAGGCACACAGGGCCAACACCCGGCATCATGGTGTGGGGAGCGATCTCCTACACTGGCCGTACACCACTGGTGATCGTTGAGGGGACACTGAATAGTGCACGGTACATCCAAACCGTCATCGAACCCATCGTTCTACCATTCCTAGACCGGCAAGGGAACTTGCTGTTCCAACAGGACAATGCACCTCCGCATGTATCCCGTGCCACCCAACGTGCTCTAGAAGGTGTAAGTCAACTACCCTGGCCAGCAAGATCTCCGGATCTGTCCCCCATTGAGCATGTTTGGCACTGGATGAAGCGTCGTCTCACGCGGTCTGCACGTCTGCACGAACGCTGGTCCAACTGAGGCGCCAGGTGGAAATGGCATGACAAGCCATTCCACAGGACTACATCCAGCATCTCTACGATCGTCTCCATGGGAGAATAGCAGCCTGCATTGCTGCGAAAGGTGGATATACACTGTACTAGTGCCGACATTGTGCATGCTCTGTTGCCTGTGTCTATGTGCCTGTGGTTCTGTCAGTGTGATCATGTGATGTATCTGACCCCAGGAATGTGTCAATAAAGTTTCCCCTTCCTGGGACAATGAATTCACGGTGTTCTTATTTCAATTTCCAGGAGTGTATTTTTAAAGTGAACGTTTCCTTTCGAAGACGCCTAAAATCGCAAAATCCGTACCAGAATAAGAAAAAAAAATATAAATTTGACTGTAAAACGAAAGTGCTGCATACAGCCTTACGCAGAATAAAACAAGGAAAATATTGGTGTATCACATTTTGCGATACGTTTATTGGTTCGCTCGTAATTAAAGCGTAAATTCGAGTGTCTATAATAAAAATCCTATAGTAAGAGGAGTCATCAGGAACCTAATCTAATCAGTTTAAACAAATAAAAATAAAATAAAAACAATTGATGTATACATAACATAATAATGTAATATACATAGCGGCATTACTACGAAGAACAATATCCAGTGGGGACGAACTCCGATGCAGAGGCGCTGAGTCGAGCAGGTCGAGCCGCGAGCTGTTTTACTGCGTGAGCTGAGACCACAGTGACATCTGAGTCGCTTTGCTCGACGCTCTGGCTAGAGTCGAGACGGTGGGGCGAGCGTTGAGCGGGCGAGTTCCGAGGGAGGGTGTAGCGGTGAACTCACCCGCTCCGAGACAAATAGTTCGTTCCCTTGCGAGCGGGTTTTTGCAAGTAGTTCCTATGTTATCCGCTAGGTGGCTCTCTGTCCTGTTGCTCGCATCAACTGCCCAGAGGGCAGGACGTGCGACTGAAACGATCGCCGACAGAGTGCGATGCGAAGTTACGCTGCGCCAGAACACAAAATCCAATGGGGCACTGCACAATGCAGGCAGCC
This sequence comes from Schistocerca cancellata, assembly GCF_023864275.1. Taxonomy (NCBI): domain Eukaryota; kingdom Metazoa; phylum Arthropoda; class Insecta; order Orthoptera; family Acrididae; genus Schistocerca; species Schistocerca cancellata. The sequence continues at coordinate 35,944,461 of NC_064627.1, forward strand.
AAGGTAGAAGCAGGGCAGAGGCCGGCGCTGGCTGTGTTGTGTGGCGTGCACTGTGCTGTGACCAGCAGAGGCGCTGCTGATATGCTCCGTCTCTCTCTCTCTCTCTCTCTCTCTCTCTCTCTCTCTCTCTCTCTCTGCCGTGGGAAACGTTTGGAGCTACCGTTCTTTTTTTCTGAATCACTGATTGTTCACTCCTTTGAAAGATTGAACTCTATGAATTAGTTCAAGAGCGGATCCCCCATCTCTAGTCGTATATGGGACAGGTCCCACACACTGGAGCAATATTAGAGTATGGGTCACACCAATAGTTCGAAAAAGATCATCTTTGTGCACTGATTATATTTCCCTTTAATTCTAACAATGAATTACAGTCCGTCACCATCTTTACCTTTGACTGAGACAATGTGATGGTTCCATTTCTTACTTGTTTTTGAGTCATCAGTCTTCTGACTGGTCTGATACGACCCACCATGAAGGACGTAGATGCCAAGTGCTACTCTGATGAAGAAGTTAGCGCAGGTGAGGTTCTGCGCCAACCTCTTCATCTCCGAGTATCGTTTGGCACCTATGTCGTAAATTGTTTTCTGTGTGTATTCCAATGTCTGTCTTCCTTTACCGTTTTTGCCATCTACAGATCCCTCTAACACCGTGGAAGTTACTCAGTGATGTTCTATCATCCTGTCCCTTCTCCTTGTCAGTGTTTTCCAAATATTCCTTCACCTCATCAGTCCACGTAACTTTCAACATTCATCCCTACCGCCACATCACAAATGCTTCGATTCTCTTTTGATCTGGTTTTCCTGCAGTCCATGTTTCACTACCGTACAATGCCGTGCTCCAAGCATATATTCTCGGAAATTTCTTCTTCAAATCAAGGCCTATGTTTGATGCTTGCAGATTACTCTAGGTCAAGAATGCCATGCTGGCCTGCTTTTTACGTCCTCCTTTCTCTGTCCGTCATGGTTTATTTAACTTTCTCGGTAGGAAAATTTCTGAACTTCATCTACTTCGCCGGCCACGGTGGGCGAGCGGTTCTAGGCGCTTCAGTCCGGAACCGCGTGACTGCTACGGTCGCAGGTTCGAATCCTGCCTCGGGCATGGATGTGTGTGGTGTCCATAGTTAGGTTTAAGTAGTTCTAAATTCTAGGAATTTTATGACCTAAGATGTCAAGTCCCATAGTTCTCAGAGACATTTGAACCATCTACTTCGTTATCACCAATGTTAAGATTCTCACTGCTCCCGTTTATGCTTCATCTCATCACTTGTGTCTTTGATTTACTCTCACCCCAAATTCTACACTCATATTGTATATTCCATTCATCAGATCCTGTAGTAATTCACTTTCACTGAGGACGATAATATTATCAGCAAACCATGTCACTGATATCCTTTCATCCCGTATTTCAGTCTGAATCTTGAACCTCTCTCTTATTTTCTTCATTGCTTCGTTGATGCACTCACTGAACAGTAGAGGCGAATGACTATATCAAAGTCTTACTCCCTTTTTAATCCTTGCACTACGTTCTTGGTCTGCCACTCTTATTTCCTCTTGGGTCTTGTGCGAATATATTATCCGTCTCTCCCTAGAGTTATTTTCTTCAGAACTTCGATCTTGCACCATTTTACATTGTCGAACGTTTTTCCAGGTCTACAAATCCTATGAACGCGTCTTGAGTTTTATTCAGTCCTGCTTCCATTTCGTATCCTTACAATGTGTTACACTGAAGTATTTGTGTGACTTGATCGATTGAAAATGAGAGTTATTGATGTTGTAGTAATAGGATACTATGTTTTTTCGTTTTGTGAACTGCACAGTTTTAGGTTTTCGAACATCTAAAGCAAGCTGCAAAATCATCCGAAATTCTGTTTGAGTCTACGTACAAAAATGCATTGTTAGAAAAAACAAACTAAACCAAGAAGGGACAAAATATCAGTAACGAACAACGTAGAATCTCTACGGCTAATCTGGATTAAACTGCGCTATATCTTCAGCAACAACCAGGGCACAATTCAAGGAGGGATCTACACCCACATGGATATTGTGCAAATCACATCTAAGTGCCTGGCATAGGGTTTATCGAATCACCTTCACAATTGTCTATTAATCCAACTTCATGTTTTGAACTGCCCAAGGTGTGATGAAGACTCCTTTTAGTCTGTCACGGAAGACTGTATTAAGCATGATAACTGCTCCCAACAATGGCACAGTTTATGAAGGTCATGGTGCATTTTCTTGTTATTGGTGTTAGTGCGTACTCTTACCAGATTATGCGGCTACGAGTACGAACGAGCAGTGTCATATATATATAATGACATTTAAGGTTTGGGTTAAAAGTTACTCAGCTGTATCTGATAAATGTTGTTCGTAAATAAATGAGCAATGTTTTGCTATTTGTTTGTTTTAACTTTCTCATCAACTTGAAAAGACCGATTAAATATTAAGTGCATACTCCTTCCTGACTTTCCCCTGCAAAGGCAAATTGATGAAGTCGCGTAGTTTGTAGGAAGAATTTTTGTAGTTTCGTGACTTTTGGTTGGCGTGACTGAGATGAGCTGAGAGCGGCTGTTATTTATAACCTTAATGTTGCAATTAACAATGACGTGTTCGGTTAAAGTTTCCAAATTAACTTAGCAACGTTCAGCGATGCGTTTTCCCTTTCAGAAGGTGGAAAACGGCCAAAATATTTTCTCTAACGATTTTTCAGTATGGTTGAAGCTGTGCGAACGACGGAAATTTTCGATAAATACGTAGGACAGTTCAAAAACAATCGAACTTCAGTAACAAATGAAAAACGCCGTGGCCGGCCAATTGAAGTGTCTCCTCCTTCGGTTAAAGCCGGCCATGACGACATTACTCCTGATGGCCGACGTGTTGCGTTAGAACTGAATAGCAAAATAGCTGCAATAGGTAGTGGCACAGTTCGTAACGTTGTCAGTGACATGCTCAAGTCCAACGTGGGTCCCGCAACAATTCACACAACAACACAAGGAAACAAAGAGTGCTATGAATGTGAAGGTGAACCTTTTCTGAACGAGATTTTAACGTGTGATGAAACTTTCGTTCAAAATGGTGAACCCGACTCGAAAGGACAAGGCGTGAAATGGAAGCACACCAGCTCACCTGTCCGAAAGAAATTCAAAACTCGAGCATCAGCGAGGAAAGTGATGCTGGCCATCATCTGGATGCCACAGTTGTCTTCTGGTGATTATTTGGAAGATCAGCGTACAGGATGCAGCGCTGACCACTCACACATACTGATGAGCAAAGTAAAGCCAGCGATGAGAGGAAAGGGTCGCCAATGTCAAAGAAAAGACGTGATAATATTACATAACAATGCTCGCCAACACACAGCGCAGCTGATCCAAGAAACCACTGGAAGGAGAAAGAAACCATAATGGGCTGGGAGACTCTACGTCATCGTCCCTACAGACCTGATTTGACTTCCGTGAATTTTCATTTTCATATTGCTGATATTATGCAGAATGGAAGCTGTCTGCAGCGTAATTAACTCATAAGAAAAACTTCAAAAGTCAACCACATTTGTAGAGCGTTTATTCCAACCTGTTTGATCCACTCAAGGACGCATCGCGTGGAAAGGATTCAGCGACAGCGAGTCGGTTAAAACAATTTCGGTTTTACTTACTTCATTCGCATTTATCGCCTATCTCTTGCCCAGCAGTATTTCGCAAACGACTGGGAAAAGCGCAAGTGGCACCCGTATATAACGAGATCAATATACATTTGCCTTCTGAATATTACACCTGTAATGGGTCCAAACTAAGGCAGTTTAAAAAAATCGCAGGTGACACTCGTGTACAAGAAGAGTAAAAGAAAGGATGTGCAAAATTACAGACCAGTGTCCTTGACATCGATTTTCTGCAGAATTTTAGATCGTATTCTGAATGTGATTAAATAAATTTCCTAGACACCGAAAAGCCTATGTCCATAAATCAGCATGGTTTTAGAAAACTCGTGTGAAACCCAGCTTGCCCTTTTCGCACATTATATACTGCGAACCACGGATGAAGGGTGCCAGGCAGATTGCATTCTCCTAGATTTGAGAAAAGCCTTTGACACGGTGCTCCACTGCACACTGTTAACGAAGGGCCTCGTATGAGCATACGGAGTAGGTTCCCAGATATGTGAGTGTCTCAAAGACTATAATAGATACCAGTACGTTCTCGATGGCGAGAGTTGATCAGAGACAAGGGTATCGTCAGGAATGTCCCAGGAAGTGTAACAGACAGCTGTTGTTCTGTATAGACATAAATGATGTGACAGGCAGAGTGAACAGCAATCTGCGGCTGTTGATGATGCTGTCGTGTACGGGAGAGTGTCGTCAGCGAGTCACTGTAGGATGATACAATTAACGCGAATCGCGGACAACTGAGAAACGTGCAGGAGGCAGTGAGGTACTGAGCCATGCCGACGCCGGTGCCTCAGTCAGCTGCGCTATGTTTGTCGGTTGAGGACCCAGGACACGAAGAGCCTCATCGAGGTGGTCCCACATATTCTCGATTCCGTTAAGCCCGGGAAGCCTGATGGTCGGTGGAGTACAGCAAACTCATCGTGGTGCTTTTCAGACCACGCACGTACACTGCAAGCTGTGTCAGAGATTCAGTTGTTCTGCTGGTAGGTTCCGAGGAAAAACAAACTCCATGTAGGTGTGGCAATGGTTCCGACGGATATTTCTGCTCATGCACTCTGCCCCTCCAGAACGACGAGGTCACGGCGGGAGTGTCACGATAACGTTTCTGAGACCAAAACGATCCTTCCTCCGGTCTTAACCCTGCCGTCGACTGTTGCAGGGTGTTCACTTTCAGGTGAATCACGCCCTACACGCCAACGTCTGTCTGTCACTTCAAAAGCCCGCTTGTCACCGTGCAGTGGACGCCCAGTCGCACAACTGGCGTGGAAATTCCAGCCTTCGTCCCCGATAAACAGCAGTCAGCATAGGTGTGTGGACCACCCGTCTGCTGTGGAGACCCATACGCAGCATTTTTCGCCTAGTGGTCTTTGAGGAGACACTGTCAGTAGCCCCTCGGTTCACGTGCGTGGTCAGTTGCTCAACAGTTGCACGTTATTTACCTGCAGCCTTCTTTAACTCCTGTCATATGTGGCCCGTGGGGCACCACAACGGCTTCAACGTCGGTTCTGGACAGCGCCATGCACTGAGTGCTTTAAATATGGCAACACGCCAACATTTTACCAACTTTTCCGTTTCGAAAATGCGTCCACCCGTGGCCCGAAAGGCAATCATCACGTGCTTTTGGATGTCACATAAGTGGTTGTGTTTCCGCATTACGCATACCCTACACTGCTAGTGCTGCCACCCGCTGTCTGTGAGTGGTTACTGCACATTGACGTCGGACACAGGCGGTGATCACGTTAATGTGACTGGACCGTGTAGTAAGAAGAAGGAAAGGACGCTAATCGGTACCAGGAGCACCGAAAATGTATACCAATTGCCTGTGCATGAACTCCGAGCGAAATAGGAGCAGCGGCAGTTTAAAAATTGTAAATGGTAGAATCACTGCTGAACAGTAAGTTTCTCGCCGAAACATATGTGGAGATTGAGAAACGAATGCGTAAATGCTGGCAATGAGTCTGCGGAGAGGAGACAGTGACTGTTTATGATGGTTTAAAGAGCAATTTCAAGATTTGCGAGATACACGTTTAGATTACGTCGCAAGTATGACGAATTATGAGAAAGACTGCACTGTGTAAGGGAAGCTACTGGGATGTCCCATAACCGTGGCATTAGTTCAGGGATTCAGCTGCGCGAAGAGACTTTGAAAGTGACTGAAGTTTTTTTGAAAATTGACAAATGAATCCGGGTGATCAGTTACGAATAAAGGGAGAAAATGTGTGAAAATAAAGCTCTTCTTATGGACGGACATTTCGGACAACTGTACACCATTGCATGTTGATACCCGAAGCACGGAAGACTAGCTTTTTTACCGGAGGAAAGTCAAAATAATTGTGAAATATTTTTTTCTGAACCGAGAATTGTCATATCTGGGTTGTCATTTAATACTGCAACGCTAGACTTCGAAATGGCTGCAAACAGTGTTCTCCGAGACATCTATTTCCAGTTGTAATTTTCATTTCAAGGAATGCCTCTGGAAGACATAAAAGAACTGGGATTAGTGGAGAGATACAGGGATGAAGAAGTAGTTCGACTGTCTTGCCGCATGTATGCTGTGGAGCACATCTTCCGCCGGACTGCCTTGATGATGCATGGATGGTAACAGCGTAGCAAATGCCCAGTGGCGAAAAGATCATGAATTCGTAGACTATATTATAGTCAGTCAATAGGTGGAAAATCCTAGTACACCATCTGAAATGTGGAATTGGTGAAGAAAGGCAGTCGACCGAAATTATTTCGAAATAAATTCTCTCTTAACTTGGCTTCAGATGCGTTAGTTAATACCTCGATACCTAACACAACAGTATCAAAGTTATCTGCGTTCAGAGAATTTATTTCGAAGTAATTTTGGTCAGCTCTCTACCGTCATCAATTCCATGCACAGGAACATGAATGCTGTCGAAGTTTGGCATAGCAAACGATACTCAATAAGGAAAAGGTATCTGAAACTACAATTTCTGATCAATACGCTAAAGGAGAATGCAATAAAATCAATACCTGAAATTAAAAAAAAATATCCGTTGATCAGCCTCTTCAGTGAAAGAGGTAAAAGAGTTAAAAGATATTTTAAGAACACGGTGGATTTAAGACGTTTAAAATTTACGACATTCCTACGAAAAGTTCGTAAAATAAGACAGGAAGTAATGTTGTAGAATGGAAAAGGTAAAAAAAAATAAATATTTTTTTAAACACGGCTATGCACTATGTGCATAGACAGTTTTAAGCCTAGATAATATGTGGAGGGGCGTTCTTATTACAAAACGACAAGCAGAGCCTCCCCATTGTCGCTACCTCCTTTGAAGATCGGAGAACCCGCAGCTAAAATGTATGTGGACAGAAACACCGCGTTGACTCACGGGTCGCCAAGACCACGGCAGCAAAATCCCATGACACCCTTCAAGAGGCGGCGAGGCATCTCGTACAATAGTTATTTGAGAGTGAATTTATTCCTCGCTCCTCATGACACGTCATCAAAGTGATCTTCCTGCTTCTGGAGTGTCTACAGCGAGTATGAGGGAATCCTGAAACGTTACATCTTATTTTTGCTCTGCTCTCCGTTCCACACCTTCAATGACCCACTTCTTTTCTGTGGTACTCGAACACTTGTACTTCTTCGATGTCATTTTCGCGACGGATTTATGTACTGTGCTTATGCTTTATTGAGAAAACACGGGACTTTTTCGAAGTGTATAGGGGGGTGAAACGATTATCTTAATAACCGATAAAACAATTCTAGATATCGAGTATTACGTACCAGCTGGCACTTCATTAGAAAATGTTTACGGGGCTGTCTGTTATGACAGTCGCTTCGGTTTATGGAATGTACCGAACACATGAGGTTTCTTCGATAATTAGAAGTTCTAACATGGGTCTTGACAACACGATCGAATTACAGGAGTGCAAACAGTGAGACTCGACTGCGTGAACTGTATAGGCAGATTTTCGGTCCCTGCAAATAATTGTAACGCAACTAAGGACATTATAGCGACACGAACGTCAGCCGCGTAAATAAGTCGTACACTAAGTGGACATCCAGCGGACGCAGGTAAACACTTCCTGTTATACCATGCCTCTGCTGCCTAGATGTAAACACGGAGGACAGCAGGAAGTGACCTAAGACCACTAGCTGGACTCCAGAGCAGGAAACAGCTGGGGTCCTCGGTGGTCTAGTGGTAAGGTGTCTGGAACGTTCCAGCGCCTCGGCTGGGGCTATTCGCCCCAGCCGGGCCGGGGTTCTATCCCCGGCCGGCGCTGGAATTTTCAGATTCCCGAACACTAGCCTCCACCTCTGCCCTGGCATGTGGCGCATGCCGGGTACCCCCGTGGGGTCCTTGCTTCGGATCCCACGTGTTGCTCACTCCACACTACAAACTAAACCTGATTACGCTACTGCAAACATTTTAAATTTCAATTCACACACTTTCTTCACCAGACTTCATCTACATATATTTTAAGGTACTTAATATATCTCACTATCAAAAGAAACTGCATGGTATCATTAATATTTGTAGGATTACAACTATGAAATAAAAACCTTACAAAAAAATAAATAAATGATTTTGTTTTCCATCGTGTGCTGAATACCCAAACATCTGCCATTTTCTTGTAGTTAACAGCCAATATCCGAAAAAAAAATTTATAATACTGATTCATATATTACATACTGTATTTCACACATTCTCAGTGCTGAAAAAGCAGTAATTATTTCAAAGTCATAAGAAAATGCAAAATATTATATCAATAGCAAAACACAAGCCAACAATGTGTTCTTTTTAGAATCATGATTGACTATGTGATAAATAATTTCTGTATACGAAATCGTTTCGTAACAGTTGACAATACCTTTTAAAAATACATTGTTTTCACTAAAATTGCATTTTCAAAAACGAACACAGGCCTTTTTTCTCAAATTATTCTAGTGTCAAAATGAGATGTCTGATATGACATGAAGAAAACCGAATGACATAAGTTGGTTGTGAGGGTAATGGAAATGATACTGACTTCACATGCATGAATCTCTCAAGAGAAAGAAATCTATTTTAGGTCTTTAGCGAAGTGACATTGATAATCATTTTCATTCAATTGATGTAAATATTATTATTTTTTGTTTCCACTTCTCGGTCACGTGATTCGATAATGATATGAACTTCATTTGGTTAATTTTTCTTCTTATCATCCCTTCTCCACTGGAAATATTTGTTCGTGAACTTTTAATTATCTTCATGTATCAATTCCGATTTAATTTCTCCTGTTTTTATGACCCTGTATTTTCGTCTACGTTATTGTGTTCATTATATCGATTTCTCACTTTGCTTGAATTTTATTTTACTTATAAAACCTTCTCTCATTTAAATCTTCATCTACACTATTATTTCCATAGTGCGGCAATAATTTAGGATCTGTTTTAAATATTTGTATGTCGATTACCATGCAAAAAAGGCACGTCATGTAATGAAAAATACATTTTTAACACACTAATGCACAGTCAATATAAATAGATTATTTCGTCTTTTTTTCTAATTAATTTATCGGAGTTTTGAAATAATTGAATAGTCAAACAGATACGTATAATAAAATACACATTCACAAAAATTCCGATTGGAAGAAGAATGATACAAAGAAAAATTGAACAAATGGAAAAGTTCATACGGTGCTTAAAACGATGTGACAAAGGAATAGAACGAAAGAAATTTCATTTAAACCAATAAATTGAGCAAAAATTGGCATCGAAGTCATTTCGATAAAGATTTAACAATAAAAGAAATTATTGCACCTTACCAGGCATGGTTAAGCTTCTATCCTAACCATTATGACACGTAACCAGACTATGGAATACGACTTCCCTAACGCTATGTAGCATCACACCAAATTCCGAAATCTTTTCCGTCAGTTACACGCAAACGGAGGCCCACCTGGATGCAGGGTCTGATACGGGGAATCTTGAGTTACACTACCGCTTATTTGGTTTCAAAAAGTCGATCCCACCGCTGGGGAGCTCTCCTTGTTAGTTTTAAGAGTAACAAACGGCACATTTTGAAAGAACAGTAATGTCGCAGTCCAATTGCGCCAAATAGCGGTGGCCCCTGCAAACTTGAAAGACGACTCAAGCAAAGGCAAAGAAAAGTTAACTGTAGCAAGTAACCTGGCAATGCTACACACACAAAAGACAACTGAACAACAACGAAACATTAATAAGTTCACAGGAGAGCTTTTGTAAAGTTTGGAAGGTAGGAGACAAGGTACTGGCAAAGCTGTGAGGACGGGGCGTGAGTCGTGCTTGGGTAGCTCAGACGGTAGAGCACTTGCCCGCGAAAGGGAAAGGTCCCGAGTTCGCGTCTCGGTCCCGCACCTAGTTTTAATCTGCCAGGAAGTTTCAATAATAATAATAGGTCCAGTCATATTAATGTGACCAACTCTTGTTTTCGTGTAAATACGCATAGACACTAGGTGATAGCATTAGTAGGTGATGAAGGGGGGAGGGGGGGAGGTGGAAAGCTGGAAACAGTGAAGTCGTTGTCATAATGCGTAAAAGGGGCGATTTATGTGACGTCCAACAGGGCATAATCGTTGGCTTTCTTCCCAAAGGTGGAAGCATTTCCGAAACGGCAAGATCTGTAATCTTTTCACATGCCACTGTACGTAAAGTAAACAGTGCGTGGCAAAATCTCGGTATTCTAATCCGGCTCCGAGGCAACTGTGTTGCACTTCGGTCAGTAGGCGACACAGGTGAACGATAGTTGCAGATATGTGATATGTGTGCTGGCGGATAGACGTGCAACTTTTGTGCAGCTGACCGCCCAGACGAACCAAGGGCTACCACCAATGTTTCCTTGGCAACGTATGAGCTTCCGCAGTAGGCACCTGGTTCCTGCACCCATGCTGACTGCTGTTCATTGGCGTTGAAAGCTTGCATTTGTCTGCCGGTACCACAACTGAAAGTCCACTGAGTGCTGCAGGTGGCCTCTCCATATTAATCACATTTTATGCTCCATCGGACAGATTTCCATTGGCGTGTAACGTCTGAAAGCAAACGCCCTGCAACCCTGAGGGACCGTTATGGTGTGGGCAATGTTTTCGTGGCATTCCCTGGGTGATCTCGTTATTCTGAAAGGCACAATGGATCAACCGTAGTATGTACCTATCCTCGGGGACCATATCCACCCTTAGATGCACGTGTATATGTGCGTGGTTTTGAAAGCTCTAGGATGAATTTACCGTACTGCCCTGACCGCCAAATTTCCCGGCTTTAAACCCAATCGAGAATCTGAGGGGCCACCTCGATCGAGTAGTTTGTGCCACGGATCCTCAATCGATAAAATTCTATCGCAGCTGGACAAGTACTGCAGTCGGAATGGCTTCTTATCACTGTTATTACCTCATTGACTCTATTCCTGTACAGCTCATGCTGCAAAAGGCGTTTATTCGGGATTTTAACACGTGGTCACATTACTACGTTTCGACAGTGTAATAATACTAACAAATTTCGCGTACTTCAGTGCCCCTCCTTTAAGTCTTTCACTTGGACGGCACTTTGGCGACTTGCTTATCATTAACGTACACCAGTTGTCCAACCGGGAAAAGGGAATCGGCAGTTTAACGTGGAATCCGCACCACATGTTCTTTCTACCGACTCCTCATATCATTGACAGGTGAAGGCTGGATTAAACGCAGACTGAAAAATTTATTGGTTCAACTGGGATTCAATCCCGCGATTCTCGATTTGCAGCCACGCGCTGTGCCGGTAGACCACCAGGTCCAACAGTTACGAGATGGTAATCGAACTGTATTGGCGGAGTATTTCATCGTATTTTACGTCAAGTAAATGTGCTGTGGTGCAAGCCAAAGTAAATTCATGCCAAGGGCATCAATTCCTAATCCAGAAAAATGTGCAGCCAGGACAGTACTGCAAGTGGAAATCGGACATTCACGCTCTAAGTGAAAATCAAACGCTTCCATCTTTCGTAACGAATTGCTATACATCTAGAAAACAAACCAAAATTGTGAAAACATTTCATACAAGACTACTGACAAATTTTTATGAGTAAAAATAAACGGGTATGGTAATATACATGGGGTGGATGAAAAGTAGTAGCAGTTCGGTTATAATTCATGCCACACTTCACTGACTAAAATTCACTTTATTACATTTCCGTCTCGCGTCTCGATCACTTTCCACACCCACGTGAAAGGTGTCACACACTGTCAGAGCATCCATCTGTGATGATGTCTCGCTAGGACCGCCATAGGGTGTCTTATCATTTGCTGTAACGCGTGCCACGAAATACTTCGTTCATTTGGGCGATCAGGTCGTAATTGGGGGGACTCTACCGGATGAATACTGTGGATGTTCCAGTATGTCCCGCTGCCACATACGCGGAGCTCCTGCACAGGGCTCGTCGTTTGGCGTCGTGCATTGTCGTGAAAGTTGGTGGAATGCAGCGCCGGAAGGAAAGATAGTTGCGCGCTCCGACCACGTGCCTGCCCTTTCAGTCTTGACCCAAGCACGTTTTTCGTATTTCCCAAACATACTATTAAGGCACTTGAGCTAGCCTCTCCAACTTGGAGATAGTACACACCGCAACTGACTCAAACACGACCTATGCCGCTGACTTTACTACTTCAGTCCACCATGTATCAGCAACAGAAAGCGTTCTTACCAAATGACTCACATCCTTCATGTTACGGCATTGTGCTACTACTTTTTATCCAACACATGCAAAGACGCATGTGTGAGTACTTGTTATGTCCCATCTTAGTAGTGGCCTAATTATTGGGAGGTGCGTTATTTATACCGGGTGTTTCGAAAACAATCATCCGATCTGGGCCATCTATATTTCTGAAACTAAGAAACATATACAATGAATTTTGCTTTTCGATGAACGGAAACCGAAAAAGTTTTTTTTCATCCTTTTCATTGGTGTTCAATATGCATCCTTGAGATGCACGGAATGTGTCAATGCGGTGTTCAAATTGTAACAACACTGCAGCAAGCATGTCTTGAGTTACAGTTTCCACAGGTGCTGTTATCCGATGTCTCAGTTCATTTATTGCTGTTGGTAACGTATGTACATATAGAGTCTGTTACAAAACCATACATATATAATCACATATAGTCGGGTACGGTGACCTTGGAGTCCAGTAATCTAAGGCTGAGTCATTTAGTCCAGTGTGACCGATCCATCGTTCAGTAATCGTTTGATTTAGAAATTCCCGCACTTCCAGATGCCACTGTCGCGGTGCCCCATCCCATTGGTAAATGAAGTCGTTCGAATCAAACTGTGGGAAAAGAAAGTTTTCAAGCATATCGAGATATATGCTTCCTATAACAGTGTTTCCGGCAAAGAAAAATGAATCATACACCTTTTCCGTTAAACTGCACGAAACACATTAAATTTAGGAGAGTCTATTTTATGTTGTACAACTTCATGTGGTTGTCCCGTACCTCATATTGTCACGTTATGACATTTCGCCTTTCCGTGTAAATGGAATTTTGCCTCGTCACTAAACACTAACTGTGGGGAAAAAAAAGCCATCCTCCATCTTGCCGAGAGTAAATTTACGGAACTTCACACGATGTTATCACCCTCACGAAGAGCTCGCAGTAGCTGAATTTAATATTATTTGATGCATAAATGTCGACGCATAGACGCCAGACGGACATCGGGGGCGTGCTGAGCCGTCGAGCTGCACGGCGAACGGATATCTGCGGACTCCTCGTGAAACTGTGGCGGATGCGTTCGACGTCTGTGTCAGGCACTCCGGGACGGCCCGGCGATTCGTCTTTCCGCAAACATTCTGTTTCTCTTAATCGTTGATGCCATCGTCTAATGCTCTGTGCTGTAGGAGGATTCGCACCATACCATGTACGAAAGTCACACCGTTGTTACTGCCCACACTGCGCAAAATGCAGAACACAAAACGCTTTCTGTCGTCGCGACACCAGTTTTATTAGGACTGAAATGGGTGGACAGTGCTGCTGCCAAGCGGTAACCATGTAAAGCCCGAGTGTTTGCCTTTCCAACAGTACGCTATTCACGCACATATGTCGAATAACATAATAGTTACTTTTTTTTTTTAATCGGTTGATTCTTTTTGATACACCCTGTATATTTACACTCTAAACCATACCACCAAGAAATTACCCCAGTGTGAAGGAAATCGGTAGATGTGATGTACGTGTAGAGGCAAACAAATGATAACAATTGCAGGAAAATTGGGTGATTCATTCAGGAGAAAGTCATAACCCGTTGGTCCACCTCTGGCCCTTAAGCAAGCAGCTATTCGGCTTGATCTCGATTGATAATGTTGGTGGATGTCCTCTTGACGAATGTCGTACCATATTCAGTTCAATTGATTCGTTACATAGACAAAATCCCGACATGGTTGCAAGGAGCTGCCCATATTGCTCCAAAATTGGGGAGAGAGGCGGCGATCTTGCTGGCCAGTGTATTGTCTGGTACGTACACACAGATGAAACTCTCACCATGTGTGGTGCGTAAAATATCGTCGACACTGAAAGCGTTCCAGCAGAGTTTAACCCCTCGTAAAGACAAAAGGTGCTCATACCGCATGTTGAAGTCCACTACTAGGTGTCTGGATACTTTTGATTGGACAGTGTATTTAAGAAAGTTAGCAGTGGCCAGAAGTTGGGATATTTGGCTTTCCGCTTAAGGCTAGTGCGGGGCAGGTCAAGATACCTCTAAAAGTAGACACATCTGGCAGCATTAGAGGAAAATGTCCATCAAAGTAGCTGTGTTGCGCTCTCTACCTACAGTTGTTCTCGTGGACGTCAGAGCCTCTAATGAATGCCCTTACTACTAAAATCGATTTTGCTGAAAGTCTTAAGTTACATGAAATCAGCCTATTAAAACCTCTGGTGGAGCCCTTCTTCTTAATATTCAGCGGCTGGCTTGCTAGAAAAGATCTTCACATACGTTATTATTATTAAGCGCTGCATTCAGTTGGGAAAAAATCGATCGTTTTGAACACTTCGTTCAGTTTACGACAGATCTAAAATTTCAGATGTGGACGAAGCCTTTTTGGACGATTTCAGTAAAACTCAGAGATTGCAGGCTCTCTTCGTCACAGCTGAAACTTCCCAATTAATTACAGGCCCCAGACAATCATCAACAATTCAGACAGAGAACGCATTCGTCATTCACTCTAAAATGAAATGGTCACAAACCTTATTTCTGAGGAAAATTGTATATTGAATCCATTTCCGTACATGTTCCGTTTCCGTGGATTTTTAGTCTCATGAAATTTACTTTTACAAGTCCTTCTTTCTCTTTGTCTACCCCGCTAGCGGCACAAACTTTCCTGCCTCGCTTTATCGCGAAGAAGAGTAAATATAACTCCTTTTGCAATACGGAAATCTTCCAACCGATACTTTCCGAAGCTGTTCCTTTCTATCTCTTTCTATCTCTCTTTCCAAACTATAATGACCATGGAGCATACACCTGTGTACCTCTGTTGTTCCAAAGAATAAACGTACTCGAAAAATACCTTGGCGTCGACGAGCTGTCGGCGCATATATTACTAGAAAATCTGCTCAGATACTTTTCATACGTAAATAAATGTGGATGGTTTGATTGACCATTATTAATTATTGCGTGGTAGAGGTAATTTTCCGTGGGGAGATTACAATGCCCCTCGCAGCGAGCGAAGTTTGTGAGGTCAATTTTTATTCACCGAACACACTTCGCGAGCTATCTATTAGCGTGGATAACCCGGAAGTGATGATTGTCAGTCCTCCGACTGAAAAAGAATATTGTGTTTGAACTAGACGAAGAAAAGAAATGTTGAAGACAGAAGAAATGAAGAGACCGGTACCGCGGCTGTATTACTTTTACGTGCATCTAGGTGTTATGTTTGCTGTGCACAACCAAGGAAGATGATCTTTCATGAACGTATGTCAGGGTCTACCCATTCGGGAACTTTCTTAAGCAGGGAAACCTTGGAAAACCTCTTAAGCTTAGACCCCCAGCCTACGGTACATAGAAGATAGGAAAGCCTATAGAAGAACAAAAATAATTTTGAAATTTATCTCTAAAGGAAAGATAGGGCCTAATTAGTACCACGATTTGGAGAAGAGTAGTTTGTGCCTCTAGCAAAAAAAAACGTTTTACAATAAATAACGTGAATTTGCGTTTTACAATCTTGCTTCTAGGACAATATATCTTGCGGTGCTAAACTCCCCCGGGTCTTGCATGTCCCCGACGTCCACAGTTGTAGTCGGTCTTCTATGCGGCCCCCTCTGTCGTTGATCTTCTACGCGGCCCACAATGGGAAGAGTAGAAGGGACAGGGATACTCGAATTCACATGCAACATACATTCCAAAAGGATTAGCAATGACCAAAAGGGAAACTCTTCCTGTAAGAGAACTGATTAGGTAGCACCGTCCAAGATTCTCCATTTTGAAAGCAAAATCCTTGTGGCTTCATGGATCCTTTTTGTTACGACGTACTTCAAGGAATTCAACTCTTAATTAATGATGTTGCCAAAAGCATCATCCGATTTACTCTCGTTTGAATACTCCTTTTGACTTTGCCTCCCCACTTGTGCTTATAAGTCCAAAAGTTTTAACAGATTTTCTGTGACTGATTTGTTCTTCGCAATTTAAAGGATTCATGTAACTGACTATAGATTTTGGATTCAAATTATCGAATAATGGAAAGTGTAGTTCATTTTATTGCAAGACATCATCCATATTTCTTTGATAAGTCATATAATTTAGCTATACTCAAAAAAAACTTTTTATTCTAAATACATATATTTCTACACTTGAGTGCTGAAATGTAGAAGTTATTAGCATTGAAGAATACGGATTCACTTCTTTCATTTACTCTCTGATTCATACGGCGTTCATCCATGCTCATATATGGAAATGGATTTTTCACACAAAATTCCCAAATGAACACGAACCATTAAATTACTAGTGAATCTATGAATACTACTTTCTTTAATCATTCAATAAAAAATTAAAACTCTTAGCTTCTAATTATACCACCTATTCCTTTTAAAGTTCAACATGAATCAATTTATCCTCGCGTTTGGTGCGAGTCTCTTACAAAGAATATCTGTATCGTCTATATCGATTTTAATTCTCGCGCTGACGTCAACTGTTTTGCGCGGGAAATAATCGTTGCGGCGTTAACCGTCACTCACGATTCACTACCACAATTCACATATTTACACATTTAAGCGTTCACATGAGATTATATACGAATCTTCACTCGAACCTCTTTAGATTATTCAGCGTCATTTGCAGGGAAACATTTTATTCTTCTTGAAGGTCAGTCAGATCTTTTATACATCTTGATAACATTAGCAATGCTAAAGTTCTATGTTCACCCAAACCACAGGTGAAGCCTATCTCCACTATCCTTTTTTACAACCCTCAATAGTACTAATTAGTCATTATTTCTATACTCTATGTCACTAACTAACTATTTCAATTTAAAGGCTTTTAACATTACACACACACAGTTTATTGTTATATTTTTTACGAGCGTTCATCTCTGTCACTCGGAACACCATTCCTCCCTATCTTCTAATCTTCATTATATCTTTTTAAGTCGTTATGAGGAAATAACCCTTTTATTTTGTTCGATCCCGGGTATGCTAACAGATAAGCTCCAGGATTCGGAATTTGTAGGATAATGTATGGTCCAGTATATAGTAATTCCCATTTCTTTATACTTTTCTTTATTACGGATGATTTGGTATATCGTTTAACTAGTACCTTCTCGCCGACATGGTATGTCTGTACCCTCTTGATCAATTTGTCATAGCGTTGTTTTCTTTGATCAGCCTTTTTCGTCATATTTATGATAGCTTGTCTTATTTTTTCTTCCCAAGGCATCTCGGTTTCCTGAGTTTTGGGGATATGGTCAGTCCAGAAGTTTTCCTCCTTTTCTTCGAACATCAATTCACGAGGTGTATATCCAGTTGAGGAGTGGGGCAGGTTATTGTATATTTGCTCAAACTCTTCCACATAATTTGCCCACGCAGTTTGCTTATTATGACAATACGTCCTCATAAATCGATTGGATTCTCTAAAAATCCTCTCCACCAAATTACCTTGTGGGTGGTAAAATGATGTTAGTACGTGTTTCACACCGACTTGAGACAAAGTCTGCTTCCACCGGAGTCCCGTAAATATTTTAGCATTGTCAGTTATGATCGCCTTTGGTATACCCACATGTGGAAGATAATCTCTTACTAATCTTAATACAATTACTTTGGCTGTAGCCGTCTTTATCGGGTATAGCTTAACGTATTTCGTGCACACATCTAGAAACGCTAACACATATTTAACACCACCTCTTGAAGTAGGTAACGGTCCACACAGATCGCACGAAATTAATCCTTTTGGTTCTTGTACTAATACAGAGCATAATGGGTGCTTAGTCCCTTTTGAATCCGGCTTTGTTTTTTGGCAGATTATGCACCTCTTTAAGACCTCGTGCACTCTGCGCTTTATGTTGGGGAAATAACAGTACCCACTTATCTTGTCTGCACATTTTGTCGCACCGAAATGTCCCCAGGTCAAATGAGTGAACCAGACAAGTTTCTCTATTTGTGCCTCAGGTATACAAACACACCAACGGACTTTGTTTGGCCTTCCACAGCGGAAAAATAATACGCCATTTACTAGCTTGTAATAATTTGCAACCTGATCCGAAGGTTGCTGTTGTAACCTTTGAATGACACTTCCCCATTGAGCATCCCTTGTCTGTAACTGGGCCATATGCACACACAAATTGATGTAGTACGTCTTATATGGATTTTCCTGCAGCAGCAATATCGGGAATTCTGAGGAATTATTTACTTCAATCTCTTTGGTTAAACCCTGCGGTGACCTTGATAGAGCGTCCGCAATAATGTTTTGCTGCCCTGAGACATGTACGATCTGAAACTGGTATTGTTGCAGAGCGAGAGTCCATCTAGCCAGTCTGGGGTGTAACAGTTTACACGTTTGTAAAAACGTTAATGATTGGTGATCGCAATATACGATAGTCTTCGACCCATATAAGTAATAGTGAAATTTTTTAAATCCCCAGACGACCGCAAGAGCCTCCAATTCTGTCGTCGTGTACGTTCGTTCACAGTTGGACAAAACACGACTAGCAAACGCAATCGGACAAAAGTTAAGCTGTCCATTTATCTTGCGTACTTGGAAAAGGCACGCTCCAAGACCCACATTTGACGAATCTGTTGACAAATAGAATTCCTCTTGCATGTCCGGATGGTACAAAAGCGGTGCATTTACTAATTGCTTCTTTATCTCTTCGAATGCTTCTTGACACTCTAATGTCCAGAGCCAGGGCACATCCTTCTTCAGCAAACTATTCAGTGCTGCTGCATTCATGGCCTGATTCGTGATAAAGCTTCTAAAAAATGATGCAAGACCCAAAAACCCTTTTAATTGCCTCCTATTTCTTGGTGTTGGAAACTTACTAATCGCCATTAGCTTCTCCTTGGTCGGTAAAATTCCCTTTGCGTCAATTATATGCCCCAGGAACTTGATTCTATTTAGTGCAAAATGTGATTTCTGTAGGTTAGCAGTTATTCCCATGGTTTTGAAAACGTCCAACACCCGCCTCAGTAAAGTAATATGCTCTTCCCAGGTCTTGGATGCAATAAGCATATCATCAACAAATACTGTTATCCTGCTTCTTAGTTCTGGGCCTAATGCGTAATCTAGCGCTGCTATAAAAATTCCAGCACTAATGTTGAGTCCGAAAGGAACTACAGTAAATTGGTAACTTCTTCCTGCATAAATGAAAGCTGTATATTTCCTCGATACCTCATCCAGCTTGACTTGCCAATAAGAACTCCGCAAATCGATGCTCGTCAAATATTGGACATCCTGGAACCGTTGTATCAGTTCGTCTATGTTTTCCGCGTGTGTCCTCACTGGAATTATAATTTTATTTATTTCCCTGGCGTCGAGTACCAGTCTCACAGTTCCATTTGCTTTTGGCACAACCAACAATGGGGAGCAGTATGGGCTTGTAGAGGGTTCGATCAAACCCCATTTCAACATGCGATCTATTTCCTTTTGAACTTGAGCCTTTAACCTCCAGGGAACAGGATAGAAAGTTCTACAATACGTTTCGTGCGGCTTAACGTAGAGATGGCATATGTATCCTTTAATCACTCCTGGCCTTTCATCAAACACGTTTTCATACGCTGATAATAATTCTTTGAGCTGAGTCTTCTGATCTTCAGTGATGCATTCGGATTCATTTAACTTCTCATACACTAATTGACCGAAATCTCCTTTGACTTTGAACTCATTATTCACGTGCTGTTTAGAATTTTGTGCAGTCCTGATTACTTGCACACTGATCCCACTATTATATTTTCTGGTAAGGCTTTCTTTTTTCAACAAGTCCAATTCAATTTCTTGTTTATTTACATCTAACCAAATTTTTCCTGTTTTAAAATCTATTCTGCATCCGTATTGACGTAGGCTGTCGACTCCGATAATGCAGTCTACCACCAAATTTTTCACCACAAGGAATGTGCTTAATATTGCTACATTTCCTACTTCTACACTAAGTAGTGACTGCACTTTTACATTCGCCGATCGAGCCCCAACGGCGCCTATTATTTTGCAATTTTGAACTGGAAAAATTGGTACTCGTCTTATATTTCTGATCTTGTTGAATAGAGCCTCCGAAATGACATTTGTGGTTGCAGCTATGTCTAAAACTGCCACTATAGGTACAGTTTCCAAAATGACTTGCACTTCGGCTACTGCCACCTGTTCCCTATTCTCATCTTGGGGTTCTAAGCCCTCGGTCAATTCATCTGCCAGTAATCGTCCATCAATATACGTTAGCATGGGTATACATATCCTGTTGCCCCTCAACCTATTGTTGACCGCTCCTCCGGGGCACGAGTGGGTCCTTACAAGTTTGTTGGATTTTGATTCACCTGGTGGTTGACCTCATACGTCACTTCGGTAATTACCGGTTGATTCGCGGATGTCCGTCCCCACTGATGTTGGTTATTTGAGTTTGTTCCCCCCGGTTGGTTCCACTTTCTATTACTGTTATTGTTCCAAGCTTGTGGTCTGAAATTCCTTTCGTTCCCCCATACGGGATTATATCGTTTCCCATTCCTGTTGTTCCTTGGATAGCCCCTCGCAAGACTATTGCCGGTATTATTATTGAGATTTTGAGGGGTTTCTCCACTATTTATCGATCTCTGTGCGTTTCCTTGCCTACCATTTGGCGGAGGTTCTATCTCCCGATATTGGAATCTGTTGTTACGGGCTTTCTGGTTGTTCTCTTCTATAATATCTATATGATCTAACGTCGTGAGGAACGACTCCAGGTCTTTATCGTTGCCGTAAATTAATTGATTCCGGATGCTCGTTGGTAATCTTGCTTTAAGTATGTTTATTATGTCTGGCAAAGGCATAGGTCTGTCCCAATATCTAGTTTTATTTATATATTTTTCAAAATACTTCTTAAGGCTTCCTTTCGAAAAGGAGAAAGGCTCTGGGTAGAGCACCTCCTGCCTTAGGCGTTCCTGTACTCCTTCTGACCAGAACTTTGCTAAAAACGCTTTCTCAAAATCGTCATAGGTCGAGCAAACAGAGGTCATATCCGAGGCCCATATCGCCCCCGAACCTTGTATATACCCAGTAACGAAACTGATCTTCTGCCACTCCGACCAATTTCTGGGTAGAACTCCTCTAAAACTTCGAATAAAAACAATCGGATGGACCCCCCTTTTGTCAGTATTAAAAATCTGAAATTGCCGATGCTTTATCATTTTTTCTTCGGCATGGCAAAGGCTTTCGTAATCTCCGTCAGATAAAACTTCACGCGAACAACTAGCTCGTGGCAATTTAATATTTGAGTTACTCACACAAGTCGGTATTGCGTGCGAACGTGCAGTAACTGGCTCTATAGTCGCTGGCAACTTCTGCTGCTGGCCGGTATTCATTTGTTCTGAGCCTTGTTGTGAAACGCGTATCGACTCTGCTATCGTTTGTTTCCAATGCTCGAGATCAGCACCTAACTGCTGTCGCACTTCCTCTAGTCCTTTCGCAAACAAATTCTCTTCCTGTTTGCCGCACAGACTCTGGAATGCTTCTTTAACATTATGCTCAACGTTTTCACACATTAGCCTTTTGTTTTCTAATGTGATATCGGATAATTTACCCGTTAATACATTAATCTGGTGGTCTATAACGTCTTGACGTTCTGTCAGATGTTCCACACTTTCCTTTATGTTCGTCTGCGTACGTGCCAATTCAGGAAGTTGCGCAATTGCACACGACATGGCATCTTGCTTTTGTACTAAATGCGGAACCATTTCCACCTGTTCGCGTACGGTATCTATCTTAATAGCCATGTACTCCTTCATTTCTACACGTACGCGGTGAGTAGATTCCTCACATTGAACTTTAACCAATTCGATTTGTGCAGTTAATTTTCGTTCCGTCTCTTCGGCCTGATCTTTAAGTTCCTTTGTCTTCGCCTCTATCCGTTGTTCTAATTCGGAAAAACTGTCGTGTAATTGCTGCTTAATCTCAGCTTTCAGCTTTTCCTGCCCTTCCGTAACTGATGCTAACTTCGTATTCAAATCATTTTGCCCCTCAGTAACTGAGGCTAACTTCGCATTCAGATCATTTTGCCCTTCATTCACTGCGGCGAACTTCGCGTTAATGTCGGTTTTCAAATTTTCTTGCCCTTCAGTAACTGAGGCTAATTTTGTATTCAAATGGTTTTGCCCTTCAGTAACTGAGGCTAATTTCGCGTTAATGTCAGTTTTCATATTTTCCTGCCCTTCAGTAACTGAGGCTAATTTCGCGTTAATGTCAGTTTTCATATTTTTCACGTTCTCCGTTAACATCTGCATCTGCCTCATGATAATGACCAATGGGTCTAATCCATGTTGCGTACTGGCTGATACATCTCCCGCCGTGTCTACCGGGCGTTCTATTGCGCTATCTGTAGCGATCGGTTCTGCAACACTCCTTACTACATCATTATCATCAGTGCTCACAGCTGAAGGCTGTTGCGTATTGCTCTGCTCTGCTTGACTCATCTTAAACATTGCCCTCGTTAAAACCATATAAATGTTCTACCGTCAAGATACATATATATCTCCCTTCACACGAATACTTCTGTGGCTACTTTGTTATGGTACTTATACAGGTAAATGCAACTAGGGCAAGTGAATCAAACTACTTCTGTTACGAACACGTCCCGCGTGCTGCTTTTATTTGTCGATGAAATAATGCGCCTGCGAGTATTTCTTCTCTTTTCCGCGTTAAGTTGTCTCGTCGTAGTTCACATGAAACAAAGAACAAAATTATTTTAACAACGTCCAAAAACGTGTCCTGTCACGGATTGGCCATTCTAATGAATGCCCTTACTACTAAAATCGATTTTGCTGAAAGTCTTAAGTTACATGAAATCAGCCTATTAAAACCTCTGGTGGAGCCCTTCTTCTTAATATTCAGCGGCTGGCTTGCTAGAAAAGATCTTCACATACGTTATTATTATTAAGCGCTGCATTCAGTTGGGAAAAAATCGATCGTTTTGAACACTTCGTTCAGTTTACGACAGATCTAAAATTTCAGATGTGGACGAAGCCTTTTTGGACGATTTCAGTAAAACTCAGAGATTGCAGGCTCTCTTCGTCACAGCTGAAACTTCCCAATTAATTACAGGCCCCAGACAATCATCAACAATTCAGACAGAGAACGCATTCGTCATTCACTCTAAAATGAAATGGTCACAAGCCTTATTTCTGAGGAAAATTGTATATTGAATCCATTTCCGTACATGTTCCGTTTCCGTGGATTTTTAGTCTCATGAAATTTACTTTTACAAGTCCTTCTTTCTCTTTGTCTACCCCGCTAGCGGCACAAACTTTCCTGCCTCGCTTTATCGCGAAGAAGAGTAAATAAAACTCCTTTTGCAATACGGAAATCTTCCAACCGATACTTTCCGAAGCTGTTCCTTTCTATCTCTTTCTATCTCTCTTTCCAAACTATAATGACCATGGAGCATACACCTGTGTACCTCTGTTGTTCCAAAGAATAAACGTACTCGAAAAATACCTTGGCGTCGACGAGCTGTCGGCGCATATATTACTAGAAAATCTGCTCAGATACTTTTCATACGTAAATAAATGTGGATGATTTGATTGACCATTATTAATTATTGCGTGGTAGAGGTAATTTTCCGTGGGGAGATTACAAGCCGCCGTAGCCAAGACGCCCCCTGGGTTTTATACTGCGGACATCGTAGTCGCGCCTGATGAGCTCTCAGAAATTATGAAATGCATTCGCAGATTTCAATTATGGTGGGACAAAAACTGTAAACATGCAGGATGTTCCGAAATCCCCGTTAGAGTCTTGTAGTGTAGAGGGCGACTGAGTACGTAATACTCGTATTCTGAATTGGAACCCATCTGCTGTAACTCACCGTTTCCTCGCTACACCCATTTGAAAACATGTTGCTAACGCGACCACTTGTACAAGTAAGTTATTAGGTGTGACCCAGTACATCAATAGTTCCACAATTCCACTCATTAAAAGGAAACTTAATAAGTTTTCAGAAATACTGTTCTTTACAATACGGCCTTCTCCAACTCGGGTGCGCTGCGGCTGCGTCTCTTTGAAGCATTACAGTCACCCCTGCTGACGGTGAACGCTCCATTTTCTCAAAGTCGTTGCGCAGTTGTGGCGAAAAGCGTATGCCATGAAGTCGGACGCTGCGGAGAACGAGCTTGATAAAGGCGACGAGCTTCGCCATACAGAAGGATCATGTCGGTGTATTCGGCAAATGTGCACTCCGCAATGTTGCTCTAATACTGACAGACACATGAGTGACGCACGAGCCATGTCAGAGTGGTGGGACAGACGGTAAATGACATCCGACGTAAGCACCTCCCCCCACCCCCTGCACCACCCACAATGGCTACCCTGTTGCATACCCACCTAGCAAGTATGTATTCAAACGGCTGTAGCACGGAAAGTATACGTTTCCCTACGTGGGTTCCAATTTAAAATATTGTCGCTTAGTTCCCTCTAAAAGTGCTAGAATTTCGGAAAGCTCTGTATCTGTCCAGTAAACTGTACAGCTGGTATCGTACCACACTCGAAATATCCACATATGTTTCAGGATTTCGGTGTTATGGCTCTTTGCAGAAACATTACTGAGTTTTCCTGTATATTGTTATCATTAAAGCCAAGTACCGTTTCTGTCTCCATACCATAAAGCATAAGTACCATTTATATCATTTCAAGCACTATTTCAGTTGCTAGGTTTTAGGAAAAAATATTTGTACCATTCTCAAAATATCGGAGAGAAGCGATATAGTTTCTACAAAGAACTTGAAGAAAATCATTTTGGGTACTAGGCCATGTCGTTATAAAACACTGAAATACGAAAATACCGACATTTCGACCATCTTGTCAGCGATCCTCTTCAGGGCGAATAAATGCGAGGAAATTTCATATCAGTGCACACTCCACTGCAAAGTGAGAGTCCAATTAGGGATCTACTTTTATTTCTTCTTCTTCACCTTTGATTAATTTCCCGAATTCCTCGTCCTTTCTATATGTTGCTGTCTTTATACAAGGTGTTTCACAATTCATGTTACACATTTCTAGAGCTTGCAGTTTTACTTGGAAACTGATGCCTGAAACGTCACCCAAGGACGCCGTGGAGCATCAAAGGTACAGGCGCTACCTCCGGTAAATGTATGTATATACAGGATGATCCGTGATTGTGTTACAAACTTTCTAGGATGATGTAAACAGACAAATGTATCGATTTGAGGTAAGGCCCCTATACCAGTAACAAACGTGTCGAAAGTTGTAAGTGAAAATCGTTATTCTACCTCTGACAGTGGAGTACAAGTACTGGTACTGTTGTTGCTAGGATTGTAGGGTAGGCAACTTTCAGAGACGGCAGTATAGACCAAAACAAGAAAAAATGTGCAGTAAACATGGACTCTAAACTGCATGCTTCTGGAGCTATAAGCACTTGTTCAATAGCGGAGATGGGTTTCACGCTAGCGAAGATGAACAAGTGCTCATGGTTCATGATGTATGCATTTTAGAGCCTATGTGTACTGCACATTGTTTTCTTCTTTCGTTCCATACCACCGCCTCTGAAAGTTTCCTGTCCTACATCTTATCCACAACGATAACGGTACATCCTGTCAGAGATAACAGAAAGGTTTTCTGTTATAGTTTTCCGGTACAAGGACATAATCTCAAATTTATACATTTATACATCTGCATCATCTTAGAAAGTTTGTAACATCTTCGTAGGATCCCTCTATTTTTGTAGGCGCCGGTGCCTATAACTTGTAGCGTCGCTAGATGACGTTTTCAAAAGTAGATTCCTATGTAAAACTTGATCAGTTAAGTCCCCTGTACAGCCCCGATTAGTGTGGACCGTGACTTGTGAAACACCCTGTATATAGAAGGAATAACATCAGGGAATGGACTAGAACGTTGTCTCACTCACTTCTCACGTATTTCCTTTCTTTTATGTCCTTCAACTCGTACAGCTGCTGTCTCATTTCTGGTGGAGTTCTAAGTAATGTTTCGCTCGCTGTATTTTTTTCCTGGTAGCATCTTAAATTCAGACTGAATATTCTTGTCAACATTGTCAAAAGATTTTTCTGTATATAAAGATGTTATAGATATGGGTTCGCCGGCCGAAGTGGCCGTGCGGTTAAAGGCGCTGCAGTCTGGAACCGCAAGACTGCTACGGTCGCAGGTTCGAATCCTGCCTCGGGCATGGATGTTTGTGATGTCCTTAGGTTAGTTAGGTTTAACTAGTTCTAAGTTCTAGGGGACTAATGACCTCAGCAGTTGAGTCCCATAGTGCTCAGAGCCATTTGAGCCAATATGGGTTCTGTTCCCTCCAAATTGATTTTCCTCTAGATCAGCTTCTGTAAGGTGCTCCATTCCTCTGTAAATAGTTTGTATCAGTATTTTCAGCTAGGAGTTATCATAGTGGTGGTTTGGCAGTATTCGCACTGACCACGATTTGCCTTATTTGGTTTTGGTGCTATTACGTCTCTCGTTTAGTGTGAGGATTTAGCGGTTATTTCAGCTGGCGTAGACGTTCAGGAGTGAAGCAGCAAATCCCGGCAGAGTGAGTCGCCGCGAGTTCCGGTACAGCCCTCTGGTAGCGAAGCCCTGCTCTATAGACGACTGACTGTGTGAGGGACTAGTAGCGACGTGATGAATAGGAAAATAGTATTGCTAAAAGTTTTATCCACGCCTTTTAGCATTTGGAATGGAGATATGGCACGGAATTTATTAGCAAAAGAAAACAGCCATAGTAGCAGTCTCTCTCTTGCAATTCAACGTCAATGATACAATAGTACGACAATAATAGACCAACTGAATCTGTAGAGGTAGTAATATAATTTCTTTTCTGATCTGCAAGAAACTTTCATATAAAGCTGAGCCTGAGTGGTTGTCATGTAACTACCACCAGAAATATTTATGAAACGTGTAGACCTGTCAGTAAAATCGTCAAGAAATTCATTTTTTAAATGTTAAATGTCATCGGTTTATTTTAGCATTCAGCTCACATAAAACCAGGAGAATTATCCTCTTTCATGCAAAGAAAGAGTTTATCTCATTAGTGACCTGTGTCCTATCATAATCTCACTTTGACACTTGAATAATTTGAAGAAAAAAAAAGTGTGTTTGTTTTGAAAATACAATTAGTGACAATATACATTTATAAAAGGCATTGAGTGTGAACTGCTACGAAACGATTTCTGTTACAGAATTTATTTATTCTCATATAATCAATCAGGATACTAAAAAGAAAAGGCAGAGTGAGACACCTGAAAATATTTTTTTTTTCCGCTGTTCGATTGTGCGATGGTCTTGATATAATATTTTGCATTTCTTTTGACATAGATATAATTGATCCTGTTTTAGCACTGAGAATGTGCTAAGTAAATGTTATAAATGTATCAGTATTGCAGTCAAACTTATTTTTCTAATTACTGATTGTTAACTACATGAAAAACAGAAGCTGTTTTGGTATTTATGTTAGCAGCATTTAGCACAAAAACGAAAATAAAACATATTAGTTTTTCTTAGTAAGGATTTTATTTCATTGTTGTAATCCTACAAATGTTCATGTTACTATGCAGTTTCTTTTGACAGTGAGATATGTAGAAAGTACCCTGAAAATATATGTAGATCTGGTCTGGTGAAGAAAGTGTGCGTATTAAAATTTACAATAAGTGTTTGCAGCAGCATAATCAGGTTTAGTTTGTAGTGTGGGAGTGAGCTCCACGTGGGATCCGAAGCACCGACCCCACGGGGGTGCCCGGCATGCGCCACATGCCAGGGCAGAGGTGGAGGCTAGTGTTCGGAAGTCTGAAAATTCCAGCGCCGGCCGGGGATAGAACCCCGGCCCGGCTGGGGCGAATAGCCCCAGCCGAGGCGCTGGAACGTTCCAGACCCCTTACCACTAGACCACCGGGGACCCCGGCCGTTCCTTGCTCTGAACTCGATCTGGTAGTCGTGTCACAGTACAGCACTGCCTGTTGTCGGCTGTGTTTACATCGGACGCTGAGTGGCGGACTCTGGCCGGCGACATTAGATCGCTGTGAGGGGGAAGTGTTTACCTCCGACTGCTCGCTGTCCCCCTTACCCAGCTGAAGATTTATTGCGTGGCTGTAGTTGCTTTACAGTTATCAAAGACATTCGAAATCAGCCTCTGCGACTGTATGCCGTCGACACTTGTTAATCGTTTGTTTCAACCTGTTCCCAAATTCCTCGAGAAAACCGAAGAAACTTCTTCACTAATCGAGGCGACTGTCATAGCAGAACGACCCACAGACATTCTATAATTACAAGTCAACGCCTAGATTACACCGCATAATTCTATTTGTTTCATCAGTTGTTCAGGTAATTATACCGTCATTGAGCACCTTGTGACAGGCATCTGTTTTTAACAATGCACGAAATACCACAGCATATTAATCAGTTGCAAATAAATGCCTGTGTGTGCATTTCAGATCTGCGCCTTAGATTTTTCGTCAAAACGTCGGGATAAAATCGTAACATGTGTTTCATATTAATATGTAATTTAATTATCAATATCTGTAATACAGTGGTCACACGGTTACTCACCATTTTGGACTTCCAGTGGCCGGTGTACGATATAGCCTTTGAGTACGTTATCGCGTTGCGCCGTTTCTTTTTTTTTCCGACTCTGCGGGAGCTGTCGCCTTCTCTCAGCGCTGCACTTTTTAGGCTTCTGGGAGCTTTTCTCGCGTTTTCTGTAATTTAGAGCATATTTACAACTCCTGTGAGACGAACTCCTCCTTTGTGTGTTAGGTTTAAACTCAATATAGATTTTCGCTTATATTCCGGCGAATATTTTTATTTTCTATTCCGGCGCTCCCTAAGCTGTTCATCGCAATGACACCCAAATCAGTATCCTAGCTTACAGCTACACCAGTTTATAACTTTACTCAAAGATGGTTTGTAACAATGACGCGCATATGCCTACACTGGTAGGATGACAACACAGGCAATAAGCGACAACCACGTACAGACGGCGTGGACTTAACCTTTGTTTGCGCACTGTCGGTCTCGTAGTTATTAGTGACTCAAATCTGATGCCACTTTGTCACACAAGAAACTTCGACCAAGGAGAAAGTAGAGGTTTTCACGTCAGAATAACTTCCAGGAAGTTTTCGACTTTCGTAAAACAGAAACGAGTTTCGACGCTGTGGAATGCAACGAGAAGTAGCAGGTAACGAATTGTTTCGGGATTCCACCATCCATGCTGCAAACGATCATCGAGCGGAAAGATAATGTTGCTGATAAGCATCAAAAGGCGGGAGCAAGCAGACCGGGCGAGGCGAGTCCCCGCCTCTTTCTGAAAGCTTATGGAATTGGCTTACTTAATGCAGGGTACAAAAGATATTTGTCGGAGGTTATAGCTTAACGGAACGCTAAATCATTAATGGTTAGTCTGGGAACCGAAGTCTCAGATACAAATAAGGAGTGACACGCTAACTCCAAAGACATAAGGTCGTTTATGAGAAATTTAGTTCACAAAATGTGGCCATTCGTGACAGTTTGTTCAGCATTGAAAAATGAATGAAGCTGAATTTATGTATTTTCGAACATTTGTGTGTGCCTTCCGTTTCAATTACAAAAGCAAATAACATGTAAGAAAACTGGGAATACAATAGAAAAAAAGTCGAAATTTTATTTCGATTTTTCCTGATTCCATCTGGAATAAAGGCGAGTTAAATAGAATTAATTATTCGAACTTTTTCTTACATCCTTTGAACTTCGAATTGTGCAGACTCGATTGTAACGGTCCCTTGAGCTTCGAATTTTCGAGAGTCTGCAGTAATGTCTAAAAAGTAAAAACAAATCTTCTCGTGCTACTATCCACGTTGCAGTGGATGCTGATTTGGTTGTCCTTTTTAGTATATCAGTATGATTATAGAGTCCTAATCAACGTACGCAACGCTGTTACGGTATAAACGTACGTTTATTTTTACCAAAGTTGCGTAAGAATGCGCTTCTGTCACGCATCCCCACTCCCTAAATCCGCCATCAGGCAAAAGAAAGTGAATACTCTTTCCTTTGTTTTTCACCCTTCATCGATGACAAGTGATAATGATTTGGCAGCAGAGACATGTTTAGCTTGAGTGAGTGCTTAAACGAAAGGCATGGCCGAATATAAATACAAAATAGATATATACGTAACGTCACGTACCCATGAAGAAAACCAGACTTCGTTTATTTTACCATATCAGTACTCATTTCGTTTAATTCTTTCAACAAACCATCAGTGGTATTCATAATTTTGGTCGCTTTCTACATCTAGGAACGTTCTTTGTAATAGATGAGTTTCTGATATTTACTTACAGCGTTCTTGTGTCTTTTCCCTTTGCATGTGGAATTGTATTCTCTGGCTGCAGATTTTTGAGCAGCACCGATGTCATTAGCCTAAATTTATGTTGGTCTGCAGCGCTGAGGTTGATCCCTCACCTGTGGTCGAGCGAGAGATGACTCCAAAGTCTGGCAGGCAGCGAAAGACTTTGCGACGGGCCGATTGTAGGGCCTCCAGAGGAAGCTTCTTGGAACGCAAATTCTGCGCGTTCACAGAAGGTGAGTTCGCTGGTAGTTCGGAACTCCAACAATAGGCGCGTAACTGGGCCCCCTTAGTAACATGGCTGCCAAGGAGGGCAAGGACGGCAGTGTGCACAAGGTGGGGGAGTCATTCCTGATTTGTAAAGAGTGCTTCCGGATGCCATGAAGAGTACAGGGTGCAGCCAACTGCAGGTGGTGGCCCAAGTCAGCCCAATGGCGCGTGTCGCTTTGGATTGGAGGAGATTCTCTCTGGTTTTGGTTAGCGGATATGGTAAAGACTGCCAGTCTTGCTTGCGAGATTAAGGCGGAGCTCACCATCTGCACCATCATCAACAGAACCGACTGTGGTCCTTCGGTGCAGAGCCGAGTGGAAGGTATGAATCATAGGCTCAGGCGGTTATGTGACCGTGTACGCCTCAGATTCGTTGACTTGTGCCATGGAGTGGTGGGTTTCTGGATTCTGCTTAATAGGTGAGGAGTCCACTACACTCAGGAAGCGGCTACACGGGTAGCGGGGGCGGCGGGGGTGGATTTTTAAGTTGTAGGGTCTCAGGAAACCATGGAAATGGCGTCCGTCTAAAAGGGGGCAGGTAACACACAGTAAGGTGGTTGTAGAAGCGATAGGTGTTGTAAATTATCGTAGCTGTGTTGGCAAAGAACCAGAGCTCCAGGCCCTAATAGAAAGCACTGAAGCCCAAACAGTTATAGGTACGGAAAGCTGGCTAAAGCCGGAAATAAGTTATGCCGAAATTTTTTCAAACGACGTAACAACGTTCAGAAGGGATAGATTAAGTACAGTTGGTGCTGGAGTATTTATTGCTGTCAGAAGTAGTTTACCTTGTAGTGAAACTGAATTAGATAGTTCCTGCGAAATAGTATGGATAGATGCTATACTTGTCAATCGTACTAAACTGGATCGTTTTACCGACCCCCGACTGAGAGGATATAGTTGCTGAACAGTTGAAAAAAAACGTGAGTCTCATTTCAAATAGGTACCCCACTCACACAATTATAGTCGGTGGTGATTTCAATCTACCCTCGATATGCTGGAAAATTTATACGTTTAAAGCCGGCGGCAGGCATAAAACGTCATCCAAAATTGTACTGAATGCTTTCTCAAAAAATTATTTTGAACGATTAGTTCGTGAGCCCACTCGAAGCATAAATGGTTGCGAAGGCGTCCTTGATCTCTTAGCAACAAATATTCCTGGATGAATATGGAGTATCATGACGAATACAGGGATTAGCGACCACAGGGCAGTTGCTGCTAAACTGAATACTGTAACACCTACAACCATCAAAGAGAAACTCAAAGTACATCTATTTTAAAAAAGCTGAAAATGCTCTTAACGCTTTTTAAAGAGACAGCCTCTACTCTCCAGTACCTGTACAGCGGTTTCCAGAATTAGTTCACTCTGCAGCGGAGTGTGCGCCGATATGAAACTTCCTGGCAGATTAAAACTGTGTGCCGGACCGAGACTCGAACTCGGGAGCTTTGCCTTTTGCGGGCAAGAGCACTACCATCTGAGCTACCCAAGCAAGACTCACGCCTCGCCCACACAGCTTTACTTCTGCCAGTACCTCGTCTCCTATCTAATTTATTTCGAAGTAATTTTGGTCAGCTCTCTACCGTCATCAATTCCATGCACAGGAACATGAATGCTGTCGAAGTTTGGCATAGCAAACGATACTCAATAAGAAAAAGGTATCTGAAACTACAATTTCTGATCAATACGCTAAAGGAGAAAGCAATAAAATCAATACCTGAAATTAAAAAAAAAAATATCCGTTGATCAGCCTCTTCAGTGAAAGAGGTAAAAGAGTTAAAAGATATTTTAAGAACACGGTGGATTTAAGACGTTTAAAATTCACGACATTCCTACGAAAAGTTCGTAAAATAAGACAGGAAGTAATGTTGTAGAATAGAAAAGGTAAAAAAAAAATATTTTTTTAAACACGGCTATGCACTATGTGCATAGACAGTTTTAAGCCTAGATAATATGTGGAGGGGCGTTCTTATTACAAAACGACAAGCAGAGCCTCCCCATTGTCGCTACCTCCTTTGAAGATCGGAGAACCCGCAGCTAAAATGTATGTGGACAGAAACACCGCGTTGACTCACGGGTCGCCAAGACCACGGCAGCAAAATCCCATGACACCCTTCAAGAGGCGGCGAGGCATCTCGTACAATAGTTATTTGAGAGTGAATTTATTCCTCGCTCCTCATGACACGTCATCAAAGTGATCTTCCTGCTTCTGGAGTGTCTACAGCGAGTATGAGGGAATCCTGAAACGTTACATCTTATTTTTGCTCTGCTCTCCGTTCCACACCTTCAATGACCCACTTCTTTTCTGTGGTACTCGAACACTTGTACTTCTTCGATGTCATTTTCGCGACGGATTTATGTACTGTGCTTATGCTTTATTGAGAAAACACGGGACTTTTTCGAAGTGTATAGGGGTGAAACGATTATCTTAATAACCGATAAAACAATTCTAGATATCGAGTATTACGTACCAGCTGGCACTTCATTAGAAAATGTTTACGGGGCTGTCTGTTATGACAGTCGCTTCGGTTTATGGAATGTACCGAACACATGAGGTTTCTTCGATAATTAGAAGTTCTAACATGGGTCTTGACAACACGATCGAATTACAGAAGTGCAAACAGTGAGACTCGACTGCGTGAACTGTATAGGCAGATTTTCGGTCCCTGCAAATAATTGTAACGCAACTAAGGACATTATAGCGACACGAACGTCAGCCGCGTAAATAAGTCGTACACTAAGTGGACATCCAGCGGACGCAGGTAAACACTTCCTGTTATACCATGCCTCTGCTGCCTAGATGTAAACACGGAGGACAGCAGGAAGTGACCTACGACCACTAGCTGGACTCCAGAGCAGGAAACAGCTGGGGTCCTCGGTGGTCTAGTGGTAAGGTGTCTGGAACGTTCCAGCGCCTCGGCTGGGGCTATTCGCCCCAGCCGGGCCGGGGTTCTATCCCCGGCCGGCGCTGGAATTTTCAGATTCCCGAACACTAGCCTCCACCTCTGCCCTGGCATGTGGCGCATGCCGGGTACCCCCGTGGGGTCCTTGCTTCGGATCCCACGTGTTGCTCACTCCACACTACAAACTAAACCTGATTATGCTACTGCAAACATTTTAAATTTCAATTCACACACTTTCTTCACCAGACTTCATCTACATATATTTTAAGGTACTTAATATATCTCACTATCAAAAGAAACTGCATGGTATCACTAATATTTGTAGGATTACAACTATGAAATAAAAACCTTACAAAAAAATAAATAAATGATTTTGTTTTCCATCGTGTGCTGAATACCCAAACATCTGCCATTTTCTTGTAGTTAACAGCCAATATCCGAAAAAAAAATTTATAATACTGATTCATATATTACATACTGTATTTCACACATTCTCAGTGCTGAAAAAGCAGTAATTATTTCAAAGTCATAAGAAAATGCAAAATATTATATCAATAGCAAAACACAAGCCAACAATGTGTTCTTTTTAGAATCATGATTGACTATGTGATAAATAATTTCTGTATACGAAATCGTTTCGTAACAGTTGACAATACCTTTTAAAAATACATTGTTTTCACTAAAATTGCATTTTCAAAAACGAACACAGGCCTTTTTTCTCAAATTATTCTAGTGTCAAAATGAGATGTCTGATATGACACCGGTCACTAATGAGACAAACTCTTTTTTTTTATGAGAAACGATATTTCTCGTTGTTTTATGTGAGCTGAATGCTGAATCAAGGAGATAACACTTAACATTAATAAGAGGAATTTCTTGGCAATTTTACTAACACGTCCATATATTTCTTATAATATTTCGATTAATAGTTATATGACAACCTCTTTGCCTCTACTTTTTGTAAAAGTATCTTGCGGACCAGAAAAGAAATTATATTACTACCTCTACAGGTTAAGTCTAGTTGAATGAAAGAGATTGTAAAGGCCGTAGCCGAAGATGCAGAATGTTACCTTCTCTGCAATGCGTTTGCCTTCAGTAATGAGCGAAACTGTAAAATAAGAAAAAGGGATGACAAACGTCTAT
Organism: Schistocerca cancellata; assembly: GCF_023864275.1. NCBI lineage: Eukaryota > Metazoa > Arthropoda > Insecta > Orthoptera > Acrididae > Schistocerca > Schistocerca cancellata. Next base: position 35,979,354 of record NC_064627.1, read on the forward strand.
TATTGCTGTACTATTGTATCACTAACGTTGCATTGCAAGAAACTTACTTACAGCTCCCGTTGTTGTTCAAAATTCTTTAACCCACAATACCGTGCTATTATTTTGGTACCATTTAATGTAACAGTAGCTCCGACACCTCACTGCGCAGAGGAAATTGAACCTACATTTCGTATTTTTGTTAATTAGAGAGACTGTCTGCCAATATGGCTGTTTCTTTTACTATTAAATTCCGAGCCACATATCCATTTTTAATGCTTAAAAGTGCGGAAAGTGCGGGCAAAACTTTTAGTAATACTAAATTACAAAGAGGGAATGATGAATGTAACATGCTGCATACATTAATGTCACTGGAGATGTAGTTTGCATTTTATGTTACGAGAACAGAACTATTTTGTAACGTGTGAAATACACAAAAATACGGTAACAGACAAACCGAGCAGTGATGCCATAGTCTGTTTTGTAATAATAGTGTAAAGGAAGAAGTAAACAGCAACTAGACATTTAAGTCACTCAATTTTCGCGGCCATTTTGCGGTTCAGCACTTTGCTGATAGGTGTCACTACCAGTCCCTCACACACTCAGTTATCACTTCGCTGCTAGTTGTCGCTAATACTCCCTCACACAGTCAGTTATCGCTTCGCTGCTAGGTGTCGCTACTAGTCCCTCATAGACTCAGTTGTCTATAGTGCAGGGCTTCGCTACCAGAGGGGTCTATCAGCACCGGCGAGGACTCACTCTGTCGGCGTTTGCTGCTTCACTCCTCAACATCTATGCTAGCTGACGTGACTGCTAAATCTTCAGACTAAACGAAAAATTGACACAAATACCAAATAGGGCAAATAGTGAGAAGTGCGAATACTACCGAACCATCACTTTCATACGTCCTGGCTGAAAATACTGATCCAAAATATTTACAGAGGAATGGAACACATTAGAGAAGACGAGCTAGAGGAAAATCGATTTTGAGAGAACACACTAGCCGCTAGAGATCGGTTGAAGAAATTCAACAGAGAGAGAGAGGTGGGGCGGGGGTTCTAGCCCCATCTTCCATGTCATTCACTTTGCATACAGAATGTTTCACACGTCATGCTACGCACTTATCGAGTCTGTAGACGGGACCCAGCTGATGAAGTTTTACATAGGAATCGATTTCTGGAAACGTCATCCAGCGACGCTACAGAGTATATAAGTTACAGGCGCTGCAGTCTGTAAAATATGTGTATACAGGGAGATCTAATGAAGATGTTACCAATTTCTATGGTGATGGAGATGGATAGTGTATCAATTTGAGGTTATGTCCCTATATCGGAAAATTAGAAGAGAAGACATCCCTGTAATGTGTGACAATATGTACCGGTAGTGTTGTAGCTAAAATGTAGGGCAGGAAACCTTCAGAGGTGGTAGTATGGACCGAAGGAAGAAGACAATGTCCAGTACACATGGGCTGTAAAACGCATACCTTGAGAGCTTCAAGGACTTGTTCATCTTCGCTAGCATAAAACGTGTCTTCACTATTGAACAAGTGCTCATAGCTCCTCAGGTATGCATTTTGTAGCCCATGTTTACCGGACATTTTTTCTTACTCTGATCCATACTACCACCTTTGAAAGTTAGCAACGACAGTATCAGTACTTGTATTCCACCGTCAGAGGTAAGATAACGATTTTCCCTTTTAACTTTCGACTCATTCGTTTCCGGTACTGGGGCCCTTACCTCAAATAGATACATAATCACGGCATCACACTCTACTTACATACATTTGCCGGAGCTGGCGCCTGTATTTTGGTGCTGCGTAGCCTCGTTAGATGACGTTTGCAGGCCTGAGTTACTATGTAAAATTGCCAGCTCTAGAAATGTATAAAGAAAGCAACATACGAAACGGACGAGAAATTCGGCAAATTAATCGAAGATAAAGAAGAAATAGAAGTTGTTTCCAAATCAAACTTTCATTTTGCTGCTGCTGATCTGAAATTTCGTGGCATTTATTCGCTCTGAAGAGGATCGTTCAAACGATGGTCGAAATGTCGTTATTTTTGTTGTTTCACTGTTTTATAATGACATGGCCTAGTACCCAAAATGATTTTCTTCAAGTTGTTTGTAGGAATTCGATCGCTTCTCTCCGATATTTTCAGTATGATATTAGTATTTTTTCCTACACCTAGCAACTTTAGTAGTGCTTGAAATGATGAAAATAGTACCTAATACTGTTTGATATGGAGACAGAAACAGTGTTTCGTTTTAATGATAACGATATACAGGAAAATCCAGCTATGTTTCTGCTAAGTTGCACAACGCCGAAATCCTGAAATACATACGTGTATTTCGAATGTGGTACAACAGCTGTAGATTGGAGACGAGGTACTGGCAGAAGTAAAGCTGTGTGGGCGAGGCGTGAGTCTTGCTTGGGTAGCTCAGATGGTAGTGCTCTTGCCCGCAAAAGGCAAAGCTCCCGAGTTCGAGTCTCGGTCCGGCACACAGTTCTAATCTGCCAGGAAGTTTCATATCGGCGCACACTCCGCTGCAGAGTGAACTAATTCTGGAAACCGCTGTACAGGTACTGGAGAGTAGAGGCTGTCTCTTTAAAAAGCGTTAAGAGCATTTTCAGCTTTTTTAAAATAGATGTACTTTGAGTTTCTCTTTGATGGTTGTAGGTGTTACAGTATTCAGTTTAGCAGCAACTGCCCTGTGGTCGCTAATCCCTGTATTCGTCATGATACTCCATATTCATCCAGGAATATTTGTTGCTAAGAGATCAAGGACGCCTTCGCAACCATTTATGCTTCGAGTGGGCTCACGAACTAATCGTTCAAAATAATTTTTTGAGAAAGCATTCAGTACAATTTTGGATGACGTTTTATGCCTGCCGCCGGCTTTAAACGTATAAATTTTCCAGCATATCGAGGGTAGATTGAAATCACCACCGACTATAATTGTGTGAGTGGGGTACCTATTTGAAATGAGACTCACGTTTTTTTTCAACTGTTCAGCAACTATATCCTCTCAGTCGGGGGTCGGTAAAACGATCCAGTTTAGTACGATTGACAAGTATAGCATCTATCCATACTATTTCGCAGGAACTATCTAATTCAGTTTCACTACAAGGTAAACTACTTCTGACAGCAATAAATACTCCAGCACCAACTGTACTTAATCTATCCCTTCTGAACGTTGTTACGTCGTTTGAAAAAATTTCGGCATAACTTATTTCCGGCTTTAGCCAGCTTTCCGTACCTATAACTGTTTGGGCTTCAGTGCTTTCTATTAGGGCCTGGAGCTCTGGTTCTTTGCCAACACAGCTACGATAATTTACAACACCTATCGCTTCTACAACCACCTTACTGTGTGTTACCTGCCCCCTTTTAGACGGACGCCATTTCCATGGTTTCCTGAGACCCTACAACTTAAAAATCCACCCCCGCCGCCCCCGCTACCCGTGTAGCCGCTTCCTGAGTGTAGTGGACTCCTCACCTATTAAGCAGAATCCAGAAACCCACCACTCCATGGCACAAGTCAACGAATCTGAGGCGTACACGGTCACATAACCGCCTGAGCCTATGATTCATACCTTCCACTCGGCTCTGCACCGAAGGACCACAGTCGGTTCTGTTGATGATGGTGCAGATGGTGAGCTCCGCCTTAATCTCGCAAGCAAGACTGGCAGTCTTTACCATATCCGCTAACCAAAACCAGAGAGAATCTCCTCCAATCCAAAGCGACACGCGCCATTGGGCTGACTTGGGCCACCACCTGCAGTTGGCTGCACCCTGTACTCTTCATGGCATCCGGAAGCACTCTTTACAAATCAGGAATGACTCCCCCACCTTGTGCACACTGCCGTCCTTGCCCTCCTTGGCAGCCATGTTACTAAGGGGGCCCAGTTACGCGCCTATTGTTGGAGTTCCGAACTACCAGCGAACTCACCTTCTGTGAACGCGCAGAATTTGCGTTCCAAGAAGCTTCCTCTGGAGGCCCTACAATCGGCCCGTCGCAAAGTCTTTCGCTGCCTGCCAGACTTTGGAGTCATCTCTCGCTCGACCACAGGTGAGGGATCAACCTCAGCGCTGCAGACCAACATAAATTTAGGCTAATGACATCGGTGCTGCTCAAAAATCTGCAGCCAGAGAATACAATTCCACATGCAAAGGGAAAAGACACAAGAACGCTGTAAGTAAATATCAGAAACTCATCTATTACAAAGAACGTTCCTAGATGTAGAAAGCGACCAAAATTATGAATACCACTGATGGTTTGTTGAAAGAATTAAACGAAATGAGTACTGATATGGTAAAATAAACGAAGTCTGGTTTTCTTCATGGGTACGTGACGTTACGTATATATCTATTTTGTATTTATATTCGGCCATGCCCTTCGTTTAAGCACTCACTCAAGCTAAACATGTCTCTGCTGCCAAATCATTATCACTTGTCATCGATGAAGGGTGAAAAACAAAGGAAAGAGTATTCACTTTCTTTTGCCTGATGGCGGATTTAGGGAGTGGGGATGCGTGACAGAAGCGCATTCTTACGCAACTTTGGTAAAAATAAACGTACGTTTATACCGTAACAGCGTTGCGTACGTTGATTAGGACTCTATAATCATACTGATATACTAAAAAGGACAACCAAATCAGCATCCACTGCAACGTGGATAGTAGCACGAGAAGATTTGTTTTTACTTTTTAGACATTACTGCAGACTCTCGAAAATTCGAAGCTCAAGGGACCGTTACAATCGAGTCTGCACAATTCGAAGTTCAAAGGATGTAAGAAAAAGTTCGAATAATTAATTCTATTTAACTCGCCTTTATTCCAGATGGAATCAGGAAAAATCGAAATAAAATTTCGACTTTTTTTCTATTGTATTCCCAGTTTTCTTACATGTTATTTGCTTTTGTAATTGAAACGGAAGGCACACACAAATGTTCGAAAATACATAAATTCAGCTTCATTCATTTTTCAATGCTGAACAAACTGTCACGAATGGCCACATTTTGTGAACTAAATTTCTCATAAACGACCTTATGTCTTTGGAGTTAGCGTGTCACTCCTTATTTGTATCTGAGACTTCGGTTCCCAGACTAACCATTAATGATTTAGCGTTCCGTTAAGCTATAACCTCCGACAAATATCTTTTGTACCCTGCATTAAGTAAGCCAATTCCATAAGCTTTCAGAAAGAGGCGGGGACTCGCCTCGCCCGGTCTGCTTGCTCCCGCCTTTTGATGCTTATCAGCAACATTATCTTTCCGCTCGATGATCGTTTGCAGCATGGATGGTGGAATCCCGAAACAATTCGTTACCTGCTACTTCTCGTTGCATTCCACAGCGTCGAAACTCGTTTCTGTTTTACGAAAGTCGAAAACTTCCTGGAAGTTATTCTGACGTGAAAACCTCTACTTTCTCCTTGGTCGAAGTTTCTTGTGTGACAAAGTGGCATCAGATTTGAGTCACTAATAACTACGAGACCGACAGTGCGCAAACAAAGGTTAAGTCCACGCCGTCTGTACGTGGTTGTCGCTTATTGCCTGTGTTGTCATCCTACCAGTGTAGGCATATGCGCGTCATTGTTACAAACCATCTTTGAGTAAAGTTATAAACTGGTGTAGCTGTAAGCTAGGATACTGATTTGGGTGTCATTGCGATGAACAGCTTAGGGAGCGCCGGAATAGAAAATAAAAATATTCGCCGGAATATAAGCGAAAATCTATATTGAGTTTAAACCTAACACACAAAGGAGGAGTTCGTCTCACAGGAGTTGTAAATATGCTCTAAATTACAGAAAACGCGAGAAAAGCTCCCAGAAGCCTAAAAAGTGCAGCGCTGAGAGAAGGCGACAGCTCCCGCAGAGTCGGAAAAAAAAAAGAAACGGCGCAACGCGATAACGTACTCAAAGGCTATATCGTACACCGGCCACTGGAAGTCCAAAATGGTGAGTAACCGTGTGACCACTGTATTACAGATATTGATAATTAAATTACATATTAATATGAAACACATGTTACGATTTTATCCCGACGTTTTGACGAAAAATCTAAGGCGCAGATCTGAAATGCACACACAGGCATTTATTTGCAACTGATTAATATGCTGTGGTATTTCGTGCATTGTTAAAAACAGATGCCTGTCACAAGGTGCTCAATGACGGTATAATTACCTGAACAACTGATGAAACAAATAGAATTATGCGGTGTAATCTAGGCGTTGACTTGTAATTATAGAATGTCTGTGGGTCGTTCTGCTATGACAGTCGCCTCGATTAGTGAAGAAGTTTCTTCGGTTTTCTCGAGGAATTTGGGAACAGGTTGAAACAAACGATTAACAAGTGTCGACGGCATACAGTCGCAGAGGCTGATTTCGAATGTCTTTGATAACTGTAAAGCAACTACAGCCACGCAATAAATCTTCAGCTGGGTAAGGGGGACAGCGAGCAGTCGGAGGTAAACACTTCCCCCTCACAGCGATCTAATGTCGCCGGCCAGAGTCCGCCACTCAGCGTCCGATGTAAACACAGCCGACAACAGGCAGTGCTGTACTGTGACACGACTACCAGATCGAGTTCAGAGCAAGGAACGGCCGGGGTCCCCGGTGGTCTAGTGGTAAGGGGTCTGGAACGTTCCAGCGCCTCGGCTGGGGCTATTCGCCCCAGCCGGGCCGGGGTTCTATCCCCGGCCGGCGCTGGAATTTTCAGACTTCCGAACACTAGCCTCCACCTCTGCCCTGGCATGTGGCGCATGCCGGGCACCCCCGTGGGGTCGGTGCTTCGGATCCCACGTGGAGCTCACTCCCACACTACAAACTAAACCTGATTATGCTGCTGCAAACACTTATTGTAAATTTTAATACGCACACTTTCTTCACCAGACCAGATCTACATATATTTTCAGGGTACTTTCTACATATCTCACTGTCAAAAGAAACTGCATAGTATCATGAACATTTGTAGGATTACAACAATGAAATAAAATCCTTACTAAGAAAAACTAATATGTTTTATTTTCGTTTTTGTGCTAAATGCTGCTAACATAAATACCAAAACAGCTTCTGTTTTTCATGTAGTTAACAATCAGTAATTAGAAAAATAAGTTTGACTGCAATACTGATACATTTATAACATTTACTTAGCACATTCTCAGTGCTAAAACAGGATCAATTATATCTATGTCAAAAGAAATGCAAAATATTATATCAAGACCATCGCACAATCGAACAGCGGAAAAAAAAAAATATTTTCAGGTGTCTCACTCTGCCTTTTCTTTTTAGTATCCTGATTGATTATATGAGAATAAATAAATTCTGTAACAGAAATCGTTTCGTAGCAGTTCACACTCAATGCCTTTTATAAATGTATATTGTCACTAATTGTATTTTCAAAACAAACACACTTTTTTTTTCTTCAAATTATTCAAGTGTCAAAGTGAGATTATGATAGGACACAGGTCACTAATGAGATAAACTCTTTCTTTGCATGAAAGAGGATAATTCTCCTGGTTTTATGTGAGCTGAATGCTAAAATAAACCGATGACATTTAACATTTAAAAAATGAATTTCTTGACGATTTTACTGACAGGTCTACACGTTTCATAAATATTTCTGGTGGTAGTTACATGACAACCACTCAGGCTCAGCTTTATATGAAAGTTTCTTGCAGATCAGAAAAGAAATTATATTACTACCTCTACAGATTCAGTTGGTCTATTATTGTCGTACTATTGTATCATTGACGTTGAATTGCAAGAGAGAGACTGCTACTATGGCTGTTTTCTTTTGCTAATAAATTCCGTGCCATATCTCCATTCCAAATGCTAAAAGGCGTGGATAAAACTTTTAGCAATACTATTTTCCTATTCATCACGTCGCTACTAGTCCCTCACACAGTCAGTCGTCTATAGAGCAGGGCTTCGCTACCAGAGGGCTGTACCGGAACTCGCGGCGACTCACTCTGCCGGGATTTGCTGCTTCACTCCTGAACGTCTACGCCAGCTGAAATAACCGCTAAATCCTCACACTAAACGAGAGACGTAATAGCACCAAAACCAAATAAGGCAAATCGTGGTCAGTGCGAATACTGCCAAACCACCACTATGATAACTCCTAGCTGAAAATACTGATACAAACTATTTACAGAGGAATGGAGCACCTTACAGAAGCTGATCTAGAGGAAAATCAATTTGGAGGGAACAGAACCCATATTGGCTCAAATGGCTCTGAGCACTATGGGACTCAACTGCTGAGGTCATTAGTCCCCTAGAACTTAGAACTAGTTAAACCTAACTAACCTAAGGACATCACAAACATCCATGCCCGAGGCAGGATTCGAACCTGCGACCGTAGCAGTCTTGCGGTTCCAGACTGCAGCGCCTTTAACCGCACGGCCACTTCGGCCGGCGAACCCATATCTATAACATCTTTATATACAGAAAAATCTTTTGACAATGTTGACAAGAATATTCAGTCTGAATTTAAGATGCTACCAGGAAAAAAATACAGCGAGCGAAACATTACTTAGAACTCCACCAGAAATGAGACAGCAGCTGTACGAGTTGAAGGACATAAAAGAAAGGAAATACGTGAGAAGTGAGTGAGACAACGTTCTAGTCCATTCCCTGATGTTATTCCTTCTATATACAGGGTGTTTCACAAGTCACGGTCCACACTAATCGGGGCTGTACAGGGGACTTAACTGATCAAGTTTTACATAGGAATCTACTTTTGAAAACGTCATCTAGCGACGCTACAAGTTATAGGCACCGGCGCCTACAAAAATAGAGGGATCCTACGAAGATGTTACAAACTTTCTAAGATGATGCAGATGTATAAATGTATAAATTTGAGATTATGTCCTTGTACCGGAAAACTATAACAGAAAACCTTTCTGTTATCTCTGACAGGATGTACCGTTATCGTTGTGGATAAGATGTAGGACAGGAAACTTTCAGAGGCGGTGGTATGGAACGAAAGAAGAAAACAATGTGCAGTACACATAGGCTCTAAAATGCATACATCATGAACCATGAGCACTTGTTCATCTTCGCTAGCGTGAAACCCATCTCCGCTATTGAACAAGTGCTTATAGCTCCAGAAGCATGCAGTTTAGAGTCCATGTTTACTGCACATTTTTTCTTGTTTTGGTCTATACTGCCGTCTCTGAAAGTTGCCTACCCTACAATCCTAGCAACAACAGTACCAGTACTTGTACTCCACTGTCAGAGGTAGAATAACGATTTTCACTTACAACTTTCGACACGTTTGTTACTGGTATAGGGGCCTTACCTCAAATCGATACATTTGTCTGTTTACATCATCCTAGAAAGTTTGTAACACAATCACGGATCATCCTGTATATACATACATTTACCGGAGGTAGCGCCTGTACCTTTGATGCTCCACGGCGTCCTTGGGTGACGTTTCAGGCATCAGTTTCCAAGTAAAACTGCAAGCTCTAGAAATGTGTAAGATGAATTGTGAAACACCTTGTATAAAGACAGCAACATATAGAAAGGACGAGGAATTCGGGAAATTAATCAAAGGTGAAGAAGAAGAAATAAAAGTAGATCCCTAATTGGACTCTCACTTTGCAGTGGAGTGTGCACTGATATGAAATTTCCTCGCATTTATTCGCCCTGAAGAGGATCGCTGACAAGATGGTCGAAATGTCGGTATTTTCGTATTTCAGTGTTTTATAACGACATGGCCTAGTACCCAAAATGATTTTCTTCAAGTTCTTTGTAGAAACTATATCGCTTCTCTCCGATATTTTGAGAATGGTACAAATATTTTTTCCTAAAACCTAGCAACTGAAATAGTGCTTGAAATGATATAAATGGTACTTATGCTTTATGGTATGGAGACAGAAACGGTACTTGGCTTTAATGATAACAATATACAGGAAAACTCAGTAATGTTTCTGCAAAGAGCCATAACACCGAAATCCTGAAACATATGTGGATATTTCGAGTGTGGTACGATACCAGCTGTACAGTTTACTGGACAGATACAGAGCTTTCCGAAATTCTAGCACTTTTAGAGGGAACTAAGCGACAATATTTTAAATTGGAACCCACGTAGGGAAACGTATACTTTCCGTGCTACAGCCGTTTGAATACATGCTTGCTAGGTGGGTATGCAACAGGGTAGCCATTGTGGGTGGTGCAGGGGGTGGGGGGAGGTGCTTACGTCGGATGTCATTTACCGTCTGTCCCACCACTCTGACATGGCTCGTGCGTCACTCATGTGTCTGTCAGTATTAGAGCAACATTGCGGAGTGCACATTTGCCGAATACACCGACATGATCCTTCTGTATGGCGAAGCTCGTCGCCTTTATCAAGCTCGTTCTCCGCAGCGTCCGACTTCATGGCATACGCTTTTCGCCACAACTGCGCAACGACTTTGAGAAAATGGAGCGTTCACCGTCAGCAGGGGTGACTGTAATGCTTCAAAGAGACGCAGCCGCAGCGCACCCGAGTTGGAGAAGGCCGTATTGTAAAGAACAGTATTTCTGAAAACTTATTAAGTTTCCTTTTAATGAGTGGAATTGTGGAACTATTGATGTACTGGGTCACACCTAATAACTTACTTGTACAAGTGGTCGCGTTAGCAACATGTTTTCAAATGGGTGTAGCGAGGAAACGGTGAGTTACAGCAGATGGGTTCCAATTCAGAATACGAGTATTACGTACTCAGTCGCCCTCTACACTACAAGACTCTAACGGGGATTTCGGAACATCCTGCATGTTTACAGTTTTTGTCCCACCATAATTGAAATCTGCGAATGCATTTCATAATTTCTGAGAGCTCATCAGGCGCGACTACGATGTCCGCAGTATAAAACCCAGGGGGCGTCTTGGCTACGGCGGCTCTGACGTCCACAAGAACAACTGTAGGTAGAGAGCGCAACACAGCTACTTTGATGGACATTTTCCTCTAATGCTGCCAGATGTGTCTACTTTTAGAGGTATCTTGACCTGCCCCGCACTAGCCTTAAGCGGAAAGCCAAATATCCCAACTTCTGGCCACTGCTAACTTTCTTAAATACACTGTCCAATCAAAAGTATCCAGACACCTAGTAGTGGACTTCAACATGCGGTATGAGCACCTTTTGTCTTTACGAGGGGTTAAACTCTGCTGGAACGCTTTCAGTGTCGACGATATTTTACGCACCACACATGGTGAGAGTTTCATCTGTGTGTACGTACCAGACAATACACTGGCCAGCAAGATCGCCGCCTCTCTCCCCAATTTTGGAGCAATATGGGCAGCTCCTTGCAACCATGTCGGGATTTTGTCTATGTAACGAATCAATTGAACTGAATATGGTACGACATTCGTCAAGAGGACATCCACCAACATTATCAATCGAGATCAAGCCGAATAGCTGCTTGCTTAAGGGCCAGAGGTGGACCAACGGGTTATGACTTTCTCCTGAATGAATCACCCAATTTTCCTGCAATTGTTATCATTTGTTTGCCTCTACACGTACATCACATCTACCGATTTCCTTCACACTGGGGTAATTTCTTGGTGGTACGGTTTAGAGTGTAAATATACAGGGTGTATCAAAAAGAATCAACCGATTAAAAAAAAAAAGTAACTATTATGTTATTCGACATATGTGCGTGAATAGCGTACTGTTGGAAAGGCAAACACTCGGGCTTTACATGGTTACCGCTTGGCAGCAGCACTGTCCACCCATTTCAGTCCTAATAAAACTGGTGTCGCGACGACAGAAAGCGTTTTGTGTTCTGCATTTTGCGCAGTGTGGGCAGTAACAACGGTGTGACTTTCGTACATGGTATGGTGCGAATCCTCCTACAGCACAGAGCATTAGACGATGGCATCAACGATTAAGAGAAACAGAATGTTTGCGGAAAGGCGAATCGCCGGGCCGTCCCGGAGTGCCTGACACAGACGTCGAACGCATCCGCCACAGTTTCACGACGAGTCCGCAGATATCCGTTCGCCGTGCAGCTCGACAGCTCAGCACGCCCCCGATGTCCGTCTGGCGTCTATGCGTCGACGTTTATGCATCAAATAATATTAAATTCAGCTACTGCGAGCTCTTCGTGAGGGTGATAACATCGTGTGAAGTTCCGTAAATTTACCCTCGGCAAGATGGAGGATGGCTTTTTTTTCCCCACAGTTAGTGTTTAGTGACGAGGCAAAATTCCATTTACACGGAAAGGCGAAATGTCATAACGTGACAATATGAGGTACGGGACAACCACATGAAGTTGTACAACATAAAATAGACTCTCCTAAATTTAATGTGTTTCGTGCAGTTTAACGGAAAAGGTGTATGATTCATTTTTCTTTGCCGGAAACACTGTTATAGGAAGCATATATCTCGATATGCTTGAAAACTTTCTTTTCCCACAGTTTGATTCGAACGACTTCATTTACCAATGGGATGGGGCACCGCGACAGTGGCATCTGGAAGTGCGGGAATTTCTAAATCAAACGATTACTGAACGATGGATCGGTCACACTGGACTAAATGACTCAGCCTTAGATTACTGGACTCCAAAGTCACCGTACCAGACTATATGTGATTATATATGTATGGTTTTGTAACAGACTCTATATGTACCTACGTTACCAACAGCAATAAATGAACTGAGACATCGGATAACAGCACCTGTGGAAACTGTAACTCAAGACATGCTTGCTGCAGTGTTGTTACAATTTGAACACCGCATTGACACATTCCGTGCATCTCAAGGATGCATATTGAACACCAATGAAAAGGATGAAAAAAACTTTTTCGGTTTCCGTTCATCGAAAAGCAAAATTCATTGTATATGTTTCTTAGTTTCAGAAATATAGATGGCCCAGATCGGATGATTGTTTTCGATACACCCGGTATAGATAACGCACCTCCCAATAATTAGGCCACTACCAAGATGGGACATAACAAGTACTCACACATGCGTCTTTGCATGTGTTGGATAAAAAGTAGTAGCACAATGCCGTAACATGATGGATGTGAGTCATTTGGTAAGAACGCTTTCTGTTGCTGATACATGGTGGACTGAAGTAGTAAAGTCAGCGGCATAGGTCGTGTTTGAGTCAGTTGCGGTGTGTACTATCTCAAAGTTGGAGAGGCTAGCTCAAGTGCCTTAATAGTATGTTTTGGAAATACGAAAAACGTGCTTGGGTCAAGACTGAAAGGGCAGGCACGTGGTCGGAGCGCGCAACTATCTTTCCTTCCGGCGCTGCATTCCACCAACTTTCACGACAATGCACGACGCCAAACGACGAGCCCTGTGCAGGAGCTCCGCGTATGTGGCAGCGGGACATACTGGAACATCCACCGTATTCATCCGGTAGAGTCCCCCCAATTACGACCTGATCGCCCAAATGAACGAAGTATTTCGTGGCGGTCCTAGCGAGACATCATCACAGATAGATGCTCTGACAGTGTGTGACACTTTTCACGTGGGTGTGGAAAGTGATCGAGACGCGAGACGGAAATGTAATAAAGTGAATTTTAGTCAGTGAAGTGTGGCATGAATTATAACCGAACTGCTACTACTTTTCATCCACCCCATGTATATTACCATACCCGTTTATTTTCACTCATAAAAATTTCTCAGTAGTCTTGTATGAAATGTTTTCACAATTTTGGTTTGTTTTCTAGATGTATAGCAATTCGTTACGAAAGATGGAAGAGTTTGATTTTCACTTAGAGCGTGAATGTCCGATTTCCACTTGCAGTACTGCCCTGGCTGCACATTTTTCAGGATTAGGAATTGATGCCCTTGGCATGAATTTACTTTGGCTTGCACCACAGCACATTTACTTGACGTAAAATACGATGAAATACTCCGCCAATACAGTTCGATTACCATCTCGTAACTGTTGGACCTGGTGGTCTACCGGCACAGCGCGTGGCTGCAAATCGAGAATCGCGGGATTGAATCCCAGTTGAACCAATAAATTTTTCAGTCTGCGTTTAATCCAGCCTTCACCTCTCAATGATATGAGGAGTCGGTAGAAAGAACATGTGGTGCGGATTCCACGTTAAACTGCCGATTCCCTTTCCCCGGTTGGACAACTGGTGTACGTTAATGATAAGCAAGTCGCCAAAGTGCCGTCCAATTGAAAGACTTAAAGGAGGGGCACTGAAATACGCGAAATTTGTTAGTATTATTACACTGTCGAAACGTGGTAATGTGACCACGTGTTAAAATCCCGAATAAACGCCTTTTGCTGCATGAGCTGTACAGGAATAGAGTCAATGAGGTAATAACAGTGATAAGAAGCCATTCCGACTGCAGTACTTGTCCAGCTGCGATAGAATTTTATCGATTGAGGATCCGTGGCACAAACTACTCGATCGAGGTGGCCCCTCAGATTCTCGATTGGGTTTAAAGCCGGGAAATTTGGCGGTCAGGGCAGTACGGTAAATTCATCCTAGAGCTTTCAAAACCACGCACATATACTGCGAGCTATGTTACACGTGCATCTAAGGGTGGATATGGTCCCCGAGGATAGGTACGTACTACGGTTGATCCATTGTGCCTTTCAGAATAACGAGATCACCCAGGGAATGCCACGAAAACATTGCCCACACCATAACGGTCCCTCAGGGTTGCAGGGCGTTTGCTTTCAGACGTTACACGCCAATGGAAATCTGTCCGATGGAGCATAAAATGTGATTAATATGGAGAGGCCACCTGCAGCACTCAGTGGACTTTCAGTTGTGGTACCGGCAGGCAAATGCAAGCTTTCAACGCCAATGAACAGCAGTCAGCATGGGTGCAGGAACCAGGTGCCTACTGCGGAAGCTCATACGTTGCCAAGGAAACATTGGTGGTAGCCCTTGGTTCGTCTGGGCGGTCAGCTGCACAGAAGTTGCACGTCTATCCGCCAGCACACATATCACATATCTGCAACTATCGTTCACCTGTGTCGCCTACTGACCGAAGTGCAACACAGTTGCCTCGGAGCCGGATTAGAATACCGAGATTTTGCCACGCACTGTTTACTTTACGTACAGTGGCATGTGAAAAGATTACAGATCTTGCCGTTTCGGAAATGCTTCCACCTTTGGGAAGAAAGCCAACGATTATGCCCTGTTGGACGTCACATAAATCGCCCCTTTTACGCATTATGACAACGACTTCACTGTTTCCAGCCTCCCACCTCCCCCCCCATTCATCACCTACTAATGCTATCACCTGGCGTCTATGAGTTATTACACGTTGATCTCGAAAATAGGAGTTGGTCATATTAATATGACTGGACCTATTATTATTATTATTATTATTGAAACTTCCTGGCAGATTAGAACTGGGTGCCGGACCGAGACTCGAACTCGGGACCTTTGCTTTTCCCGGGCAAGTGCTCTAACAACTGAGCTACCCAAGCACGACTAACGCCCTGTCCTCACAGCTTTGCCAGTACCTCGTCTCCTACCTTCCAAAATTTACAGAAGCTCTCCTGCGAACCTATTATTATTATTACTATTATTATTATTTCGTTGTTGTTCTGTTGGCTAAAAGTGTGTGTAGCGTTGCCAGGTTACTTGCTACAGTAAAATTTTCTTTGCCGTTGCTAGAGTCGTCTTTCAAGTTTGCAGGGGCCACCGCTAGTTGGCGCTATTGGACTGCGACATTACTGTTCTTTCAAAATGTGCCGTTTGTTACTCTTAAAACTAACAAGGAGAGCTTCCCAGCGGTGGGATCGACTTTTTGAAACCAAATAAGCGGTAGTGTAACTCAAGATTCCCCGTATCAGACCCTGCATCCAGGTGGGCCTCCGTTTGCAAGTAACTGACGGAAAAGATTTCGGAATTTGGTGTGATGCTACATAGCGTTAGGGAAGTCGTATTCCATAGTCTGGTTACGTGTCATAATGGTTAGGATAGAAGCTTAACCATGCCTGGTCAGGTGCAATAATTTCTTTTATTGTTAAATCTTTATCGAAATGACTTCGATGCCTATTTTTGCTCAATTTATTGGTTTAAATGAAATTTCTTACGTTCTATTCCTTTGTCACATCGTTTTAAGCACCGTATGAACTTTTCCATTTGTTCAGTTTTTCTTTGTATCATTCTTCTTCCAATCGGAATTTTTGTGAATGTGTATTTTATTATACGTATCTGTTTGACTATTCAATTATTTTAAAACTCCGATAAATTAATTAGAAAAAAAGACGAAATAATCTATTTATATTGACTGTGCATTAGTGTGTTAAAAATGTATTTTTCATTACATGACGTGCCTTTTTTTTGCATGGTAATCGACATACAAATATTTAAAACAGAACCTAAATTCTTGCTGCACTATGGAAATAATAGTGTAGATGAAGATTTAAATGAGAGAAGGTTTTATAAGTAAAATAAAATTCAAGCAAAGTGAGAAATCGATATAATGAACACAATAACGTAGACGAAAATACAGGGTCATAAAAACAGGAGAAATTAAATCGGAATTGATACATGAAGATAATTAAAAGTTCACGAACAAATATTTCCAGTGGAGAAGGGATGATAAGAAGAAAAATTAACCAAATGAAGTTCATATCATTATTGAATCACGTGACCGAGAAGTGGAAACAAAAAATAATAATATTTACATCAATTGAATGAAAATGATTATCAATGTCACTTCGCTAAAGACCTAAAATAGATTTCTTTCTCTTGAGAGATTCATGCATGTGAAGCCAGTATCCTTTCCATTACCCTCACAACCAACTTATGTCATTCGGCTTTCTTCATGCTACAGAGTCTCACACAAAATTCCGAATTTCTTTTCTCGTCAGTTCCTCGCAAACGTCGACCCACCAGGATGAATGGCTGCAGTGTGTGATACTTGGGTGCTTAACCTACATAACCGTATAGATGGTTCCAAAAAGTCGATCCTAGCGCTGGAGAAATCTCCTTGTAAGACATAACGAAAGATGGCCGCCGTTTCATTATATCTACTGATATGGTGGAGGACACACATTTAATAGTGTAGCCATAGTAACATAAACGGTCTGAAACCTGCACGATCCAAGCAACGAAGAACGACCTCGTACTTAGTCCAAAGGAAAATCTCCAGAATTACTAGAAAACTTATAGCCAATGCACCAAGTCATTTAGTCCGCGGCGACTGCTGAGAACCAACAGACCAGTCATCAGGATTCGCACTCGTCTACTTTGATGTGACACGTTCGGTGTCCTACTCTATGGAGATGTGTCATGGACTGTATTAGGCATTTGAAATGCGATCGTATCGAAAAATATTAAGGATACCATCGACAGATATAGTCAAAAATACGGCGTTACGAAGACGCAGAAATTCTCAACAGCATCCAGAGAGCAAAACTCGATTGTTGTGGTAGCGCAATTCCGCAACAATAAATAGAACCTGTTGAAATTAATAATTCAAGGAAACATTAGTGGCCGGCCCGTGTGGACGAGCGGTTCTAGGCGCTTCAGTCTGGAACCGCGCGACCGCTACGGTCGCAGGTTCGAATCCTGCCTCGGGCATGGATGTGTGTGATGTCCTTAGGTTAGTTAGGTTTTAGTTCTAAGTTGTAGGGGACTGATGACCTCAGATGTTAAGTCCCCTAGTGCTCAGAGCCATTTGAACTACTTTTTTGAAAGATTAATGGCATACGTGACCCACGACACACAGGATTATCCTGGCCAAATAACTCAAACCAGCAGTTTGGGTTCAGCACTGAATCAATGTTCTGAAAAACCATGGACGGACAACAGATCATGCTACCGATCAGCAGTGTTATTGGAGGACGAGGCACTTAGAGAGGAAGAATGACAATACAGACAATGCTTAAAAATTACATTAATGCTCACCATTAATTCTAATACTCCTCCACTCGTATAATCGTGCTAGCTACAAATGAAATTAATCTGCAACTGCCATACAGTTAAAATTTTTTTAACCTAGTGCTGTTAACAGCATTCATGTCAACACTTATTTTGATCAATGTACGTATTTTCTCAGACATCCACTTCACGAGGACGTACTGAAAAGTAATGTCTGCAGATGTTTTATGTGAAAACTCGCAACGCTTTTTAAATAAAACAAACTTCATTAACATTCTGCATCTGTATTCTTCAGATCTATAAATTTATTTCTCAACACACTCACCCTGGGAACCAGCACAATTTCCCCAACTAGATACTATTTTGTTGATACCGTCACAGTATAATGTTTGACTATGTTAACAGAGCCACAACCTTACCTCTGCTTGCACCGCTTGAAACAATTGAAGTGATCGAAGGTTTTCTTAGTTTTGCACAAAGCCGAAAATCGAGACTGTGTGTAGGATGATCGACGGCAGTGAACCAAGGACGTCGGATTGCCGCAGCGCTCGTGTGTAGTTTGGCACTATCGTGCTTAAGGAGAGTGTGCTCCATGTGCGGACAAAGTCCTCGAATTCATGCTTTTAGTTTTGTGAGCTCTTTCTCACCCACCAGCATAGTCACGTCACACACCGCTATGTTACGCAAAATCGGAGCCCTCTAGCAGCAGAGGGCTGCAGATATCCATAGTAATGATGTATAATGTTACTGACTTTATCAAATAAAACAGACCGAGTCATTATCTTCTCGGCACGCCGTCGTGTTATACGCACAAAAATAAAAAAAATTGTTTCCGAGTAAAGTATGCTGCATTTTTAAGTGAAGGTCTTTGTAATGTACATCTGTAGTAAACGTTATGCTGGTGATATATGGTGACAATTCGTATTTATATTTACAATGAAAAGAGATTGACCAGTGGCCAACAGACAACTAAAACGCAAGTTGCCAGATGGATATTAACTGCAATACCGCCCATGCTGCCACGGTAAGCAGGAGGTTTGGTTTCCCGATACATGCCGCTCGTAGCGATACATTAAAGAGTTCTCTGTCTTCTTGTCAGAGAGCCAGTACCCAGATTCACTCTAAAGAAATAAAGACGCGAATTCTGTGCGCCACATTTGAAGATGATCCTGAAACGGCTCCAAACTAGTTAACTCGAATGAAAAAAATTCAAAAAGTGAGTTGTTGCAGTTTTCCACATTTATGTTCAGTACACATTCACAGGCACTTGAACAGTGGTTCCCAGCCTTTCTTAGACCATTGCTCCTGAGTGCAATCAGACATTTGCCAGTACCCCCTGCCCTACCCCGCTTGCTGCCGTCTGTGGCCTTCCCTCCCCCTCCCCCACCCCCACATTATCATAAACAAACTGTAGAGTGAACAATTTTTCTAGGAGCACTTTTATTTTTAGAATCATGAAAGGTGGAGGGTATTTAGTTAGTTTGTGTGTGTGTGTGTGTGTGTGTGTGTGTGTGTGTGTGTGTGTGTGTGTGTGTGTGTGTGAGAGAGAGAGAGAGAGAGAGAGAGAGAGAGAGAGAGAGAGAGAGAGTGAGTGAGGGGGATGGGGTGGGGGGCGATATTAGACTGAATGACGAAGGAATTCGTAATGCATTTCAAGTGCTACCCGCAACTACTTCTCAGATAAGAAAGCTAACTATCCAAAATAAGGATAAACAGTTCTTAAAAAACGCTCCTCTTGCTCAACCAATCTACAGTACGCCACTTGCTTGACCTGCACATTGCAACCCCAATTAAAATCAACCGAGCAAAAATGTGTGCACTTACTGTTCATAAATCACTTGATTGTTGCGCTCCTTACTTCTGAAATAGGAGACTTCAGGCCTTTAAATCTTGGTGTCCGAACACAACATGTGAAGCTATTATCCTTTCCGTTACACCTCACAACCAACTAATGTCACTCAGCTTTCTTAATGCTACCGAGTGTCACACAAAATTCAGAATTTCTTTTCTCGTCAGTTACTCGCAAACGTGGACCCACCATTATGAGTGGCTGCAGTGTCTTAACCTACATAACCGTACAGATGGTTTCAGACGAAGTGTTACTTGCAGAGGAGTAGGATAACGAGGTGTCGGCCTGGCAACTGAGTTGGAGTTTGGCCGAAGCAATTTCAGGCACGAAGGAGATAATCATGTGTCCCTCCGAGAATCATTTTGCCTGGGCTGTAAGCGGCGCACAGCTCAGCGTTTACAGAGTTGCCAATAACATCTCACAGCGGGAATATTATTATTAAGCCCAGTTTCCACACCAACGAATGGAAGCGAACGCAACCGTATGTACATTTACAGACCACTTTCCAGTATTCACTACCTTTCGTCTACGAGGTCTGTTCAAAAAATTCTGGAACTTCTCTACGCTAACCTCCACTTATTTGTATATGATCTCCCCCACGACTGATACACCGTTTCCACTTCCGAGAGCAGACTTGGTTCGCCTTTCGCTGGACCGCGCGTCTATCGTTACAAATCTTCGTCCTCTCAACTTGGTTTTCAACTTTGGAAATAAAAAAAAAAATGTCTGCAAGGGCCAAGCTGACCTGACAAGCTTTTTTATTTTTTGATCGTTGAGAACATTTCCCTACCATTGTAAAGACTCAACCTAGTTCTCAACGTCATAACTGCTGACCCACGTCTCATCACCAGTTGTAATTGCGAGGCGGAGGTCTTTCTGCTCTTGACTCATGAGCCGTGACACGAACTTGGCGGCAACACGATACATTCCAAGATGCTGTATTAGGATTTCACGATCCAACTGCAATGTTACATTCTTCTGCAATCTCTCGGACAGTCAGTCTTCGTTCAGCACGCACAGTTTCGTTGACGTTCCTGACACAAGCGTTGCTGGCAGAAGTCGAAGGACGTCCTGCACGGGGGTCGTCTTCCGTCCGGCCGTTTTTAAACCGTGCGAACCATCCGTAACACCGAGTACGGCTTAAGCACTCATCACCATAGGCTTACTGCATCATTTGGTGTGTGTCTGTAAAGGTGTTCTTGAGTTTAGCTTTTAAGTTCCTATGGGACCAAACTGCTGAGGTCATCAGTCCCTAGGCTTGCACCACTTCCACACACCCATGCCCGAGTGAGGACTCTAACCTCGGACGGGGGCAGCCGCACGAACCGTGGCAACGCCCCGCAGACTGCGCGGCTACCCCGAGCGGCGGTTTTCTTGAGTTTCACGCAAAATTTAGTGCAGGCGCATTGCTCCTCTAACTATCCCCTCTCGAAGTTCGCCAACTGTGCGACACAGCGTTCTACTCAATACAGCACTGAACAATAAGCTAACAGACATACAACAATGAAACTTCCCGCAGTTACACATTAAGCACACGCGTGTGCAGGGATGTCAACTGCATTTCGCCCCAACACGCCTTTGGCGCGAAATTACGAATGTTCTGAAAATTTTTTGAACACACCTCGCATATTCAAAATTTAGGGTATGTTCTAGAAATTTTGCAAGTAGGCTTTCTCGGGATAGCTTACGTGTATCTTCAGGCATCTGCCAATTTCTTCAGCATCTCTGTTACATTCTCCTGTGGGCCAAACGAACCTGTAACCATTCGTGCTGACTTTCTTATGAACTGTTCAATATTCCCTGCTAGTCGTATATGGGACGTCCCACACACTGGAGCAATATTAGAGTATGGGTCACACCAATAGTTCGAAAAAGATCATCTTTGTGCACTGATTATATTTCCCTTTAATTCTAACAATGAATTACAGTCCGCCACCATCCTTACCTTTGACTGAGACAATGTGATGGTTCCATTTCTTACTTCGTTATCACCAATGTTAAGATTCTCGCTGCTCCTGTTTATGCTTCATCTCATCACTTTTGTCTTTGATTTACTCTCACCCCCAATTCTACACTCATTATATTGTATATTTCATTCATCAGATCCTGTAGTAATTCACTTTCACTGAGGACGATAATATTATCAGCAAACCATGTCACTGATATCCTTTCATCCCGTATTTCAGTCTGAATCTTGAACCTCTCTCTTATTTTCTTCATTGCTTCGTTGATGCACTCACTGAACAGTAGAGGCGAATGACTATATCAAAGTCTTACTCCCTTTTTAATACTTTCACTACGTTCTTGGTCTTCCACTCTTATTTCCTCTTGGGTCTTGTGCGAATATATTATCCGTCTCTCCCTAGCTCTATTTTCTTCAGAACTTCGATCTTGCACCATTTTACGTTGTCGAACGTTTTTCCAGGTCTACAAATCCTATGAACGCGTCTTGAGTTTTATTCAGTCCTGCTTCCATTTCGTATCCTTACATTGTGTTACACTGAAGTATTTGCGTGACTTGATCGATTGAAAATGAGAGTTATTGATGTTGTAGTCATAGGATACTACGTCTTTTCGTTTTGTGAACTGCACAGTTTTAGGTTTTCGAACATCTAAAGCAAGCTGCAAAATCGTCCGAAATTCTGTTTGAGTCTACGTACAAAAATGCATTGTTAGAAAAAACAAACTAAACCAAGAAGGGACAAAATATCAGTAACGAACAACGTAGAATCTCTACGGCTAATCTGGATTAAACTGCGCTATATCTTCAGCAACAACCAGGGCACAATTCAAGGAGGGATCTACACCCACATGGATATTCTGCAAATCACATCTAAGTGCCTGGCATAGGGTTTATCGAATCACCTTCACAATTGTCTATTAATCCAACTTCATGTTTTGAACTGCCCAAGGTGTGATGAAGACTAAAAGGAGTCTGTCACGGAAGACTGTATTAAGCATGATAACTGCTCCCAACAATGGCACAGTTTATGAAGGTTATGGTGCATTTTCTTGTTATTGGTGTTAGTGCGTACTCTTACCAGATTATGCGGCTACGAGTACGAACGAGCAGTGTCATATATATATAATGACATTTAAGGTTTGGGTTAAAAGTTACTCAGCTGTATCTGATAAATGTTGTTCGTAAATAAATAAGCAATGTTTTGCTATTTGTTTGTTTTAACTTTCTCATCAACTTGAAAAGACCGATTAAATATTAAGTGCATACTCCTTCCTGACTTTCCCCTGCAAAGGCAAATTGATGAAGTCTCGTAGTTTGTAGGAAGAATTTTTGTAGTTTCGTGACTTTTGGTTGGCGTGACTGAGATGAGCTGAGAGCGGCTGTTATTTATAACCTTAATGTTGCAATTAACAATGACGTGTTCGGTTAAAGTTTCCAAATTAACTGAGCACCGTGCAGCGATGCGTTTTCCCTTTCAGAAGGTGGAAAACGGCCAAAATATTTTCTCTAACGATTTTTCAGTATGGTCGAAGCTGTGCGAACGACGGAAATTTTCGATAAATACGTAGGACAGTTCAAAAACAATCGAACTTCAGTGACAAATGAAAAACGCCGTGGCCGGCCAATTGAAGTGTCTCCTCCTTCGGTTAAAGCCGGCCATGACGACATTACTCCTGATGGCCGACGTGTTGCGTTAGAACTGAATAGCAAAATAGCTGCAATAGGTAGTGGCACAGTTCGTAACGTTGTCAGTGACATGCTTAAGTCCAACGTGGGTCCCGCAAGAATTCACACAACAACACAAGGAAACAAAGAGTGCTATGAATGTGAAGGTGAACCTTTTCTGAACGAGATTTTAACGTGTGATGAAACTTTCGTTCAAAATGGTGAACCCGACTCGAAAGGACAAGGCGTGCAATGGAAGCACACCAGCTCACCTGTCCGAAAGAAATTCAAAACTCGAGCATCAGCGAGGTAAGTGATGCTGGCCATCATCTGGATGCCACAGTTGTATTCTGGTGATTATTTGGAAGATCAGCGTACAGGATGCAGCGCTGACCACTCACACATACTGATGAGCAAAGTAAAGCCAGCGATGAGAGGAAAGGGTCGCCAATGTCAAAGAAAAGACGTGATAATATTACCTAACAATGCTCGCCAACACACAGCGCAGCTGATACAAGAAACCACTGGAAGGAAAAAGAAACCATAATGGGCTGGGAGACTACGTCATCGTCCCTACAGTCCTGATTTGACTTCCGTGAATTTTCATTTTCATATTGCTGATATTATGCAGAATGGAAGCTGTCTGCAGCGTAATTAACTCATAAGAAAAACTTCAAAAGTCAACCACATTTGTAGAGCGTTTATTCCTACCTGTTTGATCCGCTCAAGGACGCATCGCGTGGAAAGGATTCAGCGACAGCGAGTCGGTTAAAACAATTTCGGTTTTACTTACTTCATTCGCATTTATCGCCTATCTCTTGCCCAGCAGTATTTCGCAAACGACTGGGAAAAGCGTAAGTGGCACCCGTATATAACGAGATCAATATACATTTGCCTTCTGAATATTACACCTGTAATGGGTCCAACCTAAGGCAGTTTAAAAAAATCGCAGGTGACACTCGTGTACAAGAAGAGTAAAAGAAAGGATGTGCAAAATTACAGATCAGTGTCCTTGACGTCGATTTTCTGCAGAATTTTAGAACGTATTCTGAATCTGATTAAATAAATTTCCTAGACACCGAAAAGCCTATGTCCATAAATCAGCACGGTTTTAGAAAGCTCGTGTGAAACCCAGCTTGCCCTTTTCGCACATTATATACTGCGAACCACGGATGAAGGGTGCCAGGCAGATTGCATTCTCCTAGATTTGAGAAAAGCCTTTGACACGGTGCTCCACTGCACACTGTTAACGAAGGGCCTCGTATGAGCATACGGAGTAGGTTCCCAGATATGTGAGTGGCTCAAAGACAGATACCAGTACGTTCTCGACGGCGAGCGTTGATCAGAGACAAGAGTATCGTCAGGAGTGTAACAGACAGCTGTTGTTCTCTACAGACATAAATGATGTGACAGGCAGAGTGAACAGCAATCTGCGGCTGTTGATGATGCTGTCGTGTACGGGAGAGTGTCGTCAGCGAGTCACTGTAGGAGGATACAATTAACGCGAAGCGCGGACAACTGAGAAACGTGCAAGAGGCAGTAAGGTACTGAGCCATGCCGACGCCGGTGCCTTAGTCAGCTGCGCTATGTTTGTCGGTTGAGGACCCAGGACACGAAGAGCCTCATCGAGGTGGTCCCACATATTCTCGATTCCGTCAAGCCCGGGAAGCCTGGTGGTCGGTGGAGTACAGCAAACTCATCGTGGTGCTTTTCAGACCACGCACGTACACTGCAAGCTGTGTCAGAGATTCAGTTGTTCTGCTGGTAGGTTCCGAGGAAAAACAAACTCCATGTAGGTGTGGCAATGGTTCCGACGGATATTTCTGCTCATGCACTCTGCCCCTCCAGAACGACGAGGTCACGGCGGGAGTGTCACGATAACGTTTCTGAGACCAAAACGATCCTTCCTCCGGTCTTAACCCTGCCGTCGACTGTTGCAGGGTGTTCACTTTCAGGTGAATCACGCCCTACACGCCAACGTCTGTCTGTCACTTCAAAAGCCCGCTTGTCACCGTGCAGTGGACGCCCAGTCGCACAACTGGCGTGGAAATTCCAGCCTTCGTCCCCGATAAACAGCAGTCAGCATAGGTGTGTGGACCAGGCGTCTGCTGTGGAGACCCATACGCAGCATTTTTCGCCTAGTGGTCTTTGAGGAGACAGTGTCAGTAACCCCTCGGTTCACGTGCGTGGTCAGTTGCTCAACAGTTGCACGTTATTTACCTGCAGCCTTCTTTAACTCCTGTCATGTGTGGCCGGGGAACACCACAACGGCCTCAAAATCGGTTCTGGACAGCGCCATGAACGGAGTGCTTTAAATATGGCAACACGCCAACATTTTACGAACTTTTCCGTTTCGAAAATGCGTCCACCGGTGGCCCGAAAGGCAATCATCACGTGCTTTTGGATGTCACATAAGTGGTTGAGTTTCAGCATTACGCATACCCTATACTGCTTGAGCTGCCACCTGCTGTCTTTGAGTGGTTACTGCACATTGACGTCGGACACAGGCGGTGATCACGTTAATGTGACTGGACCGTGTAGTTGCAAAAACGGAAGGACGCTAATCGGTACCAGGAGCACCGAAAATGTATACCAAATGCCTGTGCATGAACTCCGAGCGAAATAGGAGCAGCGGCAGTTTAAAAATTGTAAATGGTAGAATCACTGCTGAACAGTAAGTTTCTCGCCGAAACAGATGTGGAGATTGAGAAACGAATGCGTAAATGCTGGGAATGAGTCTGCGGAGAGGAGTCAGTGACTGTTTTCTGATGGTTTAAAGAGCAATTTCAAGATTTGCGAGATACACGTTTAGATTACGTCGCAAGTATGACGAATTATGAGAAAGACTGCACTGTGTAAGGGAAGCTACTGGGATGTCCCATAACCGTGGCATTAGTTCAGGGATTCAGCTGCGCGAAGAGACTTTGAAAGTGACTGAAGTTTTTTTGAAAATTGACAAATGAATCCGGGTGATCAGTTACGAATAAAGGGAGAAAATGTGTGAAAATAAAGCTCTTCTTATGGACGGACATTTCGGACAACTGTACACCATTGCATGTTGATACCCGAAGCACGGAAGACTAGCTTTTTTACCGGAGGAAAGTCAAAATAATTGTGAAATATTTTTTTCTGAACCGAGAATTGTCATATCTGGGTTGTCATTTAATACTGCAACGCTAGACTTCGAAATGGCTGCAAACAGTGTTCTCCGAGACATCTATTTCCAGTTGTAATTTTCATTTCAAGGAATGCCTCTGGAAGACATAAAAGAACTGGGATTAGTGGAGAGATACAGGGATAAAGAAGTAGTTCGACTGTCTTGCCGCATGTATGCTGTGAGCACATCTTCCGCCGGACTGCCTTGATGATGCATGGATGGTAACAGCGTAGCAAATGCCCAGTGGCGAAAAGATCATGAATTCGTAGACTATATTATAGTCAGTCAATAGGTGGAAAATCCTAGTACACCATCTGAAATGTGGAATTGGTGAAGAAAGGCAGTCGACCGAAATTATTTGGAAATAAATTCACTCTTAACTTGGCTTCAGATGCGTTAGTTAATACCTCGATACCTAACACAACAGTATCAAAGTTATCTGCGTTCAGAGAATTTATTTCGAAGTAATTTTGGTCAGCTCTCTACCGTCATCAATTCCATGCACAGGAACATGAATGCTGTCGAAGTTTGGCATAGCAAACGATACTCAATAAGGAAAAGGTATCTGAAACTACAATTTCTGATCAATACGCTAAAGGAGAATGCAATAAAATCAATACCTGAAATTAAAAAAAAATATCCGTTGATCAGCCTCTTCAGTGAAAGAGGTAAAAGAGTTAAAAGATATTTTAAGAACACGGTGGATTTAAGACGTTTAAAATTTACGACATTCCTACGAAAAGTTCGTAAAATAAGACAGGAAGTAATGTTGTAGAATGGAAAAGGTAAAAAAAATAAATATTTTTTTAAACACGGCTATGCACTATGTGCATAGACAGTTTTAAGCCTAGATAAAATGTGGAGGGGCGTTCTTATTACAAAACGACAAGCAGAGCCTCCTCCTTTGAAGATCGGAGAACCCGCAGCTAAAATGTATGTGAACAGAAACACCGCGTTGACTCGCGGGTCGCCAAGACCACGGCAGCAAAATCCCATGACACCCTTCAAGAGGCGGCGAGGCATCTCGTACAATAGTTATTTGAGAGCGAATTTATTCCTCGCTCCTCATGACACGTCATCAAAGTGATCTTCCTGCTTCTGGAGTGTCTACAGCGAGTATGAGGGAATCCTGAAACGTTACATCTTATTTTTGCTCTGCTCTCCGTTCCACACCTTCAATGACCCACTTCTTTTCTGTGGTACTCGAACACTTGTACTTCTTCGATGTCATTTTCGCGACGGATTTATGTACTGTGCTTATGCTTATGCTTTATTGAGAAAACACGGGACTTTTTCGAAGTGTATAGGGGGGTGAAACGATTATCTTAATAACCGATAAAACAATTCTAGATATCGAGTATTACGTACCAGCTGGCACTTCATTAGAAAATGTTTACGGGGCTGTCTGTTATGACAGTCGCTTCGGTTTATGGAATGTACCGAACACATGAGGTTTCTTCGATAATTAGAAGTTCTAACATGGGTCTTGACAACACGATCGAATTACAGAAGTGCAAACAGTGAGACTCGACTGCGTGAACTGTATAGGCAGATTTTCGGTCCCTGCAAATACTTGTAACGCAACTAAGGACATTATAGCGACACGAACGTCAGCCGCGTAAATAAGTCGTACACTAAGTGGACATCCAGCGGACGCAGGTAAACACTTCCTGTTATACCATGCCTCTGCTGCCTAGATGTAAACACGGAGGACAGCAGGAAGTGACCTACGACCACTAGCTGGACTCCAGAGCAGGAAACAGCTGGGGTCCTCGGTGGTCTAGTGGTAAGGTGTCTGGAACGTTCCAGCGCCTCGGCTGGGGCTATTCGCCCCAGCCGGGCCGGGGTTCTATCCCCGGCCGGCGCTGGAATTTTCAGATTCCCGAACACTAGCCTCCACCTCTGCCCTGGCATGTGGCGCATGCCGGGTACCCCCGTGGGGTCCTTGCTTCGGATCCCACGTGTTGCTCACTCCACACTACGAACTAAACCTGAGTATGCTACTGCAAACATTTTAAATTTCAATTCACACACTTTCTTCACCAGACTCCATCTACATATATTTTAAGGTACTTAATATATCTCACTATCAAAAGAAACTGCATGGTATCATTAATATTTGTAGGATTACAACTATGAAATAAAAACCTTACAAAAAAAATAAATAAATGATTTTGTTTTCCATCGTGTGCTGAATACCCAAACATCTGCCATTTTCTTGTAGTTAACAGCCAATATCCGAAAAAAAATTTATAATACTCAGTGCTGAAAAAGCAGTAATTATTTCAAAGTCATAAGAAAATGCAAAATATTATATCAATAGCAAAACACAAGCCAACAATGTGTTCTTTTTAGAATCATGATTGACTATGTGATAAATAATTTCTGTATACGAAATCGTTTCGTAACAGTTGACAATACCTTTTAAAAATACATTGTTTTCACTAAAATTGCATTTTCAAAAACGAACACAGGCCTTTTTTCTCAAATTATTCTAGTGTCAAAATGAGATGTCTGATATGACACCGGTCACTAATGAGACAAACTCTTTTTTTTTATGAGAAACGATATTTCTCGTTGTTTTATGTGAGCTGAATGCTGAATCAAGGAGATAACACTTAACATTAATAAGAGGAATTTCTTGGCAATTTTACTAACACGTCCATATATTTCTTATAATATTTCGATTAATAGTTATATGACAACCTCTTTGCCTCTACTTTTTGTAAAAGTATCTTGCGGACCAGAAAAGAAATTATATTACTACCTCTACAGGTTAAGTCTAGTTGAATGAAAGAGATTGTAAAGGCCGTAGCCGAAGATGCAGAATGTTACCTTCTCTGCAATGCGTTTGCCTTCAGTAATGAGCGAAACTGTAAAATAAGAAAAAGGGATGACAAACGTCTATTATTGCTGTACTATTGTATCACTAACGTTGCATTGCAAGAAACTTACTTACAGCTCCCGTTGCTGTTCAAAATTCTTTAACCCACAATACCGTGCTATTATTTTGGTACCATTTAATGTAACAGTAGCTCCGACACCTCACTGCGCAGAGGAAATTGAACCTACATTTCGTATTTTTGTTAATTAGAGAGACTGTCTGCCAATATGGCTGTTTCTTTTACTATTAAATTCCGAGCCACATATCCATTTTTAATGCTTAAAAGTGCGGGCAAAACTTTTAGTAATACTAAATTACAAAGAGGGAATGATGAATGTAACATGCTGCATACATTAATGTCACTGGAGATGTAGTTTGCATTTTATGTTACGAGAACAGAACTATTTTGTAACGTGTGAAATACACAAAAATACGGTAACAGACAAACCGAGCAGTGATGCCATAGTCTGTTTTGTAATAATAGTGTAAAGGAAGAAGTAAACAGCAACTAGACATTTAAGTCACTCAATTTTCGCGGCCATTTTGCGGTTCAGCACTTTGCTGATAGGTGTCACTACCAGTCCCTCACACACTCCGTTATCACTTCGCTGCTAGGTGTCGCTAATACTCCCTCACACAGTCAGTTATCGCTTCGCTGCTACGTGTCGCTACTAGTCCCTCATAGACTCAGTTGTCTATAGTGCAGGGCTTCGCTACCAGAGGGCTCTATCAGCACCGGCGAGGACTCACTCTGTCGGCGTTTGCTGCTTCACTCCTCAACATCTATGCTAGCTGACGTGACTGCTAAATCTTCAGACTAAACGAAAAATTAACACAGATACCAAATAGGGCAAATAGTGAGAAGTGCGAATACTACCGAACCATCACTTTCATACGTCCTGGCTGAAAATACTGATCCAAAATATTTACAGAGGAATGGAACACATTAGAGAAGACGAGCTAGAGGAAAATCGATTTTGAGAGAACACACTAGCCGCTAGAGATCGGTTGAAGAAATTCAACCCCTATTTATAACATCCATAGATGTAGAAAATAACTTTTGACAGTTTTGACCAGAACATACAGTTTGAATTTAAGATGCAACCACCGATAAAATACAGTGAGCGGCATGTTATCTAGAACTCGGCCAGAAATCAGACAGCAGTTGTAAGACTTAACAGGAAGCTGGTAGTTGATAGTTGAGAGAGTGAGAGAGTGTGTGTGAGTGTGTGTGTGTGTGTGTGTGTGTGTGAGAGAGAGAGAGAGAGAGAGAGAGAGAGAGAGAGAGAGGTTGGGCGGGGGTTCTAGCCCCATCTTCCATGTCATTCACTTTGCATACAGAATGTTTCACACGTCATGCTACGCACTTATCGAGTCTGTAGACGGGACCCAGCTGATGAAGTTTTACATAGGAATCGATGTCTGGAAACGTCATCCAGCGACGCTACAGAGTATATAAGTTACAGGCGCTGCAGTCTGTAAAATGTGTGTATACAGGGAGATCTAATGAAGATGTTACCAATTTCTATGGTGATGGAGATGGATAGTGTATCAATTTGAGGTTATGTCCCTATAACGGAAAATTAGAAGAGAAGACATCCCTGTAATGTGTGACAATATGTACCGGTAGTGTTGTAGCTAAAATGTAGGGCAGGAAACTTTCAGAGGTGGTAGTATGGACCGAAGGAAGAAGACAATGTCCAGTACACATGGGCTGTAAAACGCATACCTTGAGAGCTTTAAGGACTTGTTCATCTTCGCTAGCATAAAACGTGTCTCCACTATTGAACAAGTGCTCACAGCTCCTCAGGTATGCATTTTGTAGCCCATGTTTACCGGACATTTTTCCTTACTCTGATCCATACTACCACCTTTGAAAGTTAGCAACGACAGTATCAGTACTTGTATTCCACCGTCAGAGGTAACATAACGATTTTCCCTTTTAACTTTCGACTCATTCGTTTCCGGTACTGGGGCCCTTACCTCAAATAGATACATAATAACGGCATCACACACTATTTACAAACATTTGCCGGAGCTGGCACCTGTATTTTGGTGCTCCGTAGCCTCGTTAGATGACGTTTGCAGGCCTGAGTTACTATGTAAAATTACCAGCTCTAGAAATGTATAAAGAAAGCAACATACGAAACGGACGAGAAATTCAGGAAATTAATCGAAGATAAAGAAGAAATAGAAGTTGTTTCCAAATCAAACTTTCATTTTGCTGCTGCTGATCTGAAATTTCGTGGCATTTATTCGCTCTGAAGAGGATCGTTCAAACGATGGTCGAAATGTCGTTATTTTAGTTGTTTCACTGTTTTATAATGACATGGCCTAGTACCCAAAATGATTTTATTCAAGTTGTTTGTAGGAATTCGATCGCTTCTCTCCGATATTTTCAGTATGATATTAGTATTTTTTCCTACACCTAGCAACTTTAGTAGTGCTTGAAATGATGAAAATAGTACCTAATACTTTTTGATATGGAGACAGAAACAGTGTTTCGTTTTAATGATAACGATATACAGGAAAATCCAGCTATGTTTCTGCGAAGTTGCACAACGCCGAAATCCTGAAATACATACGTGTATTTCGAATGTGGTACAACAGCTGTAGATAGGAGACGAGGTACTGGCAGAAGTAAAGCTGTGTGGGCGAGGCGTGAGTCTTGCTTGGGTAGCTCAGATGGTAGAGCTCTTGCCCGCAAAAGGCAAAGCTCCCGATTTCGAGTCTCGGTCCGGCACACAGTTTTAATCTGCCAGGAAGTTTCATATCGGCGCACACTCCGCTGCAGAGTGAACTAATTCTGGAAACCGCTGTACAGGTACTGGAGAGATACAGGAAGTTCCAAAATTCCCGCTAAAAACTTCTAGGGAACTGAGTGACTATATTTTGAACTGGAACCCACGCATGGAAGCGTATATCCGTGCTAGAGCCGTATAAATACATCTTCGCTAACGTGGTATGCAACAGGGGAATCATCACTGGAGGGGGGTTACTTACGTCGGATCGTATGGTGTCATTTGACGGCTGTCCTACCTCTCTGAACTCGTTCGAGTCTCGTTCATGTGTCTGTGAGTGATAGAGCAACATTGCTGAGTACACTTTTGCCGAATACACCGACAAGAGTGTTCTGTGTGGCCAAGCTCACAGCACTGGAAGATATGCCGGTCGCCTTTATCAAGACCGTTGTCCACAACGCCTCACTCCTCCCCACACGCTTTCCGTTACATTTGCGCAACGTCTTCGAGAAAGGGTGCCTTCACCGTCAGCAGGTGCGTCTGTGGTGCGCCATAGAGACGCAGCGCACGCGAATTGGAAAATATATTTATATAGATATGGTGCCTGTTCTTTCGAACATGTCCGAAAGGACACTACGAATGTAGCGAGTGGACATACAAGGTGAGAATGTGGGTCTCGCGCAAGGCGTGCGGGAGATAGTCCCTGCAGTCCCTGTGCCCTCGGTGGCTCAGATGAATAGAGCGACAGCCATGTAAGCAGGAGATCCCTGGTTCGAGTCCCGGTCGGGGCACACATTTTCACCTGTCTTCGTTGATATATATCAACGCCCGTCATCAGATGAAGGTATTAATTTCATTCTGATTTCGAACTGGAAAAGGCCTTCCTGTAGAAACAGTGTCTCTGTAAAAACAGTGTCTCTGTAAAAACAGTGTCTCTGTAAAAACAGTGTCTCTGTAAAAACAGTGTCTCTGTAAAAACAGTGTCTCTGTAAAAACAGTGTCTCTGTAAAAACAGTGTCTCTGTAAAAACAGTGTCTCTGTAAAAACAGTGTCTCTGTAAAAACAGTGTCTCTGTAAAAACAGTGTCTCTGTAAAAACAATGTCTCTGAAGACTGATTTTTTTTTCTTTGGTTATTAACGAGTGGAAATGTAGAACAATAGATGTATTGGGTCACATCTACTCTGAAATGCCAAAAACTGGTATAATAATGCGTATTCAAACACAGAGGTATGTAAACAGGCCAAATATGGTGCTGCGCCTGGCAACGCCTGTGTAAGACATGTGTCTGGCGTAGTTGTTAGATCGGTTACTGCTGCTACAATGGCAGGTTATCAAGGTTTAAATGACTTTGAGCGTGGTATTATACTCGGCGCAAGAGCGATGGGACACAGCATCTCCGAGGTAGCGATGAAGTGGGGATTTTCCTGTACGACCAGTTCACGAGGGCACCGTGAATATCAGCAATCCAGTAAAACACCAAATCTCCGACATCGCTGCGGCCGGAAAAAGATCCTGCAAGAATGGAAACTGAAGAGAATCGTTCAGCGTGGCGAAAGTGCAACCCTTACGCAAATTACAGAAAATTTCAATGCTTGACCATCAACAAGACGGGTTAAAATTTACCATTCAACGAAACATCTTCTACATGGGCTTTCAGAGCCGAAGGCCCACTCGTGTACCCTTGCTGACTGCACAGCACAAAGCTTTACGCCTCATTTGGGCCCATCGGTACGAACATTGGACTGTTGTTGACTGGAAACATATTGCCTGGTTGGACGAGTCTCATTTCAAAATGTATATAGAGTATGGACGTGTACGGGTGTGAAGACAACATCATGACTCCATGGACCCTGCATGTCAGCTACGGACTGTTGAAGCTCGTGGAGGCTCACGTCGTATGGCGTGTGAATTTGGAGTGATGTGGGACCCCTGATACGTCTAGATACAGCTCTGACTGAAGACACGTGTGTAAGCATCCTGTCTGATCACCTGTATCCATTCATGTCCATTGTGCATTCTGACGGATGTGGGTAATTCCAGCAGGACAATGCGACACCCCAGACAATCACAATTGCTACAGAGTGGCTGCAGGAACACTCTTCCGACATTAAACACTTCCTCTGGCTACAAAACTCCCCAAACATCCTGTACGTTTCCAGTAAACTGTATAGCATTATCCGGCGTATCTGGGATGCCTTGCAACGTGTTGATCAGAGGAGATCGCTACTCCCTCGTACTCTTACGGATTTATGGGCAGCTCTGCAGGATTCATGATGTCAGTTCCCTCCTGCGCGACTTCAGCCATTAGTCGATTTCATGCCACGGCGTGTTGAGGCACTTCTGCGTGCTCGCGGGGGCCTTACACGGTATTTCTTTGGCTCTTCAGTGTAACAAATTACTTGTCAAGGTGACAGCGTTACCAACATGTTTTCAAGTGGTTGTAGCACACGGTACGTTTCCGGAGAGGGGTTACAACTTAAAATACCAGTATATTTGTACTCAGTTCCCTGTACAAGTTCTAGCAGTTAGTGATCGGAATTTCAGAACATCCTGTACGTTTCCAGTAATTTGTGTGGCCGTTGTCGTATTATAACTGATATCTGCGAATACATTTCATAATTCGTGACAGATCGTCAGGCGCGACGGCAGACGTCCGCAGCGTTTACCCAGGGGGGGTCTTGGCTACGGCAGCTCTGACGCCCACGAGAATAACCGGAGGTAGAGAGCGCAGCACGGCTAGTTTGAAGGACATTTTCAACTAGTGTTGCCAGAGGTGTCTCTCTTAAGAGATACGACGACTCGCCGCACGTAAGCTGTAAGCAGAAAGCCAAATGCTCCAAATTCTGGCCTCTGCTAACATTTCGAAATACACTATCCTATCAGTAAGTGTACAGGAACCTATTAGTGCAAATCAATATGCAGTGTGTCCACCCTTTGTCTCTATGGCGGCTTGAACTCAGCGCGGGACACTATGTGAGGTGCCTGCCGACAATTTACGCACCACACACGGAAATAGTATCTACGTGTTTGTCTTTGTACATGCCAGGCAATACATTGCTCAGCAAGTTTGCCATGTCTCTCACAAATTTTGAACGTTTGGAGCACAATGGGCGGGTTCTTTAAAGCAGGTCGCGATTTTGACGATGTAACGAACCAACTGAACTGAATTTGGTACGATATCCGTCAGGAGAGCATCCACTAACTTTATCAATGTCAAGCCGAATAACTGCCCGTGTAAAGGCCAGAGGTGGACCAACACGTTATCGACTTATCAATTTGTGAAGCTCTTACTCTTCAATTAATCATCCAGTTTTTCTGCAACTGTAATCATTCATTTGCCCCTACACGTACGTCACGTGTATCGATTTCCATCGCACTGGGGTATTTCCTCCGGGATACGTTTATTTTCCTTAGTGTGTAAATATATTTCGAGCGTGTCATTCAAAAACGTTTGAAACGAAATAGAGGGGAGCGGGTTATTGTTAGGAGAACAGAATGTATTAGACTCGCGGATCATGTGGTGTTATTGGCACAGAGCGAAAGAAGTATGACTGAAATGTTAAAAGAATTAAACAAGACACGTGAGTAAATTGGAATGAGAAATAATAAGAAAAATGCAAAAGTCCGGTGGTAAGTGCACGAAAAGTAAGAACAACTATAATGCTAGGCAGGAAGATACAGATCAATTTAGTGTTTTTAGATAACTGCGACGCGCTATTATGGACGACATTAGAAGCAATAAGGAGGTGAAAACACGTATAGCAATTGTCAACGAGACGTTTCATAACAGGAGGCTTTTATGTGATTGCGTTGATAGGGGATAAAATAGGCAGGCACAGTGAGAAATGAGGTGGTGTTGAGTGGGAGAACAGAGAGAAATTTTAAAGGCAGCAAGATGAGGAAAGTCAATTGGCATGGACACTGAATGAAAAGAAATTGTTTATTGATGGTATGGTGGAAATAGTGAATGGAAGAAGAGGAGGAAGAAGAAGACGCAGAACATACCAGGTGGTGGACAGCGTAAGGACAGAAAATAGTTGTGAGAAAACAAGAGAGTAACAAATGATGGGACTGCATGGAGAGGTACATGTGAAGACCTGCCCTAGGGCATAACACTCATGATGGCGGCGGTGGTGGTGGTGGTGGTGGTGGTGGTGGTGGTGGTGGTGGTGGTGACGACGACGACGACGAAGAGGAGACTTATTTAGGACATTTTCCAAGACGTCCATTTTCTTGTAATCGAAATTTAAACAAAAAAATAGGCAGCATATTATCTGTACTCTAAAAACGACCGTGAAGTGCGTGGCAGATGGAACTTTCCACTATACCAGTTATTAGGACTTATTCCCACGATACTTTGCTCTTCCACGGTATAGTCCGTTCTATCATCAACTGTCCGTTAGTTCAGTTCTTTAAACACCTTCCTGACATTCTCCTATGGGTCAAACAAACCTGTGAGCATTTTTTGCTGTCCTTCTCTGTAGAAGTTCAATATCCCCTGTTCGTCCTATCTGGTACTGATTGCAATTCCCCAGTATTGCATCAATGAACCGCACGCGCTTTACCTACAAATGTGCTTATGTAATCGTTCCATTTCATACCCCTACAAATTAATACACTCAAGTATTTACATGAGTTAACAAATTGCAGCTGCAGCGCACTGAAGCTGTAGTCATCGGACTACGTAGTCTCATTTTGTGAAATGTTGATTTTGTTGATACCGTCACAGTAGAATATTTGACTATGCTAACAGAGCCTCATCCTCGCCTCTGCTTGCACGGCTTCGAACTATGAAAGTCCTCGAATGTGTTCCGTAAGTTTTGGAGACAGATGAAAATCGGATGGGACCAAGTCGGGGCTGTGCGGAGGTCAATCGACGGCAGTGAACGAACGGCATCGGAGTGCTGCAGACGTCGCAACGCTCGGCTGTAGTTTGGCGTTTTAATGCTGACCAACTCTTCGAATTCGTGCTTTCAGTTTTCTGAGCTGTTTCTCACGCACCGACATAGTTACATCACACACCGCTATGTTACACGGTACAAATCGGAGCCCTCTAGCAGCAGAGGGCTGCAGATATGTAGAATAAAGATGTAGAATGTTACTAACGTTTTTTAACTGGAAAGCTTAAGAGTTTTCAAATAAAACATTTGGAGTCATTACTTCTCAGCACGTCCTCGTGTTATATGCACAAAACCAAGAAACTGTTTCCGAGCAAAGTATGCTATCCTTTTAATTGAACATCTTTGTAATGTACATCAGTGGTAAACCTTATGGTGATGGCGAAATTTCGTATTTATATTTACATTGAAAAACAATCTGTGGACAATACACAATTAAAATGGCAGTAGCCAGGTGGATATTAACTGCAATACCGCACACATTGCCACGGTAAGTGGAAGAATTTGTTTACCGACACATGTCGCCATTTAACAGTCGCTCATGGTGATACATTAAAGGGTTCTCTGTCCCCACGTCAGAGAGCCAGTACCCGGCATCACTCTAACGAAATAAAGACGCAATTTCTGTGTGCCACATTTGAAGGTGAGTCTGTAAAGGCTACAAAACTAGTTAATGGAATTAATAATATTTTAAAAGGTGAGTAGTTGTAGTCTTCCGTATTTATATTCAATACACTAGTCACAGGCTCTAGTTCCTCAGTGGATATGCTTAATCGGTTGTGATACTATTTGAATTGTTGAGTGCGTGATGTGTCCCTCCGAGATTAATTTTGCCTGGGCTTTAAGCGACTCACCGGTCAGCATTTACAGACCTGCCAACTACATCTCGCACTGGGAATATTTTTAGGCTCAGTTTGAACCGCAGCTAAGGGAAGCGAGCGCAGCTCGAACGTGAATTCGCAGTCATTCCCTCTATTGAGTACCATTCGCCTATATTCAACATTTAAGGATTCCTCCGGAAATATTCCAAGTAGACTTTCTCGGGATATTTGACATTTGTTTCCAGGCGCCTGCCAGTTCAATTTCATCAGAAACTCTGTGACACTCTCCAACGGGTCGAACAAACCTGTGACCATTCGTGCTGCCCTTCTTTGTATACATTCAGTATCGCCTGGCAGTCGTATCTGATTATGATCCTAGAATCTCGAGCAATATTGGCGGATGGGTCGCACGAGTGATTTCTAAGCTATTTCTTTTGTACACATATTGTATTTTCCTAGAATTCCACCAACGAATGGCAGCCTGCCACCATCTTTCCCTAAGACTGCGTCTATGTGACGGTTCCATTTCAAATCTCTAGAAATTTTTCCACCCAAGTATTCGTGAGAGTTGAGCGATTGCGAATTTGACTCGCTGACACTATACCCGTAGGATAAGGTTATTTCGTTTTGTGAACCGAACAATTTTACATTTCGGGAACATTTGAACCAAGCTGTCATGCTTTGCACTACACTGAAATCTTATGAGGGCGTGGCTTCTTTCAGACAGTACTTCATTGCAGACGACTGCATCATTTGCGGAAAGTCTGAAGTTCCAAATAGACCGCGTAACCACCGCCCCCTTCTCCCATCCAAATTGCTATCTGAAGACTGGAAGTCCCATATGTAAACCACCTTCAGAAGTTCGTTTACTTTCCGTATCAGTTAATGTGTTAAATACTTGACCTGAAGAAGCATAACCCTTTGCAGTTGAAGACGCTCTGTTTTAAGAGAAGCTAGTTTTTCGAAAACACCTCAATGTTTGTGTCCTGAACTAGGTGTTGTACAATGCTATAATTTTTCAGGTACATTCAACGATGTGTGTGAATACTGTCTGACAAATGTGTTGCGAATAGAGTGAGTTGTAAAGAAGTAATAAATTCAAAATTCATGCCTGATGCTGACGCCTTACTGCATGAACAGCTAAAATGTAGGAGGGAAAAAAGTCTTTTTTCCATTCATCATTCTGTCAGGGATGTCAGCAGGAAAAAAAGTTTCGCAAAGTTTCAAAATTATGTGTGAAGTTTGTTGGAAGTAGCCAAGTGCTGCCATTCACAAATGCACGGTGAATATAATCTGGATAATTTTCGCGCCATGTAACCATGCTGCCTTAGACGAGTACGCAGTTTCTAACTTTTAACGCCCGACTTATTGCGTTAAACCTATGTCTTTAAATGATGGACGGAAGGAGGATTGTATTTAATGTGCCATCGATGTCGAGGTCATCAGAGACGCAGCAGGAAATGGCACTGCGTCAAGGAAGGGTAAAAGAAGTCCGCCGTGCCCTTTTAAAGGAACCATCCCGACATTTACTTGGAGTGATTTAGGAAAATTACGGAAAACATAAATCAGGGTGGCCGGACGCGGATTTAAACCGTCGTCCTCCCCAATGGGAGTCTCGTAGCTAGCGTTTCTGCTCTGGAACATGGGATTCCGATTCACGGCCGGGTTGAGGACTTTCTCCGCCCGGGGACTAGGTGAGTGTGTTGTCCTTATCATTTCGTCATTATTCGTGAAGGTGGCGAGATTGGACTGTGTAAAGATTAGGGCTTTGAACCGGCGCTGATTACCGCGCAGTTGAGCGCCCAACAAACCAATCTTCATCATCACCACCATCATCATAATCATACAGTGTACTAACCACTGCGCCAGCTCGCTCGCTATACTTTTAAATGAGTAGATTATGTCAGCATTTTTACTATTTACATTGACTTCATTCTTCATAAATGAAAGCATGAACTACGAGAAGACAAAGGTATTGGGATAACGAATGAGAAATACCTCATTGTGCTTATGTTTGTAGATGACATAATTCAAGTGAATGAAATGACCTCCAAAGATCTGCATACCACTTGAACGAAATATGTAACGCATGCTACTTTAAAATTTCTAGTAATAAAACGAAAATAAGTGCACTTCGAGGAAAATATTCAGTCAGATTAAAACTAGTTTCGGATAATCCTGCTTTATAACAGGTCTCTTAAACCTTCATTTAGGGTACGCTGTAAGATCTGATTTTTACTCTGATACTGAAAATAAATTACACAAATTCTAAGCTGTTTGTGGCACCATTATCCGAACATTGGGCAATAAAGTACAAAAAAAGATTGTTCCGAAATTCTATGAAGCGGTCGCGGTTCCTGTGTTATGCTATAAAGCGAAAACATGGTTAAAACAAAAAAAAAATTCAGACGGCAGTGATGAGGTTCCTAAGAAATTCGAAGGGCTGCAGAACAAGAAATGATTAGGAATGAAGATACTAGAGAAAAATTAAGTATTTTAGGTTGGTTGGTTGGTTTGGGGAAGGAGACCAGACAGCGTGGTCATCGGTCTCATCGGATTAGGGAAGGATTGGGAAGGAAGTCGGCCGTGCCCTTTCAGAGGAACCATCCCGGCATTTGCCTGGAGTGATTTAGGGAAATCACGGAAAACCTAAATCAGGATGGCCGGACGCGGGATTGAACCGTCGTCCTCCCGAATGCGAGTCCAGTGTCTAACCACTGCGCCACCCCGCTCGATTAAGTATTTTAAACAGAAACTAAAAAATTCAAAAATATCGTGAAGACTGGTGAGAATGCTAATTCCCAGACTTCCCCAAAATATTCTGAACTACAAGCGGAATGGGAGAAGTGATATTGGAAGGCCTCGGACGTGGGAGTAATTTCGTTTGAGAGACTATCCCGCGTGGCAACTACTGAAATACATTATAGAATTCTTAAGTTATACACCAAAATAAGTAAGTTTTAATGTAGTTTACGTTCACTGATGTAAAGAAAAACAAAATGTTCTTTCTCAGGGTTTAAACTGTCTCCATGCCAAATTTGAACAATATCTGTTAAGCGGTTTAGTCTCGAAAACGAAACAGATTGTGTTACAAAGAAGAAAAACAACTGAGAGAAAGAAGCGGCGTCACTTTCTGCAGGACGCGGCCATCATTTTGCAGGACAATGTTCGGGCAGGCTTGGTTCAAGTCGTGACTGATATGATTGGTATCTGAGGATGGGAAGCGCCGCGCCACTCACCACGCTCCCCTGACTTACGCCCTCGTGAGCTCAGCTTGGTTCCTAACGTGAAGGACGAACTTAAGGGTATTCGGTTCGGGGCTGTTATGGAGATTCGTCGGACAATAGACTGCTCCATTCGAACTACCTATACAACTAGCGTAGCTACGGGTATCTTGCTCTTTCGACATCACTGGCGACGACTTATATACGAGAGCTGCTCAAAAAATATCCGATCTCTAGTAATTGTTGAAATCAACAATGGTATCAGGGCGTGCGTGCGCTCATGTTTTTAGGCATACATAGCACACATGCCTGATTTTCTCCACTATATCGGAGCGCTTGTAAGTGGTACAAGTTGGATTTAGTAATGTTAGCAAAATGACGTCGTTGCATCACATTTGGCTTCAAGCTTGGCGATTCTCAAGTTGAAACTATCATGTGTTTGTGGGCTAATTAATGGGTACTACACGGGTGAAGGAGTGGTACAACCGTTTCAGAGGTAGCCGCTAATCAATGAAGACAGAAACCAGTTATGGTACGCACTCAGTATCCACAAATCACGTCGTTACTGACCCCGCAAGATCCCTGGTGAAGCAGAATAGACGAATCACTATCACAGAAGTTGCAGGCTAATCTAAAAACCGTACATTCAACTAAATAACTAGGTATTACAATAACGAACAACTTAAATTGGAAGGAACACATAGAAAATGTTGCGGGAACGCTAACCAAAGACTGCGTTTTATTGGCAGGACACTTAGAAAACGTAACAGACCTACAAAGGAGACTGCCTACACTACGCTTGTCCGTCCTCTTTTAGAATACTGCTGGGAGATGTGGGATCCTTACAAGATAGGCCTGACTGAGTACATCGAAAAAGTTCAAAGAAAGGAAGCACGTTTTCTATTATCGAGAAATGATACAGGATTTGGGCTGGACATCATTAAAAGAAAAGTGTTTTTCGTTGCGACGGAATCTTCTCACGAAATTCCATGCACCAACTTTTTCCTCCGAATGCGAAAATATTTTGTTGACACCGACTTACGTAGGGAGGAACGATCACCACGATAAAATAAGAGAAATCAGAGCTCGTACGGAAAGATACAGGTGATCATTCTTTCCGGGTGCTATACGAGATTGGAATAATAGAGACTTGTGAAGGTGGTTCGATGAACCCTCTGCCAGGCACTTAAATGTGATTTGCAGAGTATCCATATAGATGTGGGTATAGGTGTTCACATTTTTCCTATCCCCTGTATGTACATATCTTTTCCCACGAACTTTGTTACCTCAATGTCGATATCTGCTCCATTTTCGAAATATGTGAGCTTACTTATATTATCTGTAATGTTAATATATAGCATGAACAGTAAGGCTCCCAACACACTTCCCTGTGGCACAAGTGGTTACTTTTACACGTATAGATGAACTCTCCATTCAAGATGAGATGCTGTGTCATCCCTCCAAAAATATTTTATTGGCCGTACTTTATATGGTACAGGCAAACGGTCAACTATAATTGCTGTTGACTGTGCGGTAACCTCTAGCGTATCAGAAGCGGTTTAGGAAAATTGTTTCAAATGAGTATACGCACTCGTATTTCCGCAGGTGCGCTGTTTTGTCTTTCAATTTTTGCACGTTTCCCAGATACTTTTTCGAAAATTTCGAGCAAAACAAATCGAAATGTTTATTACATCATGAAACAAAGAAGAAGCAGATGCGGGTTTGTTCGCAAACCCGAATCAACATCTGATGCAAGAGTCATGGGTTTTAATAAAGTAGCTGTCGATATTTTTTCTTTTCGTT
The DNA here is from genome assembly GCF_023864275.1 of Schistocerca cancellata. Lineage (NCBI taxonomy): Eukaryota > Metazoa > Arthropoda > Insecta > Orthoptera > Acrididae > Schistocerca > Schistocerca cancellata. The sequence goes on from NC_064627.1 coordinate 36,022,132, forward strand.
GCTAACAAATGTAACTGGAAAACACATACTAATGACTTCTCAGATATCTAATTGTGATGGAATAGGCGTTTCGGTTAATCCTAAAAACCAATCGAAGATCACAGGTTGCAAGGGGAAACGTCAAGTAGGATCGTTAACATCTGCAGAAAGGGGCGAAACTGCAACCTGCCTCATTAGTACGGCAGCAAGTGGAGCTTACATGCCTCCTACGCTCATATTTCCACGAAAGAAGAAGCAGAAAGAATTTGACTTAGGTTGCGCTGAGGTCCACAGCACCGCATGGATGGCCACAGATCATTCTTTGTATGGTTTCGAAAATTTGTGGAATTTTCTAAGGCATCAAAGGACTTCCCAGTTCTCCTTATATTAGATGGCCACTCCGCACATAACACGAACATTGACGTTATGGACTACGCGAGGGAGAGTGGCGTTTCGTTGCTATCTTTACAACACATTGCTCTCACAGACTTCAGCCGCTTGATGTTTGTTTTATGAAGCCTTTAAGTCTTCGTTATAGTGATGAGCTTCGAAAATGGCTACGAAGCCACGCAGGGAAAGTCGTAAGTATCTTTCATATTTCAACGCTTTTTGGTTCAGCTTTCGTCCAAAGTGCGACAATGAAAACCGCTATTAAAAGTTTCGAAGCTACTGGAATATGGTCCACGAACATTGCAGGCGCCGTCTACGTAATACCCGTCACACTTCAATGAATTTACCAATACGTTGCATTGTTTACTATAGACCACGAATCAAGTAAAGTAAAAAAAACCTCTGCGTCTATTGAGATCATGTTTCAGAGTTAAAAAAACTCTAATAAGTCGCCTACATATTACAGTTGCTGCCGAAAGAGGAGAACCACTATTTTCCCACAAACGGAAATATAGTTAAAATTACGCTTCTCTTTTGGTGGTTACTAAAAATTGTAGTGGAAGTTACATAGTGGACTCTCCCCTCCACCCACCAGAAACGTAGTTATAGTGGCTGTTGTGCAACTTTTGTGCACAGCTAGAGAAAGTGTGTTAAATATGGCGCCGACGGAAACACTAGGCTACGCTACGCTACACGGCAATCTGCTCGCACAACGTTTACTCGGCATTCATAATCGTTGGCCTAAACAACTCTCAATCAAATTACCCCCTTCCAGTCTAATTTAGATCTCGGGCTATATTACCCATCGGCCTGTCATCACAACCAAAATTTCATTTGGGGGGTGGGGGGGGGAGGATTTCCTGTATCTCTCTCTAGGCAAAACTGTCAGATATTGGAGATTGACTGTCAGTCTCAACTACAAGATTTACTAATGATAAACACTTTTGAGGCGGCTCATAATTTTAGAATAGTTCTCTTCGTCTTACTTGGCATAAATTGTTCGCTGGCGTCCCAACAGCTAGCTCCCTCAGTGTCTGCTTCTGCCATAGCACCACGCCAGTCTGTTGTTGTCCTAGCAGACCGAACGCACCGCACATCCGACGTCTTCGGAACCACTCGCTGGCCAGTTAGCAACTGAGCCGAGCACTGTTTACAGCGTGAAAGGAAAACTATGCAAAGATGTACACTCAAATGGCACGACTGAGTAGCACACACACACACAGTAATATCTGTGGAATGTCCATCGACACGCGCAGAACGAAATTCTTCTCGCGAACGTACAGCGTCTCCGAAAAAAATCTCGTGACTATATTCCGGCGTTACGGCCAGGTTCTCATTCAAATGAGCATAAAATGGTACATTTGGAAATTTTTTTGAGACAATGAAAATACATTCGAAGGATCTGTTTGGGAATTACGAGTGATCATACTATGAGCTTTATTTTAGATTTTCAGTAAAAAACAGGAACAAAATGGCGCCCGTAATTATGATTTAATCAAGGGCCTGCGAGTCTGAAGTACGCAGACTGCGTGCAGTGTGGCCCCTCGGATGACAAGTTTTATCTCCGGGTTCGGCATGTCAGGGGCAGTGACAACGAAGTGGCCGACGCTCTTAGCCGTATGTTCGCGTGAGAGTCTGGGGAAGGCAAGGGCACTTAGCTGACTAACAGGCTGAGGACCCTAGGTGGGGACCGATTCGGCAGCAGTTGGCGGATGGAGAGGTTGTTACTGGCTATTGCCTTCGTGGGGGCCTCTTGTGTAAAGGGGGAGACAACCAAGGTGAAGTGAAGGTCTGAATTCCACAGGAACTAGTTAGCATGGCACTCAGATATTCCCATGATTCGGCGGTCGGGGGTAATTTGGGGTTCTACAACACCTTGAACCGAGTTCGGGAACACATGTTTTGGCCCAACCTACACTCCTGGAAATTGAAATAAGAACACCGTGAATTCATTGTCCCAGGAAGGGGAAACTTTATTGACACATTCCTGGGGTCAGATACATCACATGATCACACTGACAGAACCACAGGCACATAGACACAGGCAACAGAGCATGCACAATGTCGGCACTAGTACAGTCTATATCCATCTTTCGCAGCAATGCAGGCTGCTATTCTCCCATGGAGACGATCGTAGAGATGCTGGATGTAGTCCTGTGGAACGGCTTGCCATGCCATTTCCACCTGGCGCCTCAGTTGGACCAGCGTTCGTGCTGGACGTGCAGACCGCGTGAGACGACGTTTCATCCAGTCCCAAACATGCTCAATGGGGGACAGATCCGGAGATCTTGCTGGCCAGGGTAGTTGACTTACACCTTCTAGAGCACGTTGGGTGGCACGGGATACATGCGGACGTGCATTGTCCTGTTGGAACAGCAAGTTCCCTTGCCGGTCTAGGAATGGTAGAACGATGGGTTCGATGACGGTTTGGATGTACCGTGCACTATTCAGTGTCCCCTCGACGATCAGTGGTGTACGGCCAGAGTAGGAGATTTCTCCCCACACCATGATGCCGGGTGTTGGCCCTGTGTGCCTCGGTCGTATGCAGTCCTGATTGTGGCGCTCACCTGCGCGGCGCCAAACACGCATACGACCATCATTGGCACCAAGGCAGAAGCGACTCTCATCGCTGAAGACGACACGTCTCCATTCGTCCCTCCATTCACGCCTGTCGCGACACCACTGGAGGCGGGCTGCACGATGTTGGGGCGTGAGCGGAAGACGGCCTAACGGTGTGCGGGACCGTAGCCCAGCTTCATGGAGACGGTTGCGAATGGTCCTCGCCGATACCCCAGGAGCAACAGTGTCCCTAATTTGCTGGGAAGTGGCGGTGCGGTCCCCTACGGCACTGCGTAGGATCCTACGGTCTTGGCGTGCATCCGTGCGTCGCTGCGGTCCGGTCCCAGGTCGACGGGCACGTGCACCTTCCGCCGACCACTGGCGACAACATCGATGTACTGTGGAGACCTCACGCCCCACGTGTTGAGCAATTCGGCGGTACGTCCACCCGGCCTCCCGCTCAAAGTCCGTCAACTGCACATACGGTTCACGTCCACGCTGTCGCGGCATGGTACCAGTGTTAAAGACTGCGATGGAGCTCCGTATGCCACGGCAAACTGGCTGACACTGACGGCGGCGGTGCACAAATGCTGCGCAGCTAGCGCCATTCGACGGCCAACACCGCGGTTCCTGGTGTGTCCGCTGTGCCGTGCGTGTGATCATTGCTTGTACAGCCCTCTCGCAGTGTCCGGAGCAAGTATGGTGGGTCTGACACACCGGTGTCAATGTGTTCTTTTTTCCATTTCCAGGAGTGTATATCGCGATGTCAGGCGATATGTTGGTAACTGTGTCCAGTGTAAGCGCGGTAAGCCCGATGTGGGGCTGCGCAGAGAGCTACTACAGTCGGCTAGGGAGCAGTGTCCTGTGGACCGCGACTCAAAGATCAAAACGACGATCAATGGAAACTGGCGCCAGAAACGCACTAGCTGACTCTATTTCATCCCCGTAGGGGTTGACTTTCCAAAAACACAGAAACACGTATTTTCGTATTTGTAACCTTGAAGTCAAATACCAATTTTCGTAGATGTAGCCTTAAAAATACTTTAATGGTTCTTCCATAATTATTTATCTCAAAATAAAACGTTCATCCACTATTTCACCTCATAGATGTTAAATTTCCAATAATACTGGAAAACATATTTCTTTATTTCTGACCTAGAAACGAGATACCAATTTTCGTATGTATAGCTTCAAAATTACCTTAATAGCTACATGTTTCATAAATCCTTTCATTTCCTGTTTCTCCCCCTTAGAGGTGGAATTTCGAAATATGCAGTATAAGTATAATATCAACACCCTTTCCAAATCTCGAGGTTTCTTTTCCGTGGCGGTCGGCACTGGGTGAATTTCGTAGTAATAGGCCTCCACACACACCCCACCCCACCCCTACCAATGTCCCCACCACCTCCTGCGGACGCCCTTGTTCCACTGCACTCATATTTTTCCGACGACCTAAATTTAGCAGCGCGTGAATGATAGTGTCGTGCAATAGACAGTATACTCAGTAGACAACGAACTATTCGTTGTGAAATCAGCGACATAGGAACCGAGACTGAAACAGAAGGTGCTGAAGGCGAAGCACACTAGACTCGTGTCTACCATCGATTTACCATGAACAGAAGTTCCGAAAATGAGCAAATAATTTTACAGTAAATTCAGTACCGATGTAGAGGACATACAACGAAAAACATTTCTAAAAAATTTCTGAAATAATGAAACATTCCACTTAAGTCGCGCGGCAGAAAACGCAGTGAATATGCTAGCACTTAAGACGGAAGGCCCCACGTGTTTACGCAGGCTTACGACAAAAATTGTTCAAATGGCTCTGAGCACTATGGGACTTAACATCTATGGTCATCAGCCCCTAGAACTTAGAACTACTTAAACCTAACTGACCTAAGGACATCACACAACACCCAGTCATCACGAGCTCCAGCTTACGATAGATCGCAAAATTCGCCAGTAGGCGTAAGCCAACCTCGTGTACTGCCATCTGTTGTTGATGTCAAGCATCAAGGTCTCAGTAGTACGGCTTTGCACTAGAGAGTAGTTGCTTTGTAAGCACTCCGTCTTCAGGCCACGAGTGGCCTACTGGGACGGGACTATCCGACCGCCGTGTCATCATCCGTGGAGGATGCGAACAGGAGGGGCGTGGGGACAGCACACTGCTCTCCCGGTCGTTATGATGGTATTCTTGACCGAAGCCGCTACTATTCTGTCGAGTAGCTCCTCAATTGGCATCACGAGGCTGAGTGAACCCCGAAAAATGACAACAGCGCATGGCGGCCTGGATGGTCACCCTTCCAAGTGCCGACCACGCCCGACAACGCGCTTAACTTCGGTGATCTCACGGGAACCGGTGTAACCACCGCGGCAAGGCCGTAGCCGCAGCTATTTTAGAGCAGTTGCTTACGCTTTATAATTATCTAGTTTAAGGGGAAAATGTAAAAAAGACGATCGTCACCGAAGCTACAACTAAACTGTTTCTGGTTAGGTATCAAGTGGTCTTGTGTGCGAGCCTGAATTTTTAATCCTTTGCGGTGGGAATGATTCAAACCAGTCACGTTCTTCTTATGAGGTATGCTATTTATTTTGCACACAATGATCGTTTGTAGTTGTGTTGAGTTACTGCTTTGATAAGTTTTTGGATGGCGCACGTATCATAACTGTGGTCTGCGCTTGGGCTTAATGGCTGAAGGTGAATTAGCGTAATGAGTAGTAGCGAATGTTATAGTAACACGTTTGTAAATTATTTCGGGTGAATTACGTTAGTCGTGAACACATCTACTTACGACTGCACGTTTGTAAATAATTTCAGGTGAATGAGGAAATATATAGTAGTGAACACTGCAGTAACATGTTTGTAATTAACTTCAGGTGAATTACGTAAGTCGTGTAATACTAACCGTTTACGACTACATCTTGGCAACTAATTTCAGGTGAATTACGTTAGTCGTGTAATATTATCCGTATACCAGTACAGTATGTGGGAAAATTACGTTAGTCGTGGAATACTATCCGTATAAGACCTTCATGTCCCGGAATTTGCTTCAATTTTGGAATCCACGAAAGAACTGGAAATTTTCCTCTACACAGCTTTCCATATAATTTCTATTACAGTGATTCAGTCTTGTCTGCCACTCGACTCTTCTGACCGTGAAATAAATTACACCACTCAGGTGCTTATTACCCCTCCGTGTTTCCATTTGCCGATATCGCGCATAAACACTCACATGTCTCGAAGTTGCTATGGACCATGACGTAACGACACACTTTTCTACGGCGACACTGCAGTTTACAGATAGAAAAACCGATCAGTTAAAACGATATCGGTATTTTAGATCTGAATAACCGCTGTGTTTCGGTATTTGTTTGCTCTCGGTTACAGCAAGTATCTTTTTATACTTTCCTAATAACCACGTAAAAAACATATATCTCAATTAGCCACAGCAGTCGTAGTAAAATTTTTAGTTTTCAAATAAACCTTTTTTTTTAAAAAACGAGTAATTTTAATTTTGTAATATTTCCATAGCTTTGTAATACTGCGTTATTACAGAAAAATGGGAAAAGTGATCTATGCCACATTAATAACACTGCTGACAGAAACGAGCAGCAAATGGATTGGTCCAGCATTTCCGAGATAATATTGTGCCTATTATACACGCAGTGTGCGAGACCTAACGCAGTTTCTCGCTGTTGTCGAACGTCAGTTGTAATACAGAATGGCACCATCTGGAAGTCTGGAAGTATTTTACGATATGCGGTATGAGTGAAGCACAGTGGTCGATTTGGTCAACTTGCGACATCATACAAGTAAAATAGTAAAAATTTAACAAATCATTCACAGTTCGCGATAAAAATAGAAAGTGCCTGATCTGCTGCCCGTGTCTACGTTATCTGCTTGTAGCCCTTGAAAACAGAGAAATTAAAACGAAAAAGAGATTTCTCCAGCGGGAGTTTTCACCTTTTATCGCTGGACTATACGAAATGCCCACATAGTGCTGTGATAACCGATTACAATATAATTTTTGAGCAGAGCTTCTAAAAACTAAAATCAGTAGGAGAATACTGGCAGTTTTCTGTAGTATAGAAGCACTCGCCATATTTAGAGAAAAGCAGCGAACAGCGGAATAAGTTTTATTTGACTATTTAATTTAACGAAATTAGAATTATATTAATACCGTCAGTTGCTCACGGGAGTTGATAAATATCAACGTGGACAGGTGAAAATGTGTGCCCCAACCGGGACTCGAACCCGGAATCTCCTGCTAAGATGACAGACGCTCCACCCATGTTCTTTTTTTCTTTTTCTTTTTTTAGAAAACCCCTTAATAAAATGGGAAAAAAGAAAAAAAAGGAAACCTAAGTGCCACCGCCACTTTTCATCCTATAACAAAACAATCTGGTCCACTTCAGGCGTTGGCTCCTGACTAAACCTACCCCAGAGAGCTGCCAATATACCAGGGGAAATATGGGAAACCAACGTTAAGGCTATCCTTACAAACAAAACAAAATCTTCCTTTTTTCTGAATTTTATTTTTATTTTTATTGTTTTTATTTTTATTTATTTATTTTATTCCTTTTATTGTTCAGTTTTGTTGTGTAATTGATCAGAGGCCTTCTGTGCCCCGCTGGTAACATGTTGAGTCACGTCTTCTCGAAATTGATGAGTTCCGTTGAATTGTTCAGAAATGTTCATTGGTTCAAACAGGAAATCTTCTTCTCTTTTGGCTTAACACATTCCAGCTGCGAGGCGGGTCGTGGAAAGAACTCCCCTGTATTTTGGGTGACGGACGACATAATGACGGTCATTGAGGTATGCCCAAAAATAGAGTACAGAGTCTACAGGTTGTCCAAATAGGTAGTGAATGGCATGTCCGCGAATCCAATTCACAGCATTGGTCTTTGTCCGAGGAAAATAGTCACGTTCCGGAAATAATAATGAAAGGGGAGTAATCCGATCCGGAATGTCCCGCGTCAGAAAAGCCACAATACGTCGAACCAAGTGCCAAACCTCCGCCACCGGTCAGCAAACAAAGCGATGTTCATCATTGTCTGGCACTCCACACGTGGAACATAGAGGTGATTGGGCGAGGTGGATACGATGAAGGCGAAATTGGTTGATTTGCTTACCATTGACAGTTAGGTACCAGACAGATTGAACATTCGTGTCAAGGTAAGAGGCGAACACCGCGCGCCATATATGATGCCAGTCAACCTGGGGGAACTTTTGTTCAATCGGGTTAGGTGGATGACCTACTTGGAGGACATTGTATACTGCCTTTGTCTTGAGTAAAAGCTGTCTTGGTAAGGCGAGGCGTAGATAACTAAGTTCAAGAAAGAAGTATCGTATATAATGGAACTGGGCTGGAACATCCGAGATCATCACTGGGGCTGACAGTGAGACCGGCGTATATGCCGACAGGAGGAGGCCAGTGAGGCTCGATGGGCAACGTGTCCATACCGTCATCTGGGAGCTGACAAATAGTGCGCGAGCTCTATCCGGCACGTGAAACAGACCTGTCCCACCTTGTTCACGGGGAAGAGTAAGGGTTGCATAGTTAACTTTGAACAGCAGCCCTGAGCTGACGAAAGATGCCATCGCTGCCAACATGCGACGTGCCACAGTAAGCGGGAAAGGTAGAACTTGTGCTACATGGGGAACTCTGGATATTGACATATCGAGACCGTTGGAGAATATCTAGGGATCGAAGGCGGTGGTCCATAATACCCGCTCTGATCATTAAAAGGAGGCGTCGGCAGTTCATCTATTCCCAAACAGCGAATGGTATCAACGGTGGTGAGAGGTGTAACGCACTCCACGGGAAGTCCCGTGCCAATGAACATAACTTGTGAGTTACGTACGTTTAAAGAGCTACCCGATGCTTCACCATAAGTCGTTGCCCACCTCAAAACAGCTCGAACCTCGTCAGCATTACGTTAACAGATGACTAAATCGTCAGCATAGGCCATGCAAAAGAATCGGTAGCGATATGGACAACCCTACCGAACGTTGTCTTAGTTCACATAGCATGGATTCCAAGGAAAAGGCGTACAAAATCGCTGATAGAGGGCAACCTTGACGTATGGATCGACCTATTTTTATCGGAGGAGTGAGTCTGCCATTGTACATAACCCTGGATGAGGCACCCCGCAGAAGGCGCATCACTACCGTGATAACGGCGACTGGCAAACCCATATGGTGGAGAACGGCCGTAAGGAACGAATGGTCAACCCTATCAAAAGCTTGACCCAAGTCCAAAGACGCAAGTGCCCCAGAGAGGCGTTGTGCCTGTGTAACGGTGATCATATCCCTGTAGCGGCATAAAGCCGTGCGAATATTGTTATCCCCTCCCAAAGATGCTTGGTACGGCGACACAACATACCGGGCAACGTTGTTAAACGTGCCGCCAGAAGGCGAGTGAAGATTTTCATATCACTGTTAAGTAGGGTGAGGGGCCGATAATCACTGATATTGTTGCTACCATGCGGAATAATAATTCCTTCCGTGAAAGCGTCTTGCACAGGTACTTCCGGAGACATCAGTTCCCGACAGATGGAGGTGAAGGGGGACTCTAACAAATCACGGAAGGTGCGATAAAATTCGAGGGGAAGACTGTCGGGTCCTGGGGAGCTATTGATGGTTCCTGCCCGGATCGCATCGCGGACTTCATCATCGGTCACCTCTGACATCAAGTCAATCGCCGCATCTCCTGGGATACCTCCGAAGTTGAGCTGAGAGACTTCCTCGATCAACTCTGGGGAATGTGGAATTGCGGCATAGAGCTGCTGGTAGTGGGCGTGAAGCACATTCCCTATTGCAGATTGGGTGACGTAGCGACGCCCTTATTGGTCTGTTAAGACGTGAATCAATTTTCGGCGTCGATTTTGGCGTTCTTGGATGCTATAGTACATCGACGGATGTTCACGAGGCATGCGATCAGCAGTACGAGATCGTACTATCGCTCCTTCCAAATGCCTTCGCATGAGATTGGAGAGTTGGGCCTTAGCATGGTTCATCTGTGTATGGCGCTCAGGGGAGGCTGGTATCGTGGAGCATTCTTGTTGGATCCTGTAGTAAAAGTCCATAGTGCTCTTCCTCCAGGCGACAACATCTTTGCCATACAGGATTAAAGTTTTTCGAAGAGCAGGTTTTGCACACTGGATCCTCCAGGATGTGGTAGACGGATACGTGGGTCGGCGTCTATTACATGTGATCCAAGTGTCTTCTGTTAGGAGTCGACAGTCAGGTGAATTAAGAAGTGCCGTGTTCAGTTTCCATAAATCACGTCCGTGCCATACTGCCTGTCTTGTGAGAACAACATCACAGAAGTAAGCCCCATGATCTGAGAAAGCAACAGGCCAGATTTCAGCCTGTCGAGTGTGTTGAATTAGGGATCGCGAGATGTAGATACGATCCAGTCGGCTGGAGGAGTGCGCAGTGTAGTACGTAAAGCCCAAAAGATCACCGAGAACATGTCTCCACGTGTCGGCAAATTGTAGCCGCATGACGACTGTTTCCAGAGCTGCGCATGGTGAGTGACGCGGCAATTGATCCTGAGGTCGCTGGGTGCAGTTGAAGTCTCCACCCATGACCCAGTCATCGTGTGGTCCCATAAAAAGGGGTGTAACTTCATTCGCGAAGAAGGCATTGCGTTCACGACGGTAGCTGGAGCCCGACGGCGCATAAATGTTGACGATGCTTACACCAAAGAGAGTAAGGGCCATACCTCTGCCGTTGCGGAGGTATATGACATCTTTGGCAGGAAGACCTTCTCGTAAGATGATGGCAACACCACTACCGGTGTCCGATGCGGGAGAAAGATGCGCCGTGAAACCATGTGATGGTGAAAAATCGGCGACATGCACTTTCTGAAATAGCGCAATATCGATGTCCGTATCATAAATCATATCGTGGAGCAGCGCAAGTTTCTGGGGCGAATGAATGGTCGCGAGGTTAATCGTTCCTCAGGCACAGGTGGGGAGCTCCTTCTTCAGGAGCAGGAGGTCGTCGATCTTGCTGGTCCGCTGAAGAGGCTGCTATTGTGGAGAGTTTGCGGGCGCGGGCGCACCGATGGGGGCGCCCCATCATCAGCACCACCCACCCAATAATCGAGGACGATGTATTGAATCGGTCGTTCTCCTGTGAGACTAGATTATCGAATGGGACGAAAAACTGATAGTTAATTGTAACGTTCAGGGCCTCCTAATGACGATGGAACACTCAAATTGCGTCCCGATTCAATACATCGTCCTCCAGCCGACTTGTCTCCATGGGTCTATTGCTGCCTCGGGCACCTTATGGTCGTTCTCCTCTGAGACTAGATTATCGAATCGGACGCAAAACTGATAGTTAATAGTAACGTTCAGGGTCTCCTAATGACGATGGAACACTCAAATAGCGTCCCGATTCAATACATCGTCCTCCAGCCGACTTGTCTCCATGGGTCTATTGCTGCCTCGGGCACCCTATGCTCGTTCTCCTGTGAGTCTAGGTTTTCGAATCGAATGCAAAACTGATAGTTAATTGTAACGCTCAGGGCCTCCTAATGACGATGGAACACTCAAATTGCGTGCCGATTCAATACATCGTCCTCCAGCCGACTTGTCTCCATGGGCCTATTGCTGCCTCGGGCACCTTATGGTCGTTCTCCTGTGAGTCTAAATTATCGAATCGGACGCAAAGCTGATAGTTAATTGTAACGTTCGGGACCTCGTAATGAATCTTGACTCACAGGAGAACGACCATAAGGCGCCCGAGGCAGCAATAGACCCATGGAGACAAGTCGGCTGAAGGACGATGTATTGAATCGGGACGCAATTTGAGTGTTCCACCGTCATTAAGAGGCCCTGAACGTTACAATTAACTATCAGTTTTGCGTCCGATTCGATAATCTAGACTCACAGGAGAACGACCACTAGGTGCCCGAGGCAGCAATAGAACCTTGGAGACAAGTCGGCTAGAGAAAGATGTATTGAATCTCGACGCAATTTGAGTGTTCCATCGTCATTAGGAGGCCTTGAACGTTACAATTAACTATCAGTTTTGCGTCCGATTCGATAATCTAGACTCACAGTAGAACGACCATAAGGTGCCCGAGGCAGCAATAGACGCTTGGAGACAAGTCGGCTGGAGGACGATGTATTGTATTTCGACGCAATTTGAGTGATTCATCGACATTAGAAGGCCCTGACCGTTACAATTAACTATCAGTTTTGCGTCCGATTCGATAATCTAGACTCACAGGAGAACGAAATAAGGTGCTCGAGGCAGCAATAGACCATTGGAGACAAATCAACTGGAGGAAGATGTATTGGATGTGGACGCAATTTGCGTGTTCCATCGTCATTAGGAGGCCCTGAATGTTACAATTAACTATCAGTTTGGCGTCCGATTCGATAATCGAGACTCACAAGAGAACGACCATAAGGTGCCAGAGGCAAGAATAGACATTTGGAGACAAGTCGACTGGAAGACGATGTATTGAATCGCGACGCAATTTATGAGTTCCATCGTCGTTAGCAGGGTCGGAAAATTTGATCTCAATGTCAGTTTTGCGTAGGATTCGAAAATCTAGACTCACAGAAGAACGACCATAAGGTGCAGGAGACAGCAATAGACCCTTGGAGACAAGTCAGCTGGAGGACGATGTATTGAATGTCGACGCAATTTGAGTGTTCCATCGTCATTGTGAGGCCCCGAACGTTACAATTAGTTATCAGTTTTGCGTCGGATTAGATAATCTAGACTCACAGGAGAACGACCAAAAGGTGCCCGAGGCAGCAATAGACCCTTGGAGACAAGTCGGCTGGAGGACGATGTATTGTATCTCGACGCAATTTGAGATTTCTATCGTCATTATGAGGCCCTGAACGTTACAATTAACTATCAGTTTTGCGTCCGATTCGATAATCTACACTCACAGGAGAACGACCATAAGGTGCCCGAGGCAGCAATAGACCCTTGGAGACAAGTCAGCTGGAGGACGATGGATTGAATCTCGACGCAATTTGAGTGTTCCATCGTCATTAGGAGGCCGTGACCGTTACAATTAATTATCAGTTTTGCGTCGGATTCGATAATCTAGACTCACAGGAGAACGACCATCAGGTGCCAGAAGCAGCAATAGACACTTGGAGACAAGTCGGCTGGAGGACGATGTATTGAATGTCGACGCAATTTGAGTGTTCCATCGTCATTAGGAGGACCTGAACCTTACAATTAACTATCAGTTTTGCGTCCGATTCGATAATCTAGACTCACAGGAGAACGACCATAAGGTACCCGCGGCACGAATAGACCCTTGCAGACAAGTCGGCTGGAGGACGATGTATTGAATGTCGACGCAATTTGAGTGTTCCATCGTCATTACGAGGCCCTGAACGATACAATTAACTATCAGTTTTGCGTCCGATTCGATAATCTACACTCACAAGAGAACGACCATAAGGTGCCAGAGGCAGCAATAGGCCCTTGGAGACAAGTCGAGTGGAATACGATGTAGTGAATCGCGACGCAATTTATGTGTCCCATCGTCGTTAGCAGGATCAGAAAATTAGAATTAAATGTCGGTTTTGCGTCGGATTCGAAAATCTAGGCTCACAGGATAACGACGATAAGGTGCCCGAGGCAGCAATAGACACTTTGAGACAAGTCGGCTGGAGGACGATGTATTGAATCTTGACGCAATTTGAGTGTTCCATTGTCATTAGGAGGCCATGAACGTTACAATTAACTGTCAGTTTTGCGTTCGATTCGAAAATCTAGACTCAGAGGAGAACGACCATAAGGTGCCGGAGCAGCAATGGACCTTTGGAGGCAAGTCAGCTGGGGGACGAAGTATTGAATGTCGACGCAATTTGAGTGTTCCATCGGCATTAGGAGGCCCTGATCGTTACTATTAACTATCAGTTTTGAGACGGATTCGATAATCTAGACTCACAGGAGAACGACCATAAGGTGCCCGAGGCAGCAATAGACCCTGAGAGATAAGTCAGCTGGAGGAAGATGTATTGAATATCGACGCAAATTGGGTGTTCCATCGTCATTAGCAGGCCCAGAACGTTACAATTAACTATCAGTTTTGCATCTGATTCGATAATCTAGACTCTCAAGAGAACGACCATAAGGTGCCCAAGGCAGTAATAGACTTTTGGATTCAAGTCGACTGGAAGACGATACATTGAATCGCGACGCAATTTATGTGTTCCATCGTCGTTAGCAGGGTCGGGAATTTAGAATTAAATGACGGTTTTGCGTCGCATTCGAAAATCTAGACTCACAGGAGAACGACCATAAGGTGCCCGAGGCAGCAATTGATACTTGGAGACAAGTTTGCTGGAGGGCGATGTGTTGAATCTCGACGCAATTTGAGTGTTCCATCTTCATTCAGAGGCCTTGAACGTTACAATTAACTATCAGTTTACGTCCGATTCGATAATCTAGACTCAGAGGAGTACGACCATAAGGTGCCGGAGGCAGCAATAGACCCTTGGAGGCAAGTCAGCTGGAGTACGATGTATTGAACGTCGACGCAATTTGAGTGTTCCATCGTCTTTAGGAGGCCCTGTACGTTACAAGTAACTATCAGTTTTGCATCCGATTCGATAATCTAGACTCACTGGAGAACGACCATAAGGTATCCGAGGCAGCAATACACCCTTTTAGACAAGTCAGCTGTAGGACGATGTATTGAATGTCGGCGCAATTTGAGTGTTCCACCGTAATTAGGAGGCCCTGAGCGTTACAATTAGTTATCAGTTTTGCGTCGGATTCGATAATCTAGACTCCTAGGAGAACGACCAAATGGTGCCCGAGGCAGCAATAGACCCTTTGAGACAAGTCGGCTGGAGGACGATGTACTGTATCTCGACGCAATTTGAGTTTTTTGTCGTCATTATAAGGCCCTGAATGTTACAATTAACTATCAGTTTTGCGTCCGTTTCGATAATCTAGACTCACAGGAGAACGACCATAAGGTACCCGAGGCAAGAATAGACACTTGCAGACAAGTCGGCTGGAGGACGATGTATTGAATGTCGACGCAATTTGAGTGTTCCATAGGCATTAGGAGGCCCTGAACGTTACAATTAACTATCAGTTTTGCGTCGGATTCGATAATCTAGACTCACAGGAGAACGACCATCAGGTGCCATGGGCAGCAATAGACACTTGGAGACAAGTCGGCTGGAGGACGATGTATTGAATGTCGACGCAATTTGAGAGTTCCATCGTCATTAGGAGGCCCTGAACGATACAATTAACTATCAGTTTTGCGTCCGATTCGATAATCTACACTCACAAGAGAACGACCATAAGGTGCCAGAGGCAGCAATAGGCCCTTGGAGACAAGTGGAGTGGAATACGATGTAGTGAATCGCGACGCAATTTATGTGTTCCATCGTCGTTAGCAGGGTCAGAAAATTAGAATTAAATGTCGGTTTTGCGTCGGATTCGAAAATCTAGGCTCACAGGATAACGACGATTAGGTGCCCGAGGCAGCAATAGACACTTGGAGACAAGTCGGCTGGAGGACGATGTATTGAATCTTGACGCAATTTGAGTGTTCCATTGTCATTAGGAGGCCATGAACGTTACAATTAACTGTCAGTTTTGCGTTCGATTCGAAAATCTAGACTCAGAGGAGAACGACCATAAGGTGCCGGAGGCAGCAATAGACATTTGGAGGCAAGTCAGCTGGGGGACGATGTATTGAATGTCGACGCAATTTGAGTGTTCCATCGGCATTAGGAGGCCCTGATCGTTACTATTAACTATCAGTTTTGAGACGGATTCGATAATCTAGACTCACAGGAGAACGACCATAAGGTGCTCGAGGCAGCAATAGACCCTGAGAGATAAGTCAGCTGGAGGAAGATGTATTGAATGTCGACGCGATTTGGGTGTTCCATCGTCATTAGCAAGCCCAGAACGTTACAATTAACTATCAGTTTTGCGTACGATTCGATAATCTAGACTCACAAGAGAACGACCATAAGGTGCCCGAGGCAGCAATAGATACTTGGAGACAAGTTTGCTGGAGGGCGATATGTTGAATCTCGACGCAATTTGAGTGATCCATCTTCATTCAGAGGCCTTGAACGTTACAATTAACTATCAGTTTACGTCCGATTCGATAATCTAGACTCACAGGAGAACGTCATAAGGTGCTCGAGCAGCAATAGACACTTGGAGGCAAATCAGCTGGAGGACGATGTATTGAATGTCGACGCAATTTGCGTGTTCCATCGTCATTAGGAGGCCCTGAATGTTACAATTAACTATCAGTTTTGCGTCCGATTCGATAATCGAGACTCACAAGAGAACGACCATAAGGTGCCCGAGGCAAGAATAGACATTTGGAGACAAGTCGACTGGAAGACGATGTATTGAATCGCGACGCAATTTATGAGTTCCATCGTCGTTAGCAGGGTCGGAAAATTAGATCTCAATGTCAGTTTTGAGTCGGATTCGAAAATCTAGACTCACAGAATAACGACCATAAGGTGCCCGAGACAGCAATAGTCCCTTGGAGACAAGTCAGCTGGAGGACGATGTATTGAATGTCGACGCAATTTGAGTGTTCCATCGTCATTGGGAGGCCCTGAACGTTACAATTAGCTATCAGTTTTGCGTCGGATTCGATAATCTAGACTCACAGGAGAACGACCAAAAGGTGCCAGAGGCAGCAATAGACCCTTGGAGAGAAGTCGGCTGGAGGACGATGTATTGTATCTCGACGGAATTTGAGTGTTCCATCGTCATTAGGAGGCCCCGATCGTTACAATTCACTATCAGTTTTGAGACGGATTCGATAATCTAGACTCACAGGAGAACGACCATAAGGTGCCCGAGGCAGCAATAGACCCTGAGAGATAAGTCAGCTGGAGGAAGATGTATTGAATGTCGACGCAATTTGGGTGTTCCATCGTCATTAGCAGGCCCAGAACGTTACAATTAACTATCAGTTTTGCGACTGATTCGATAATCTAGACTAACAAGAGAACGAACATAAGGTGCCCAAGGCAGTAATAGACCTTTGGATTCAAGTCGACTGGAAGACGATACATTGAATAGCGACGCAATTTATGTGTTCCATCGTCGTTAGCAGGGTCGGGAATTTAGAATTAAATGACGGTTTTGCGTCGCATTCGAAAATCTAGACTCACAGGAGAACGACCATAAGGTGCCCGAGGCAGCAATAGATACTTGGAGACAAGTTTGCTGGAGGGCGATGTGTTGAATCTCGACGCACTTTGAGTGTTCCATCTTCATTCAGAGGCCTTGAACGTTACAATTAATTATCAGTTTACGTCCGATTCGATAATCTAGACTCAGAGGAGTACGACTATAAGGTGCCGGAGGCAGCAATAGACCCTTGGAGAAAAGTCAGCAGTAGGACGATGTATTGAATGTCGACGCAATTTGAGTGTTCCGTCTTCATTAGGAGGCCCTGAACGTTACAATTAGCTATCAGATTTGCGTCCGAATCGATAATCTAGACTCACAGGAGAACGACCATAAAGTGCCCAAGGCAGCAAGAGACCCTTGGAGACAAGTCGGCTGGAGGACGATGTATTGAATCTCGACGCAATTTGAGTGTTCCAACGTCATTAGGAGCCCTGAACGTTACAATTAACTATCAGTTTTGCGTCCGATTCGATAATCTAGACTCACAGGAGAACGACAATAAGGTACCCGAGGCAAGAATAGACACTTGCAGACAAGTCGGCTGGAGGACGATGTATTGAATGTCGACGCAATTTGAGTGTTCCATCGTCATTAGGAGGCCCTGAACGATACAATTAACTATCAGTTTTGCGTCCGATTCGATAATCTAGACTCACAAAAGAATGATCATAAGGTGCCCGTGGCAGCAAAAGACCCTTGGAGACGAGTCGTGTGGAAGACGATGTAGTGAATCGCGACGCAATTTATGTGTTCCATCGTCGTTAGCAGGGTCGGAGAATTAGAATTAAATGTCAGTTTTGCCTCGGATTCGAAAATGTAGGCTCACAGGAGAACGACCATAAGGTGCCCGAGGCAGCAATAGACCCTTGGAGACAAGTCGGCTGCAGGAAGATGTATTGAATCTCGACGCAATTTGAGTGTTCCATCGTCATTAGGAGGCCCTGACCGTTGCAATTAACAATCAGTTTTGCGTCCAATTCGATAATCTAGACTCACAAGAGAACGACCATAAGGTGCCCGAGGCAGCAATAGACCCTTGGAGACTAGTCGACTGGAAGACAATGTATTGAATCGCGACGCAATTTATGTGTTCCATTGTCGTTAGCAGAGTCAGAAAATTAGAATTAAATGTCAGTTTTGCGTCGGATTCGAAAATCTAGACTCACAGGTGAACGACCAAATGGTGCCCGAGGCAGCAATAGACCCTTTGAGACAAGTCGGCTGGAGGACGATGTATTGTATCTCGACGCAATTTGAGTTTTTTGTCGTCATTATGAGGCCCTGAATGTTATAATTAACTATCTGTTTTTCTTCCGATTCGATAATCGAGACTCACAAGAGAACGACCATAAGGTGCCCGAGGCAAGAATAGACATTTGGAGACAAGTCGACTGGAAGACGATGTATTGAATCGCGACGCAATTTATGAGTTCCATCGTCGTTAGCAGGGTCGGAAAATTAGATCTCAATGTCAGTTTTGAGTCGGATTCGAAAATCTAGACTCACAGAATAACGACCATAAGGTGCCCGAGACAGCAATAGACCCTTGGAGACAAGTCAGTTGGAGGACGATGTATTGAATGTCGACGCAATTTGAGTGTTCCATCGTCATTGGGAGGCCCTGAACGTTACAATTAGCTATCAGTTTTGCGTCGGATTCGATAATCTAGACTCACAGGGGAACGTCATAAGGTACTCGAGGCAGCAATAGACCCTTGGAGAAAAGTCAGCTGTAGGACGATGTATTGAATGTCGACGCAATTTGAGTGTTCCGTTTTCATTAGGAGGCCCTGAACGTTACAATTAGCTATCAGTTTTGCGTCCGAATCGATAATCTAGACTCACAGGAGAACGACCATAAAGTGGCCAAGGCAGCAAGAGACCCTTGGAGACAAGTCGGCTGGAGGACGATGTATTGAATCTCGACGCAATTTGAGTGTTCCATCGTCATTAGGAGGCCCTGAACGTTACAATTAACTATCAGTTTTGCGTCCGTTTCGATAATCTAGACTCACAGGAGAACGACCATAAGGTACCCGAGGCAAGAATAGACACTTGCAGACAAGTCGGCTGGAGGACGATGTATTGAATGTCGACGCAATTTGAGTGTTCCATCGTCATTAGGAGGCCCTGAACGATAGAATTAACTATCAGTTTTGCGTCCGATTCGATAACCTAGACTCACAAAAGAATGATCATAAGGTGCCCGTGGCAGCAAAAGACCCTTGGAGACGAGTCGGGTGGAAGACGATGTAGTGAATCGCGACGCAATTTATGTGTTCCATCGTCGATAGCAGGCTCGGAGAATTAGAATTAAATGTCAGTTTTGCCTCGGATTCGAAAATCTAGGCTCACAGGAGAACGACCATTAAGGTGCCCGAGGCAGCAATAGACCCTTGGAGACAAGTCGGCTGCAGGAAGATGTATTGAATCTCGACGCAATTTGAGTGTTCCATCGTCATTAGGAGGCCCTGACCGTTGCAATTAACTATCAGTTTTGCGTCCAATTCGATAATCTAGACTCACAAGAGAACGACCATAAGGTGCACGAGGCAGCAATAGACCCTTGGAGACAAGTCGGCTGGAGGACGGTGTATTGAATCTCGACGCAATTTGAGTGCTCCATCGTCATTAGGAGGCCGTGACCGTTACAATTAACTGTCAGTTTAGCGTCGGATTCGATAATCTAGACTCACAGGAGAACGACCATAAGGTGCCAGATGCAGCAATAGACACTTGGAGACAAGTCGGCTGGAGGACGATGTATTGAATGTCGACGCAATTTGAGTGTTCCATCGTCATTAGGAGGCCCTGAACCTTAAATTAACTGTCAGTTTAGCGTCCGTTTCGAAAATCTAGACTCACAGGAGAACGACCATAAGGTACCCGAGGCAAGAATAGACACTTGCAGACAAGTCGGCTGGAGGAGGATGTATTGAATGTCGACGCAATTTGAGTGTTCCATCGTCATTAGGAGGTCCTGAACGTTACAGTTAACTATCAGTTTAGCGTCCGATTCGATAATCTCGACTCACAGGAGAACGACCATAAGGTGCCCGAGGCAGGAATAGACACTTGGAGACATGTCGACTGGAGGACGATGTATTGAATCGCGACGCAATTTATGTGTTCCATTGTCGTTAGCAGGGTCGGAAAATTAGAATTAAGTGTCAGTTATGCGTCGGAATCGAAAATCTAGACTCACAGGAGAACGACCATAAGGTGCCCGAGGCAGCAATAGACCCTTGGAGACAAGTCGGCTGCAATAAGATGTATTGAATCTCGACGCAATTTGAGTGTTCCATCGTCGTTAGGAGGCCCTGAACGTTGCAATTAACTATCAGTTTTGCGTCCAATTCGATAATCTAGACTCACAAGAGAACGACCATAAGGTGCCCGAGGCAGCAATAGACCCTTGGAGACAAGTCGGCTGGAGGACGATGTATTGAATGTCGACGCAATTTGAGTGTTCCATCGTCATTAGGAGGCCCTGAACGTTACAATTAACTATCAGTTTTGCGTCCGATTCGATACTCTAGACTCACAGGAAAACGTCCGTAAGGTGCCCGAGGCAGCAATAGACACTTGGAGACAAGTCAGCTGGAGGACGATGTATTGAATATCGACGCAATTTGAGTGTTCCATCGTCATTAGGAGGCCCTGAACGTTACAATTAACTATCACTTTTGCGTCCGATTCAATAATATAGACTCACAGGACATCGACCATAAGGTGCCCGAGGCATCAATAGACCCTTGTAGACAAGTCGGCTGGAGGACGATGTATTGAATCTCGACGCAATTTGAGTGTTCCATCGTCATTAGGAGGCCCTGAACGTTAAAATTAACTATCAGTTTTGCGTCCGTTTCGATAATCTAGACTCACAGGAGAACGACCATAAGGTACCCGAGGCAAGAATAGGCACTTGCAGACAAGTCGGCTGGAGGACGATGTATTGAATGTCGACGCAATTAGAGTGTTCCATCGTCATTAGGAGGCCCTGAACGTTACAATTAACTATCACTTTTGCGTCCGATTCAATAATATAGACTCACAGGACATCGACCATGAGGTGCCCGAGGCATCAATAGACCCTTGTAGACAAGTCGGCTGGAGGACGATGTATTGAATCTCGACGCAATTTGTGTGTTCCTTCGTCATTAGCAGACCCTGAATGTTACAATTAACTATCAGTTTCGCGTCCGATTCGATAAACTATACTCACATGAGTACCACCATGAGGTGCCCGAGGCAGCAATAGACCCTTGGAGGCAAGTCAGCTGGTGGACGATGTATTGAATGTCGACGCAATTTCAGTGTTCCATCGTCATTAGGAGGCCCTGAACGTTACAATTAACTATCAGTTTTGCGTCCAATTCGATAAACTAGACTCACAGGAGAATGACCACAAGGTGCCCGAGGCAGCAATAGACCCTTGGAGACAAGTCGGCTGGAGGACGATGTATTGAATCTCGACGCAAATTGAGTGTTCCAACGTCATTAGGAGGCCCTGAACGTTACGATTAACTATCAGTTTAGCGTCGGATTCGATAATCTAGACTCACAGGAGAACGACCATAAGGTGCCAGAGGTAGCAATAGACACTTGGAGACAAGTCGGCTGGAGGACGGTGTATTGAATGTCGACGCAATTTGAGTGTTCCATCGTCATTAGGAGGCCCTGAACCTTACAATTAACTATCAGTTTTGCGTCCGATTCGATAATCTAGACTCACAGAAGAACGTCCGTAAGGTGCTCGAGGCAGCAATAGACACTTGGAGGCAAGTCAGCTGGAGGACGATGTATTGAATGTCGACGCAATTTGAGTGTTCCATCGACATTAGGAGGCCCTGAACGTTACAATTAACTATCAGTTTTGCGTGCGATTCTATAATCTAGACTCACAGGACATTGACCATAAGGTGCCCGAGGCAGCAATAGACCCTAGGAGACAAGTCGGCTGGAAGACGGTGTATTGAATCTCGACGCAATTTGAGTGTTTCATCGTCATTAGGAGGCCCTGACCGTTACAATTAACTATCAGTTTTGCGTCCGATTCGATAATCTAGACTCACAGGAGAACGACCATAAGGTGCCTGAGGCAGCAATAGACCCTTGGAGACAAGTCGACTGGTGGACGATGTATTGAATCGGGACGCAATTTATGTGTTGCTTTGTCGTTAGCAGGATCGGAAAATTAGAATTAAATGTCAGTTATGCGTCTGAATCGAAAATCTAGACTCACAGGAGAACGACAATGAGGTGCCCGAGGCAGCAATAGACCCTGGGACACAAGTCGGCTGGAGGACGATGATTTGAATCTCGACGCAATTTGAGTGTTCCATCGTCATTAGGAGGCCCTGAACGTTACAATTAACTATCAGTTTTGCGTCCGATTCCATAATCTAAACTCACAGGAGAACGACCATAAGGTGCCCCAGGCAGCAATAGACCCTTGGAGACAAGTCGGCTGGAGGACGAAGAATTGAATCTCCACGCAATTTCAGTGTTCCATCGTCACTAGGAGGCCCTGAACGTTACAATTAACTATCAGTTTTGCGTCCGATTCGATAATCTAGACTCACAGGAGAACGACCATAAGGTGCCCGATGCAGAAATAGACCCTTGGAGACAAGTCGGCTGGAGGACGATGTATCGTATTTCGACGCAATTTGAGTGTTCCATCGTCAATAGAAGGTTCTGAACGTTACAATGAACTATCAGTTTTGCGTCCAATTCGATAATCTAGACTCACAGGAGAACGACCATAAGGTGCCCGAGGCAGCAATAGACCCTTGGTGACAAGTCGGCTGGAGGACAAGGTATTGAATCTCGACGCAATTTGAGTGTTTCATCGTCATTAGGAGGCCCTGACCGTTACAACTAACTATCAGTTTTGCGTCCGATTCGATAATCTAGACTCACAGGAGATCGACCAAAAGGTGCCCGAGGCAGCAATAGACCCTTGGAGACAAGTCAGGTGGAGGACTATGTATTGAATGTCGACGCAATTTGACTCTTCCATCGTCATTAGGAGGCCCTGAACGTTATAATTAGCTATCAGTTTTGCGTCGGAATCCATAATCTAGACTCACAGGAGAACGACCAATAGGTGCCCGAGGCAGCAATAGACCCTTGGAGACACGTCGGCTGGAGGACGATGTATTGTATCTCGACGCAATTTGAGTTAACTATCGTCATTAGCAGGCCCTGAATGTTACAATTAACTATCAGTTCTGCGTCCGATTCGATTATCTAGACTCACAGGAGAACGACTATAAGGTCCCCGAGGCAGCAATAGACCTTTGGAGACAAGTCTTCTGGAGGACGATGTATTGAATCTCGACGCAATTTGAGTGTTCCATCGTCATTAGGAGGCCGTGACCGTTACAATTAACTATCAGTTTTGCGTCGGATTCGATAATCTAGAATCACAGGGAACGACCATAAGGTGCCAGAGGCAGCAATAGACACTTGGAGACAAGTCGGCTGGAGGACGATGTATTGAATGTCGACGCAATTTGAGTGTTCCATCGTCATTAGGAGGCCCTGAACATTACAATTGACTATCAGTTTTGCGTCCGTTTCGATAATCTAAACTCTCAGGAAAACGACCATAAGGTGCCGGAGGCAGCAATAGACCCTTGGAGTCCAGTCAGCTGGTGGACGATGTATTGGATGTCGACGCAATTTGAGTGTTCCATCGTCATTAGGAGGCCCTGAATGTTACAATTAACTATCAGTTTTGCGTCCGATTCGATAATCCAGACTCACAGGAGAACGTCCATAAGGTGCCCGAGGCAGCAATAGACCCTTGGAGACAAGTCAGGTGGAGGACGATGTAACGAATGTCGACGCAATTTGAGTGTTCCATCGTCAATATCAAGCCCTGAACGTTACAAATAACTATCAGTTTTGCGTCCGGTTCGATAATCTAGCCTCACAGGAGAACGACCATGAGGAGCCCGAGGCAGCAATAGACCCGTGGAGACACGTCGGCTGGAGGACGATGTATTGAATGTCGACGCAATTTGAGTGTTCAATCGTCATTGTGAGGCCAGAACCTTACAATTAACTATCAGTTTTGCGTCCGATTCGATAATCTAGACTCACAGGAGAACGACCATAAGGTGCCCGAGGCAGCAATAGACCCTTTGGAGACAAGTCGGCTGGAGGACGATGTATTGGATGTCGACGCAATTTGAGTGTTCATTCGTCATTAGGAGGCCCTGAATGGTACAATTAACTATCAGTTTTGCGTCCGATTCGATAATCTAGACTCACAGGAGAACGACGATAAGGTTCCCGAGGCAGCAAAAACCCTTCGAGACAAGTCAGCTGGAGGACGATGTATGGAATGTGGACGCAATTTGAGTGTTCCATCGACATTAGGAGGCCCTGAACGTTACAATTAACTATCAGTTTTGCGTGCGATTCTATAATCTAGACTCACAGGACATCGACCATAATGTGCCCCAGGCAGCAATAGACCCTTGGAGACAAGTCGGCTGGAGGACGAAGTATTGAATCTCCACGCAATTTCAGTGTTCCATCGTCATTAGGAGGCCCTGAACGTTACAATTAACTATCAGTTTTGCGTCCGATTCGATAATCTAGACTCACAGGAGAACGACCATAAGGTGCCCGAGGCAGCAATAGACCCTTGGAGACAAGTCGGCTGGAGGACGATGTATTGTATTTCGACGCAATTTGAGTGTTCCGTCGTCAATAGAAGGTCCTGAACGTTACAATGAACTATCAGTTTTGCGTCCAATTCGATAATCTAGACTCACAGGAGAACGACCATAAGGTGCCCGAGGCAGCAATAGACCCTTGGTGACAAGTCGGCTGGAGGACAAGGTATTGAATCTCGACGCAATTTGAGTGTTTCATCGTCATTAGGAGGCCCTGACCGTTACAACTAACTATCAGTTTTGCGTCCGATTCGATAATCTAGACTCACAGGAGATCGACCAAAAGGTGCCCGAGGCAGCAATAGACCCTTGGAGACAAGTCAGGTGGAGGACTATGTATTGAATGTCGACGCAATTTGACTCTTCCATCGTCATTAGGAGGCCCTGAACGTTATAATTAGCTATCAGTTTTGCGTCGGATTCCATAATCTAGACTCACAGGAGAACGACCAATAGGTGCCCGAGGCAGCAATAGACCCTTGGGGACACGTCGGCTGGAGGACGATGTATTGTATCTCGACGCAATTTGAGTTAACTATCGTCATTAGCAGGCCCTGAATGTTACAATTAACTATCAGTTCTGCGTCCGATTCGATTATCTAGACTCACAGGAGAACGACTATAAGGTCCCCGAGGCAGCAATAGACCTTTGGAGACAAGTCTTCTGGAGGACGATGTATTGAATCTCGACGCAATTTGAGTGTTCCATCGTCATTAGGAGGCCGTGACCGTTACAATTAACTATCAGTTTTGCGTCGGATTCGATAATCTAGAATCACAGGGAACGACCATAAGGTGCCAGAGGCAGCAATAGACACTTGGAGACAAGTCGGCTGGAGGACGATGTATTGAATGTCGACGCAATTTGAGTGTTCCATCGTCATTAGGAGGCCCTGAACATTACAATTGACTATCAGTTTTGCGTCCGTTTCGATAATCTAAACTCTCAGGAAAACGACCATAAGGTGCCGGAGGCAGCAATAGACCCTTGGAGTCAAGTCAGCTGGTGGACGATGTATTGGATGTCGACGCAATTTGAGTGTTCCATCGTCATTAGGAGGCCCTGAATGTTACAATTAACTATCAGTTTTGCGTCCGATTCGATAATCCAGACTCACAGGAGAACGTCCATAAGGTGCCCGAGGCAGCAATAGACCCTTGGAGACAAGTCAGGTGGAGGACGATGTAACGAATGTCGACGCAATTTGAGTGTTCCATCGTCAATATCAAGCCCTGAACGTTACAAATAACTATCAGTTTTGCGTCCGGTTCGATAATCTAGCCTCACAGGAGAACGACCATGAGGAGCCCGAGGCAGCAATAGACCCGTGGAGACACGTCGGCTGGAGGACGATGTATTGAATGTCGACGCAATTTGAGTGTTCAATCGTCATTGTGAGGCCAGAACCTTACAATTAACTATCAGTTTTGCGTCCGATTCGATAATCTAGACTCACAGGAGAACGACCATAAGGTGCCCGAGGCAGCAATAGACCCTTTGGAGACAAGTCGGCTGGAGGACGATGTATTGGATGTCGACGCAATTTGAGTGTTCATTCGTCATTAGGAGGCCCTGAATGGTACAATTAACTATCAGTTTTGCGTCCGATTCGATAATCTAGACTCACAGGAGAACGACGATAAGGTTCCCGAGGCAGCAATAAACCCTTCGAGACAAGTCAGCTGGAGGACGATGTATGGAATGTGGACGCAATTTGAGTGTTCCATCGACATTAGGAGGCCCTGAACGTTACAATTAACTATCAGTTTTTCGTGCGATTCTATAATCTAGACTCACAGGACATCGACCATAATGTGCCCCAGGCAGCAATAGACCCTTGGAGACAAGTCGGCCGGAGGACGAAGTATTGAATCTCCACGCAATTTCAGTGTTCCATCGTCATTAGGAGGCCCTGAACGTTACAATTAACTATCAGTTTTGCGTCCGATTCGATAATCTAGACTCACAGGAGAACGACCATAAGGTGCCCGAGGCAGCAATAGACCCTTGGAGACAAGTCGGCTGGAGGACGATGTATTGTATTTCGACGCAATTTGAGTGTTCCATCGTCAATAGAAGGTCCTGAACGTTACAATGAACTATCAGTTTTGCGTCCAATTCGATAATCTAGACTCACAGGAGAACGACCATAAGGTGCCCGAGGCAGCAATAGACCCTTGGTGACAAGTCGGCTGGAGGACAAGGTATTGAATCTCGACGCAATTTGAGTGTTTCATCGTCATTAGGAGGCCCTGACCGTTACAACTAACTATCAGTTTTGCGTCCGATTCGATAATCTAGACTCACAGGAGATCGACCAAAAGGTGCCCGAGGCAGCAATAGACCCTTGGAGACAAGTCAGGTGGAGGACTATGTATTGAATGTCGACGCAATTTGACTCTTCCATCGTCATTAGGAGGCCCTGAACGTTATAATTAGCTATCAGTTTTGCGTCGGATTCCATAATCTAGACTCACAGGAGAACGACCAATAGGTGCCCGAGGCAGCAATAGACCCTTGGAGACACGTCGGCTGGAGGACGATGTATTGTATCTCGACGCAATTTGAGTTAACTATCGTCATTAGCAGGCCCTGAATGTTACAATTAACTATCAGTTCTGCAACCGATTCGATTATCTAGACTCACAGGAGAACGACTATAAGGTCCCCGAGACAGCAATAGACCTTTGGAGACAAGTCTTCTGGAGGACGATGTATTGAATCTCGACGCAATTTGAGTGTTCCATCGTCATTAGGAGGCCGTGACCGTTACAATTAACTATCAGTTTTGCGTCGGATTCGATAATCTAGAATCACAGGGAACGACCATAAGGTGCCAGAGGCAGCAATAGACACTTGGAGACAAGTCGGCTGGAGGACGATGTATTGAATGTCGACGCAATTTGAGTGTTCCATCGTCATTAGGAGGCCCTGAACATTACAATTGACTATCAGTTTTGCGTCCGTTTCGATAATCTAAACTCTCAGGAAAACGACCATAAGGTGCCGGAGGCAGCAATAGACCCTTGGAGTCAAGTCAGCTGGTGGACGATGTATTGGATGTCGACGCAATTTGAGTGTTCCATCGTCATTAGCAGGCCCTGAATGTTACAATTAACTATCAGTTTTGCGTCCGATTCGATAATCCAGACTCACAGGAGAACGTCCATAAGGTGCCCGAGGCAGCAATAGACCCTTGGAGACAAGTCAGGTGGAGGACGATGTAACGAATGTCGACGCAATTTGAGTGTTCCATCGTCAATATCAAGCCCTGAACGTTACAAATAACTATCAGTTTTGCGTCCGGTTCGATAATCTAGCCTCACAGGAGATCGACCATGAGGAGCCCGAGGCAGCAATAGACCCGTGGAGACACGTCGGCTGGAGGACGATGTATTGAATGTCGACGCAATTTGAGTGTTCAATCGTCATTGTGAGGCCAGAACCTTACAATTAACTATCAGTTTTGCGTCCGATTCGATAATCTAGACTCACAGGAGAACGACCATAAGGTGCCCGAGGCAGCAATAGACCCTTTGGAGACAAGTCGGCTGGAGGACGATGTATTGGATGTCGACGCAATTTGAGTGTTCATTCGTCATTAGGAGGCCCTGAATGGTACAATTAACTATCAGTTTTGCGTCCGATTCGATAATCTAGACTCACAGGAGAACGACGATAAGGTTCCCGAGGCTGCAATAAACCCTTCGAGACAAGTCAGCTGGAGGACGATGTATGGAATGTGGACGCAATTTGAGTGTTCCATCGACATTAGGAGGCCCTTAACGTTACAATTAACTATCAGTTTTGCGTGCGATTCTATAATCTAGACTCACAGGACATCGACCATAATGTGCCCCAGGCAGCAATAGACCCTTGGAGACAAGTCGGCTGGAGGACGAAGTATTGAATCTCCACGCAATTTCAGTGTTCCATCGTCATTAGGAGGCCCTGAACGTTACAATTAACTATCAGTTTTGCGTCCGATTCGATAATCTAGACTCACAGGAGAACGACCATAAGGTGCCCGAGGCAGCAATAGACCCTTGGAGACAATTCAGCTGGAGGACGATGTATTGTATTTCGACGCAATTTGAGTGTTCCATCGTCAATAGAAGGTACTGAACGTTACAATGAACTATCAGTTTTGCGTCCAATTCGATAATCTAGACTCACAGGAGAACGACCAAAAGGTGCCCGAGGCAGCAATAGACACTTGGAGACAAGGCAGCTGGAGGACGATGTATGGAATGTGGACGCAATTTGAGTGTTCCGTCGTCATTAGGAGTTCCTGAACGTTGCAATTAACTATCAGTTTTGCGTCCGATGCGATAATCTAGATTCACAAGAGATCAACCATAAGATGCCCGAAGCAGTAATAGACCCTTGGAGACAAGTCGAGTGGAAGACGATGTATTGAATCGCGACGCAATTTATGTGTTCCATCGCCATTAGCAGGGTCGGAAAATTAGAATTAAATGGCAGTTTTGCGTCGGATTCAAAAATCTAGACTCACAGAAGAACGACCATAAGGTGCCCGAGGCCGCAATAGACCCTTGGAGACAAGTCAGCTGGAGGACTATGTATTGAATGTCGACGCAATTTGAGTGTTCCATCGTCATTAGGAGGCCCTGAACGTTACAATTAGCTATCAGTTTTGCGTCGGATTCGATAATCTAGACTCACAGGAGAACGACCAAAAGGTGCCCGAGGCAGCAATAGACCCTTTGGAGACAAGTTGGCTGGAGGACTATGTATTGAATGTCGACGGAATTTGAGTGATCCATCGTCATTAGGATCCCCTGAACCGTACAATTAACTATCAGTTTTGCGTCCGATTCGATAATCTTGACTCACAGGAAAACGACCATAAGGTGCCGCAGGCAGCAATAGACCCTTGGAGGCAAGTCAGCTGGAGGACGATGTATTGGATGTCGACGCGATTTGCGTGTTCCATCGTCATTAGGAGACCCTGAATGTTACAATTAACTATCAGTTTAGCGTCCGATTCGATAATCTAGACTCACAGGAGAACGACCGTAAGGTGCCCGAGGCAGCAATAGACACTTGGAGACAAGGCAGCTGGAGGACGATGTATTGAATGTCGACGAAATTTGAGTGTTCCATCGTCATTCGGAGGCCCTGAACGTTACAATTAACTATCAGTTTTGCGTCCGATTCGATAATCTAGACTCACAGGGAATCGACCATAAGGTGCCAGAGGCAGGAATAGACCCTTGGAGACAAGTCGGCTGGAAAACGATGTATTGTATCTCGACGCAATTTGAGTGTGCCATCGTCATTAGGAGGCCCTGAACGTTACAACTAACTATCAGTTTTGCGTCGGATTCGATAATCTAGACTCACAGGAGAACGACCATAAGGTACCCGAGGCAAGAATAGACCCTTAGAGACATGTCGGCTGGAGGACGATGTATTGAATGTCGACGCAATTTGAGTGTTCCATCGTCATTAGGAGGCCCTGAACGTACAATTAACTATCAGTTTTGCGTCCGATTCGATAATCTAGACTCACAAGAGAACGACCATAAAGTGCCCGAGGCAGCAATAGACACTTGGAGACAAGTCGAATGGAAGACGGTGTAGTGAATCGCGACGCAATTTATGTGTTCCATCGTCATTAGCAGGGTCAGAAGATTAGTATTAAATGTCAGTTTTGCATCGGATTCGAAAATCTAGGCTCAGAGGAGAACGATCATAAGGTGCCCGAGGCAGCAATAGACACTTGGAGGCAAGTCGGCTGGAGGACGATGTATTGTATTACGACGCAATTTGAGTGTTCCATCGTCAATAGAAGGCCTTGAAAGTTACAATTAACTATCAGTTTTGCGTCCAATTCGATAATCTAGACTCACAGGAGTACGACCATAAGGTGCCCGAGGCAGCAATAGACCCATGGAGACAAGTCGGCTGGAGGACGATGTATTGAATGTCGACGCAATTTGAGTGTTCCATCGTCATTAGGAGGCCCTGAACGATACAATTAACTATCAGATTTGCGTCCGATTCGATAATCTAGACTCACAGGAGAACGCCCTTAAGGTACCCGCAGCAAGAATAGACCCTTGGAGACAAGTCGGCTGGAGGACGATGTATTGAATGTCGACGCAATTTGAGTGTTCCATCGTCATTAGGAGGCCCTGAACGATACAATTAACTATCAGTTTTGCGTCCGATTCGATAATCTACACTCACAACAGAACGACCATAAGGTGCCAGAGGCAGCAATAGGCCCTTGGAGACCAGTCGAGTGGAATACGATGTAGTGAATCGCGACGCAATTTATGTGTTCAATCGTCGTTAGCAGGGTCAGAAAATTAGAATTAAAATTCGGTTTTGCGTCGGATTCGAAAATCTAGGCTCGAAGGATAACGACGATAAGGTGCCCGAGGCAGCAATGGACACTTGGAGACAAGTCGGCTGGAGGACGATGTATTGAATCTTGACGCAGTTTGAGTGTTCCTTCGTCATTAGGAGGCCATGAACGTTACAATTAACTGTCAGTTTTGCGTTCGATTCGAAAATCTAGACTCAGAGGAGAACGACCATAAGGTGCCGGAGGCAGCAATAGACCTTTGGAGGCAAGTCAGCTGGGGGACGATGTATTGAATGTCGACGCAATTTGAGTGTTCCATCGGCATTAGGAGGACCTGAACGTTACAATTAACTATCAGTTTTGCGTCCGATTCGATAATCTTGACTCACAGGAAAACGACCATAAGGTGCCGCAGGCAGCAATAGACCCTTGGAGGCAAGTCAGCTGGAGGACGATGTATTGGATGTCGACGCGATTTGCGTGTTCCATCGTCATTAGGAGACCCTGAATGTTACAATTAACTATCAGTTCTGCGTCCTATTCGATAATCTAGACTCACAAGAGAACGACCATAAGGCGCCCGAGGCAGCAATTGACCCTTGGAGACAAGTCTTCTGGCGGACGATGTATTGAATCTCGACGCAATTTGAGTGTTCCATCGTCATTAGGAGGCCGTGACCGTTGCAATTAACTATCAGTTTTGCGTCGGATTCGATAATCTAGACTCACAGGAGAACTACCATAAGGTGCCCGAGGCAGCAATAGACCCTTGGAGACATTTCAGCTGGAGGACGATGTATAGAATGTCGACGCAATTCGAGTGTTCCATCGTCATTAGGAAGCCCTCAACGTTACAAATAACTATCAGTTTTGCGTCCGGTTCGATAATCTAGACTCACAGGAGAACGACCATAAGGAGCCCGAGGCAGCAATAGATCTTTGGAGACAAGTTGGCTGGAGGACTATGTATTGAATGTCGACGGAATTTGAGTGATCCATCGTCATTAGGATCCCCTGAACCTTACAATTAACTATCAGTTTTGCGTCCGATTCGATAATCTTGACTCACAGGAAAACGACCATAAGGTGCCGCAGGCAGCAATAGACCCTTGGAGGCAAGTCAGCTGGAGGACGATGTATTGGATGTCGACGCGATTTGCGTGTTCCATCGTCATTAGGAGACCCTGAATGTTACAATTAACTATCAGTTTAGCGTCCGATTCGATAATCTAGACTCACAGGAGAACGACCGTAAGGTGCCCGAGGCAGCAATAGACACTTGGAGACAAGGCAGCTGGAGGACGATGTATTGAATGTCGACGAAATTTGAGTGTTCCATCGTCATTCGGAGGCCCTGAACGTTACAATTAACTATCAGTTTTGCGTCCGATTCGATAATCTAGACTCACAGGGAATCGACCATAAGGTGCCAGAGGCAGGAATAGACCCTTGGAGACAAGTCGGCTGGAAAACGATGTATTGTATCTCGACGCAATTTGAGTGTGCCATCGTCATTAGGAGGCCCTGAACGTTACAACTAACTATCAGTTTTGCGTCGGATTCGATAATCTAGACTCACAGGAGAACGACCATAAGGTACCCGAGGCAAGAATAGACCCTTAGAGACATGTCGGCTGGAGGACGATGTATTGAATGTCGACGCAATTCGAGTGTTCCATCGTCATTAGGAGGCCCTGAACGATACAATTAACTATCAGTTTTGCGTCCGATTCGATAATCTAGACTCACAAGAGAACGACCATAAGGTGCCCGAGGCAGCAATAGACACTAGGAGACAAGTCGAATGGAAGACGGTGTAGTGAATCGCGACGCAATTTATGTGTTCCATCGTCATTAGCAGGGTCAGAAGATTAGAATTAAATGTCAGTTTTGCATCGGATTCGAAAATCTAGGCTCAGAGGAGAGCGATAATAAGGTGCCCGAGGCAGCAATAGACACTTGGAGGCAAGTCGGCTGGAGGACGATGTATTGTATTTCGACGCAATTTGAGTGTTCCATCGTCATTAGGAGGCCCTGAACGATACAATTAACTATCAGTTTTGCGTCCGATTCGATAATCTACACTCACAAGAGAACGACCATAAGGTGCCAGAGGCAGCAATAGGCCCTTGGAGACCAGTCGAGTGGAATACGATGTAGTGAATCGCGACGCAATTTATGTGTTCAATCGTCGTTAGCAGGGTCAGAAAATTAGAATTAAAATTCGGTTTTGCGTCGGATTCGAAAATCTAGGCTCGAAGGATAACGACGATAAGGTGCCCGAGGCAGCAATGGACACTTGGAGACAAGTCGGCTGGAGGACGATGTATTGAATCTTGACGCAGTTTGAGTGTTCCTTCGTCATTAGGAGGCCATGAACGTTACAATTAACTGTCAGTTTTGCGTTCGATTCGAAAATCTAGACTCAGAGGAGAACGACCATAAGGTGCCGGAGGCAGCAATAGACCTTTGGAGGCAAGTCAGCTGGGGGACGATGTATTGAATGTCGACGCAATTTGAGTGTTCCATCGGCATTAGGAGGACCTGAACGTTACAATTAACTATCAGTTTTGCGTAGGATTCGATAATCTAGACTCACAGGAGAACGACCATAGGGTGCCCGAGGCAGCAATAGACCCTGAGAGATAAGTCAGCTGGAGGACGATGTATTGAATGTCGACGCAATGTGGGTGTTCCATCGTCATTAGCAGGCCCAGAACGTTACAATTAACTATCAGTTTTGCGTCCGATTCGATAATCTAGACTCACAAGAGAACGACCATAAGGTGACCAAGGCAGCAATAGACCTTTGGATTCAAGTCGACTGGAAGACGATACATTGAATCGCGACGCAATTTAAGTGTTCCATCGTCGTTAGCAGGGTCGGAAATTTAGAATTAAATGACAGTTTTGCGTCGCATTCGAAAATCTAGACTCAGAGGAGAACGACCATAAGGTGCCCGAGGCAGCAATAGGTACTTGGAGACAAGTCGGCTGGAGGGCGATGTGTTGAATCTCGACGCAATTTGAGTGTTCCATCTCCGTTCAGAGGCCTTGAACGTTACAATTAAATATCAGTTTACGTCCGATTCGATAATCTAGACTGACAGGAGTACGACCATAAGGTGCCGGAGGCAGCAATAGACCCTTGGAGGCAAGTCAGCTGGAGTACGATGTGTTGAACGTCGACGCAATTTGAGTGTTCCATCGTCATTAGGAGGCCCTGTACGTTACAAGTAACTATCAGATTTGCATCCGATTCGATAATCTAGACTCACTGGAGAACGACCATAAGGTGCCCGAGGCAGCAATAGACCCTTGGAGACAAGTCAGCTGTAGGACGATGTATTGAATGTCGACGCAATTTGTGTGTTCCGTCTTCATTAGGAGGCCCTGAACGTTACAATTAACTATCAGTTTTGCGTCCGAATTGATAATCTAGACTCACAGGAGAACGACCATAAGTTGCCCAAGGCAGCAATAGACCCTTGGAGACAAGTCGGCTGGAGGACGATGTATTGAATCGGGACGCAATTTGAGTGTTCCATCGTCATTAGGAGGCCCTGAACGTTACAATTAACTATCAGTTTTGCATTCGATTCGAAAACCTAGACTCACAGGAGAACGAGCATAGGGTGCCCGAGGCAGCAATAGACCCATGGAGACAAGTCGGCTGGAGGTCGATGTATTGAATCGGGACGCAATTTGAGTGTTCCATCGTCATTAGGAGGCCCTGAACGTTACAATTAACTATCAGTTTTTCGACCCATTCGATAATCTAGACTCACAGGAGAACGACCATAAGGTGCCCGAGGCAGCAATAGACCCATGGAGACAAGTCGGCTGGAGGACGATGTAGTGAATCGGGACGCAATTTGAGTGTTCCATCGTCATTAGGAGGCCCTGAACGTTACAATTAACTATCAGTTTTGCATTCGATTCGAAAGCCTATACTCACAGGAGAACGAGCATAAGGTGCCCGAGGCAACAATAGATCCATGGAGACAAGTCGGCTGGAGGACGATGTATTGAATCGGGACGCAATTTGAGTGTTCCATCGTCATTAGGAGGCCCTGAACGTTACAATTAACTATCAGTTTTGCATTCGATTCGCAAACCTAGACTCACAGGAGAACGAGCATAAGGTGCCCGAGGCAGCAAAAGACCCATGGAGACAAGTCGGCTGGAGGACGATGTATTGAATAGGGACGCAGTTTGAGTGTTCCATCGTCATTAGGAGACCCTGAACGTTACTATTAACTATCAGTTTTGCGTCCGATTCGATAATCTAGTCTCAGAGGAAAACGACCATAAGGTGCCCGAGGCAGCAATAGACCCATGGAGACAAGTC
This sequence comes from Schistocerca cancellata, assembly GCF_023864275.1. Classification (NCBI taxonomy): domain Eukaryota; kingdom Metazoa; phylum Arthropoda; class Insecta; order Orthoptera; family Acrididae; genus Schistocerca; species Schistocerca cancellata. Next base: position 36,057,634 of record NC_064627.1, read on the forward strand.
GGCTGGAGGACGATGTATTGAATCGGGACGCAATTTGAGTGTTCCATTGTCATTAGGAGGCCCTGTACGTTACAATTAACTATCAGTTTTGCGTCCTATTCGATAATCTAGACTCACAGGAGAACGACCATAAGGGGCCCGAGGCAGCAATAGACCGTTGGCGACAAGTCGGCTGGAGGACGATGTATTGAATCTATACGCAATTTGATTGTCCCCTGGTCATTATAAGGCCCGGAACGTTACGATTAACTATCAGTTTTGCGTTCGTTTCGAAAATCTATACTCACACGAGAACGACCATAAGGTGCCCGAGGCAGCAATAGACCCATGGAGACAAGTCGGCTGGAGGACGATGTATTGAATCGCGACGCAATTTGAGTGTTCCATCGTCATTAGGAGGCCCTGAACGTTACAACTAACTATCACTTTTGCGTCCGATTCGATAATCTTGACTCACAGGAGAACGACCATTAGGCGCCCGAGGCAGCAATAGACCGATGGAGACAAGTCGGCTGAAGGACGATGTATTGAATCGGAACGCAATTTGAGTGTTCCATCTTCATTAGGAGGCCCTGAACGTTTTCAATTGTCTATTAGTTTTGCGTCCGATTCGATAATCTAGACTCACAGGAGAACGACCATAAGGTGCCCGAGGCAGCAACAGACCCTTGGAGACAAATCAGCTGGAGGACGATGTATTGGATGTGGACGCAATTTGCGTGTTCCATCGTCATTAGGAGGCCCTGAATGTTACAATTAACTATCAGTTTTGCGTCCGATTCGATAATCGAGACTCACAAGAGAACGACCATAAGGTGCCAGAGGCAAGAATAGACATTTGGAGACACGTCGACTGGAAGACGATGTATTGAATCGCGACGCAATTTATGAGTTCCATCGGCGTTAACAGGGTCGGAAAATTAGATCTCAATGTCAGTTTTGCGTAGGATTCGAAAATCTAGACTCACAGAAGAACGACCATAAGGTGCAGGAGACAGTAATAGACCCTTGGAGACAAGTCAGCTGGAGGACGATGTATTGAATGTCGACGCAATTTGAGTGTTCCATCGTCATTGTGAGGCCCTGAACGTTACAATTAGCTATCAGTTTTGCGTCGGATTCGATAATCTAGACTCACAGGAGAACGACCAAAAGGTGCCCGAGGCAGCAATAGACCATTGGAGACAAGTCGGCTGGAGGACGATGTATTGTATCTCGACGCAATTTGAGATTTCTATCGTCATTATGAGGCCCTGAACGTTACAATTAACTATCAGTTTTGCGTCCGATTCGATAATCTACACTCACAGGAGAACGACCATAAGGTGCCCGAGGCAGCAATAGACCCTTGGAGACAAGTCAGCTGGAGGACGATCGATTGAATCTCGACGCAATTTGAGTATTCCATCGTCATTAGGAGGCCGTGACCGTTACAATTAACTATCAGTTTTGCGTCGGATTCGATAATCTAGACTCACAGGAGAACGACCATCAGGTGCCAGGGGCAGCAATAGACACTTGGAGACAAGTCGGCTGGAGGACGATGCATTGAATCTTGACGCAATTTGAGTGTTCCATTGTCATTAGGAGGCCATGAACGATACAATTAACTGTCAGTTTTGCGTTCGATTCGAAAATCTAGTCTCAGAGGAGAACGACCATAAGGTGCCGGTGGCAGCAATAGACCTTTGGAGGCAAGTCAGCTGGGGGACGATGTATTGAAAGTCGACGCAATTTGAGTGTTCCATCGGCATTAGGAGGCCCTGATCGTTACTATTAACTATCAGTTTTGAGACGGATTCGATAATCTAGACTCACAGGAGAACGACCATAAGGTGCCCGAGGCAGCAATAGACCCTGAGAGATAAGTCACCTGGAGGAAGATGTGTTGAATGTCGACGCAATTTGGGTGTTCCATCGTCATTAGCAGGCCCAGAACGTTACAATTAACTATCAGTTTTGCGTCCGATTCGATAATCTAGACTCACAGGACATCGACCATAAGGTGCCGAGGCAGCAATAGATCCTTGGAGACAAGTCGGCTGGAGGACGATGTATTGTATCTCGACGCAATTTGAGTGTTCCTTAGGCATTAGGAGGCCCTGATCGTTACAATTAACTATCAGTTTTGCGTTCGATTCGAAAATCTAGTCTCAGAGGAGAACGACCATAAGGTGCCGGAGGCAGCAATAGACCTTTGGAGGCAAGTCAGCTGGGGGACGATGTATTGAATGTCGACGCAATGTGAGTGTTCCATCGTCATTAGCAGGCGCAGAACGTTACAATTAACTATCAGTTTTGCGACCGATTCGATAATCTAGACTCACTGGAGAACGACCATAAGGTGCCCGAGGCAGCAATAGACCCTTGGAGACAAGTCAGCTGTAGGACGATGTATTGAATGTCGACGCAATTTGTGTGTTCCGTCTTCATTAGGAGGCCCTGAACGTTACAATTAACTATCAGTTTTGCGTCCGAATTGATAATCTAGACTCACAGGAGAACGACCATAAGTTGCCCAAGGCAGCAATGGACCCTTGGAGAAAAGTCAGCTGTAGGACGATGTATTGAATGTCGACGCAATTTGAGTGTTTCATCGTCATTAGGAGGCCCTGACCGTTGCAATTAACTATCAGTTTTGCGGCCAATTCGATAATCTAGACTCACAAGAGAACGACCATAAGGTGCCCGAGGCAGCAATAGACCCTTGGAGACTAGTCGACTGGAAGACAATGTATTGAATCGCGACGCAATTTATGTGTTCCATCGTCGTTAGCAGAGTCGGAAAATTAGAATTAAATGTCAGTTTTGCGTCGGATTCGAAAATCTAGACTCACAGGAGAACGACCAAATGGTGCCCGAGGCAGCAATAGACTCTTTGAGACAAGTCGGCTGGAGGACGATGTATTGTATCTCGACGCAATTTGAGTTTTTTGTCGTCATTATGAGGCCCTGAATGTTACAATCAACTATCAGTTTTGCGTCCGATTCGATAATCTAGACTCACAGGAGAACGACCATAAGGTACCCGAGGCAAGAATAGACACTTGCAGACAAGTCGGCTGGAGGACGATGTATTGAAAGTCGACGCAATTTGAGTGTTCCATAGGCATTAGGAGGCCCTGAACGATACAATTAACCATCAGTTTTGCGTCCGATTCGATAATCTAGACTCACAGGAGAACGTCATAAGGTGCTCGAGTCAGCAATAGACCCTTGGAGACAAATCAGCTGGAGGACGATGTATTGGATGTGGACGCAATTTGCGTGTTCCATCGTCATTCGGAGGCCCTGAATGTTAAAATTAACTATCAGTTTTGCGTCCGATTCGATAATCGAGACTCACAAGGGAGCGACCATAAGGTGCCCGAGGCAAGAATAGACATTTGGAGACAAGTCGTCTGGAAGACGATGTATTGAATCGCGACGCAATTTATGAGTTCCATCGGTGTTAGCAGGGTCGGAAAATTAGATCTCAATGTCAGTTTTGAGTCGGATTCGAAAATCTAGACTCACAGAATAACGACCATAAGGTGCCCGAGACAGCAATAGACTCTTGGAGACAAGTCAGCCGGAGGACGATGTATTGAGTGTCGACGCAATTTGAGTGTTCCATCGTCAATGGGAGGCCCTAAACGTTACAATTAGCTATCAGTTTTGCGTCGGATTCGATAATCTAGACTCACAGGAGAACGACCAAAAGGTGCCAGAGGCAGCAATAGACCCTTGGAGACAAGTCGGCTGGAGGACGATGTATTGTATCTCGACGCAATATGAGTTTTCTATCGTCATTATGAGGCCCTGGACGTTACTATTAACTATCAGTTTTGCGTCCGATTCGATAATCTACACTCACAGGAGAACGACCATAAGGTGCCCGAGGCAGCAATAGACCCTTGGAGACAAGTCGGCTGGAGGACGATGTATTGAATCTCGACGCAATTTGAGTGTTACATCGTCATTAGGAGGCCCTGACCGTTACAATTAACTATCAGTTTTGCGTCCGATTCGATAATCTAGACTCACAGGAGAACGACATAAGGTGCTCGAGGCAGCAATAGACCCTTGGAGACAAATCAGCTGGAGGACGATGTATTGGATGTGGACGCAATTTGCGTGTTCCATCGTCATTAGGAGGCCCTGAATGTTACAATTAACTATCAGTTTTGCGTCCGATTCGATAATCGAGACTCACAAGAGAACAACCATACGGTGCAAGAGGCAAGAATAGACATTTGGAGACAAGTCGACTGGAAGACGATGTATTGAACGCGACGCAATTTGTGTGTTCCATCGTCGTTAGCAGGGTCGGAAAATTAGATCTCAATGTCAGTTTTGCGTAGGATTCGAAAATCTGGACTCACAGAAGAACGACCATAAGGTGCAGGAGACAGCAATAGACCCTTGGAGACAAGTCAGCTGGAGGACGATGTATTGAATGTCGACGCAATTTGAGTGTTCCATCGTCATTGTGAGGCCCTGAACGTTACAATTAGCTATCGGTTTTGCGTCGGATTCGATAATCTAGACTCACAGGAGAACGACCAAAAGGTGCCCGAGGCAGCAATAGACCCTTGGAGACAAGTCGGCTGGAGGACGATGTATTGTATCTCGACGCAATTTGAGATTTCTATCGTCATTATGAGGCCCTGAACGTTACAATTAACTATCAGTTTTGTGTCCGATTCGATAATCTACACTCACAGGAGAACGACCATCAGGTGCTCGAGGCAGCAATAGACCCTTGGAGACAAGTCAGCTGGAGGACGATCGATTGAACCTCGACGCAATTTGAGTCTTCCATCGTCATTAGGAGGCCGTGACCGTTACAATTAACTATCAGTTTTGCGTCGGATTCGATAATCTAGACTCACAGGAGAACGGCCATCAGGTGCCAGGGGCAGCAATAGACACTTGGAGACAATTCGGCTGGAGGACGATGTATTGAATGTCGACGCGATTTGAGTGTTCCATCGTCATTAGGAGGCCCTGAACCTTACAATTAACTATCAGTTTTCCGTCCGATTCGATAATCTAGACTCACAGGAGAACGACCATAAGGAACCCGCGGCAAGAATAGACCCTTGGAGACAAGTCGGCTGGAGGACGATGTATTGAATGTCGACGCAATTTGAGTGTTCCATCGTCATTAGGAGGCCCTGAACGATACAATTAACTATCAGTTTTGCGTCCGATTCGATAATCTACACTTACAAGAGAACGACCATAAGGTGCCAGAGGCAGCAATAGGCCCTTGGAGACAAGTCGGGTGGAATACGATGTAGTGCATCGCGACTCAATTTATGTGTTCCATCGTCGTTAGCAGGGTCAGAAAATTAGAATTAAATGTCGGTTTTGCGTCGGATTTGAAAATCTAGCCTCACAGGATAATGACGATAAGGTGGCCGAGGCAGCAATAGACACTTGGAGACAAGTCGGCTGGAGGACGATGTATTGAATCTTGACGCAATTTGAGTGTTCCATTGTCATTAGGAGGCCACGAACGTTACAATTAACTGTCAGTTTTGCGTTCGATTCGAAAATCTAGACTCAGAGGAGAAGGACCATAAGGTGCCGGAGGCAGCAATAGACCTTTGGGGGCAAGTCAGCTGGGGGACGATGTATTGAATGTCGACGCAATTTGAGTGTTCCATCGGCATTAGGAGGCCCTGATCGTTACTATTAACTATCAGTTTTGAGACGGATTCGATAATCTAGACTCACAGGAGAACGACCATAAGGTGCCCGAGGCAGCAATAGACCCTGAGAGATACGTCAGCTGGAAGAAGATGTATTGAATGTCGACGCCATTTGGGTGTTCCATCGTCATTTGCAGGCCCAGAACGTTACAATTAACTATCAGTTTTGCGTCCGAATCGGTAATCTAGACTCAGAGGAGTACGACCATAAGGTGCCGGAGGCAGCAATAGACCCTTGGAGGCAAGTCAGCTGGAGTACGATGTATTGAACGTCATTCAACGGATTCAAGTCGACTGGAAGACGATACATTGAATCGCGACGCAATTTATGTGTTCCATCGTCGTTAGCAGGGTCGGGAATTTAGAAGTAAATGACAGTTTTGCGTCGCATTCGAAAATCTAGACTCACAGGAGAACGACCATAAGGTGCCCGAGGCAGCAATAGATACTTGGAGACAAGTTTGCTGGAGGGCGATGTGTTGAATCTCGACGCAATATGAGTGTTCCATCTTCATTCAGAGGCCTTGAAGGTTACAATTAACTATCAGTTTACCTTCGATTCGATAATCTGTACTCAGAGGACTACGACCATAAGGTGCCGGAGGCAGCAATAGACCCTTGGAGGCAAGTCAGCTGGAGTACGATGTATTGAACGTCGACGCAATTTGAGTGTTCCACCGTCATTAGGAGGCCCTGAGCGTTACAATTAGTTATCAGTTTTGCGTCGGATTCGATAATCTAGACTCACTGGAGAACGACCATTAGGTGCCCGAGGCAGCAATAGACCCTTGGAGAAAAGTCAGCTGTAGGACGATGTATTGAATGTCGACGCAATTTGAGTGTTTCATCGTCATTAGGAGGCCCTGACCGTTGCAATTAACTATCAGTTTTGCGGCCAATTCGATAATCTAGACTCACAAGAGAACGACCATAAGGTGCCCGAGGCAGCAATAGACCCTTGGAGACTAGTCGACTGGAAGACAATGTATTAAATCGCGACGCAATTTATGTGTTCCATCGTCGTTAGCAGAGTCGGAAAATTAGAATTAAATGTCAATTTTGCGTCGGATTCGAAAATCTAGACTCACAGAAGAACGACCATAAGGTGCCCGAGGCAGCAATAGACACTTGGAGACAAGACAGCTGGAGGACGATGTATAGAATGTCGACGCAATTTGAGTGTTCCACCGTCATTAGGAGGCCCTGAGCGTTACAATTAGTTATCAGTTTTGCGTCGGATTCGAATATCTAGACTCACAGGAGAACGACCAAATGGTGCCCGAGGCAGCAATAGACCCTTTGAGACAAGTCGGCTGGAGGACGATGTATTGTATCTCGACGCAATTTGAGTTTTTTGTCGTCATTATGAGGCCCTGAATGTTACAATCAACTATCAGTTTTGCGTCCGATTCGATAATCTAGACTCACAGGAGAACGACCATAAGGTACCCGAGGCAAGAATAGACACTTGCAGGCAAGTCGGCTGGAGGACGATGTATTGAAAGTCGACGCAATTTGAGTGTTCCATAGGCATTAGGAGGCCCTGAACGATACAATTAACCATCAGTTTTGCGTCCGATTCGATAATCTAGACTCACAGGAGAACGTCATAAGGTGCTCGAGTCAGCAATAGACCCTTGGAGACAAATCAGCTGGAGGACGATGTATTGGATGTGGACGCAATTTGCGTGTTCCATCGTCATTCGGAGGCCCTGAATGTTAAAATTAACTATCAGTTTTGCGTCCGATTCGATAATCGAGACTCACAAGGGAGCGACCATAAGGTGCCCGAGGCAAGAATAGACATTTGGAGACAAGTCGACTGGAAGACGATGTATTGAATCGCGACGCAATTTATGAGTTCCATCGTCGTTAGCAGGGTCGGAAAATTAGATCTCAATGTCAGTTTTGAGTCGGATTCGAAAATCTAGACTCACAGAATAACGACCATAAGGTGCCCGAGACAGCAATAGACCCTTGGAGACAAGTCAGCCGGAGGACGATGTATTGAATGTCGACGCAATTTGAGTGTTCCATCGTCAATGGGAGGCCCTAAACGTTACAATTAGCTATCAGTTTTGCGTCGGATTCGATAATCTAGACTCACAGGAGAACGAGCAAAAGGTGCCAGAGGCAGCAATAGACCCTTGGAGACAAGTCGGCTGGAGGACGATGTATTGTATCTCGACGCAATATGAGTTATCTATCGTCATTATGAGGCCCTGGACGTTACTATTAACTATCAGTTTTGCGTCCGATTCGATAATCTACACTCACAGGAGAACGACCATAAGGTGTCCGAGGCAGCAATAGACCCTTGGAGACAAGTCGGCTGGAGGACGATGTATTGAATCTCGACGCAATTTGAGTGTTACATCGTCATTAGGAGGCCCTGACCGTTACAATTAACTATCAGTTTTGCGTCCGATTCGATAATCTAGACTCACAGGAGAACGACATAAGGTGCTCGAGGCAGCAATAGACCCTTGGAGACAAATCAGCTGGAGAACGATGTATTGGATGTGGACGCAATTTGCGTGTTCCATCGTCATTAGGAGGCCCTGAATGTTACAATTAACTATCAGTTTTGCGTCCGATTCGATAATCGAGACTAACAAGAGAACGACCATAAGGTGCCAGAGGCAAGAATAGACATTTGTAGACAAGTCGACTGGAAGATGATGTATTGAACGCGACGCAATTTGTGTGTTCCATCGTCGTTAGCAGGGTCGGAAAATTAGATCTCAATGTCAGTTTTGCGTAGGATTCGAAAATCTGGATTCACAGAAGAACGACCATAAGGTGCAGGAGACAGCAATAGACCCTTGGAGACAAGTCAACTGGAGGACGATGTATTGAATGTCGACGCAATTTGAGTGTTCCATCGTCATTGTGAGGCCCTGAACGTTACAATTAGCTATCGGTTTTGCGTCGGATTCGATAATCTAGACTCACAGGAGAACGACCAAAAGGTGCCCGAGGCAGCAATAGACCCTTGGAGACAAGTCGGCTGGAGGACGATGTTTTGTATCTCGACGCAATTTGAGATTTCTATCGTCATTATGAGGCCCTGAACGTTACAATTAACTATCAGTTTTGTGTCCGATTCGATAATCTACACTCACAGGAGAACGACCATAAGGTGCCCGAGGCAGCAATAGACCCTTGGAGACAGGTCAGCTGGAGGACGATCGATTGAATCTCGACGCAATTTGAGTCTTCCATCGTCATTAGGAGGCCGTGACCGTTACAATTAACTATCAGTTTTGCGTCGGATTCGATAATCTAGACTCACAGGAGAACGGCCATCAGGTGCCAGGGGCAGCAATAGACACTTGGAGACAATTCGGCTGGAGGACGATGTATTGAATGTCGACGCAATTTGAGTGTTCCATCGTCATTAGGAGGCCCTGAACCTTTCAATTAACTATCAGTTTTCCGTCCGATTCGATAATCTAGACTCACAGGAGAACGACCATAAGGAACCCGCGGCAAGAATAGACCCTTGGAGACAAGTCGGCTGGAGGACGATGTATTGAATGTCGACGCAATTTGAGGGTTCCATCGTCATTAGGAGGCCCTGAACGATACAATTAACTATCAGTTTTGCGTCCGATTCGATAATCTACACTTACAAGAGAACGACCATAAGGTGCCAGAGGCAGCAATAGGCCCTTGGAGACAAGTCGGGTGGAATACGATGTAGTGCATCGCGACTAAATTTATGTGTTCCATCGTCGTTAGCAGGGTCAGAAAATTAGAATTAAATGTCGGTTTGGCGTCGGATTTGAAAATCTAGCCTCACAGGATAACGACGATAAGGTGGCCGAGGCAGCAATAGACACTTGGAGACAAGTCGGCTGGAGGACGATGTATTGAATCTTGACGCAATTTGAGTGTCCCATTGTCATTAGGAGGCCATGAATGTTACAATTAACTGTCAGTTTTGCGTTCGATTCGAAAATCTAGACTCAGAGGAGAAGGACCATAAGGTGCCGGAGGCAGCATTAGACCTTTGGGGGCAAGTCAGCTGGGGGACGATGTATTGAATGTCGACGCAATTTGAGTGTTCCTTCGGCATTAGGAGGCTCTGATCGTTACTATTAACTTTCAGTTTTGAGACGGATTCGATAATCTAGACTCACAGGAGAACGACCATAAGGTGCCCGAGGCAGCAATAGACCCTGAGAGATACGTCAGCTGGAAGAAGATGTATTGAATGTCGACGCCATTTGGGTGTTCCATCGTCATTTGCAGGCCCAGAACGTTACAATTAACTATCAGTTTTGCGTCCGATTCGGTAATCTAGACTCAGAGGAGTACGACCATAAGGTTCCGGAGGCAGCAATAGACCCTTGGAGGCAAGTCAGCTGGAGTACGATGTATTGAACGTCATTCAACGGATTCAAGTCGACTGCAAGACGATACATTGAATCGCGACGCAATTTATGTGTTCCATCGTCGTTAGCAGGGTCGGGAATTTAGAAGTAAATGACAGTTTTGCGTCGCATTCGAAAATCTAGACTCACAGGAGAACGACCATAAGGTGCCCGAGGCAGCAATAGATACTTGGAGACAAGTTTGCTGGAGGGCGATGTGTTGAATCTCGACGCAATTTGAGTGTTCCATCTTCATTCAGAGGCCTTGAACGTTACAATTAACTATCAGTTTACGTTCGATTCGATAATCTAGACCCAGAGGAGTACGACCATAAGGTGCCGGAGGCAGCAATAGACCCTTGGAGGCAAGTCAGCTGGAGTACGATGTATTGAACGTCGACGCAATTTGAGTGTTCCACCGTCATTAGGAGGCCCTGAGCGTTACAATTAGTTATCAGTTTTGCGTCGGATTCGATAATCTAGACTCACTGGAGAACGACCATTAGGGGCCCGAGGCAGCAATAGACCCTTGGAGAAAAGTCAGCTGTAGGACGATGTATTGAATGTCGACGCAATTTGAGTGTTTCATCGTCATTAGGAGGCCCTGACCGTTGCAATTAACTATCAGTTTTGCGGCCAATTCGATAATCTAGACTCACAAGAGAACGACCATAAGGTGCCCGAGGCAGCAATAGACCCTTGGAGACTATCGACTGGAAGACAATGTATTGAATCGCGACGCAATTTATGTGTTCCATCGTCGTTAGCAGAGTCGGAAAATTAGAATTAAATGTCAGTTTTGCGTCGGATTCGAAAATCTAGACTCACAGAAGAACGACCATAAGGTGCCCGAGGCAGCAATAGACACTTGGAGACAAGACAGCTGGAGGACGATGTATTGAATGTCGACGCAATTTGAGTGTTCCACCGTCATTAGGAGGCCCTGAGCGTTACAATTAGTTATCAGTTTTGCGTCGGATTCGATAATCTAGACTCACAGGAGAACGACCAAATGGTGCCCGAGGCAGCAATAGACCCTTTGAGACAAGTCGGCTGGAGGACGAGGTATTGTATCTCGACGCAATTTGAGTTTTTTGTCGTCATTATGAGGCCCTGAATGTTACAATCAACTATCAGTTTTGCGTCCGATTCGATAATCTAGACTCACAGGAGAACGACCATAAGGTACCCGAGGCAAGAATAGACACTTGCAGACAAGTCGGCTGGAGGACGATGTATTGAAAGTCGACGCAATTTGAGTGTTCCATAGGCATTAGGAGGCCCTGAACGATACAATTAACCATCAGTTTTGCGTCCGATTCGATAATCTAGACTCACAGGAGAACGTCATAAGGTTCTCGAGTCAGCAATAGACCCTTGGAGACAAATCAGCTGGAGGACGATGTATTGGATGTGGACGCAATTTGCGTGTTACATCGTCATTCGGAGGCCCTGAATGTTAAAATTAACTATCAGTTTTGCGTCCGATTCGATAATCGAGACTCACAAGGGAGCGACCATAGGGTGCCCGAGGCAAGAATAGACATTTGGAGACAAGTCGACTGGAAGACGATGTATTGAATCGCGACGCAATTTATGAGTTCCATCGTCGTTAGCAGGGTCGGAAAATTAGATCTCAATGTCAGTTTTGAGTCGGATTCGAAAATCTAGACTCACAGAATAACGACCATAAGGTGCCCGAGACAGCAATAGACCCTTGGAGACAAGTCAGCCGGAGGACGATGTATTGAATGTCGACGCAATTTGAGTGTTCCATCGTCAATGGGAGGCCCTAAACGTTACAATTAGCTATCAGTTTTGCGTCGGATTCGATAATCTAGACTCACAGGAGAACGACCAAAAGGTGCCAGAGGCAGCAATAGACCCTTGGAGACAAGTCGGCTGGAGGACGATGTATTGTATCTCGACGCAATATGAGTTTTCTATCGTCATTATGAGGCCCTGGACGTTACTATTAACTATCAGTTTTGCGTCCGATTCGATAATCTACACTCACAGGAGAACGACCATAAGGTGTCCGAGGCAGCAATAGACCCTTGGAGACAAGTCGGCTGGAGGACGATGTATTGAATCTCGACGCAATTTGAGTGTTACATCGTCATTAGGAGGCCCTGACCGTTACAATTAACTATCAGTTTTGCGTCCGATTCGATAATCTAGACTCACAGGAGAACGACATAAGGTGCTCGAGGCAGCAATAGACCCTTGGAGACAAATCAGCTGGAGGACGATGTATTGGATGTGGACGCAATTTGCGTGTTCCATCGTCATTAGGAGGCCCTGAATGTTACAATTAACTATCAGTTTTGCGTCCGATTCGATAATCGAGACTCACAAGAGAACGACCATAAGGTGCCAGAGGCAAGAATAGACATTTGGAGACAAGTCGACTGGAAGACGATGTATTGAACGCGACGCAATTTGTGTGTTCCATCGTCGTTAGCAGGGTCGGAAAATTAGATCTCAATGTCAGTTTTGCGTAGGATTCGAAAATCTGGACTCACAGAAGAACGACCATAAGGTGCAGGAGACAGCAATAGACCCTTGGAGACAAGTCAGCTGGAGGACGATGTATTGAATGTCGACGCAATTTGAGTGTTCCATCGTCATTGTGAGGCCCTGAACGTTACAATTAGCTATCGGTTTTGCGTCGGATTCGATAATCTAGACTCACAGGAGAACGACCAAAAGGTGCCCGAGGCAGCAATAGAAACTTGGAGGCAAGTCGGCTGGAGGACGATGTATTGTATCTCGACGCAATTTGAGATTTCTATCGTCATTATGAGGCCCTGAACGTTACAATTAACTATCAGTTTTGTGTCCGATTCGATAATCTACACTCACAGGAGAACGACAATAAGGTGCCCGAGGCAGCAATAGACCCTTGGAGACAAGTCAGCTGGAGGACGATCGATTGAATCTCGACGCAATTTGAGTCTTCCATCGTCATTAGGAGGCCGTGACCGTTACAATTAACTATCAGTTTTGCGTCGGATTCGATAATCTAGACTCACAGGAGAACGGCCATCAGGTGCCAGGGGCAGCAATAGACACTTGGAGACAATTCGGCTGGAGGACGATGTATTAAATGTCGACGCAATTTGAGTGTTCCATCGTCGTTAGGAGGCCCTGAACCTTACAATTAACTATCAGTTTTCCGTCCGATTCGATAATCTAGACTCACAGGAGAACGACCATAAGGAACCCGCGGCAAGAATAGACCCTTGGAGACAAGTCGGCTGGAGGACGATGTATTGAATGTCGACGCAATTTGAGGGTTCCATCGTCATTAGGAGGCCCTGAACGATACAATTAACTATCAGTTTTGCGTCCGATTCGATAATCTACACTTACAAGAGAACGACCATAAGGTGCCAGAGGCAGCAATAGGCCCTTGGAGACAAGTCGGGTGGAATACGATGTAGTGCATCGCGACTCAATTTATGTGTTCCATCGTCGTTAGCAGGGTCAGAAAATTAGAATTAAATGTCGGTTTTGCGTCGGATTTGAAAATCTAGGCTCACAGGATAACGACGATAAGGTGGCCGAGGCAGCAATAGACACTTGGAGACAAGTCGGCTGGAGGACGATGTATTGAATCTTGACGCAATTTGAGTGTTCCATTGTCATTAGGAGGCCATGAACGTTACAATTAACTGTCAGTTTTGCGTTCGATTAGAAAATCTAGACTCAGAGGAGAAGGACCATACGGTGCCGGAGGCAGCAATAGACCTTTGGGGGCAAGTCAGCTGGGGGACGATGTATTGAATGTCGACGCAATTTGAGTGTTCCATCGGCATTAGGAGGCCCTGATCGTTACTATTAACTATCAGTTTTGAGACGGATTCGATAATCTAGACTCACAGGAGAACGACCATAAGGTGCCCGAGGCAGCAATAGACCCTGAGAGATACGTCAGCTGGAAGAAGATGTATTGAATGTCGACGCCATTTGGGTGTTCCATCGTCATTTGCAGGCCCAGAACGTTACAATTAACTATCAGTTTTGCGTCCGATTCGGTAATCTAGACTCAGAGGAGTACGACCATAAGGTGCCGGAGGCAGCAATAGACCCTTGGAGGCAAGTCAGCTGAAGTACGATGTATTGAACGTCATTCAACGGATTCAAGTCGACTGGAAGACGATACATTGAATCGCGACGCAATTTATGTGTTCCATCGTCGTTAGCAGGGTCGGGAATTTAGAAGTAAATGACAGTTTTGCGTCGCATTCGAAAATCTAGACTCACAGGTGAACGACCATAAGGTGCCCGAGACAGCAATAGATACTTGGAGACAAGTTTGCTGGAGGGCGATGTGTTGAATCTCGACGCAATTTGAGAGTTCCATCTTCATTCAGAGGCCTTGAACGTTACAATTAACTATCAGTTTACGTTCGATTCGATAATCTAGACTCAGAGGAGTACGACCATAAGGTGCCGGAGGCAGCAATAGACCCTTGGAGGCAAGTCAGCTGGAGTACGATGTATTGAACGTCGACGCAATTTGAGTGTTCCACCGTCATTAGGAGGCCCTGAGCGTTACATTTAGTTATCAGTTTTGCGTCGGATTCGATAATCTAGACTCACTGGAGAACGACCATTAGGGGCCCGAGGCAGCAATAGACCCTTGGACAAAAGTCAGCTGTAGGACGATGTATTGAATGTCGACGCAATTTGAGTGTTTCATCGTCATTAGGAGGCCCTGACCGTTGCAATTAACTATCAGTTTTGCGGCCAATTCGATAATCTAGACTCACAAGAGAACGACCATAAGGTGCCCGAGGCAGCAATAGACCCTTGGAGACTAGTCGACTGGAAGACAATGTATTGAATCGCGACGCAATTTATGTGTTCCATCGTCGTTAGCAGAGTCGGAAAATTAGAATTAAATGTCAGTTTTGCGTCGGATTCGAAAATCTAGACACACAGAAGAACGACCATAAGGTGCCCGAGGCAGCAATAGACACTTGGAGACAAGACAGCTGGAGGACGATGTATTGAATGTCGACGCAATTTGAGTGTTCCACCGTCATTAGGAGGCCCTGAGCGTTACAATTAGTTATCAGTTTTGCGTCGGATTCGATAATCTAGACTCACAGGAGAACGACCAAATGGTGCCCGAGGCAGCAATAGACCCTTTGAGACAAGTCGGCTGGAGGACGATGTATTGTATCTCGACGCAATTTGAGTTTTTTGTCGTCATTATGAGGCCCTGAAAGTTACAATCAACTATCAGTTTTGCGTCCGATTCGATAATCTAGACTCACAGGAGAACGACCATAAGGTACCCGAGGCAAGAATAGACACTTGCAGACAAGTCGGCTGGAGGACGATGTATTGAAAGTCGACGCAATTTGAGTGTTCCATAGGCATTAGGAGGCCCTGAACGATACAATTAACCATCAGTTTTGCGTCCGATTCGATAATCTAGACTCACAGGAGAACGTCATAAGGTGCTCGAGTCAGCAATAGACCCTTGGAGACAAATCAGCTGGAGGACGATGTATTGGATGTGGACGCAATTTGCGTGTTCCATCGTCATTCGGAGGCCCTGAATGTTAAAATTAACTATCAGTTTTGCGTCCGATTCGATAATCGAGACTCACAAGGGAACGACCATAAGGTGCCCGAGGCAAGAATAGACATTTGGAGACAAGTCGACTGGAAGACGATGTATTGAATCGCGACGCAATTTATGAGTTCCATCGTCGTTAGCAGGGTCGGAAAATTAGATCTCAATGTCAGTTTTGAGTCGGATTCGAAAATCTAGACTCACAGAATAACGACCATAAGGTGCCCGAGACAGCAATAGACCCTTGGAGACAAGTCAGACGGAGGACGATGTATTGAATGTCGACGCAATTTGAGTGTTCCATCGTCAATGGGAGGCCCTAAACGTTACAATTAGCTATCAGTTTTGCGTCGGATTCGATAATCTAGACTCACAGGAGAACGACCAAAAGGTGCCAGAGGCAGCAATAAACCCTTGGAGACAAGTCGGCTGGAGGACGATGTATTGTATCTCGACGCAATATGAGTTTTCTATCGTCATTATGAGGCCCTGGACGTTACTATTAACTATCAGTTTTGCGTCCGATTCGATAATCTACACTCACAGGAGAACGACCATAAGGTGCCCGAGGCAGCAATAGACCCTTGGAGACAAGTCGGCTGGAGGACGATGTATTGAATCTCGACGCAATTTGAGTGTTACATCGTCATTATGAGGCCGTGACCGTTACAATTAACTATCGGTTTTGCGTCCGATTCGATAATCTAGACTCACAAGAGAACGACCATAAGGTGCCCAAGGCAGCAATAGACCTTTGCATACAAGTCGACTGGAAGACGATGCATTAAATCGCGACGCAATTTATGTGTTCCATCGTCGTTAGCAGGGTCGGAAATTTAGAATTAAATGATTGTTTTGCGTCGCATTCGAAAATCTAGACTCACAGGAGAACGACCATAAGGTGCCCGAGGCAGCAATACATACTTGGAGACAAGTCGGCTGGAGGACGATGTGTTGAATCTCGACGCAATTTGAGTGTTCCATCTTCATTCAGAGGCCCTGAGCGTTACTATTAATTATCAGTTTACGTCCGATTCGATAATCTAGACTACCAGGCGTACGACCATAAGGTGCCGGAGGCAGCAATAGACCCTTGGAGGCAAGTCAGCTGGAGGACGATGTATTGAACGTCGACGCAATTTGAGTGTTCCATCGTCATTAGGAGGCCCTGTACGTTACAAGTAACTATCAGTTTTCCATCCGATTCGATAATCTAAACTCACTGGAGAACGACCATAAAGTGCCCGAGGCAGCAATAGACCCTTGGAGAAAAGTCAGCTGTAGGACGATGTATTGAATGTCGACGCAATTTGAGTGTTCCGTCTTCATTAGGAGGCCCTGAACGTTACAATTAACTATCAGTTTTGCGTCCGAATCGATAATCTAGACTCGCAGGTGAACGACCATAAGGTGCCCAAGGCAGCAAGAGACCC